>NC_090446.1:387815456-388453726 GCF_031143425.1 Pleurodeles waltl | reverse complement strand
TATATATAAACACATTTGTGTGTAATGTGAATAGTTTAAGATACCACTTACAAGCACTTTACCTTCATGTGCATATGGATGGAGTTTGGAGCCTGTTTTTTTGAAGTACAACAGCCTACATGAGATAAAGCAAGGGACTAGGCAAATGCAAGGGGTGATCACAGAGAACAATACATAGGGGGTCATTCTGACCCTGGCGGCCGGTGGCCGCCAGGGCCACCGACCACGGGAGCACCGCCAACAGGCTGGCGGTGCTCCCACGAGCATTCTGACCGCGGCGGTTCAGCCGCGGTCAGAAGCGGAAAGTCGGCGTCCCCTGCCGACTTTCCGCTGCTCGGGGGAATCCTCCATGGCGGCGGAGCGCGCTCCGCCGCCATGGGGATTCTGACACCCCCTACCGCCATCCTGTTCATGGCGGGAAACCCGCCATGAACAGGATGGCGGTAGGGGGTGCCGCGGGGCCCCTGGGGGCCCCTGCAGTGCCCATGCCAATGGCATGGGCACTGCAGGGGCCCCCGTAAGAGGGCCCCGCAAAGTATTTCAGTGTCTGCTTTGCAGACACTGAAATACGCGACGGGTGCAACTGCACTCGTCGCACCCCTGCAACTACGCCGGCTCAATTCTGAGCCGGCGTCCTCGTTGCAGGGGCATTTCCTCTGGGCCGGCGGGCGCTCTTTTGGAGAGCCCCCGCCGGCCCAGAGGAAATGTTTGAATGGCCGCCGCGGTCTTTTGACCGCGGTGCGGTCATTTGGCGGCGGTACCTTGGCGGACGGCCTCCGCCGTCCGCCAAGGTTAAAATCACCCCCATAATCTGGCAATACATATTGTTCATATTTAAATAGGGAGAGTCAACCATGATGCTACTAATTTGGATAACACAAGATATTTGTGAAACTGAAGTTTAAATATATATATATATATTTTGACAGGTGTCTAGAAACATCCTGAACAGCTACGTTAAGTGCAAGATTAGTGAGAGATACACAGGTGTAACTTACCAGTCTTCACTTCACCAGGGATTCCTCTCAAGCCTTCAGGATGTAGGATCTGCAAGACCTCCTCCTCCAGAGAAACAGTTGTAATGGGGGGCTGGGAGAACCACCACCAGTCCTCTGGGCCTTCAGATGATGCATGAAGGCCTGGGAACGGCCTCTCTTCTGTACGTCGTTCTACCGCTCCCTAATGTCGTCCTGTGTGCACATATTGTGAGCTACAGCATTCACTCTGTTGGCTATTCTGTTGCACTTTTGCCTTTTCTGAGATATGGTAGTATTTTGTGCTTGTGCTCCAAACAATTGTGCCTCTACTCTAATAATTTCATCTACCATCATCCACATGTCGGTACACTCCATCGACGAAGATGGTGCTTGAACAGCTATAAACCTAAATACTGTGGGCAAAACAACGTCAGCTTGACGGAGTACTTGGGACCGCTGCTGCAGCAGATTGGCGGTAATTCCACCCTGATCTAAATCAGGCCCTTAGTTCTGGCTGCAGAACGTTTCCAAGACGTCATACAACACATCATACAATCCTGCAAAAGAAAACGCTTTGACCAATGCTGAATCCCCACAAGATATTTCAATGGTTATTTTCTTGAAATAGTCAGCAACTGTTCACAAAACATAAACGGCTTTGCCACTGTCAGTGCTCCATTATGAGAGTTAACAAAGAAAATTGTTTTCTTTAAATGGTCACAAGAATTTGAGAAGAGTTTCAAGAGACTCAAACATTCCTTCGAAAATGCTACAGAAATGTAATATTTAAATTTAAAGCTCCATGCCAAGATTGTAGTGCTTGCTAGCCCCATTGGGTCAGGTGCTATACTTGCACAGCAAAAGTGGACATCAAAAAGCAAGATGGTATGTTATGCCTATGCTAGCAGAAGTTTATCTCAAACATAATGTGCTTACTCACAGTCTGAGAAGGAAAGTTTGCTCACTTTCTAAATGTTGCATTCCTAGAATAGTAATATTAAATTCAACTTCACCAGTCAGCAGGATTTTATATTACCATTCTGGCCATACTAAATATGACCTTCCTGCTCCTTTCAGATCAGCAGCTGCCACTTCAACAATGTATGAGAGCAGCCCCAATGTTAGCCTATGAAGGGAGCAGGCCTCACAGTAGTGTAAAAACGAATTTAGGAGTTTTACACTACCAGGACATATAACCACACAAGTATATGTCCTGCCTTTTACCCACACAGCACCCTGCTCTAGGGGTTACCTAGGGCACACATTAGGGGTGACTTATGTATAGAAAAAGGGGAGTTCTAGGCTTGGCAAGTACCTTTAAATGCCAAGTCGAAGTGGCAGTGAAACTGCACACACAGGCCTTGCAATGGCAGGCCTGAGACAAGGTTAAGGGGCTACTGAGGTGGGTGGCACAACCAGTGCTGCAGGCCCAATAGTAGCATTTAATCTACCTGCCCTAGGCACATGTAGTGCACTCTACCAGGGACTTACAAGTAAATTAAATAGTCAATCATGGATAAACCAATCAGTAGTACAATTTACACAGAGAGCATATGCACTTTAGCACTGGTTAGCAGTGGTAAAGTGCCCAGAGGTCAAAAGCCAACAACAACAGGTCAGAAAAAATAGGAGGAAGGAGGCAAAAAGTTTGGGGATGTCCCTGTCAAAAAGCCAGGTCCAACATGACCCCCTACCAGCCTAAAGCCAGGGGAGAACAATCACTATCCTGATGTACTTCCCTGTTTGAGGCGACAGAACAAGGACCCAGGCCTACAACAGCAGGGGCGTGCTCCAGTTCTTCGCCTTCCTGACTCCACTTGGATCCCTCTGTCCATACTCTCAGGGCGCACTAAGCCAACCCATGGGGAACCTTTCTCCTTACCTGCGGATCCCATCTGTGCAGCACCTAACCTTACTTTGCTCACAGATGTATCCCAGGAGCAGGATATTACCACCATGACCAACACAGTGATGTTGCCCACTCTACCCCCGGGGTGTGACACTTGTCCCCTCCCCAGGGATAACTCTGTCCACCCGCACAGCAAGCCACAGTGATTACTGACAGCTGCCAGGGATGAGAGCCAGGCCCCAGGCCTCTCAAAGCTCTCCCACCACTGTGGCTGTGGAGAGTGGGGGGCGGTAGCCCCAGGTGCTGGGCACCCTTTAACCACTCTCCCTTCCACCAGGTCAGGGATGACAGCCTGAACCTGGTCCTCCCCTCTGGGGCTCTGTACCCTCCCTCCTGGAGCGGTACCCCCAGAGTCCAACACGGTCAGGGTGCTTACAGAAGTCGCCCTGTACCATTCCTCCACCAGTGCAGGGCTGTTAACCTGCAACTGGCCCTCCAACCTGGGGTCTGTACCTTCAGGTTGGACTAGGGCCCAGGGTGAGGCTTCCCTCCCCCTGCCCTCCCTTCTGGGGTCCAGCACCCTCCAACTAGGAGTGGCCTCCTCAGAAGACAACATGGTAGGGGCACTGTTATCAGTAGCCCCTCCCTCCAGGTCCGGGGGGACACCCTGAACCTGGTCTTCCAGCCCAGGGTCTGTACCCTCAGACTGGATCACTGCCTGGCAAACCAGGACTTTCTGGGAGGCACACCTACCCCCCACCAGGTCAGAGTTTAACCTCTGCCCCTGACCATTCAACTCAGAGTCACCACCCTGAAGTTGAACAATTGCCTGGCACGCCAGGACTTCCTGGAGGGCACACTGACCCTCCACCAGGTCAGAGTTTAACCTCTGAACTTGGCCATCCAACTCAGAGTCACCACCCTGAAGTTGAACAATTGCCTGGCACGCCAGGACTTCCTGGAGGGCACACTGACCCTCCACCAGGTCAGAGTTTAACCTCTGAACCTGGTTCTCCAACCTAGGGTCACCACCCTGAGGTTGGGCAACTGCCTGGCACACCAGGACTTCCAGGGAGGCACACCTACCTCCCACCAGGTCAGAGTTTAACCTCTGAGCCTGGTTCCCCAACCCAGGGTCACCACCCTGAGGTTGGGCAATTGCCTGGCACGCCAGGACTTTCTGGGGGGCACACCTACCCCCCACCAGGTCAGAGTTTAACCTCTGAACCTGGTCATCCAACCCAGAGTCAACACCCTGAGGTTGGACAATTGCCTGGCACAGCAGGACTTCTTGGGAGGCACACCTACCTCCCACCAGGTCAGGGTTTAACCTCTGAACCTGGGTATCCAACCCAGAGTCACCACCCTGAGGTTGAATCTTTGCCTGGCATGCCAGGACTTCCTGGGGGGCACTCTCACCCCCCACAAGGGACACACCGTCCCCAAGAGCCACACAAGAGTCTGGTTGGCGCAGGTCTCCCGACCTCTGCCCATCCGGCAGAGTCTGGGTTTCCCCAAACCAGAAACGGTTTCACCTGGGTCATTCCTGGGGGGCTCTGCTCTCAGAGCTGTCCCCTGACTCTCAAGGTCCTCCACTGGGGTCTGCAACCCCCTCTCAACCCTATGTCTGGACTTCTGCACCCCCTCACTAGGAGGGGTACTGCCAGACACCAGAACTGTTGGGATGCTGGCTACAGTCACCACCCCAAGTTCTTCTGACACTGCGGGGCTTCCCTCAGAAGGTGGCCCTACGGTACAGGCTAGGCTTCCCTCCTGGTGTTCCCTCATGGAACCCTCTAGGACCTGGGACCTACCTGGGACACTACAATCCTTTCCCACCTCACTCGGTTGGAACCACCTAGATCACTCCCTTCAGGAGCACCCCCAAATGCCTCTTCAGACTCTCTGGTACTCACCCAGAAGTCTGCCTCCATTGTAAGTTCCCTGGGGTCAGAGAACTCACACTCCACCTGGTGTTGGCGTAACTCTGGAAAATAAGGACCAGACATATGCTCTCCAGCAATTACATCACTCTGCCCTTCACATGTATTAACCACAGTACCCTTCACCCAACCACCCAGTAACTCAACCTTGGAAAAGCACTCTACCTCACCCTCCTGAGACTGGTGAGACAGTATCTGTCTGTCCCTGACACTCAACCCATACTCTTCTGGGATGTCTCTACACTCTATATCCAGGACGTCCACCAGGGGGGAACCCTTTTCTCTGTCACTCTCTGCTAGAGTCAGTAAAGTGTCCCTCCCCCCAGTAGGAATATGACTCCCTGTGCCAGTTACCCAATCCTTCTCAGGGACCCTGTGCATAACGGGAACTACCTCATACCCTTGAACCGCCTGGGGTGTGTCAACTCCCTTCTTCAAGTTGGGCACCACATCTCTGGGCTTGTGCCCTTCTTCAGCAGTACCGGATGCAAGATTTTTGCTGCCACCATCTGAACTGGACTCAGCCCTTCCGGCCTCCAGTTTCAGCTTTTTACAGCTCAGCTCTTGAGCTGCAATCTTTTCTTCTTCCAGGGCTAAGAGTCTTTTTGCCTCAACCCTTGCAAGATACTCCTCTAATTGTTGCTCTTGTCGCCTTTGACTTCGGAGCCATTCATCTATCTCTGGGTCTCTTTCCTCATCTGAGTAGTCTTTCTCCTCATGTGAGCAGTCTTCCTCCTCATGTGAGTAGTCCTCCTCCTCATCTGAGGGGTACTTAGTCATTTGGTTTCTTGCTGCCTCTCTCTCTGCCCATCTTTCCTCCCCCCAGACTATGTAGTTATGTAGCATCTCCGCCTTAGTAGATCTCCTTGCTACAGGAAGGCTCCATTTTCTGCAAAGCTTCCTTAGGTCAGCCTTAGTGAGGTGGTCAGTACGAACAAAGAATGAGTAGGTAAGCAATCCCATTCTGATAAGATCTTACCAGCAAAAACCAAAATCCAAAGTCCAAAATATCAATAGTATATCCAGGAGGACATCAGAGAATCAAAAGCCCAAAAAGATGAAAAATCAAGTTGACCTTCAACTGTGGGTAGGTAGTGAAATACTTAGCTACTGTATGTCACTGCACAAACACAAGTCCTATCCTCACCGCTGATCACCAATGTTAGAAATGGGGTTTTTGGTTGGCAGTCAGGTTGCCCTCTGTCCAAGCAAGAACCCTCACTCTAGTCAGGGTAAGTCACACACAATCCAAAATCAGCCTGTGCTCACCCTCCAGTAGCTTGGCACGAGCAGTCAGGCTTAACTTAGAAGGCAATGTGTAAAGCATTTGTGCAATAAATCATACAATACCATAATGTAACACCACAAAAGTACACCACACAGTGTTTAGAAAAATATATAGGGGGTCATTCTGACCCCGGGAGCACCGCCAACAGGCTGGCGGTGCTCCCGAGGGCATTCTGACCGCGGCGGTTCAGCCGCGGTCAGAAAGGGTAAACCGGCGGTCTCCCGCCGGTTTACCACTGCCCTTCAGAATCCTCCATGGCTGCGGAGCGCGCTCCGCAGCCATGGGGATTCTGACACCCCCTACCGCCATCCCGCCAGGAACAGGATGGCGGTAGGGGGTGCCGCGGGGCCCCTGGGGGCCCCTGCAGTGCCCATGCCCATGGCATGGGCACTGCAGGGGCCCCCGTAAGAGGGCCCCGCAAAGTATTTCAGTGTCTGCTAAGCAGACACTGAAATACGCGACGGGTGCAACTGCACCCGTCGCACCCCTGCAACTACGCCGGCTCAATTCTGAGCCGGCGTCCTCGTTGCAGGGGCATTTCCTCTGGGCCGGCGGGCGCTCTTTTGGAGAGCGCCCGCCGGCCCAGAGGAAATGTCTGAATGGCCGCCGCGGTCTTTTGACCGCGGTGCGGTCATTCAGCGGCGGTAGCCGTCCGCCAAGGTCAAAATGACCCCCATAATATTTATCTGGGTATTTGCAGGTCAAAACGATCAAAGTTGCAATATGAATTTGTAAAGATATCACTGAAAAGTGATATGAAGGTGGTCATTCTGACCTCGGCGGTAAAAGGCGCCTACCGCCGGTCAGAAATCCTCCATAATTCCGCCGCGGTCGCGGTAACCCGCCACGGTCATTCTGACCCGCAGCAGCCAAACCTCCGAAAATCCGACAGCCACAACAGACCGCCAGACCAGCGGTCGGCGGAAAAGTGGAGGTGACCAAACCTCCACCGTCACGCCAACAGAAATACGCCCATGCCATTACGACCCACGAATCCACGCGGCGGTCTTTCAAACGCGGTTTTCCATTGGCGGTACACACCGCCGCGGTCAGAATACACACAAACGAACAAAACTCAGCCACATTGGACGATTTGAATTCCACACACCTGATACACATACACACACCACTCCCACACACACAATACAATATAAAACACACACCCACATCACCCACAAACCCCTACGACCAAAAATTCAGAAAGAAGGACTGAGAGACACATCAGCGATCACAGAATACCATCACACAGAGGCACACTACACCATCACCCACACAATATCCACACACAAAACAACACACACCACCACACTCAACACACTTAACTACACATACTCCACCCCACACATCATACACACCACTCCATGGCACCCCAAAGACACCCCCGCTTCTCAGACGAAGAACTCAGGGTCATGGTGGAGGAAATCGTTCGGGTAGAGCCCCAGCTATTCGGCACACAGGTCCAATACACCAGCATTGCCCGGAGGACGGAGCTATGGCAGAGGATTGTCGACAGGGTCAACGCTGTGGGACAGCACCCCAGAAATCGGGAAGACATCGGAAAGCGATGGAACGACCTACGGGGGAAGGTGCGTTCCATGGTATCCAGGCACAACATCGCCGTGCAAAAGACTGGCGGAGGACCCCCACCTCAACCCCCACAATTTACAACATGGGAGGAGGAAGTCTTGAACATCCTGCATCCTGACGGCCTCGCAGGAGTCGCCGGAGGAATGGATTCTGGTAAGTTGAAGCTTCAATACTGCTTCCCCCCCACCTGCATGCCAAATCATACCCCAACCCTCACACCCATCCTCGAACCCCACCCTCACCCCCACCCCCATCCTCACCCCCACCCTCACCCCCACCACCATCCTCACCCCCACCACCATCCTCACCCCCACCCCCAGCACACCTATTCTCTGCAATGTCTCACCATCACAACCCACACATCCCAAAACCTAGGCCTGCATGCGTCCACTAAGCATGGACACCCATCACCAAAGCATGCCCAATGCATATACACATCCCCCCCACAAGCCACCCTCACCAAAGCACACACACACGAATGCCAGCACTTGGGGACACGGGAACCCACAGATACACCCATATGCCACACATTGAAACTATAACCATACCTCTATACCCCTGCAGGACCCGACCGTCAACACACCGCCACGGA
Organism: Pleurodeles waltl; assembly: GCF_031143425.1. Taxonomy (NCBI): domain Eukaryota; kingdom Metazoa; phylum Chordata; class Amphibia; order Caudata; family Salamandridae; genus Pleurodeles; species Pleurodeles waltl. The sequence goes on along the minus strand of NC_090446.1, from coordinate 388,445,490 downwards.
GGGCCCAGAATTCTCCACACCCCCCACCCAAGAGGCCGTCAGCGATGACAGCAGCTCTGTCGACCTGGACACTGATGACCAGCCCGGACCATCGGGGACCTCTGGACAGTCGGTTCCCCTCACACAGGCACAGGCCACAACAGACCCAAACCCCTCTGGGAACACCAGCACAGCTCCCACCCAGCGGGCCCATGCCTCTGTCTCCAGGGCGCGTCAATCTGCGGTGTGTCTACCACTACAGGGCACCCAGGATAACCCACCACCCCAACAACAACAGGGACCTGGGGGCAGTGGTAGTGGGCACACCGGCCAGGGGGCAGAGGCCCAGGGAAACAGGGCAACTCGGAGGGCAGCTGTGCGACAGGGGGGGGACGGGCCCAGGGAACCCACTCTCCACGAGGCCCTCACCACCATCATGGGAGCATACAACCGCTCCCAGGAGACGATGGCGATGGTACTGGCCCGGTTCCAGGAGATCCAGGTACTGCAGGAGGAACACTATCGGGGGTACAGGGAGGACATCAGAGCCCTCACCTCCACCCTGGTTACCATGGTAGGGCTGCTGCAGGACCTCATCAACACCAGGATGGACACTCAACAACAACAAAGGGCCCCTGCCACTAGCCTGGACCAAGAACAGCCAACCACCTCCGCCGGCGCTAGTGGACAGGAGGCCCCCGCACAACAGCAGCCCACCAGACCCCCACCTCCTGCAGGAGAAGAACCACCCCGCAAGAGGGCCCTGAGATCTCGCAAGAAGACAGAGTAGGATGTCAAGACCCCCGCCAGCAAAGGATACCACCTGATGTCATCCCACTGTCCCACATTGTCACCCTGTCCATCCTTGAACTGCCCATGCTCCATCTCTCCACAGGCCTATGGACAATGCACCTGTGTGACTGTTACTCTGGACTCTGCCATGGACATTCCTTCACCATAGCCCCCACCCACTTGAAACCACCCATCCCATTTTGAGCACTGAAATAAACAACTATTTTGCACAAAACTATCTGGAGTCTGGCTGTGATTTCAAAATAATGTAATTGACATGACAGTGCAAATATGTCCTTGTACATAGTGAAGTCAACAAACAGCTGCCACAAAGCTGTAGTCCATGGGGAAACGAAGCACAGGACTCGTAGTGGGGACCCCAGATCTGAAATAGGGAGGGAAAAGCCACAACTCAGTCATCATACACTGGGGCAAATAGACAGGCAGCAGAGATGCAGGAGAGTAGTTCACATTTACTAAACTATGTTTGAATTGTTACCTGTGTCCTATTGGAAGTACTGTTCAATGATTCTGTCCCTGTTGTCTGTTTCAGCCCCGTCGTCTTCCTCCTCGTCACTCTCCACACGTTCCACAGCTGCCACAACACCACCGTCTCGACCATCCTCCTGCAGGAAAGGCACCTGGCGGCGCAAAGCCAGGTTGTGAAGCATGCAGCAGGCCACGATGATGTGACACACCTTCTTAGGTGAGTACATTAGGGATCCACCTGTCATATGCAGGCACCGAAACCTGGCCTTTAGGAGGCCGAAGGTGCGTTCGATCACCCTCCTAGTACGCCCATGGGCCTCATTGTACCGTTCCTCTGCCCTGGTCCGGGGATTCCTTACTGGGGTCAGTAGCCACGACAGGTTGGGGTACCCAGAGTCCCCCAATAGCCATACACGGTGTCTCTCTAGCTGTTCCATCACGTAAGGGATGCTGCTATTCCTTAGGATGTAGGCGTCATGCACTGACCCTGGGAATTTGGCATTTACATGCGAGATGTACTGGTCAGCCAAACACACCACCTGGATGTTCATGGAATGGTAACTTTTTCTGTTCCTGTACACCTGCTCCCTGTCTCTTGGGGGAACCAAAGCCACATGGGTCCCATCAATGGCACCAATGACGTTGGGAATATGTCCAAGGGCGTAGAAATCACCCTTCACTGTAGCCAATTCGCCCACCTCAGGGAAAATGATGTAGCTCCTCACGTATTTCATCAGGGCAGACAACACTCTGGATAACACCTTCGAAAACATGGGCTGAGACATCCCAGAAGCAATTCCCACTGTTGTCTGAAATGACCCACTTGCCAAGAAATGGAGTACTGACAGGACCTGCACCAGAGGGGGAATCCCTGTGGGTTGGCGGATGGGGGACATCAGGTCGGGCTCCAGCTGGGCACACAGTTCTTGTATAGTGGCACGGTCAAGCCGGTAGGTCAGGATAATGTGGCGTGCTTCCATTGTCGACAGGTCCACCAGCGGCCTGTACACGGGAGGATTCATCCGTCTCCTCGCCAAACCCAGCGGACGGTGCCTAGGAAGGACAACATGGAGCACACAGTCAAGCAACCCACAGGTACGTACTCACAGCTTGCACAGTAAACGATTCTCTATGCAGTGAATGGCGTGTCTGAGTGGCTATGCAAGGCCTAGGCCTGTGTGACGCAGTTGAAATTGAGCCATGTGGACCCTCGAAATGGCGGCTGCCTGACCTGTGAAGTGTGACAATGGGATGTGAGGTCAATGCGCTGGCGTGGCACACCGCGGCGGTCGGCGGTCGAAGACCGTGGCGCGAAGCCGCATTGGTTAACATTGAAGCCTATGGGTTTCAGGAGCCAATGGCGAAGGGCGCCGGCGGTGGCGGTACGCACCGCCGCGGTACGCACCGCCGCGGACGTGACCGCCATTTTCTATCTACTTATTCACTTGCGACTTGAACTTTCACAGGAGAGGACCTATACTGCAAGTGTTGCTGTGACCTCGGTCTGGAAGGGACAATGGCTGCTGCGCCTGGGGAAAGGGCCCCTGCCTTCACTGGAGAAGAGTTGGAGAAACTTGTGGATGGGGTCCTCCCCCAGTATGCGCTACTCTACGGTCCTCCAGACCAACAAGTGAGTTTAATTCAATATGGATTTTGGGCCACTGGCTGGCTTGGGGGCCGGCGGGGGGCCTGGCGGGGATGGGGGGCATGTTGGGCCTGGCGGGGGGCCTGGCGGGGGGCCTGGCGGGGGGCCTGGCGGGGATGGGGGGCGTTGGGCCACTGGCAACGAAAATGCAGACAAACTTGAACGTGGTATTTCTCCCTCCCTGTACGTGTCACATAGGTCCGCGCCCATGAGAAGATCGGGATTTGGCGTGCCATCGCCAAGGAAGTCCGGACCCTGGGGGTCCACCATCGACGGGGCACCCACTGCCGCAAGAGGTGGGAGGACATCCGCCGCGGGACCAAGAAGACCGCCGAGTCTCTGCTGGGGATGGCCTCTCAACGTAGGCGGGGTGCCTGCCGTCAACTGACCCCCCTGATGTTCCGGATCCTGGCGGTGGCCTACCCTGATTTGGATGGGCGCGTGAGGGCAGCACAGCAGACACAAGGGGGTGAGTACAAGCATTATCTACTCTGTTGTCGCGCAGTGAAGGTGTCTGGGTGGGGGAGGAGGGCTGGGGGTCCCCCTAGGCCAGGGCGATATCTGTAGGCTGGGCACCCCCGTAAGCCCCTGTGTCCCCAGCCACCACCCTCAGTAGTGTGTCAGTATAGCCATCCCTGGGCCGTGTCATCCATGGGTGCAGTTGTCAACTCTAGGCGTGTAGGGCATGTTCCACGGAATGCGTAGCGGACCCCAAGTGCGCAACTTAGTGCAGGGGGCATCTGTGTCTGTCATGTCCGCTAACTGTACCGGTGATCCATGTACTCAAAATCTCTTTATTTCTCTCCCCCCCCCCCTTTTTGTTTCTCTTTCTGTGCTTGTGTGCATCAGCATCATCAGGCGGAGGAGAGGCATCGGGGCAGGAGGGAGCTGCATCTCACATGGCCCAGGAGGGCCATGCCACAGAGTCTGACTGGACCAGTGAGACGGAGGGCGAGGGGAGCTCCACAACAGGGACGACTGGACCCTGCAGCGACACGGACACGTCCTCGGAAGGGAGCTCCCTTGCGGGGGTGGCACCATCCGTGCCCCCCGCCATTACAGGTACAGCCGCCACCCAGCGCACCATCTCCGCCCTCCCAGCAGCCCCTCAGCGTTCGCCCCGTGCCCGCTCTGCCAGGAAGCCGGGCATCTCCTTCGCCCCAGGCACCTCAGGCCCTGCCCCTGTTACACCCGCTGCCCTCAGTAAGGAGGTCATTGACCTCCTCCGAACGCTCATTGTTGGGCAGACTACCCTTTTGAATGCCATCCAGGGGGTGGAGAGGGAGGTTCATCGCAGCAATGCGTACCTGGAGGGCATTCATTCGGGTCAGGCTGCCCATCAGCGATCGTTCCAGGCTCTGGCCTCAGCACTGACGGCAGCCATTGTCCCTGTCTCCTGCCTCCCTCTACTAACTCCCTCCTCCAAGTCTCCTGTTCCTCTGCCTGTCCCACCCACACCATCAGACCAGCCTGCACACACCTCAACACCCAAGAGCAGCTCATCCAAGCATAAGCACCACAGATCACGCAGACATTCACACAAGCAACATTCCAATGCAGACATGCCAACAGTCACTACCACCTCTGTGACCCCCACCTCCTCGTCTCCCTCCTCCCTCCCTGTGACGTCTACACTCACACCTTCATTCACCTCACCATCAGCCAGTGTTTCCATCACCAGCACACCCTCCAGTACAGTCCGCACACGTGCAGTCACCACCCCCACTGCCATTTACACGTCCCCTGTGTCCTCTCCCACTGTGTCTGTCACCCCCTCTTCCACACCACACAAACGCAGCCACCCACCCACCCAACAGCCATCCACCTCACGACAGCCTCCCGCTCCTGCACCTGCACCCAAAGACAGCAAACTTGTCTCGCCTACAACCACATCCTCTCCCTCCACTCCCATACCCACTGTACCTACCACTATCCATTGTCCCAAGAAAATCTATCTCTCTACTGCTACCTTCTTTCCTGACCCTGAGCCCCCCCCTCCTTCTCGTCGGGGTAAGAAGAGCACCTCAGCCACCACCAGCCCTGCAGCCCCCTTGACAAGGGTGCAGGGGTATTGGAGCCCACCAGCCCGCAGGTCTGGATCTTCGCCCAGCAGCAAGGGGACAGCCAGCCCACCCCCTGGGAAGAGGAGCAGAAGGCGGAAGGGCCGCCGCCGGAGCCCGGATTCTATATCCCCCCAGGACACTAGCCAGCCACCGTCAACAGCCACAGCTCCAAAGGGAGGAAAGGGCCACAGACTCCTGACTAAGGAGGGCAAGGGCAGCAAGGCGGAGAAGTCAGGCAGCAGGCCTGCTGCCCATGGAGGACCCGTCACAGCTGCCCAGGAGGAGCCCGCAACCCCCATAGCCGCTGCCCCGGGAGGAACCGGCACAGCTGCCCCGGGAGAGCCCACCACCCCCATAGCTGCTGCCCAGGGAGGACCCAGCCCAGCTGGCCAGGAGGGCCCCACCACCCACAGCCCAGGTGGGCATTGAAGGAGCACCATCCCCGCTGCCCAGGAGGGCACCACCAGGCAATGAGCAGTTGGCCATTGAATGTCCGCCGTCTCCAGCACCGCTCCGCTGGGGACCGCCGTCTCAAGAACCGCTGAACTGGGCCCTTCAAGGCAAGGACCGCTGAACTGGGCCCTTCAAGGCAAGAACCGCTGAACTGGGCCCCGCCGTCTCCAGCACCGCTCCGCTGGGGACCGCCGTCTCAAGAACCGCTGAACTGGGCCCTTCAAGGCAAGGACCGCTGAACTGGGCACTTCAAGGCAAGGACCGCTGAACTGGGCCCTTCAAGGCAAGAACCGCTGAACTGGGCCCTTCAAGGCAAGAACCGCTGAACTGGGCCCTTCAAGGCAAGAACCGCTGAACTGGGCCCCGCCGTCTCCAGCACCGCTCTGCTGGGGACCGCCGTCTCAAGAACCGCTGAACTGGGCCCTTCAAGGCAAGGACCGCTGAACTGGGCCCTTCAAGGCAAGAACCGCTGAACTGGGCCCTTCAAGGCAAGAACCGCTGAACTGGGCCCCGCCGTCTCCAGCACCGCTCCGCTGGGGACCGCCGTCTCAAGAACCGCTGAACTGGGCCCTTCAAGGCAAGGACCGCTGAACTGGGCCCTTCAAGGCAAGGACCGCTGAACTGGGCCCTTCAAGGCAAGAACCGCTGAACTGGGCCCTTCAAGGCAAGAACCCCTGAACTGGGCCCCGCTGTCTCCAGCACCGCTCCGCTGGGGACCGCCGTCTCAAGAACCGCTGAACTGGGCCCTTCAAGGCAAGGACCGCTGAACTGGGCCCTTCAAGGCAAGGACCGCTGAACTGGGCCCTTCAAGGCAAGAACCGCTGAACTGGGCCCTTCAAGGCAAGAACCGCTGAACTGGGCCCCGCCGTCTCCAGCAGCGCTCCGCTGGGGACCGCCGTCTCAAGAACCGCTGAACTGGGCCCTTCAAGGCAAGAACCGCTGAACTGGGCCCTTCAAGGCAAGAACCGCTGAACTGGTCCCTTCCAGGCAGGAACCGCTGGCCCTTTGGCAGACGTGGCAGGACAGGATCTGTCTCGGGCAGGGCTGCAGGATGTCCTCTGGCCAACATGCCTCCTCCAGTGGCAGTGGAGTCTGTTATGGACTGTTTTGACTGTGGCTTTGCTCTCCCCAGGATGGCCCAGTGGGCAGGCCACCCACTGTATGGACTGTATGGACTGTGGCTTTGCTCTCCCCAGGATGGCCCAGTGGGCAGGCCACCCACTGTATGGACTGTATGGACTGTGGCTTTGCTCTCCCCAGGATGGCCCAGTGGGCAGGCCACCCACTGTATGGACTGTATGGACTGTGGCTTTGCTCTCCCCAGGATGGCCCAGTGGGCAGGCCACCCACTGTATGGACTGTATGGACTGTGGCTTTGCTCTCCCCAGGATGGCCCAGTGGGCAGGCCACCCACTGTATGGACTGTTTGGACTGTGGCTTTGCTCTCCCCAGGATGGGCCAGTGGTCATGGAGTCCCCTCGTGGATCTGGCGTCGTGTACTCAAGTGGCTGAGGTGCCCCCCCTTCCCTTCCCCCTGAGGTGCCTGTCCTTTTTTCTTTCTGATGCCCCTGCAGTGTTCTCTCCGTGGAGTTCTTGTCGTGGGACTGGGCCTTGCCCCTTTGCTCAGGACCCCTGTGGTCCACGGACAGTGGTTGGACTACATTTAGTAGATGTATATATTTTGTACATAGTTTATTTATTTATTGGGATTACTGCTGTCCATTTTTCAATATATCTGCCCGTTTAAGATCTCTTCTTTTGGTCTTTGCATTATTTAGGAGGGGGGGTTTGTGGGTTGTGACAGTGATCTGTGGGAATGCATTGATGTGTGTGTTGTAGTGGGTGTGGGTGGGTGGGTGTGTGCCGGTAATCTTTTCCCTCCCCTGTGTCGTAGGTGCAGTACTCACCGACGTCTTCCGCGCCGCCGGGCGTGCTCCTGGTACAGGAGCAGGTATAGGAGTGCGGGGATGACCTGCAACTCGGGTTCCATACTGCCGGAATCTCGCGTGGAGTATGTGGAGGTGAGCGTTTTCCCGTTCGTAGTCTGTTTCCGCCGTGTTTTTATCGGCGGTGCTCCCGCCCCGGAAAAGGTGGCGGATTGGTGGGTCGTGATAGGGTGGGCGGTACATTGTCTGCCGCCTGGCTGTTGGCGGGGACCGCCGCGCTGTTTGTTTGTTCCGCCGTGGCGGTCGGAGTGTTAATGCGGCGGGCTGTGTTGGCGGTTCCCGCCAGGGTCAGAATTGCATATTTTGGACCGCCGGCCTGTTGGCGGTTTGGCCGCCGCTTTATCACCGACCGCCAGGGTCAGAATGAGGGCCAAAGTGTCTTAAGTCTTTAAAGAGTAAATAAAGTGTCTTTCAATCACAGAGTACCTGGTTTCTGGTGGGAAATCTCCTCAGAGGGCCACAGGAGAAGAGATACGTGGAAAAAGGGTGTGTGCGTCGATTTCTCCTCAGCACACACGGACTTGCGTCGTTATTTTTCACGCGGGGAAGTCGGGCGTCGTTTTCCGGCGCGCGGACAGTCTCTTTCTGTGGATCGTGGGTATTACCAGATGGCCCAAGTCTGTGCGTGGATTTTCCTGCCTGTTTACCGGCTGCGCGTCGTTTTGCGGGGCGGCGCGTCGAAGTTTCGATCTCACGGCAGGCGTCGCGTCGATTTCTCCTTGGAAGTCGGGCAGCGTTGTCCTTGTGAGGCCGTGCGTCGAAGTTTTGGTCTCACGGCAAGCATTGCGTCGATTTCTCCTTGGAAGTCGGGCGGCGTTGTCCTTGCGAGGCCGTGCGTCAAAGTTTCGAGCTCACGGTAGGCGTCGCGTCGATTTCTCCTTAGAAGTCGGGCGCCGTTGTCCTTGCGAGGCCGTGCGTCAAAGTCTCGGTCGTCCCAAAGGCGTCGCATCGATCAGCGTCGGTGTGCGGCGTTTTTCTTGCCGCGGAGCAAGCTGTGCGTCGAAAATTTCGGCGCACGGAGTGTCCAAGTGAAAGCGAGAAGTCTTTTTGGTCCTGAGACTTCAGGGAACAGGAGGCAAGCTCTATCCAAGCCCTTGGAGAGCACTTTTACAGCCAGACAAGAGTTCAGCAAGGCAGCAGGCCAACAGCAAGGCAGCAGTCTTTTGTAGAAAAGCAGACAGGTGAGTCCTTTGAGCAGCCAGGCAGTTCTTCTTGGCAGGATGTAGTTTCTGGTTCAGGTTTCTTCTCCAGCAAGTGTCTCATGAGGTAGGGCAGAGGCCCTGTTTTATACTAAATTGTGCCTTTGAAGTGGGGGTGACTTCAAAGAGTGTCTAAGAAATGCACCAAGCCCCCTTTCAGTTTAATCCTGTCTGCCAGAGTCCCAGTAGGGGGTGTGGCAGTCCTTTGTGTGAGGGCAGGCCCTCCACCCTCCCAGCCCAGGAAGACCCATTCAAAATGCAGATGTATGCAAGTGAGGCTGAGTACCCTGTGTTTGGGGTGTGTCTGAGTGAATGCACAAGGAGCTGTCAACTAAACCTAGCCAGACGTGGATTGAAGGGCACAACAAGGTTTTAGTGCAAAGAAATGCTCACTTTCTAAATGTTGCATTTCTAGAATAGTAATATTAAATTCGACTTCACCAGTCAGCAGGATTTTATATTACCATTCTGGCCATACTAAATATGACCTTCCTGCTCCTTTCAGATCAGCAGCTGCCACTTCAACAATGTATGAGAGCAGCCCCAATGTTAGCCTATGAAGGGAGCAGGCCTCACTGTAGTGTAAAAACGAATTTAGGAGTTTTACACTACCAGGACATATAACCACACAAGTATATGTCCTGCCTTTTACCCACACAGCACCCTGCTCTAGGGGTTACCTAGGGCACACATTAGGGGTGACTTATGTATAGAAAAAGGGGAGTTCTAGGCTTGGCAAGTACCTTTAAATGCCAAGTCGAAGTGGCAGTGAAACTGCACACACAGGCCTTGCAATGGCAGGCCTGAGACAAGGTTAAGGGGCTACTGAGGTGGGTGGCACAACCAGTGCTGCAGGCCCACTAGTAGCATTTACAGTAATCTACCTGCCCTAGGCACATGTAGTGCACTCTACCAGGGACTTACAAGTAAATTAAATAGTCAATCATGGATAAACCAATCAGTAGTAAAATTTACACAGAGAGCATATGCACTTTAACACTGGTTAGCAGTGGTAAAGTGCCCAGAGGTCAAAAGCCAACAACAACAGGTCAGAAAAAATAGGAGGAAGGAGGCAAAAAGTTTGGGGATGTCCCTGTCAAAAAGCCAGGTCCAACAAGCTGGATTAAAACTTTTGCATTGGAGGAAGTTTGCATAAAAGCATATACTATAAACAACTTGTTGAAATTGCAGGAATAAAAACGATTACATTTCCACACATGTTGTGCCACAATTATTTGATTCAAAGGATTAATAAATTACCAGAACCACTGGCCCTGGTCACATTCCTCCTCATAATCCTCATGTTTGAAGCATATTCTCTATCCTCCTGGTCTACTTCCGATTAGAACTTTAGAATGTTGGGAGCTTTATTTGAAACAATGGAGTGCTCCAGGTTTCTAATGGCAGGTTGAAGCCTGGAGCTCCTACATTCCAATGTTGTCATTCACAGCTGTTGCTGTGAACGTAGGCCTTCTGCCCTCTAGTGGTGGAATGTTCTAAAAGCTTTGATAACGCATCCCTTTATGATAATTTATTACACATCAGGACTCGTTTTAGACCAATGAATCTTTTGACCCAGTTGAGAGACACCTTAGGACGAGATAGCTAATCAATATGTAAGTCAATACGTCAATATTGTAATCAATATTTATCACGACAATGCATTTCACTTTAGTCACAGTCATTAATCAGTTCAAGACGCAACCATGACCTTTCAGCCATGAATAACCACACCGGTTTAGTAGAATTTTATGAGTTTTATTCCCTATTGCTTACAAATCTAATAGCAAGTGCGTCAATCTCAAAACCAAGAAACATAATAACATAGTCACAATATGGCAACTTTGATAAGATTTCATTAAAGCGAAAATCACAAACATCAGAACATAGCACAGCGTGAACATAGATCAGTTTAGCACAGTGTCAATAACGCGTCAATTCAACAAGGCATAGTCTTGGTCGTTAGTCTATTTGCGTCAGTTTTGATGAACACCTGTCCTAACCACTGATTAGCATTCGCATGTTGGGCTTCATGCAAAACAATTTAGAACACCAATTTGGAAAACATCTAACTATGGTCTCTGTCAAAATAAGCAGTTGGTACCTAGAAAGGAAAAGCAAACAGACAAATCACAATTGCATTGTCATAATTACCCTGCAAAGTTTAGGTCAGCGCACAGGTTCAGTCTTCGTCTTCAGGACATCAGTCAATTCGCCATCAGTTAAAACTCAGCTCCGGGGCAAAAGGGCACTTCCCTCATAAGGCGGTAAAGTGTAGCATGGACAAATCTAAGGGCGAGGATGGTTTTAAGTAAACCAACAAGTCACCAAACAGAGTGACAAAGTTTCTGGATAAAATCAATAGCATTCCCTAACCCACCTAAATGACTCCCCGGGACATGGGTTTTTATCCCTTTTCCATTGTACATTCCCCCAAAATTCTATTGGACATTTGTTATACCCCACTATCTTTAACCTATCTGAAAATATATTAGGTAACCCAACTCTTCACCCCATATTATTTTACAAGTCTTTGATTGGTCTCCATAATTGACGTCTTCAGTGGTGGCACATCCGGTATGATCTAATCTTTCTGTAATTCTTTACACATCTTTTGGTCAGCAGCTCCATTATCTTCACTGGTTTGAATGACCTTGTACATCACATTAATCTATACTGTTTCAGTTTGTTTTAACATTTACTCTGCAAACAAGAAGAAGGCTATGAGAACGGATCTAACATGGTTACATTCGTCTTCCAGTTTGAAGGAAAAAGAACATGCAGGGTTGTGTCCTTTCATGAGTCAGCACACTGCGAAATAGAAAATTACATTTAATATGAGAGCCAAGCAGCTAAACTTCGTCTCATGCTAACTTAAGGCCTATAAGGATTTCAGCACAGAATCAATAACGCAATCATTAGTATAAACTTATTTAAACACAATATAAACATCTTAGTCATCATTATTAGTCTACGTATACATTGGCGGCCACTCCCCGTGCGCATTTTAGGCAAACTCATCATTAAAGTTTCTATGCAGCATTATCACACATTAATTCATAAACATTTCATGTTAATATAGATTATATAAGGTACGCCCTCTCATCTTTATAGCCCTCCATAGCTGGGCTACCCCAGCATTAAAGTCCTGCTCCATTGTTCTAGGCTCTTGCCTTCAGCTTGGGCCTTTAATTCTGGAGCGGGCTTTTAATGACCGGAATAGCCCACTATAAAGCTATAGTGTCCCTCTGTGATATGGTATGTCTCCTAGTCATCCAATTCAACACCCTGGCTTTACTCCTCAGCTTGCTGATCCTGAACTGGTCCTTCTGGTCTTCATCTTTCTGCTGTCCTGGTTCTTATCTTATAGGTCTAGGTCCTTCAGGTCTTATCTGCCCTAGTTCTCCTGGTCTCCCAGTTCTAGTTCTTATATGTTTTAACTCCCCAAGATTCTACCACTGGTCCCCTTAGTCCTAGTCCCCCTAAACCTAGTCCTCTGGACATAATCGTACTAGTCTTCCTTTTTCTGATCCTTGACTTCTTAGGCCTGTTTATCCTGCTGTTCCCTGTCCTCTTGGTCATCCTGGTGTTGATCTTCCTGAACCTAGCGTTCTTTATCCCCTGGTCTTCTTGTTTGTGGCCTTTCCGGATAACCAGGTCCTATAATGAGTTCTCTTGGTCCTGGAGCTTTTCCTGTCCTGGACCTACAGATCCTTGCCTTTTGGTCATGTTACTCCTCATAATAATCATCCTGACACTGGTCTACTTGGTTGTCATTTCCCTCCTGATCGAGGCCCTTCTGGTCTTCCTAGTTTAGGTCCTACTTGACCTGGCCATCTTGATTCTCAAGGTCTGGTCCTGTTTGTCCTCCTGTTCCTCCTGGTCCTGATAATGCTGACCCACTGATAACTCTGGTCCTGGTGGTTGTCCCGTTGCCCCTATATTTTCGCCGGTCAGCCGGGTACCTCCTCCAAGATGATTTGTTTAGTTTTGTAGTACCTTTCAGATTTTTAGCTTACTCGCCTCAGCGCCTCTTTTTTTTCAACCCAAGTGTTGAGCAAAGGCAGAACACTGTGCTTAAACACCTGTGGCAAGTTAACTCATGGTTTAATACACATGCTGGCAAGCTATGTGGGCATTTTCTGGTCAGATGCTTTAGCATCTTTAAAGGAGACAAAGTGTGAGTTTGCTCATGTCAGAGCACAGCGGGTAACATGCAGGTGACAGATTTGAGTTATATGTAAGATAGTTTGGACTCATTTGTTTCATGTAGAGATGCTTGTGTTGCCTTCAGGCCATGAGGTACTAACCTACTAATACAGATAAGTTAGTTATGCACTCTGTTCAAAGAGTGGCAGGTAACTTAAATGCTGTGAGTTTAGAACCTTGCACATTTCTTTCAATTTGTCATTATTTTAAAATTGTTCAAATTAATTTGTTTTGGTAGTAAAAAAAGTATAACTAAGTGCTTCATAATAGACCTGCATAGACCTACACATTTTATACATCTCTTATAGATTTTGAGAGTGCCTAAAAAGGCTTTCAAATCTTAGTTAATATCTTAACTCTATGACTTTGTTTGCTCTGATGGGCACCTGTCTGAATTTTGCATGAGGGTATAGAATTCTAGTTGTGATTCTTTGATATCGAGCAGCTCCAGACTCTTCGGACAAAGGGAGCTGCGGATTGTCCTTTATGGCTGCGGGGTGAGATGGGAAGAAAAGCAGGATAATTATCCATCACCCCTGCAGGCATACAGGGATAAAGCTCTGTGGCTACCTACCAGTATAGTTAGATCCTGTGGTGCAGCAAGAACGCCATATGCTGTAACTCAAGCAAAGAATAAGGGCACATTTGCTCTCTGTTGAACTGTAAAATATAACCATAATCAATGTGCTGTGGGCTTCACACTCCAGGGCCCAGTGTCCCTGCACATGCTGCACTAATATTGAGCTCTGTGTGAGAAATTAACATAACTATGATTTTTGTTGTGTTTCCTTGTATTCCTTAGGCTGTTCCAAGTGTCTGACCAACCACTAGACAATACACTTTGCTAGAAGACATAGGGCCAGATGTATTAAAAAGTTTTTCACTTGCAAACGGTGCGAATCGGTAAATTCGTCCGTTTGCGAGTGCAAAACAGTGGTCTGCGATGCATGAAATGCATTCGCAGACCACAAATAAGAAATCGCTAAAATTGTGATTTCTTGCGTTGCGACCTGGAAATTGCGAGTCGCAATTTGTGATTCGCAATTTCAAGGTCGCAAGGCTATGCTGGAAAAAATCGCAAATTGCGATTTTTCCAAAAATGGCATTTTGCACTTGCAAAATACCATGCTTTGCAACCAGGTGGTAACCTGGTGCAAAATTTAAAAATGCAGTTAAACTGCATTTTTAAATTAAACATGTAATGCACACATGCCCTTTTGGCATGTGTGTACCTTACATGTTGAAAAAAAAGTTTTTGGGGTGCAGGAGAGGGGGCCTTAGGCCCCCAGCACCCTGGCCTTTTGCATTTCCAAAATTGCGATTTCTGCTTCAAAATATTCGCAGCTATGGGCCAACAGGCCCATAGCTGCGAATGGGGCCGGTATTGCAATTTGCAATTCGGTAATAGCATTTGCGATTTTTAAGAAATCGCTATTACCGATTCGCAAATGTGATACATGGCCCTTTGCTAGTCGGTAATAGCGATTTCTTAAAAATCGCTATTACCGAATCGCAATGGGCCGTGATGGTACATCTGGCCCATAGATGCCTGACCTGAAGCTACCACAATCCCTTTTTCCCCACTTGGTCCTGCTACATGAAAGAAAACTATTATTTCACTTTGGACAGAAAGGGTGCCAGCTCTAGAGAGACCAACTAACTCAAGAAAATTATCCAATTTAATAGTTCCTTGAGCTCTGTGACAGACAGGCTTTGCAAGAGTGAAAAACAAACAAGCCGGGGGTAAGAATAACAGTGCAAGTCGCAAACGTCTTTGCAACTTTCATTGTCAATGCTGCAAATAGTAAAGGTTGTTGTAAAGATGCACTTGCCCCTTTGCTTACAATTCACAAGGAAAGTGTTAATACTTTGTGATTGTTCCGGAGGTCGAAAAGCATTGAAAGGAACCAACTGTCCTTGTTAGACAGAAGGAGATGGGAATGAGTTGGTCAACTGGCCTATTCTTCTGTGAAAGATAACCTACTGTTAGAGAATGGATATTCTGTTCCGACCACAGACATATCTTCCGGAAAAGGAGAACGAGAGGAAGGTGCATTCCTACTGATGGTTCAAGTATGCTTTCTCCAAATAGTTGTCTCTTTGTAGACAAGGAAGGAAATGGAAGAGTGATGCCGTTAATACAGCTGATGCCTTACATTTGGAAGAATCAAGTGAATCCTGTCGGCTCCACCTCCTTTGAGCTTTGCCTTCTCCGAGGACTGCCCTCCAATCAAACCTGCTGGAATGTGTGAGTCTGTGGCGATGGTGATGGGGGAGGAGTTGGTGAGATGGTGATCCCTGTTCAGACTATCTGGAATAAGCCACCAATGCAAGTCCAGTCGAATATGAGGATTGAGGCCAGGTAATCGTGGGACACAGGTTTCCAATGGTGCAGGATTAGATGAACCATAGGATATAAGAGAAGGCACTTTCAAGGGGTACTTGGTAATGTAGAAGCCATCTTCCCGACTCCACAGCCTCAATGAAAATTGTGAACTTGTCAGGGTGGTTGATAAGTGAGTTACTACTCTGTTTCTTTTTCAGGAGCTAAAAAACACCTCTCCCAAATCCATACAAAAGAGGGCTCATGAATTGTAGTGGCAGAGATGGAAGAAGCATTGATTTTCTGAGATTCAAGAGGATCCTGATCCGCCTTAGGAAGAGAAGAAACAGTTAGCCAGTCACTGAGATGTGGATATACTTGAAAATATCTAGCATGTAGGACACTCACCTACAGGACCAAGAGGTTTGTAAAATCTCTGACAGCAGAAGACAGGCTGAATGGCAGAACTCCATTCTGCTGATGACCTGCTGCAAACTGTAGGAATTGCTGGTGAGCAGGAAATATTCTTCTTCAACAGAAGGAAGATACTCTGCAGAGTCACAAATTGGAATGTTTAATGATCAATAAATTGATCTACTCCCTTTGGGTCCAAGATCGAACAATACTCTCTTGATGCTTTTTGGACCAGGAACAGAATCAAATAAAAATTCTGCCTTTGTTCATATGGAGGGATGTTGGTAATGGAGGCCTTATGAACTAACACCTGGATACCATCCAAAAGAGTTCATTGATGTATCGGGTCCTTTGGAAGAGGGGTCTGCTTGAAGAAGGTATTATATGCAATATCCTTTTGATATTATGTGTATGGCCCGTGCATCTGTCACTGTGTGACTCCTCTCCCGTGGCAGGTGGCCTCTCACAGGAGATGAGTCCTGGTAGTCATGCCTTAAGAGGAGGAGAGGGGTGGTGGGAGTTGATGTGTTCTGAAACCAGGGTATGTCTGGATTTGAGGTGCCCTGTCCATGACTCCTACCTCGAAAGGACTGTGAAGCACCCCTAGATGAGCTGGCGTAAAATCCCTCTTAAAATCAAAACCCCTTACTCTTAAGAAGGATCGGACTGGAGCCACCAGCTTTTTAATATCTACTGATCTCTTTATCATCTTCTCTTATTGCTGGCCGAATGCTCTGGAAGCATTAAACAGCAACTTCATTATGACTGTCTTTTGAGCTGCATCCTTTTTCAAGAAGCGAATCCATAAATGGATGTGTGGGACAGTAGCAGCTCCTGAAGTGGCAGTGCAGGCACACAGGTTATCAAATGATGGATCAGACAAAAATCAAACCTGGTGCTCTATGAGAGTGAGAAATACTGAGCAATTTCCACTCTCATTCATTTGATATGCTAAGGACTGAAAGTCTTTTAAGAGGGACTGGGCATTATATTTTATGTAACTATTTGCCCTGATGGAAAATGTATAGGCTACGTAAGATCTCTTTATAGTCCTTTCCATCTTTTTGCTACATCAGATACGGATGGGGGTATACTCTAAAATGTTACCCTGTGTCTAATGCCCTGCTATGAGGCCATCCACCTTAACAATTGCAGGAAATTCATTGTGGAACTTGTCAGTTCGATATTGCTTGGACAAGAACCTTGCAAAAGATGTTTGTGCAGTCTCTGGCTCCAACTAATGGCAATGGGCAAACAATCCCTCCACTTTCGGAGGAGGATCTGAAGTAGGCAAGCTCAAATGTTCCCGTAGATGTTGCAACAACTCAGCGAGCTCTGGCCTCTAATAAAAGGTCTTAATCTTCCAGATCAGCACTTGGATCAACATGATCCCGTTTTCTGGGAACCTTCCCTATCCTTAAACGCTGCTTCCACTGCATCTTCTATAATGCTACCATCGTTGGTACCTCAGTGGATGGACCAGCCTTTTCCTCTGCTTTCTCTACAGAAAGGACCAGACAAGTTAACCAACTAGGAGGTAAAAAAGACAGATAGAGCAATTAAACGCTCTGTAAATATGTAAACAAACAAATATTAGCGAGACCCCTAGACTGAGATTGACATCCACCCGAAACATCTTGTTTTGGTCAGTATCTAAGCTACCAACTCTCACAGCCAATCAGGAGAGAGGCACCATATTTGAATGGGCAGAGTGTATCAGCAAATTAAAAACGACCTACTGAATTGCTCAGTGAGGAAATGTTTTAGGATAAAGCAAGCACAAGGTTCTAAAAGAAAATGGAATGAAAGAAAATGAAAGATTTATTGCTCGGAGGGAAGACTGGTAAGGCAAGTCACTCAAGCGAGAGCACCTGCTAACCAACAGCCCCATCTGCTACAGCAAGGCGTTGTGGGTTAACACAAAGCAAGGGACTGCCGCAGCATATATCCAAAACAGAATAAGTGCTTTGCAAATAAGTAATAATTTACCTGCGTGTCAGCAAAGGGCGCAGCCACTGCAGAAAGAAAATAAAACACGGAAGTGTTAATGAAAGTTCTTCCCTTATAGGATGGTTGCTCGGTAATGACAGCCATATTGAGGGAACTGTGTTACATTACCTAGAAATATGTTCTGCGGGGCGGAGATTACATCTCACTTGTAAGGAATGGATCGAGCTAATAGTACTATGTGAACATGGATGCAAAGCTGCTTCTAGCTGCAGGCCCTCACTTCTGGTTGCAAGTATTCAAAGAGGGAGTCCTGCCTTATGAATAATGTTTAAATGGGTCGGGATTTCTGTATGACCTTGCAACCAGACTTGTTGTTTTAACACCTTCACTATGCAAACACAAGAAACTAGGGATGTTTCGCAAACTTGCTTGCAATAACGAACAGATTGGTATGCAATCATGTTACATGCACTGTAGCACAGTTTCAGCTCAGCTTTGGGTGCATACAAACTGATTTAAAGCAAGTTAGTGAGACTCCCTTCTGGAATTTTCATTTGTTCAGTTCTAAATGTTATATTATGAGTATTTACACCATCCAGGATAGTATTCTGGTGCTGAGGGCCAGGTAGGCCTCACCCGACCTGGGGCCGGAAAGTGGGGCTGTTTGAAAAGCAACATTTTCAGCTTCTTGCGCAATTTAAGAACAGGGAAGGCGTCTCTGATGTATTGTATTGTAATAGCATTTATATAGCACTTACTACCCCTGATGAGGCGTCAAAGCTCTTCTCGGCGAGTAGCACGCTGCTCCGGAACCCAAAAGGAATTAGTGGTGGATTAGTATAGGGAAATATGAGTACAGTGTTAGTATTATTATGAGTTCATTTGAGCCGCAGATATGTGAGTTTGTTAGTTGGATTGACTGTAGTAATGGAGGGGTAGAGGAGGGAAGAATCCAGAAGTGTTAATTGGGAGTTTATAGTAATAGGATTTAGGCTTGGGATGAGTAAAGGGGGGATGGAGGAGGGAAGAGTCTGTGGAAAGGGTTAGGGAGATCATAGTAGCAGGAGGGGTTTTGGATGAGTTAAAGGTGAGATAAACGAGGGAGAATTTAGTAGGGTTGCTTGGGAGATCATGGTAGTAAACTGAGGTTTGGGTGAGTTAGATGTGGAACAGGAGGGAAGAGCTTAGGCAGGGTTATTTAGGAGATGAAAGTAGTAGAATGGATTTGGGATGAGTCAGAGTGGGAATGGAGAATAGATTGATAGAGACATGACAAATGGTGATGGGCAGACAAAGTAAAGCTTATAAGAGAGTAAAAATATAATATATTTTATTTATAATTTTATTTATACATATATATATATATAGACACACACCCAGGTTTTTGATCATTATTTGTATTTAATTTATTTATTCTTTATTTTATTAACATATTTTTTTTAGATTTATTTATAATTTGAATTTTATTCATAGATTTTATTTTATTTTTATTTAATGTTTTATCTAGTACAGTAGGACTAGAGTAATAAATAAATAGATATGTAAATACATAGTAAGGGAATATATGTCCAAGGAATATAATAATGGGTATAATAGGAGAGGAAAAGTAGTATTGTATAAGCACAGACTTTCAAGATTTGTAATATTTGAAGTTAATTAATAAGTGTACTTTTCTAGCATTTATTTATCTTTACTCAATTTTGAATAGCCAAATACCAATGATAATAAACATTTGATCAGTGTGTTATAAAATTACAGCAGAGATTCATAAGTATCTAATATAACAACTTATCTAGGAGCTATGCAATGACCTATGAACATGTTAAGCATGGAATAACATACACATGTGTTTTCCATGGACAGCGATTAACCAAAATACCAGGTTTACGAGAGTGACATATGTAATTTGACAACCCCATGAAATCACAGGAAGTGATGTCATATGACCTTTGACCCGTAGTCACCCTCCTCTCTGATCTGACCTTCTTAAATGTTATTTTTTATTCTTGTTCACACTTTGTCTTTCTCATCTGTTGCTTTCTCATTCTCTCCCTTCTTGTCTCCACCTATATCTCAACTGTCTTTTTCACTGATCACCTTATATCGCACTAAGTTTAATCTTTCTTGTAGGAGGCTGGCCGTGTGTGTAGGGGGTCCCAAAGGTACTTACACCTTATACCAGGTCCAGTTATCCCTTATAGTGAAATGCAGTCAGTGTCTAGAAGCCAGG
The DNA here is from genome assembly GCF_031143425.1 of Pleurodeles waltl. NCBI lineage: Eukaryota > Metazoa > Chordata > Amphibia > Caudata > Salamandridae > Pleurodeles > Pleurodeles waltl. Next base: position 388,425,798 of record NC_090446.1, on the reverse strand, counting down.
CCGTCTAGAGGTAGCTGTAGGCAGAGCAGCCAAGGCTGAACTAAGAGCTATGCAAAGGTCTTGCAATATCACTGTAGTCACAGAGTATTCACACACATGAAAGACAATACTCAGTGTTACAAAAATAAAGGTACTTTAGTTTAGCAACACAAGGCCAAAAATACTGTGGAGACTACACTTCCGTAGGAGGTAAGTAAATTACACAATATATACACTAGGAACCAAATACAGGTAAGTACACAGTAAGAAAACTGTGTAAATAGTGAAAATCACAACAGGTTGAAATGGGCCTACGGGGGAACACAAACCATATACTAAAATAGTGGAATGCAAAAGTTGGTTTCCCACCTAGGCAAGTGTAGTGTGTAGAGGGGCGCTGTGAATGTAAGAAAACACCAAAGGTAAGTAATAGATCCCACACCAGAGCCTAGGAAAGCAGGAGTAAAACACAGCAAGTTTCCTAAAACACACAAGAAGTCGTGATAGAAGATAATGCAAGAATCAGAAGAGAATGTAAGACACCAACAATTGATTCCTGGACCTGAAGGCCTGTGGAAGAAGGAGACCAAGTCCAAGAAGCACTGAAGAGTCCAGGGAGAACAGGAGCCCCTGCTAACTCGGATGAAGGTGCACTATTTCTATATGTGTTTTTCTTTTTTAAGGCAACCTTTTTTTGACATAGCCAGTTGACCTAAAGTAAGTGACTGCATTTTGTTTTGTTTTTCTATATTCCTGCAATTGGGTACTTTCTAATTTATGTTTTGGAGAAGTTGTTAGTTTTTGTTATGGTCCTGAAGAAGCGTCAATGGATCCGGCTGGACCACCAGACGCGAAACATGTATACCCACGATAAGAGGTACCATAATAGGTTCAGTCCTCTCGTGCTTGTTTTGTTGAGAGTAAGTGAGCATAATCACTCAATTTTGACTCTCATCCTGGTTTTAATCTTGGTCTCCATCTTGTTGATACTGAATAAATCTATGATGTGTTTTCAAGATGGATAACCAATTTTACCCTTTCATTCTCTCCATATTGCTCAGGTACCTGGAATAAGTTATCCCATCTATATGACTTAATTCCACTAACTATTCACAAGAGCAACACGGTCAAGAGCCCCCTTCGGGGAGCCCACCAGGCATTGCAGCGCCGGCCTGTCGAGGAGCTTTCCTGATGATGAAGCTAGTCATCCACTGGGATGCATGAGGGATCTTGCTCGTGTAGGATTAGGTCCCCTGGAATCTCTCCCCCCTCTTGGAACAGTGTACCCTTTTATGACTGGTGTAAAAGAAGAACCACTGGTGAGAAGACAAAGTCAGTATTGCACCAAAGAAGAGAGATGCGGGTTCCTGGTTGGTGCAGAAGATGTCCCACACCGGATGGATGAATGCAGTCTGCTTTGTGTTGCTGGATTCTTCCAACAAGGCTTGGCACGTGCAAAGCTCTCGGTTAGTGGAAAATGGCGCTGCCCGGGACCAGGAGGGACCTGGTGGCCTTTACCCAAGAGAGGGAGACAGAGGGGGCTCTCACAAACTCAGAGAGCCCTCAGAAAACCAGGCAGCTTGCACAAGAGTCCCACAGCACAGGGACAAAGCAGGTGCAAATGGAGGCCCATGCAGCACGACACAAAGGATTCCCACACTGCGGGAGAACCACTGACGGAGCTGTGCGTCACGGGATGGGGTGCTGGGGGTCTAAGCTGTGCTGTGCACGAAGAACTTCTTGAAAAGTCATACACAGGCCTTGGAAACTGCAAGTCATGCAGTGCACAGGGGTACGGTCTTGCATGGGGAGGCAAGCTCTTACTTCCACCAAAGATGGACAGCTGGACGTTGGGACTGTCGGAGTCACTTTAGTCCACCACCTGTGTTGCTTGATCCACGCCTGTCATTTGGAGAGAGGACCCAAGCCACCGGTCCTCACTGCAGAGAGGTGCCTGCTGAAGCAGGTAAGTGACTCTGTCACTCCACGGGAGATTACTTCCGTTCTTCTGGGACAGGCTGAAGATAGGCAGTCCTCGGAGGATGCACGACCGGGAAACTGTTACAGTTGCTGGCAGGAGCTGAAGATACAATGTTGCAGACGTCCTCTTAGCTTCTTTGTTCCAGTTTTGTAGAGTTCCTGGAGCAGTCAGAGGTTGTTCCATTGGTAGAAGATGAAGTAAAGGATGCAGAGGATTCCTGCTGGAGTCTTGCAATCCAAATCTGAAGAGACACCCAGAGGAGAGACCCTAAATAGCCCTGAGAGGGGGATTGGTCACCTAACCAACCAGGTAAGCACCTATCAGGAGGGATCTCTGACAACACCTGCTGGCACTGCCCCTCAGGTGCTCCCAGAGTGCCCCAATACCTCGGAATCCAAGATGGCAAAACCCATGGACACTCTGGAGGAGCTCTAGGCACCACCCATGGGGTGGTGATGGACAGGGGAGTGGTCACTCCCCTTTCCTTTGTCCAGGTTCGTGTCAGAGCAGGGACTGGGGGGCCCTGAACCGGTGTAAACTGGATTATGAAAACTGGATGGTGGAGAATGAGGCACTGAAATGAGGAAGGATGGAAACAGGGATACCCTAAAAAAAGTCCATGAGGACCTTTCAAAAAGTAACTGCTGATTAGATTTCCTGGCCAATACCACTTAGTTTATAGTAAGGGGGAGGGAGGTAGTCACCTCATTGTGATGTTAAAAATGAGGAAGTTTCTAGACAGGGCCTGCCTTTTTGCCTGTCCCTGATTACTACTTTAGGAAGTCTGATGACAGACAGGTACAGAGAACTCATGCTTAAATTTGTCTTTCTTTAGAATATTTCTGCTTGGAGCCTACACCATCAATCCTTGCTGTGCTTGTCATCACCTTGCACCAAAGCTGTGTCTGCACTACAGCCAACAATTGATATTCAACAGGGAACCATGTCAAACCAGTTTCAACACCTTAAAAGGGGGATCCACATTTCCAGTGTGGAAAATGAGCATAAAAAAGGATCTAAACCACCACACTTTCTTCTAGTTCCAAGTTCTTCTTGACCAAGGAAGGAGGTGGTCTGAAGAGTACTTAAAGAGCTGCTGGATTTCCAGGACTGATGTCAGCCTGTCAGCCAGCCTACCAGAGGAAAGGAGACATCTCTTGAATTCTGAGCAACTTGTGGTTCTGCCTAGTGCCTAAGGGGAAGGATGTGCCTAGCCCTGCATAACAGACTGTCTAGGTGAAGGAGCCTAGTCCTGTTTCTGGTGGTAGGAATGCCAGGAAGCCGATTGTGTGTCAGAGTACACCAGGTATAGACCTGACCAGAGAGAAGGTCTCACCACCAGTCTTAATGCATTGTTCATTTGGTGAACTACATGTAGCAACCTTAACTTTCATCATCAGTGTGCCATCTGGCATCTTTGCCCATGAGCTGAGGTGCTTGCGTGCCACCACCAACAAGCTGTGTGTTAAGACGTCATCTCTGCTGAGAACTTCTCTGATGACCTGGAGGCTGCAACTGCCAAGGAGAGATGACTGTTGAACCCAGCCTGCCATGCCGCAATTCTAATGTTATCCACGAGGCAGGACTACCACTGTGACCCTGCAATAGCAGGACTCTGCTATGTGAACGCAAAAAGCATGGCAAAACCACCACAACACTGAGAAATGCTGCGCCAAGGGAAGTAACGCGAGGGAAGCACTTGGCTGTACATTATCTTATGTATCTGTTGGTTGATTGTTGGATTCTAAGTTCTTACTTCTCACACTTCCTCCTTGAGAAACATTTGAATGCTCGCTCTTACTACCCTGACATTCAAGCATGGAAAATGTGTACTTGGCCATGTTTGCAGAGTCATAGCTGGTCGGAATCTAGAGCACCAGTGGCAAAAGACCACACCACCCACAGTTGTGGCCCAGTATCCCTGTCCTCCAGCACCCCCACCTCCAAGCAGGGATTGATGCTAAGAATGTTCTAAGTTAAGCTCCTGATTTTGTGACTGTTGCATAAAATGGATAAAACACACACAAATTAAATTTGTATTTGTTTCTCACCTGTTATTTCTGCATTTGTTCCTGCTGTGTGTTTACTTTCACGTCTACCTTAAAATTGAGAGGAAAGGGAAGCATCAACTAAAATTATACATATAATTTGCAATTTCTTCTGGGGGAAGGGCTTTTCAGGGTCGATTTTTGTATTATCCGTAGGGTTCAAATGGTTCTAAAATAGGGGTATGGATGTTCTACAGGGAAAAACAATCAGCAAAGTAAGAAGCATGGTGTTCTTTCTCTGCTTTCATGATTTTTTTAATTCTAAGTAAGCTCAATACCATAATGAGCAATGCTCCCCAGCATATTTAACAACTCACAGTATTTCTGCCTCTTGTTTAACGTGCAAAGGACTGCTTGTTCCGTATTCCAACATGCACCACAGTCTAGTGCTAAAAGGGGCCTTAGAACACAACCTATAGGAGTTTAGCATTAACTTAAAAGACGTATTTTAGTACTGGGCTGACACGTCAGTTTATAAGCAGGAGCAGCTTGCGGGGCATGAAGGGGTGGGGTGGCGCACAGGGGAGGGAGGGAATTGAACATTACATTTTTTTTTTTTTAAATGTGTAACAGTAGGTCGTTCTAGGCTTTAGGGGTGATGCATAAGAAAGGCCTGACCTTAGCCTCAGGTTCTGCATGTATGTGCAGTGTGTGCAAGAAGGAGCCCAGCTTAGCAGAGGTATCTTGTGGGTTTGTGGAAACAGATTTGGTTGTTGAAGTAGCCTGGGCACATATATTATTTAGGTCTTTGAAGGTCTGTGAGGAGTTTGAACTGGGCTCGCTTATGCATTGGGAACCCATGGTCTCCCTGAGGTGTGCTGTGATGTGTGTGCAGCATGGTAGGTTGAGTGTGATCATGGCTGCTGAATTCTGTATGGTTTGAAGTTGTCTAGTAAGCTCCTGGCTGATTCCAGTGTGGAGGGTGTTCCTGTAGTCCAATTTGCTTGTGATGGGGGCATATGTAATGGTATTGCAGGTGCTGGTGGGGAACCACTTGAGGATCTTCCTTAGCATTTTCAGGGTGCAGAAGGAGGAGACTGTGATAGGGTTGAATTGGGCAGTCATGCTTATTTAACTGTCAATGACAATATCGAAGTTCTTGGTGTGTGTGGTGGGTATAGGCTGTCTTCATCCAGCTGTAGACTTTGATCATGTAGGTAGTGAACTTGGTCGAGTTGTTGGATGTATTGAGAAAGGCAGAGTAGTAAATGAGCGCTGTCAGCATTGAATAGGATGTTGATTTCCTGAGTGTGGATGATGCTGGCAAGCAGGGTCATATAGGTGTTGAAGAAGGTAGAGCTAGGTGAGGATCCTTGCTGTACTCCACACTTTAGGCTGCGGGCATCTGAATAGGAGGGTGCCAGGCTAATTAACTGGGTTGTACCATAAGGAAGGAGCAAATCCAGTGGTATGCACAACCTTCATGCAGTCGTTGGATGAGGATTGGTGGGATACTGTATTGAAGGCCACAAAGAGGTGTAGGAGGATGAGGGCTGCTGTATCTTCTCTGTCTGGGTGCATATGAATTTCATCTGTGACATCATAAGTGATGAGAGCAGTTTCTGTGCTGTGGTTTGGTCTGAATCCTGATTGGGTGGCATTGTGGAGTTGGTGTTCATTAGGAAGGTAGGTTATTTGCTTGCTGATCAGTTTCTCCACTACATTGGCCTTGTAAGGTAGTATGGAGACAGGTCTATGATCAGCTAGCATCATAGGATTTGTGAATGGCTCCTTGAGTAGGGAGAGGAAAGTTGTACAATGTATGAAGAAGGACACATTTTGTCTCCCCATTTGGCTGTCACCATAGTGCCATGACAGTGTACCACTTTCCACAGCTGGGGCTCAAAGTGCATAAGAAATTTGCTGCTTCGATGACGATCCCAAACCAGAACCATATCTTCCACCTGCAAGCCCAATGTCTTAGCTCACCTTAGAAGACTGACTTGCTGATTCCGCCACTGTCATTGCTGAAATACTAGCTGCTCATTGATTGTGCCTGCCATCAAATCCGGATGGGGAAAGATGACATCCTGGACTATTTACCATTGGTCTGTTGTTACTCGTGAAGTAATTAATAGATGGCCTATTCGAGATGTTGCCTATTGGCTTGTGCAATGTGTATTACTTTTTTCATAGTTCTCACAAACTGTTTAGCTTTGCCATTGTTATGGGGACATCATGTCACATCTTCTTATGCTTGATATTCAGGGACCTGAGGTAGTCAGCCATCTCCTGGCTTTGAATGGCTGCCCACTGTCTGTCTATAGCTTTTGCAGCAGTCCATTAGTGGGAATCACATTTCCCAGTTTTGGTAGGACTTCTCCGACCACCACAGTGTTTACTAGCTCCACCTCTGGATACTAACGGTAGTAATCAACCATAACCATCATTTGCTGACTCCCTGGGAGGCTACCAATTTTCATACTTGTGATTGCTCATGGTTGTTGAGTGCCTACCTTGGTGAGGAGTCTGGTGGGTCCCAGTGGCTTAGCATATGATACAGTTGCATATTGGACTTCCAAGGGAGGCACCCCACACCAGATTCTGAGCTTCGTTCTCTGTCGTGGACCTGCGGATCTTCACTGTGTGTCTTCCAGCCGGCTCGACTTCTCCTGGCGCTGTCTGAATTCGGGTCTCTGTTTTCCGTGAACTACTGGAGTCCCCAACTGTCGGACTATAACAAAAGCGTCAAGTAAGGACGGGAGTTGAAAGATTCCTGTCTAAAAATATGTCTGTGAGTATTGTACGGTTTCTATCGCTCTTTGCAAAGATCGACGTCAGTGGTAAGACTGACCTCAGTTGTCATTTAAGTATATAGGAAGCAAAGGGCATATTTGCCACTCATTTGGTGTATTCAAACCACTGGTGTAAGAATATTTTTTTTTAAATACTGGAAGAATGCCAGCGTTCAGTTGTTTTAGGAAATTGTGTTGTTGTCTTTGCAGTATGGACTCCCGTCTGGAGGAAACATGCCCCGCTTCTCCGGCCGGGACTCCGAATTATGACATATATGTTAAATATGGCATAGGTCCGATTATCTGGTCTGATATATGGAGAAAAAGAACCAAAGGTAGTTCTGATTTACAATGGCCTATTCACGGGACATTTGATAAAGATAAATTAGACTATTTACAGGAACGTTTGTTTGTGACAAAAAGTAGACCAGGGATGTTTGATTCACTACGGACTTGGCAGAAAGAAGCAGACCAAAGACGTAGGAAGGCAGAGAAAGAATTACAGAGACATAAGACCAGGACGGTGACTGAAAAGGTATATGACTTTGACGTAGCTGAACATCAACAGAAAAATTTAGAACATGACCGAAGGTTTCACTTACAAACTGATAAGTGTTACCCTTCCAGGACAGTAGTGGATAAGCCACAAGAGGAAGACAACCTTTTAAACAATATGTTAGATAAACCTCCGTTATATACTCCACCAATATATCCTACACTACATCCTCAACCTGCACCAGGTGACCCTATTGTGCCACCCCTGGTTGGATCTCAGGTGAGTGCTCTGCCACCCACCACCACCCCTCCTGTCACCAGACCTATAGAGGATACACCCCGCCCGACTGTACACACCCCTCGACTGTCCCCCGTTTGGCCCACCCCTGACTCCTGTTTAAACACCACGCATACCCCCCGTCCCATGACCCCGCAAAAGCGCACCCTCCGCGGACACTTGTTCTCTAATTCACAAGAGGAAGATGTCATTGAAGAAATGACACGGAGGTGGATGACTAATTGGAATGACTATGGGGTCAGGGACATTATCCACACTATGAAACAATGGGATAGTTTAGTTCAGTTACATGCAGCTACCCTTATGTGCAACATTATAATACAAGAATATGAGGATGATGGTTCCTCAGCTCCCGCGGGACTGGTGGCCCTCCGAAAACGCGCCTCTACTGGACTGCCGTTTGGTTCTGGTCTACATGATTATGTTGTTACTCTTCTCGTATATAGGGACCGCCTGTGGACATGTAGCCCTTCTATAAGGGAATCCATGTTTCCCATGAGAGAGGTTCCGCCGGTTTGGCGAGAGCCGGTGATGGATAACGCGGGCCAAGTTATTACCGCAGGGCATTTTCAACAAATGTGGGTACACACCCCATGGAAAAGATCTGAAACATGTACCCTAAAAGCCGCCTTACCTGACCCCCATAAGAATCCTGCAGGATATTATAAAGAACTGCAACAAATTCTTGAATCCTGTACTATGACGTTGTCTGATATTGACATGTTAATGGCAGCAGTAGTCCCGCAGGAAGTATGGTCAAAAGTACGGAGGCACGACCATGCTGAACTAGGGGGCACGTGGGACCAATTGCAAGCAGCAGAAAGGGACAGGGTTGGGGGAGCGAAACCAGACCCACTTATATTGGCTCTCCCACTGTGTATTTTGGATTTAATGAAGACCATACTTGCACCACACAGGATAAATTGGGATAAATTGGCCGCCTGTAAACAGAAAAAGGACAAGGGTGTTTCGGACTTTTATACAAGGTTTGAGGGTGTCTTTTCTGATTACAGTGGACAAGACATGACTACTGAAGGGGGGATAAGACTCTTTGTTGACAAATTCGTGGACAATTTATTACCAGACATAAAGGGAAAATTGAAATTGTGTGAAAGTACATGGCCAGTCTCTACTGCCACTGGAATACTGACAATGGCCCAATATTATGAGAACAGGGAGATAGAAGAACAAGAAAAGAATGAGAAAAAAATGAAGGAGTTGAAAACGAAGGTGTTATTTCAGCAGGCCTACCCTCAGCCCCGTCAACAGCAGTCCAGATCAAGGTCACAAGGACCTCCCAATGACAGAAGGCAGTCCCAACGCCCTCCCCGTTCTTCCCTCTCCTACAATCAGTGCGCCTATTGCAAGCAGGAGGGCCACTGGAAGAATGACTGCCCCAATAAGGACAACTCCACAGGCCGCCCCATGCCCCCACTGCAACAGGAGAACAGACCACGCGGTAAGTCTGGTCCTGCAGACAGACCCCGCCAGCAGGCCCCTTCACGGTCCCACAGTACCCCCCCGCCCGAATTATTTTGATGCTTCTTCCCAGCGTCAATATTTTAATGACGACTATGACGCGTATGAAGGTCAGGGGTCCTCTTTTGACTAGGACAGCCTTCGACAGTGGGGGGTGGGACCAGTTTCTATTCCTGTTAGGCAGAATGGCCCTCGCGTTGAGGTACAATTAGACGGTACTCCACATGATTTTTTGGTAGATACTTGGGCCACCAAAAGTTCTGTTAAACAGGAAGAGGTCCAAGGGGTCCCTCTGTCTGGCAACATTAACGTCTCTATGGGTTTTTCTGGTGTTCCGGTGGCTAACCCCGTCTCCCAGCCACTGCATGTTGCTATAGGTCCTTACACCATTAGCTCCCCTCTCATTCTTACTTCGGCCTGTAGTGAGAATTTATTGGGTTTGGACCTATTAAAGAAATTGTAGGCCACCATTTATTGCTCTCCGGATGGAGTTCATGTCACTTTAGGTCCAAATATTTCCCCGTCACAATTTTAGTCAAAACCACTTCCACCCGAACTTCGAGATTTTCCAGACATTTTATGGGCCACACATAAGGACGATGTTGGATGTCTGGACATACCACTGTATGTCATACGCTTGAAAGCCAATGCCAAATTACCTCGTCTTCCCCAATACAAATTATCCCAACACATTGACCAACAACTCAAAAATTTTGTGACCCAGTTGATTGATTTGGGTTTCATTGAAGAAATGCGTGGTGATGATTGTAACAGTCCTGTCCTTCCTGTTCATAATTTTTTTTCTTATGGCACCGCGTCTCCAGGACTCCGATTTGTTATTGATTTACAGGCGGTCAATAAGATTGTAATACCCCAGTTCCCTGTTGTTCCTGATATTACGACATTATTAACAATGATACCTGCCTCTGTTACTTGGTTCTCTGTTATCGATCTTAAAAATGCATTCTTTAGCATTCCCATTCATCCAGATAGCAGACACATCTTTGGGTTTTCACTGGGTGGTCACAGTTTCCGGTTCTGTCGCGCTCCATAAGGCTACACTGAATCGCCTAGCATTTTTAGCCAGGCCCTCAAAGGTCAATTAGATACCTTTGTTTTTCCTAGCTCCTCAACGCTGGTTCAATATGTGGATGACCTTTTAATAGCATCCACTTCAGAACAAATTTGTAAAACAGATACTGTAGCATTATTGAAACATCTTGCACACCATCACCATAAGATCTCCCTCTCCAAATTGCAATATTGTAGACAGGAGGTTATATACCTAGGACACCTCCTGTCTAAGGAGGGACGTACGTTGACGGCTGAGAGAATACAAGCTATACGAGACATACCGGTTCCAAGGACACAGAGAGAGGTTATGGCCTTTATAGGTATTACCTCCTTCTGTCGTCAATGGATTCCTAATTATTCTCTTTTGATAAAACCGTTTTTGCATCTCACCCACAAAGATTGTCCTGAAACAATTGAATGGAATGACGATTTTCAGTTTGGTTTTCATGAATTGAAAAATACACTCTGCACAGCACCTGTACTGGGTACGCCTGATTATCGTAAAGATTTTCAGTTATATGTGAGCGAGAAAAATGGATGTTCACTATCAGTGTTAACCCAAGAGCATGGCGGCAAACAACGCCCCTGTGCTAATTTTTCGGCCCTACTGGATCCAGTGGCCTGTGCACTCCCGAGTTGTCTACGGGCACTAGCCGCTGCAGTGGTCGCAGTGCGCCAGTCGGGCGGGATATTCATGGATTCACCCCTCACCCTGTTGGTCCCACACACTGTTGACGCACTATTAAACAAAACAAAAACACAGCATCTTACTAATGCACGATTAACTACTTATGAACTGACACTTTTAGTTAGTCATATAACATTAAAAAGGTGCAACACGCTCAATCCTGCCACTTTATTGCCAATTACTGAAAAAACTGAAGATTCTTATGATGACATACATGACTGCATTCTCCGGACGGAGGATGAAACAAAAGGGAGAGTGGACTTACAGGACACTCCACTGAAAGACCCTGATGGCATATTATACGTAGATGGCTCATGCATCAAGCTACCCAATGGCACTACCTCTGCAGCCTATGCAGTTACAACAGCTACCACTGTAGTTGAGACAGCTAGAATACCACATAACTCTGCTCAGGCCGCAGAATTAATAGCTCTAACACCAGCCTGTGAGTTAAGTAAAGGACTTAGGGGGTCATTACAACCCTGGGGGACGGTGTAAAAGGTGCGGTAATACCGCAAACAGGCCGACGGACAAATAAAGGGAATTATGACCCTGGCGGAAACCGCCAACAAAGACAGCCACTTTAACACTCCGACTGCCACGGCGGTACAGACAAGCAGCGCGGCGGTTACCGCCAACAGACAGGCAGAAGACAATGTACCGCCCACACCATTACAACCCGCCAATCCGCCACCTTTTCCGGGGCGGATTCACCGTGGATAAAAACACAGCAGAAACAGCTTTTGCTATGGGAAAACGCTCACCTCAACATACTCCACGAGGAATGAGGATTCCATGGACCCGGAACTCCAAATACTACCTGCCCTTGTCTTTCTGCTCCTTTACAACCAACAGCGACGTAGGCACAGAAGATACCGGTGAGTACTGCATCTACGACACGGGGGAGGGGGGAGGCAAAAGTTAGGGGGACACACACCAAACACCCCCACCCCCACCCTCGCATATCACAACATACACACCAATGCAGTCAAAAATATCACATTAACAACCCACAATCCCCCCGGAAGAATGCAAAGACAAAGCGAATTTCGGTCAAACATTGTAATGTGCCAATATACATGTCATACAAAAATATACATATATATATCTCAAAATCACTCATAATTATATATACAATACAAGAAGTAGTGCAGATATGTACACAACAATGTCCGTGCACCAACAGTCCAAAAATGCATGGGCGAGGCCCACAATAGATACCTGACCAAAATCCGAGAGAACACTGCCGGGGCATCAGATAGAAACACTACAGGCACCTCAGGGGGAAGGGAAGGGGGGGCACCTCAGCCAGATAAATGCGAAGCCAGATCCACGACGGGGCTCCATGCCCATTGATATATCCTGGGGAGTGCAAAGCCACAGTCTCTCAAGTCTCACAAGTGGGTGGGTTGCCCACTGTACCATCCTGGGGAGTGCAAAGCCAGTCTCTCAAGTCTCTACAGTGGGTGGTTTGCCCACTGTACCATCCTGGGGAGTGCAAAGCCACAGTCTCTCAAGTCTCTACAGTGGGTGGGTTGCCCACTGCTGCATCCTGGTGAGTGCAAAGCCACAGTCTCTCAAGTCTCTACAGTGGGTGGGTTGCCCACTGCTGCATCCTGGTGAGTGCAAAGCCACAGTCTCTCAAGTCGCTACAGTGGGTGGTTTGCCCTCTGTACCATCCTGGGGAGTGCAAAGCCACAGTCTCTCAAGTAGATGAAGATCTCCACTGGTTCTGGAGGGGACTGGTGCCCAGACTGGATGAGTCTCCCCGTGAAAGTTCCTGTCCTGTCACTGTCCCCGCTGCACATGGGATAAGGATGCCTGATGTGGCGGGCCATTCATTCCTACACGGTATTTGCCCTGTTCAGCGGTGCTTTGCCATGGCGGTTCAGGACTGTTCAGCGGTGCTTTGACATGGCGGTCTTTGCCCTGTTCAGCGGTGCTTTGCCATGGCGGTCTTTGCCCTGTTCAGCGGTGCTTTGCCATGGCGGTCTTTGCCCTGTTCAGCGGTGCTTTGCCATGGCGGTCTTTGCCCTGTTCAGCGGTGCTTTGACATGGCTGTCTTTGCACTGTTCAGCGGTGCTTTGCCATGGCGGTTCAGGACTGTTCAGCAGTGCTTTGACAAGGCGGTCTTTGCACTGTTCAGCGGTTTCCATGGCGGTTCAGGACTGTTCAGCGGTGCTTTGACATGGCGGTCTTTGCCCTGTTCAGCGGTGCTTTGCCATGGCGGTCTTTGCCCTGTTCAGCGGTGCTTTGACATGGCGGTCTTTGCACTGTTCAGCTGTGCTTTGCCATGGCGGTTCAGGACTGTTCAGCGGTGCTTTGACATGGCGGTCTTTGCACTGTTCAGCGGTGCTTTGCCATGGCGGTTCAGGACTGTTCAGCGGTACTTTGACATGGCGGTCTTTGCCCTGTTCAGCGGTGCTTTGCCATGGCGGTCTTTGCCCTGTTCAGCGGTGCTTTGCCATGGCGGTTCAGGACTGTTCAGCGGTGCTTTGCCATGGCGGTCTTTGCCCTATTCAGCGGTGCTGTGACATGGCGGTCTTTGCCCTGTTCAGCGGTGCTTTGCCATGGCGGTTCAGGACTGTTCAGGGGTGCTTTGACATGGCGGTCTTTGCCCTGTTCAGCGGTGCTTTGCCATGGCGGTTCAGGACTGTTCAGCGGTGCTTTGACATGGCAGTCTTTGCCCTGTTCAGCGGTGCTTTGCCATGGCGGTTCAGGACTGTTCAGTGGTGCTTTGACATGGCGGTTCAGGACTGTTCAGCAGTGCTTTGACATGGCGGTCTTTGCCCTGTTCAGCGGTGCTTTGCCATGGCGGTTCAGGACTGTTCAGCAGTGCTTTGACATGGCGGTCTTTGCCCTGTTCAGCGGTGCTTTGCCATGGCGGTTCAGGACTGTTCATCGGTGCTTTGCCATGACGGTTCAGGACTGTTCAGCGGTGCTTTGACATGGCGGTTCTGATACTGACATTGGTGTGTGGCATGACGATCTCCACACTGGACATTGGTGTATGGCATGATGATCTCCATACTGGACATTGGTGTGTGGCATGACGATCTCCATACTGGACATTGGTGTGTGGCATGACGATCTCCACACTGGACATTGGTGTGTGGCATGACGATCTCCATACTGGACATTGGTGTGTGGCATGACGTTCCATCATTGGCCAGCGGGGCTGTGACATCCTGTCCCTCTCCTGACCAGTAACGATACTTGGGCCCTCCTGGGCTGTGACTCCGGCGGTGGTCTCCTGACCAGTGACGATACTTGGGCCCTCCTGGGCTGTGACTCCGGCGGTGGTCTCCTGACCAGTGACGATACTTGGGCCCTCCTGGGCTGTGACTCCGGCGGTGGTCTCCTGACCAGTGACGATACTTGGGCCCTCCTGGGCTGTGGCGCCGGCGGTGGTCTCCTGACCAGTGACGATACTTGGGCCCTCCTGGGCTGTGACTCCGGCGGTGGTCTCCGGACCAGTGATGATACTTGGGCCCTCCTGGGCTGTGATGCCGGCGGTGGTCTCCGGACCAGTGACGATACTTGGGCCCTCCTGGGCTGTGACTCCGGCGGTGGTCACCGGACCAGTGACAATACTTTGGCCCTCCTGGGCTGTGACTCCGGCAGTGGTCTCCGGACCAGTGATGATACTTGGGCCCTCCTGGGCTGTGACTCCAGCGGTGGTCTCCGGACCAGTGATGATACTTGGGCCCTCCTGGGCTGTGACTCCGGCGGTGGTCTCTGGACCAGTGACGATACTTTGGCCCTCCTGGGCTGTGACTCTGGCGGTGGTCTCCTGACCAGTGATGATACTTGGGCTCTCCTGGGCTGTGACTCTGGCGGTGGTCTCTGGACCAGTGACGACGGTGCTGGCGGTTGTGTCTGGACCGCCGGAAATGATGGTGCACTTCTCTGCCGTGACACTCACAACAGGCTGGGAGACTTCCTCTGGACCTTCCCCAACTTTTTTGGAGTTACAGCTGACTCACCAATCGCCTTCAATCCCATTTCACTTGTTGTCCCACCAGGAGTCTTGACACGGTCCCGTCGTCCACTCTCCAATTTCAGAGCCTTTACAGGGGGTTGGCTGCCAGTGCCTTGGCTCCGGGTCCTACTGCCTGCCCTGGTGGACGGTGCACTCCAAAAACCTGGAGCACGCACCACTGGTACTGGAGGCTTTTTGGCTGAGGCGCTACGATGGGACTGATGAATTGGAGGGGGGGGTGGGGGCAAAAAGGTCAATTGGACATAGGAACAGTTTCTGACGGACACTGGGATGGGTAGCTGGAGGGGGTCTGGGAGTGGAGGAAGAGGAGGTGGTTGTAGGAGGTGTCACTTTAGGTGTTTTGGGTGCAGGTGCAGGTACTGGAGGCTGTTGTGAGGTGGATGGATGTTGGGTGAGTGATTGCCGGCGTTTGGGTACTTTGGGAGGGGGCGTCACAGACACACTGGGAGAGGACACAGGGGACGTGTAAATGGCAGTGGAGGTGGTGAGTGCAGGTGAGCAGCTTGTGGTGCTGGGTGTCCTGGTGCGAGTCCTAGGGCCTGCAGATGTGGTGCATGCAGGTGTGTGTGTAGACGAGACTGGGAGGGAGGAGGGAGAAGAGGAGGAGGGGGACACAGTGGAGACAGTGGATGTTGCTGTATCTGTATGGGTGTGATGCTTGTGTGAGTGCCTGTGGTGTGTGTGGTGCCTATGTTTGCTTGAGCTACTTTTGGGTGTTGACTTGTGTGCATGCTGGTCTGTAGGTGTGCTTGGGATGGGCTGGGGTACAGGGGATTGGGTCTGGGTGGAGGAAGTTGGAGGGGGGAGGCTAGACACAGGGACAATGGCTGCCATCAGTGCTGAGGCCAGAGATTGCAGGGTTTGCTGAAGGGCAGCCTGATCAGAATGAATGCCCTCCAGGAATGCATTACCGTGTTGCAACTCCCTTTCTACACCCTGGATGGCATACACAATGGTAGACTTCCCAACAGTGAGTGACCTGAGGAGGTCAATGGCCTCCTCACTGAGGGCAGCAGGGGTGACTGGGGTAGGGCCTGAGGTGCCTGGGGCGAAGGTGATGCCCACCCTCCTGGGTGAGCGGGCACGGGGCGAACGCTGAGGGGCTGCTGGGAGGGCGGTGCTGGTAGGGGAGGTGGCGGCTGTACCTGTAGAAGTGGGGCGCACAGATGGTGCCGCCACCACAGGGGAGCTCCCATCGGCGGACGAGTCCGTGTCGCTGGTTGGTGATCCGGTGGCCGACGTGAGGCTCCCCTCGCCCTGCATCCCACTGGTGCATTCTGAGTCTGTGGTGTGGCCCTCCATGGCCATGTGGGATGCAGCTCCCTCGTGCTCCGGTGCCACTGGACCTGCGCCTGATGATGCTGATGTACAAAAGGACAGGGAGAGAAGGAAAAGGGGGGGGAGAACAGAAGAAAGAGAGTTTTAGTGCATGGCATACCGCTACCGTTGGCGGACAAGACAGACGCAGCAGCTCCATGCATAACGCCGTGCTCCTGGCCTCTGCACATGCAATTTCTGGGATATGGCCTAAATGGCAATGGTGGAAATCTGCGCACATGGATGCCACAGGGGCAACTATACCTCAACTTGCCACTCTTCTGAGGTGGGGTAGAGTGCCACATGGCCTACATTACGGAGGGGCCTTGCCTACCTATCTCGCCCTGGCCTAGGGACACCCACAGTCCACCTCCCCCACCCAGACCCCTCCACTGCACACAAAGTCCGCAGAATGAGGTTGTACTCACCCCTTGTGTCTGCTGTGATGTCCTTATGCGCCCATCCAACTCCGGGAAGGCCACCGCCAGGATCCGGAACATCAGGGGGGTCATGGTGCGACGGGCACTCCTCCCACGTTGGGATGCCATCCCCAGCTGAGCCTCCGCCGTCTTCTTGCTGCATCGGCGAATGTCCTCCCATCTCTTCGGGCAGTGGGTGCCCCGTCTCTGGTGGGCCCCCAGGGCCTGGACCTCCTTGGCGATGGCACGCCAAATGTCCCTCTTCTGGTGGGCGCTGACCTACATGACATGCACAAGGAAAGAGGAACAGTCATTACCAACTGCACCATCAATGTGAGTGGCCCCCTCCCTACTCTGACCATGTGGCCCATTTATTCCCATGCTTTACTGTAGTATGAACTCTGCCCCCTTCCCTCTTCCACCCAGCCCTGTCCACCCAGGCCTAGCCCATACAACGTGCTCCCTGTGTACTAACCTGTTGGTCTGGAGGACCGTAGAGTAGCATGTACTGGGGGAGGACCCCATCCACAAGTTTCTCCAACTCCTGTGCAGTGAAGGCAGGGGCCCTTTCCCCAGACGCAGCAGCCATTGTCGCTTCCAGACCGAGGTCACAGCAGCACTAACAGTGTAGGTCCTCTCCTGTCGAAGGTCAGGTATCTAGTGATTCAACAGATAGAAAATGGCAGTGACGTCCGCGGCGGTGCGCATCATCACCGCCGGCGCACCTGTTCATTGACTCCTGGGACCCATAGGGTCCAATGTTAACCAATGCAGCATTGCGTTGCGGTCTACGATAGCCTAACGTGACGGTGTGCAATGCCAGCGCTGTTACACCACAATCCCATTGTCCTAGTTTAGAGGTCAGGCAGCCGCCATTTCAGGGGCCCACATGGATTCATTTTCAACTGCGTCACACATACCGAGGCCTACACTCAACACACATACAGGAAGGGTTTATTGTCTGGTGTAGTCTTGTGTGTGACTGTGGGTACATACCTGGAGGAATAGTTACTGTTTCTTCGCTGTTGTCCTTCTTAGGCACCGTCAGCTGGGACATATGAGAAGATGGCAGAATCCTCCGGTGTACCGACCGCTGGTGGACCTGTTGACAATGGAAGAGAGACATTTAATCGTCACCTACAGGTTTGACCGTGCCACAATCCAGGAACTAAGTACCCAGTTGGAGCCAGACCTGATATCACCAATCCGCCATCCAACTGGAATCCCCCCGACGTGCAGGTGCTGTCAGTGCTCCATTTCCTTGCAAGTGGGTCTTTTAAGACAACAGTGGCCATGGCATCAGGGATGTCCCAGCCTATGTTTTCCAACGTGTTGTCCAGAGTGTTGTCTGCCCTGCTGAAACACGTAAGGAGATACATCATTTTCCCTGAGGTGGAGGATTTGCCTACAGTGAAAGGTGACTTCTATGCCCTTAGACATAT
Organism: Pleurodeles waltl; assembly: GCF_031143425.1. NCBI lineage: Eukaryota > Metazoa > Chordata > Amphibia > Caudata > Salamandridae > Pleurodeles > Pleurodeles waltl. The sequence continues at coordinate 388,407,840 of NC_090446.1, read as the reverse complement.
CCCCAACGTCATAGGTGCCATTGATGGGACCCATGTAGCTCTGGTCCCCCCCCCCGCACGAGTGAACAGGTGTACAGGAACAGGAAGAGTTATCATTCCATGAATGTCCAGATGGTCTGTTTGGCAGACCAGTACATCTCGCAGGTAAATGCTATGTTCCCTGGCTCTGTGCATGACGCCTACATCCTGCGCAATAGCAGCATCCCTGATATGATGGGTCAACTCCAGAGGCACCGTGTATGGCTATTGGGGGACTCTGGTTACCCCAACCTTTCCTGGCTATTGACCCTAGTGAGGAATCCCAGGACCAGGGCAGAGGAACGGTACAATGAGGCACATGGGCGGACTAGGAGGATTATCGAACGCACCTTCGGCCTCCTTAAGGCCAGGTTCAGGTGCCTCCATATGACAGGTGGGTCCCTATTCTACTCACCGAAGAAGGTGTGCGACATCATCATCGCCTGCTCCATGATCCATAATTTGGCATTGCGACGCCAGGTGCCTTTTCTGCAGGAGGATGATCCAGATGAGGGTGTTGTAGCAGCTGTGGAGCCTGTGGAGCCTGTGGACAGTGATGAGGATGAAGCTGAGGAAGAAGAAAACGACAACAGGGAGTCAGTCATACAGCAATATTTCCAGTGAAACTCAGGTGAGTACATTTTCAGGTTTAACATTACATTAACTTTCACACGTCTACCTCTATCCTGAACCGACATTTCACTCACTATTTGTTAACTGAGTTGTCCCTTTCCATTTCAGTTTCACAAATGTGGTAACCTACGTGTCAACTGCTTGCATCCTTGAAGGGCTTGTGATGTGTGACATTGGTATGTTAGACTTCCAATGGGTAACCCATTATGACACTGTAATTGATAATACAAAATTACAAATCATAGACTGACTCCAGATTTTTTTGGCCTTCAAGGGTATTTATTTAAGTGCTAATAAAATCAAGGAAGGTTATAAAATGGTGATGGGTGATGGTGGAGGAATGTCCATGGCAGAGTCCAGTCTATTAGTCTCACAGGTACATTGCACATCTGCCCATTGGAAGTGGAGCTTGGGCAGTTCCGATTTGGACAGGGTAACAAAGTGGGACAGTGGGGGGACAATCAGGGTGGTCTTATTTCCTGGCGGGGGTCTTGCCATCTTGCTCTGTCCTGTTCCTGGATCTCAGGGCCCGCTTGCGTGGTGGTTATCCGTCTGCAGGGGATGGGGTGCTGGTGTGGTGGTCCTGTGGCGGGGCGTCCTGTCCACTAGCGCCGGCGGAGGTGGTGGGCAGTTCATCGTCGTGGCTAGTGTCAGGGGCCCCTTGGAGTGCCACGGTGTCCCTCAAGGTCTTTTGAATGTCCGTCAGCACCCCTATGATGGTGCCCAGGGCGGAGCCGATGGTCCTGAGCTCCTCCCTGAACCCCAAATACTGCTCCTCCTGCAGACGCAGGGTCTCCTGCAACTTGTCCAGGACCGTGGCCATCGTCTCCTGGGAGTGGTGGTATGCTCCCATGATGGAGGAGAGGGCCTTGTGGAGAGTTGGTTCCCTTGGCCTGTCCTCCCTCTGTCGCACAGCAGCCTTCACAGTTCCCCTATATTCGTGTGCCTCCGTCCCCTGGACCGTGTGCCCACTACCACTGCCCCCAGGGTGGGTGCTGTGCTGGTGTTACCAGAGGGTGGAAGTTCGGTGTTGGGCTGTGGATGGGCAAGGGGAACCGACTGTCCTGAGGCCCACGATGGTCCGGGCTGGTCATCAAGATACAGTAGGGCAGAGCTGCTGTCATCACTGTGGGCCTCTTCTGTGGGTGGAGTGGTGTTGTCTGGACCCTCTGGTGTGGTGACGTTCCTTCGGGTTCCTGCAGGGGTATAAGTACATGATTTGTGTGTGTTTCATGGTGTGCAATGGTTGGGTGTGCGTGAACCCCAGTGCAGGCATTCCTGTGTGGGGGCTTGTGTGCTGATGGTTGGGGGGTATGTGCAGTGGGCATGCTTTAGTGATGGGTGTCCATGCTTAGTTGTGTCATGCAGGTCTTGGGGTTGGGATGTGTAGTTGGTGTTCTTAGTACATTAGTGAGGAGTTTGGGTGATGGGGAGGGTGTGAGGGTGGGGGTGTGTGATAGCATGCAGGTAGGGTGGGGGATGTGATAGTTAAGATTTGACTTACCTGTGTCCGTTCCTCCAACGACTCCTCCGAGGCCCTCAGGATGCAAGATGGTCAAGACTTGCTCCTCCCATGTTGTTAGTTGAGGGGGAGGAGGTGGGGGTCCGCCGCCAGTCCGCTGTACCACGATGTGGTGCCTGAATACCGTTGAACCCACCTTCCCCCGTAGGTCGTTCCACCTCTTCCTGATGTCCTCCCTATTTCTTGGGTGCTGTCCCACTGCGTTCACCCTGTCCACTATTCTTTGCCATAGCTCCATCTTCCTGGCTATGGATGTGTGCTGTACCTGTGAGCCAAATAGCTGTGGCTCTACCCGTAGGATTTCCTCCACCATGACCCTGAGCTCCTCCTTGGAGAAGCAGGGGTGTCTTTGGCGTGCCATGGGGTGTTGTGTGTGATGTGTGGGGTGGTGTATGTGGTGATGAGTGTGGTGAGTGTAGTGGTATGTGGTGTTTTGTGCGTGGATGTTGTGTGGGTGATGGTGTTGTGTGCCTCTGTGTGATGGGGTTGTCTATTCTGTGCTCTCTCTCTCGCCTTCTCTCAGAATTTCTGGTTGTAGGGGTTTGTGGGTGATGTGGGTGTGTGTTTTATATTGTATTGGATGTGTGGGTGTGGTGTGTGTATGTGTGTCAGGTGTGTGTATTTTGAATTGTCCAATGTGGCGGTGTTTTGAAGATATGTGTGTATTTTGAGCGCGGCGGTGTGTACCGCCAATGGAATACCGCGGTTGAAAGACCGCCACGTGGATTCGTGTATCGTAATAGCACGGGCGTGTTTCTGTTGGCGTGGAGGTGGAGGATTTGTTTCCGCATGTTTATCGCTGACCTTTGGTGTGGCGGTATTGTGTGGGTGTCTGAATTTCGGCGGATTCCGTGATGTGTGTCATAATAGCTGTGGCAGTCTACCGCCGCGCGGCGGTGTATTGGCGGTCTTCTGAACGGCGGTATGCGCCTTATACCGCCAATGTTGTAATGACCCCCTTAATGTGCATGTTTACACGGACAGTCAGTATGCATTCGGCGTAGTACACAATTTTGGTCGCTTGTGGGCAGAACGAGGATTCCTCACCTCACATGGGACACGTATTCAACATGGGACCCTTATAACTAACTTACTTTCTGCCCTGGCATTGCCCAAAACAATGGCTATCATGAAGTGTAGTGCACACAAAAAGGTGACAGATGAAACTGGACGGGGCAACGCCCTAGCCGATCAGACAGCAAAAGATACAGGGTATGCAAAGACAGGACACATGTATGTGGTAGATAGTACAGAGAAGGTTCGTCCCCATGAAATATTTGGTAACACGGTAGAGAGTGTCAGGAAGATACAGGATGAGGCAACTGAACAGGAGAAAAAGGAATGGGAAGAAGGGAAGGCCAAGTTAGATGAAAATACGCTGTGCTGGACAGATCTGTCACAGAGGGAAAGATGGATGTTACCCGATGCATTTGTTCTGCCAGTAGTGACTATGGCCCATGGTCCTGCACACGTTAGTGCGAAAAGCATCTGTGATTTGCTTGATCCGGTTTGGTCTAATAAAAATATCAGAAGAGTAGCTTACCAACTGGTTCAATCCTGCATGATTTGTTTACAACATAACATAGGGAAGGGTGCCTCAGTCCCCGCTGGGCATTTTTCACCACCAACGTATCCCTTTGAAGTACCACAAATGGATTATATTGAGATGGAAAGGTGTAACAACTTGAAATATGTCCTAGTTGTGGTCTGTATGTTTAGTAAGTGGGTAGAAGCTTACCCTACTAAAGATAATACTGCCCTTACTACCGCAAAGGTACTTCTGAAGGAGTTCTTCCCACGGTTTGGGGTCCCAAGGTGTGTCTGGTCAGATAATGGGAGTCATTTTGTAGGGCAGGTGATGAAAAGGGTGTGTGAAGGGTTGGGCCTCCGCCAGAAGTTTCATGCAGCTAACCACCCCCAGTCAGCAGGACTAGTTGAAAAATATAATGGCACACTTAAATTGAAGATGTCAAAGATATGTGCAGAACGCGGTATACGGTGGCCGGACGCGTTGCCCCTAGCTTTAATGTCTGACAGAATGATGCCTCACTCTAGATCAGGGTTGTCACCCCTTGAGATAGTGATGGGAAGGCCAGCAAATGTCTGGGGGGTCCCTCGGCCTCACAAGTACTAGAACTAGAACATCCTGTTTTGATGGACTATTTAAATGAACTCACTAATTCTTTGCGTTCTATTCACCAACAGGTGCGTGAAGCACTCCCATCTGCATCCACTGATCCAGGTCACAAGATACTACCTGGTGACTGGGTTCTCACATAGAATTTCCAGCTGAAAAAGAGTCTCGAACCTCGATGGAAAGGTCCACGACAGGTCCTTCTTGCTTCTCGAACAGCAGTTAAAGTCGAGGGAGCTAAGAATTGGATACATGCATCCCACTGTAAGAAAGTACCCCTACTCGTACCCTCTGATGAAATAAAAAGTGGTGACCACCCGACGACTGAGGACCATTTCAGCAACACTACGCGGAGTGATAAAAAACAGAACAACAGTGTGCTGCAGGAGGTTCCCTCAGATTTAGGTCACACTGAACAATTGTTTCCTGACCATACCATACCACAGTCCAGAAGATACGATTTCCGCCCATGAAAATAAGAAAATGAACAATGAACTGATTGCTTGTCCCCTGTACTAAGTCTGACGATCGCTGCAGGGCCGTGAGATTGTCTGTCGGGGCGGACCAGAGTGTGTCAATAGGACTGCTGGTATCACCCCACAGTGAAGCAACCACCAGTCACAGGCAGCACTTAGGTCGGACTGAACTGCTAGTGGGACAAGCAATAAAGAGAAATGGGTGTTATACAAGAAGACAAAAGGAAAAAGAAAAAAGAAATAATTTAAAAAGACTATTAGGCCCACGTATCGCTAGTCTCACCATAACAATACTACTTTTGGTGCTTCTGTCCTGCATTGGGTGGGTAATACATGATTCTGATTCAGAGGTCTCACCAACTACGCCACCGCCTTCAGAACACAGCCATGTTTCCTTACCACCCCATGAGGAAGGACGACGTAAGGCATATGAAAACAATACCTTCATATCTATGTTACATCAACATCAGCTGGCTGTAAATAGAACAAATTATTGGATATGTGGCTTGCTACCGAGTTCCGTGCAAAGAAGGTTGCCATATATTTAATTCCCTTTTTCTTTTGATGGCTCCTGCAGCGCCTGGTATGAACTATCAGCCATTTGGGCTACCTCAATGGATGCTACTAATTCTGGACTATTGGTCGCCCACCTATACCGGTTATGCTGGCCCACTGGAACGCGAGTTTATGGAACAAAGGAAGAAAAGTCAGAATATGCTGACCGACGAAATAGGTCTACTGATATATATTTTTTATCCTTCAATACCACACCCCGGATTGGCCGAAGATTTTTTGTAACACAGGTCAAGGCTCCACTTTGTTTTGAGAAAAGTGGTAATAGAAGTGTAGGTGCCAGTAACTGTAATGCTACAGTAATATTGAATGGAACTAATTGGCCTACCATGATACCATCACGAAACTCGTATTTTGTTTGTGGTAATAATGCCTACACCTCCTTGGTACCCACCTGGACCGGCACGTGTTACATTGCTTGGTTACTACCACCAACTTACACAGCTGGACCTCAACACCACAGGACTCGGAGAGGGGTAATATCTGCAGAAGATACCTCAGCACAAGAAGCATTGGACTACTTTAAAGGAGTCCTTCCATTTTGGGGCCCTATGATGAACAGTAGGGATATCAGACATCTCACACGAGTCGTGGAAGCAACAATAAATGAAACAGCAGGAGCTCTGAGTAACTTCACTGCAGAGCTCGCTGCTGACCGCCTTGTTACTCTTCAAAACAAAATGGTTCTTGACATCATCTTGGCGGACCGTGGTGGAGTTTGTACTTTGATCGGATCGAGCTGCTGCGTTTATATTCCAGACAATGCCCCTTCAGTGTATAAAGCTATTCAAAGGTTGCATACGATAGCTTCCACAATACACCAAGACGAAGGAACATGGTCCTTGACTGACTGGTTTTGGGGCTTGATTTCCCAATGGGGCTGGAAGATACTAATATTCCTTTTTGTGCACGTTGCTGTATTCCTCACCTGTTGTCTTTGTGTACAGTGCCTACCTGCTTTGTGCGGTTGCTGTATGGCATCCCTTGCCCCCTGGCCTGTTCGCCCTCCTCAACACACGGCTATGCTGTCCCTTGAGCAGGAGATAAAAGACCTTATGTCCATTAACATAGACACTGAATGACGTTCAAACTTGCCTCACAATGGCAAAAGGAGGGATTGAGAAAATGTACATAAACTTAATCATGCACCATAGCTGCTAGGCATCTGTTTATCTTTATTATGTTGCTATGTGCTCGACAAACCTCCTGAACTTTGATGATTGACCTTGTGCTCGCAGCCTTGGGCTGCAATCTGCTTATTGCTGTAATTTACTTGTTCTAACCGTAGTTCCGAGAATTTTTGTGCTTAATCAGTAACTGCCAGAACAGGTTTGTACAGGTCGTTGCCACCTCCTGCCAGCTGTATCTGTACCTTCTCCCACCACACATGTATCCCTGAAATATTCTGAAGGCCGCAGAGGACCTTGAATACGCTAGGGGTGGAGTTGTCCTCTGACTAAGCAGTTTTGTGTGTATATAAGGTTGGGTGCCCCAGAGTGAAGGGGCAGCCTCCGTAGGATAGTCACTTGACTGTCCTGGGACCATGTATTAGCTCGAGCTATGATCCATGTAATAAACTTGTCTTTATTCCTCCAGTTGGTGACTCCACTTAATTTGTGTACTCTCTGCTAAACGGACCCTGAGGACTAGGGTGTCCCTCCACCGCTGGGAAGGAGACTCCAGGTGGGGATTCTATCTTTCCTGGTTCCTCAAGTGTCTCTTTGGTTCATTGGAACACCTCCTCATAGACCATATCCCTGAACCGTGGGATTTCTCATTTTCCGAGCTCACTTAGCAACTGTATTAAAGCAGTTAGGTCTTTGGTGAATTTTCCACAGTAATTCACCATCAAACCTCTGAGATGTACAACGGGGCAGGATTGGAGGCTGCCCTTTTTACTGAAAACTGTTAGCTGAAGAAGCCGATGCTGGTCTGCATGAAAGCCACTTTTCTTTGTGCATTCGGAAGTCTTTCTGCAGGAGTCTTTGCAAGACTTTCCTCAATCAGACCTGATAGTCCTCTGCAGTTGTTTTATATATCATAATATTGCTGGTGATGTTAATGGCCTTGTCAAAGCCTGACTATATTTCCATGATCACATTCTGAAAGATTTCAGTGGTGCTTGAGATGCCAAAGTTTAGCCTCATAGTGTTGGAGGCCCTTGTGTGTTGAGAACATGATTACGTATCACAAGTCAGGAACTAGCATTATCTGATGGTAGCCAGAGTAGAGATCCATTCTGAATAACCATCCTTCCCCATTCAACTTTCCGATGATATCATCCACTGTAGAGGTCAGGTGCCTCTCCCTTTTTTGCTAATGAGACTAGGTAGCTGCATATCCACACACAGCCTCACCTCTCCTGGCTATTTAGGCTTCTTAGTGACGACAGTGGGGGACACCCAAGGCATCGGGCCATCCACCCTCTCCATGATCTTTGCCATATTCAATTTAAGGAGCTCAACCTCCCCTTTCAGTCTTAGGTGGAAAGTAATGCACTGGTGCTGCAGAGCCACTGGCTGGAACAACTTGTCAATGTGAAGAGTGACAATGCTGTCTTGGAAACATCCTAAGACTTCAAAGATGTTGTAAAACTCAGTTAGGATGTCATCTGCGGCAGCCGCATGGACCTGGAAGGTGAAGTGCCCCAACCCTAGTTGTTTTGCCATCCTACAGCTTAGCAGCATGACCGTTCCCTCATGGGTGACATACACTGGAGTGGAAGCTGGCTGTTAGCTGTAATAGATGGTGACCATGAACAGACCGACTAATCTAAATCCATGCGTTACAGTCCAAGTACATGGGAGGAGCCTCAGTTGGTGCTTCGCATTAGGCCGCAGCAAGATTGTTGTCAGTGTGAAAAGCAGGTTGCCACTGGAGTTTTCTGTTGGCAGGAGTATGGGCACTCACTGTTGATGGGAAGAGTAGGTCACCATTGGAGATTTGCTTTGGCAGGAGAAGTGGGCAGTCATTGCCAATGAAAAGGGTCTACTTGAAGGTTCCAGGATCCAACACCTGGTTGTGCACCTTTTGAGGATCAGTACTCACTCTAGCAGAGGCCAGCAGGAGGGCTCAAGCAGGTCCAAAATGGTACTTGTCAGCTGGGCAGCTACAGGATAGGCCTGTGAAAGCTTTTTGTGTCTGTAGCTCAATTGGAGGTCAGCCAACTGATCTTTTGAGCCACTTCTGGTCAACATGAGTTTAAGGCAAACAGGTCCAGTTTTCCTTCTTCAGATAGTAGGGCAGCCCTACCTTTCCCTGCATGTTGTTCCTAACTGTCTACACTAACAAAGGGCATGCCCTGAAGTCAGATACATTTGCCAGTGACAGAGCAGGCATCTTCAGAATCCAGGAAGGGTTTGGGCATGCCACAGGCTACTGTTTGAAGTGCAGGATGGGCTGGGTACAATCCCCCCTAGCCATCCTGCTCAGAAGAGTAACACCCCTCCCCACATTCAAGACCCTTTTCTTCTGTGTCTGGAAAGAATACAAATCACACCACAGGAGGGCCATGTGACCCTGGATAATTGCAGAAAGGCACATTTGATTTAGTGAGAAACTTCCAAACTTTCTACAAGTGCCATTTTCAGAATAGTAACTTAAAATCCGACTTTACTATTTAAGAGGGTTTTAAATTACAATTCAAATGAGTGGAAGACATATTTCTCTATCTGTTCTTAAACTGAAGTTATCATTTACTAGGGGTAATTAAGTACTCAGTGTTAGTCTATGAGAAAGATATCCTTGCTACACTGAAAAACAACTTTTGGAGTTTTTCACTGTCAGGACATGAAAAACCTAGGAAGACATGTTCTACTTTTTAAATACCATGCACCCTGCTCTATGAGCCTTTAGGTCCTAGATTAGAGGTGACTTGTAAGTATTAAAAAGGATTGTGTAGGCCTGGCAAAAGGTTTATTTTGCCAGGTCAAACTGGCAGTTTAAAATCACAGTGCAGGCTGCAGTGGCAGGCCTTAGGCCTTTTTACAGGGCTACTTTAGTGGGTGGCACAATATGTGCTACAGTCCGCTTGTAGCATTTAATTTACAGGCCTGGGTGTATGTAGCACCATTTACCAGGGACTCATAAGTAAATTAAATGTATTAATCAGGTTATGCCAATTTTACCAGGGAGAGCACAAGCACTTTACCATTGGTTAGCAGGGGTTCAGCAAAGGAAGGCACAAATCTGGAGTAACCCTCCAGAGAAGGCTGGTTCAACAAATGAGTAGTGTTGTCTTTGGGTATGTTGATGTTTGGAGTTAGGGTTGAGGATTTCTTTAGTAATAGGGTTAGGTTTAGGCATAGTGTAAAAGCTATGGTTAGGGCTTGTGTCATGAGTAAGGTAAGAGTTAGGGCTCCCCAGAGGTTACAGGTATGGATTATTGACACATTTGAGTTAGGGTTAAAAATAGAGTTAGAGTTTGGGTTGTGGTTTTCTATAAGTTTAATGTTAGAGTTATAATCATTTTAAAGATATTTAATGATTTTCAATAAACATATCATACACATGCTATGCCTATTGGAGGTAGCATTACGAGGCAGTGATAACAATTGTTAAAAAATATACATGAAGGTACATAATGTAATCGTTTAAGCTATCTAAAACAGAGAATGTATCCCATACTTAATCTGAATAAAATGCTAGTCTATAAACCAGACAATGAAAAAAACTATACATTGTAACAGTGCTTACAGGCTTGGTAGTAATATGAAAGGAGTTATACTTAGAGAAGGAACCAAAGCATAATAGGAAAACAGTGGTGACGAGCTGACAGGCAGCTGTGCATGTATGCAAATCTAGTAATTTAGAAAATAGTACAATGATGTAGTCGTTAAGGATGAGAGAACACGATGTGCTTTGTTGAGGGTCTGGTATCATCTGTTAAGCTTTCCGTAAAAGTCGAGAGTAGTCATCCCACAAACCTCTGGCTTCTATAGCGCTTTACTCCTAATTGTCAATGCAATGTAAAATACACGTTTCTTCATAATTTGGTTCTTAATAATACCATCTACATTTCATTAAGTCCTAATTATCACCCAGTTTCCTTTTTTATATTTGATTACTTCATGAAAACATGTTCCAATGCAGTGCCTTCCCTTCCTCTGTGAGAACTGGGTATATTGCTGACATTTAGTTGACTTTTTGGTGCGTTCTGCATCACTATAGCTCTGTTTTCAAGGTCTAAATTTAGATCTGAAGATAAATGTGAGAAAGGGACTGCTGACACTTTTCTCACTTAGATTTCATTCACAAAGGTGGAAACGCCGCATGTTCTGCAGATCATTTGCACAGGTAGCAGACAAACCCCAGACATTTATTTTTCTGGATTTGTGACCCATGGGAAAGTTTTGCAGGCAAAGGTTATGATCTTCCAGACACGCATCACACTTGTACCTTGAAAGTTCCTTGTGATTTGGGTCCACAGGGGATAAATGACCCATCGGTTAATAGTACAAAACATTATCAAACTGTCCATTGAAATTGATCGTGGGCGGTTTGTGACAGAGCTGCAGCCAAAATAAACCGAAATACAAACTGCCAATCTTCAGGTAAGCACATATTTTGCACATATACCATATCGTTTTTCCAGCCCCAAATTTTTATTGTAGTGCTCTTTCTAATGAGCTCTCCTGTGAGCACACTAAGGAAGTTTATTTTTGATATAATCAAAGTTGTAAAGCGCATCCGTTTTCATTAATTTATATTGTAACACGAGAGGCCGAAAACATGTCTGTTTGGCTTGGTCTATTGTTTACGATTACTGAAGTGCTGAAGGCGATGAGGACTTGCAAGCACTGATTCTTTCGATTGACCCTTCGGCTGTATAGATGAAAGTGTCTCGAAACGTGAAGGCTTGTACTGTTAATTGCGTTTTATTATGGTGGGCTGCCACAAAAGCTCTATTTGTAAAAGTAATCTGTAAAATGCTGGTTATTTTTAATGCTAAGTATGAAATTAGCCTGGATTAACAATGATCACATTTTATTTAGCAATTATTACCGGATTGTGTTTGAATGATGAGCTGTGGTTCATTAATTTCTTACATTATGTAAGTGAAGTCCAGTTGTGCCATTCATTATGAATTCCTCACAAAGGTATGAATTACTTTTTGGATAGCTCAGTTCAGTCTAACAAGTCTAACAACGTTTTATCTTTAAGAGTACTGTTCTCCAAAATAGTACTTTCTAAAGAACAATGCAGAGTTGTACCTCTAATCTCTATTTACCCCATTGTAAAGAGAGGTCAGTCTCATGGACGTTTATGATTATTTAATTGACACCGGATATACCACTGATGATGGAGATCTACCTGAGGGTAATTTTATTGGTGTGTATTGAGAACATCCAAGGGTTTCAATATCAGATTTTTTTGTGATGTTGTAACCATCCACGTGCTCAGAGAGACTGTAAGATGTGCTTTACATAAAGGATGCACCCTACTTGGCCATAATGTCATCAATGGATATGGCATCTGAACGAGTTATTTGCACAGCAGATAAGAGGTGTTGAGGTTTGATCACTCTGAGTTTCCTGTATGACAAAGAGTATTAACTTTAATTTGGAGTGTTGATAGCTTTGACACTTGTAGTGTAATTGTGATCATCTATATATCAAGTGTGTCTTTGGCTCACACTCACTTTTTAGCTGGATCCGTGTGTGTATGCACACAATGGAGTAGCTAGTACATAGAAGGCATATATCTTTTTAGGTTGAGCGCAGCACAGTGCAAGCACTACTTTCTGACGCGATGTTTTCTATCTGTGGAGTTTAACCACGCCCACCTAACGGCCATCACTTTGATATTTACGTTGGCTTGCCTTTCAAATATCCCTGTATGTTGGTGGTAAATGCTTTACATTTGTCCCACCTTGGGGAGGTTTTGTTACCGCCTTTGAGACCTACCCTGTAACATAGATAATTACCCGATTGCTGACCTGTTTAACTGTGGGTGAACTACTTTTTTTTATTTTGTGCCGTCTCCTTCATGCTCATGGCGCACATGGCGCTTACAAGTTTAATACAGCTCAAACTTGAAAAGTAGTATTGGAGTGCTTTGCATGGCGACCAGGTAGTGCTATTTTTTATTTTGTCTCTCCGTACTCCGGGACAGCCATGTTGCTTTGGAGTTTAATACACTGCAAACTGTTTTTGATCCTGCGCCACATTCCACTTTGTGGCTTACCCGTCACTCCCACCACCTAACTCCCCCTGTATTTCCCTTCCCTGTTTGTTGCTTGTTTTTGTTGTTTGCCTGCACACATCTATGCACGTCTGTACTGTGCATAAAGGAAGCACATTCCCAGCTCTCTCTGGCTCACCTCCCCACTTCCCTTTCCCTCTTGATCTCCCCCTTCTACGCATGTTAGGAGGGGCTGGGACTGCTGCACCGGGCACGTTCAGCGGCTCATACATTTCTCACATGATACAATGCAAAATTCTACTGTGGAGAAGTGTGGCACAATGGTTAGCGCAGCAGACCCCAATGCAGAGATCTAGCCCAGGACAAGGGTTCAATTCCCACCTCAGTGGGTCTTGGGCTCAATTCCCTTGGACCAGATAATTCTCACCTTGGTGCCTCATCTAATTAATGGGTCCCACTCTGTAGCCTAATCTAATTAATGGGTCCCACTCTGGGCAATAACTTGCGTAATCCTCACGGCACTTGGATGCCTGGCTTCACCCTGGGGCTGTCCAGGAGTGGGCACCTCACAGTGAAAAGCCTGGAGGGGTTCCACAATGGTATGTGTACAGTGCCTTGAGACCCTAACAGGTGAATAGTGCGCTATACAAGTGTGAAGTTTACAGTTTTACTGCAGTATGTACTGTTGTGTTGCATAACGTTTGTAACAAGGAAAAAATCACTATGCACCGTATGTGATTAAGGCAAGTTAGAGTGTAAATTGTGTTACTTTGACATTTTAACAGACATTACCACAAAATGTATACCACCACTATGGAAAGGCACATAAGGTTCTCAAGAAAGGAAACTGCATTTTCAGGGCATCATATTCAAAATGTTGTACCCAAACAGTTATTTGTTTAGCATGGAATCAGAGTAATTCTATTTTATTAACATTGTCTTTTTTACTTCCCAGAGTAAAATAGTTTGTGAAAAAAGATACACATTGCTGTATTGATCAGAAATCAAGCCTCCGTGTACACACAGATGTGATATAACCATAAGCCTCCATAAGGGGGGCCCCCTTACAATCCAAGTTATTTCTTTGCCATGACAAGAGCTGATGGTTATACAAATGTGCCCCTTGTTTCTTGTGTTCATCCCAGCTGGGTTTTAAAACTTGTATTCAATTTCAGGTCCTCTGGAACCTCCTATTGGGCGAAAAAAAAACATGCAGAAGAGCATGAAAATGTCCCATCAGAAAGCACAATTCAAGTTAAACCTTAAAAATAGATGTTTGTATTTTTTCTAACCTTTATGTGCCACTTTGAGAACAGAGATGTAATCATGAAATTACATGAAAAATATTTTCTATGACAAAGAAAGAATCATTCTTTCTGCCTTAGCTAAATGGTGTTTAAAACTGTAGGCCTTTCTTTTCTTCAGCAGACAAAACCCCTTATCTCGGTACTGACATGTAAGAAATTATGACAAACCGGAAATGCCTGAAAAAAGCAAATAATAAGTGAAAGGTGACAAGATAACCTTTGTAAAGTGTAAGGAGGTGTTTTGGGTCTATGTGTGGGCTTTCTAATAAATTTAGATCCCTTTGGGCTACTTTGAAATCTGCAAGTTAGCAGCATGTTTATCAATACCACACCTAAATACCCTAATAATCTCTTATTTTCCCACAGAGTTTCACCTCAACATTTGAACTCCAGTGTCTGGATGAAACATTTCAGATCTGTAGATTTACAGTGGATCTTGTAAACCCAATATAGCCGTAAACACTGTCAAAAACCTCTCTGAATGCATAACACCATTGCCTCTGCCTATGATGATGTAAATAACGTTAATAGAATAAATCAGTGCTATACATATACACGCACATGTGCTCAATCGTCCAATGGACTGGGACACTCATATCTTGATGTGAGTGACATCGCAGGGACGTAAAGCACACGTGTTCTGCTATTCTTGTTGCTTGAGCTGCACGAAATTAGATCATCTTATTATGTGAGTTGCTGAGCATGTCTTACATAAACAAAATACCCATTTTTCAAAACTGTATTTTCCCATTCAAAAGCACTAACATCAGGAATGAGAGTTAGTTACGTACTACTAAAATCAACTTACTGCCAACTTCCAAAAGTAGGCTTTGAAATGTTCCGAACTTGCCTTTTACGTCGAGCAGGCAAAGGCTTTTCGGCCTGTTGTAAGTATTCTGTGGGCTTTTAACCATGCCCATGTCACGCCCATCACTTTCACTCGTTCGTGAGCTTGCCTTTCCAAAATCCCTTGATGTAATTGGTAAAAGCTTTATGGTTGTCTTGCCTTGGGGCAGTGTTGTTACCGCCTTGCAGACTGACCCTGTTACATGCATTATTGCACGGTTGTCAATATACTTTAGCATGGACGCCCCTTTTTTAAAATGTTGCCTATACCCTTAAACCAGCTGCCAAGTAAATATGTTTTGCACCTGGGAGTAGTTTGTGTTTTAAGGGCCTTGTTTGAAAAAATATTCCAGTAGGCCTACCAGCCTTTCAGTGATATGCAGGGCCTCTGGCATTATGTGGCAGAAAGGACCAAAATATGTGGCAGGTTTGACCAATTAATGTGGCAAAAAAAGTCCACTTATGCATTCACAATGCCAATAGCTCCAACTCAAGTTGCAAGACCTATTGCATTGCAAATGCTTGTATGAATTTTAGACATTATTGTGAATCACTAGAACCTCGTAGAGGGTAAACATTTGTTATGAGTATCTATCTATCTTTCTATCTATCTATCCATCTATCTATCTATCTATCTATCTATCTATCTATCTATCTATCTATCTATCTATCTATTTTTCTTTTACCTACTGGCTAGTGATAGTTAGGACCTAGTTTCCATAGGAAAAGCATTTTTGTTTTGCTAATACCTTTGGTGCTGCTTGATTAATTTTCACAAAGTTCTGAAATTTTCAAAACTAGTTTGCCACTCACTTCAGCTTCTGTCTGAAAGATTTCAGAACAATTCTTCAAGCAGGGACTGAGAAAAAGGGGGGGTCCTAAAACACATTTTCCCCAAGCAATTTTAGACACAGCTACAGCCTGAACCGCAAGACAGAATTACACCAAATTTGGCAGAAAGCTAGATCTTGGTCTAGATAGAGCTCTTTTTCTAATTTGGTGTAAATCTGTTTAGTATTTTTGGAGTTATTAAAGAAAAAAACGTTGTATATCTAGAGATGTGGATTCAACATGGATCTACAGTGGCGGATCCATGCACCAACAGCAGTGTTGTGATTGGCTGGTCACAACCTGAGACGAAAGCAGCGATTGCCATTTTGTGTATTGTCACTCGGTCCCTGGGGGGAAACATAAAACTTAGAGCTGGTGGAGGGGTGGGTGAGGGACCAATCATGGACAAGAAATTGCCCAAAAATGTTTTTGGGGCGTGCACAAGGATTTGTGGATCCACAGCTGCGATGAGCATGGCCCCTGTGTGAGTCTGGGAAGATTCACTAATCCAGACCCCAATTAAAGAAATATACACCCACTCACAGACCCACTCACACACAGCCACACAAGGATCCAGTCACACATACCCACTCATACACCCACTGACCACACACTCACACGTGTACTTACAAACCACGCAACCACTCACACCCCACTCAGAAAACCACTGACACACCCACTCAGACACCCAGACAGCCACTCACACACCCAGTCATACATCAATACAGCCACTCTCACACCCACCCACTCACTCACACAACCGTACAGTCCCTGATAATCCATACAGAGACCCAGAGAACAACTCAGACCCCCACTCTTAGACCCACACAGGCACTCACACACTCACACACCCACTCACACACCTACAAGTCACTGATATATCCACCCAGAGACACCTATATAGTCTCTGATCAATCCACTCAGAGACCTAGAGAACCATAAACTCACACATCTACTTACACACCCACGCAACCACTCACACCCACTCAGAGACCCCGAAAACCACTGACACACCCACTGAAAAAAACCATGCAGCTACTCGACCCAGTCACACATCCATCCAGCCTCACACACTCACTCACACACCTATAAAGTCCTTGATACATCTACTCAGAGACCCAAAGACCCACTCACACACCATTGAGAGACCCACAGGCGCTCATGCACCCACCCACACACTCCCACACCCATACAATCACTGATGCATCCACTCAGAGACCCAGAGAACCAATCACCGACTCACACAAGTACTCACACAGCCACTCACATACCTACTTACACAGTCTCTCACACACCCATGCAACCAGTCACACCTCCATTCAGACACCCAGAAAACCACTCAAACACCCAATTTACACAACCCTACAGCCACTCACACACCCACTTCCTGACCCACTCAACACTAACACACCCACTCACACACCTACCACTCACTCACTCACACATCCACTTACACACACAACCACTCATACATCCACTCACACAACTATACAGCAACGTATACACCAACTTACAGACCCACACAGCCAGTGAACCCACCCATTCACACACCCAATCGCAGGCTCACAGAACCAGTTATATATTCACACAACCTCTTACACATCTAATCAGAAACCTATATAGCTACTTACATACCCACTCACAGATCCATACAGGCACTAGACATTTACTCACACAGTCACTTACTCAGCTACTCACACACCAACACACAGGCAGGGATACAGTTATAAAACTGCAATAAGATATGTTTGTATTAAATGTGTTGTTCTTTTGTATTGGATATGTGCTTTTGGTTGGGAATAGATCTATGGATCCATTGTTTATCCTCCTGCAAAATAACAAGCAGACCCTTTTTTGGGCCAGGGATCTGCGGTGGGTCCATATATGTGAGTGAGAAATTAAACAAAAGGATTTGAACACAAAAAGAACTAGTGTTTGGAAAAGAGTTGGCTCTGAAAAGAGCCTTTGTGTTTATGGTATGTAGATGATAATTACATATAGAACTGGATGCAGTCTTTTAAGTTGTTGAGGAATACCCTGTTGCCTCTGTCTGTGGAATGGACTCATTTTTTTCAGCTATATTCCATCCATGTTGAAGCATAAGTTGTTATGGTATATAGAGCCCATGTTGTGGTCTCGGAGAAATGCAGAAACAGCTTTATTGGCATGTTTCCCGGAGTTATGTATTCTGTCTTTGGCAAATGTTGGAGAACAGCAAGGCAGCATGTGGGAAAAGTGACAATAATTTAGCAAAGCAGTCCTTTATTAGGATGTCCAGTCTTACCCCAGTAATAGTGCCTAGGTCATTGCCATAACAGTGCACAATTATGATGTCAGGATGTTGGCAATCCACAATGCTATCAACGAAAGGCAGCAATTGATGCCACTTTAACCATCTCTGGCCATCCCAAGTAATGCCTATGTTAGGTAAACCTAGGTTCCTGCCAATGCCACTGTTTCTATCAGTCTCTCTGTCCCAAAACATAAAACACTGGCCCACAGTCCAGACTCTGACCATTTTGGAGACAAACAGGAGTAGCACACAGGAAAAGGCTGCAGCAGAATTAGGCAGTTTTGAAGATGAAAGGCAGTTAAAATGGAGGACTACAAGTAAAATATAAAAGAACATATTTGATTGGATGGTGTAGATGTGCAGGGAACTAAAATTAGGTAGTGACTTTAAGAAAAAAAGTAACTTACTCTGTGATTGGCTTCGGAAAAATAAAAAAAATATGTTGTTTGGGATATGCTTTGATTTGGAAACAGTCAACCACAATTGCTGCATTTAATGTGAATCTAGTAATCTGTTGAGAGAAGGACTTGTGAACTTTTGACCTACTGGTAGGCAGAGACTATTGAAAACAGAGCTAAAAGAATGTGGGGGAACATAAGAGACTGCAGTGTAGAACTGAAAAGCAGACCGGTGTACAAAAAATGCTCAGCAGGGAGTTTGTGTCTTGTAATTGACAATATTTTACAAAATGAAATAAATGAAAAGCATTGACAGACAATTATTGAATGCTTTTAAGGGCTGTTGATTGGATCTGTGGATCTACTGTGGACCTCACATAGTTATGTGCTTAGCCCTGAGGAGCCCCAATAAACTACCAAATTAGGCTTCTTTACAGGAAACATGGAAAGAGTTAAAATAGTGACCATTCAGAAGTGGTATAGCAAAAATAAAAGATGAAAGGAAGGCCGTGATTTGCAAAGTACCGGAGTATGAGTGAAAGCAAAGTGGGCAGGGTAGCCATTATTGGTACTTTTACACTGAGAGTGGAGGAGGATTGCCATATTTTTTACTTGAGACTTGCAGTTAAAAACTGATATTAACAGATAATAGGAGTTGAACAACAGCAAAGAGATTTTACAGGTATGTTGATTAGGTTGTTGCTGGAAATGGCCCTTTCTGTTATCCCCAAACATTTTACCTTTCTCCTCCTATTTTTCTGACCTTCTTTTGGTTGGCTTTATGACTCTGGGCACTTTACCACTGCTAATCAGTGCTAAAGTGCACATGCTCTCTCCCATAAAACTTGGTATGATTGGTTTACAGCTGTTTGGCATATTTAATTTACCTGAAAGACCAATGTAGGGTGCTATACAATTTAACCAGGGCCTATACATTAAATGCTACTAGTGGCCCTGCTGCACTGATTGTGCTACACACAGAAGTAGCCTCTCAAACTTGTCTCAGGTCAGCCACTGCAGTGCCTGCATGTTCAGTTTATTGTCGCATTGACTTGGCAATTCAACTACTTGCCCATGCCAAAGCTCCACTTTTAGTACACATATGTCACCCCTAAGGTAGGCCCTAGAAGCCATATGGGCAGGATGCAGTGTATGGACAAGGTAGGAATGCACCCTTATGTTTTACATGTCCCAGTAGTGACAAACAGCCTATTTAGTTTTTCAGTAGTGTGAGAGCTGCTTCTCTCATAGAATGAAAATTTATTGCTCGATTAATAAAAACCATTGCAATATAAAACAAACGTAATACAAATAATAAAATTAATATTTGACACATAGAACGAGTTAAAAGAAAAAAAAGCTAAACTGCTAAAAATCATTTCTAACCAACATAAACGTTTAAGTTCAATCTTTAAGAGCTAACCTGCAGCAATTTTCCCAAGTCTGCTTTGTTCAATTTCTTACAGAGTAGTTGTAAAAATGTTACCTCTTTACAGCTAAATTAAATTGACTCACCCTTAGGCCAAATTATTACCACCGGTCTACATGAGTGGATATTATTTGCTATAAAATCATATTTTTACAATTTTCTTCTTTCCAGACCTAGAGCGGGACAAAAACAAAAGGCAAGCAGCAAAGATTCACGATTATAGCTGCATAGGCAGCAGTTTTTGTCGATATGCTGACCTTTCCAGGAAGGGCGATCTTCTTTGGTGTCGAAAAAACCCATACTATATAGTAGGAATTGATGTATGGTGTGAACAGAAAAATGGTCGGCCAAGTACCCCTATGAGGACAATGTCGAGTAGGACCCCAGGACTGCCCAGGCATGCCGTCTTTTGGCCAGAATGTCTTTGTCTGTAATAAGCGTGAGTGAGCGAACATTAATGTTAACTGATCTGTTAAATTCTGCCTTCCCAATGTTACGTTTCTAGACTTCTTCCATACCCAGGCTGATCATAATCTGGCTTAGATAGCTTCTCCATGTTCCTTTCATATTACCAAGTTGCTGCGCCTGCACTTCTTGCCAGCAGGAGTAGAGTATGGAAGAATCCTCTGCCGCACCTAACTTCCTGATGCTTTAAGAAAGGCACCCTGACGCTGGAAACTTTGATTTTTTAAGCCCCTTCTCCAGTCTAACCTGTGCCGGGGAGGCACTTTTCGGGATGTTAAAAATGGCCTTATATGTTTTAACCTGGCTGTTATTCAGAGCATCGATCTTGCGGCCCTTCACTATTCCAGACCCGTATGAGATGGCTGGAAGCAGCTGTGCAGACATGATTTTTAATAAATGGGACCAGTTTGAGCAATCCAGCTTCTTTTTGAGCAGGTTAAAGCTATATGTTAGTGAGTTGGCCTTTGCCTTGATCAACTGTAGTTGTTGCTTCCATTTCTGGAGTGGTTAAAGATGGACTCCTAGATATTTGTACAACTGCACCATCTCTACTTTTTTCTCTCCCAGGTACCAATTATATTGTTTATAATTAGCCCCAAGGAACCTAATCAATTTAGTTTTATCCAAATTGATTTTTGGCCTTGCTCGGCTATAAAGATGTCAAGTGCTGATAGAATTTGTTGCAAACCTTCAGGGGTATGGCGATGTCATCTGCATATTGTAAGCACCCAATTTTTTCTGAACCCAGTACTGGGGGAAGACTATTCACATGTGATAAAATACCAGCAAGGTCCGCCAGATACAGGTTAAAGAGAGTTGGTGCCAGAACACAGCCTTGCTTTAGGCTAGATTTTGTAGGTATTTTATTTGTTAATTTTGAACCATCTCTGATTTTAATCTGGACCCAGGTACCAGTACAGAGATCTTTAATGGTCCTCAGTAGGTTGTTGGGTATACCCCATTTAGCCAACTTAGCCCACAACCTTTCCCTGGGAACCCGGTCAAAGACCAATTTGAGGTCAATAAAACATGCATAGAGACCCAACTTCTTGCGACTGGTTTTTTCCACTATAAGGGAAAGTGCAATTAAATTTGATGACGTTCCCATACCTTCTCTAAAGCGTGTTTGAAACCGCAGGAGTAGCTTGTTTTCATCAGCCCAGGCTTGGAGATGCTGCAGCAAGCAAGAGCCATATAGCTTGGCTTCTACATCAGTAAGGGCTATTGGCCTATAATTTGAAGGCAGGGTGGGATTTCCACTTTTATAGATAGTATGTATTATACTGCCTCTCCAGGATTCTGGGATCCGGTTGAAGTGGGCGATAGAATTGAAGAGTGGCAGAAAGTATTGTGCCCAATATTCTGGGTCGGCTTTGAAGATTGCATACGGAAGTCCATTTGATCCAGCTTACCCTTCGGACTTCAGTTTCTTGATCAGACCGACCAGTTGAGCTAGCTCTCAAACTTGCTTTTGGTCATCCTTTTCGGCGGTCTCTATGGTCCAACCCTCGGCTTGGAGTTTTAGTAATTGATCATTACTTGTCGATGGTTCGGTTCCCATCACTATGGGAGGAAGCCAAGCTCCGCCTTTTGATGGCTTGGTTGTCAGCCCGTACAGACTGCTGACATGGCTCACCCAGGCTGCTTGAGTTATCCCACAATTGTGGTGTCTACTTTTCCCCACTTCCAGGTTGTTCACTAACCCCCAAAAGAGCTTGCTGTTTGACATTCAGCTTGCCCATAATATTTTGGACCATGCATGTTTCTGGTAGCTTCTTTTTGCAGACCAACAATCGATACAATACTTTTTTTCCAATGTCCAAAGATGTGATTTTCTTCGCCTACTCCCCGTTGGAATGTTTTTACAATTTTCCTGGTTTGACGCGCAATTTGTAGTTTCTGGTTGCACAAGGTTTAATTGAACCACGGTTGACTAACACAGTCCCTGTTGGGCACATAGGATGATCCCTGGCGGGTTGAGTTAGAGGAGGCCGGGAATTTTACCAACAAGCTGTGACATACCACGGCCCAGTCTTTGTTCCAATCCACGTTGAGGGTCAGCTCCTTTTGTTGCATATTCACAAGAGTTTTTATTTTCCCCAGGGCGCGAGCCGACTGGTACACCTCATCCATCACGGATGATATCCCTTTCTCACGCCATTTCAATCTTTTTGGGATTAAACAAATCTGGGGTACTTATTAAATCATTCGAGGGCTGTAGCAACTCGGTATATATATGCTAGTTCCAATGTTTGTGGAAAGTGATCACTCTCCTCTCTACATTTAATTTGAAAATTCCTTACCAGGGCCCTAGCAGAGGAATTTATGAAGGTGTAATCAATCGATGGTTGAACTTTTTTTCCCACTTACAAAGGTAATAGAAGCCGAAAAGTCCTTTTAGCTGTTTCCATTTAGTAAGGATAGACCTAGGTTCTCTAACCAATGTCTGTGTGTGCTTGCGCCTTGGATCTTTGCATTTCCTCCTTTTGGGGGCAATAGATTATGATTATAATCACCACTAATGATGAGAGTGGACTCCTGGTATTGTCTCAATATGGTTTTGATAAGTTCACCCAGAGTTTTCAATTTCCACCCCTTTAGAAATGTTTTCGAGTGAATGTACACATTTATGAGGATTAGATCTAGTTGGCTGCACTGTGGTCTGCCTAATGTGATCTTAGTTGCCTGGATCCAGTTTGACTCTATATCTATTGAGGTTATATGGTATATGAGGAAGGTGGAAATCAGGGTCGCCAAGCCTCCCTTTGCATGGCCATATTTGCTATTGGATCTTGCTGGAATGTATGAGGCATGGTACCCGGACACCGCAATCAGCTCTGTGCACCAGGTTTCTTGGAGTAGGATAGTATCGTATTCCAGGAAAAAGCATTGTACTTCTCGATCATGTAAAAGCGTTTGAATACCATGGATGTTCCATGAAATATTTTTGACATATGGTCTGACTGCACACAGGTTCCTGACATTTTGACTGCTGTCAAGGACACGTTTGCAAAATAGAAGGGAGAGATTCTTTGGGGACCCAAAATATGTGGCCTATTCCTGTTTCGCCATCATGTGTCACAACTGCTAAGGTTCCCCTTGCCAAAGGGAAGGGATTGTATCTGCCCCTGTCGCCCCTCTTAACACTGATTTATTACAGTTCCTGGGGCCCCGCAATGGACTAGGGTAGCGAGGACGGTCTGTTTGGCGTAGTTCAATGCCCCATGATAAAAAGGTGTCAGAGTATGATATTAGTTGCTGCACATGGCCTGCTGTAGACCAAGTGGTGAGTGTGGCATCTCGATCACTCCCAAGTGGATGGAGTTTAAATTCAACAGAGAGCAGATCCACCGATGAGATCTGGGATAGGACTCTTATTTCCCCGATTAGTTTAAGGATGTTTCCTCTATTCAGGGTGTCAAAATTTCCCTCTGATTTAAAATGGGGAATGAGAAGTAGTCTATGTGTGTCGCCGCCAATGAGACATTTGTAAATGCTTCATTGCTCTGAATCGCGCGCTTATAACCTGTATCCGGTCAATGCTGCGGCAGATAGTTTGACTGCATACTCGGGCTGGATGAACTCCTTTCATTCCATCTTTGGGCCTTCCCCACCTTCTCATAATCCTGACTGATATCCTCTGTTATTAAATACTGATGTTCTACTATGCCATGAGACTCTGTGACTAATGGAGGATTCACTGGCGTACATGCCCTGGGAACTGATCTTTTATTGACCGACTTACTAATTGGATATGACACTTTTACCACATTATTTTTTCCCGCCGTTGATTGACCGAAGAGAGGGCTTTGTTCCTTGTATCTTTGGCCCTCTGTTGCTGGAGGTACAGAGGCACTTTGAGAATTTGGGCCTGAACTAGGACATTCCTCGACCGTTGTTGCTGGTGGTACAGAAGCACTTCGTGAATTTGAGCATGAACTAGGACATTCCTCAACCGTTGTGGATAATTTGATGTCAAATGGCAATAAAGTATTAGCATCAGCATTGCTAACGGCTGGCTGCTTATGATGCCTAAAAAATGAGATATACTTTTCTGCTTAAACTGATCTTGCTTTTTTCCTTGCTTTCCTTTGCTTCTTCTTTTCCCTTTTTGACCTTAAATGTACTGGGCTTTGTGAGGCTCTATGGGAAGCATTCACCTCAACTTCTCTAATAGTACTTACATTCTTGCATTGGCTCCCTATGTGGTGGACCCCTTCATGTGAACTGCTAAGTGAGTTTCTGGACTCTATTTGTGTTGTAGCTTGTGGGGAAGATGCATTGAAGGGGTCTCTTGACAGATTTTCCATGACAATATTTTCTTCTTCACATTTTCCTGATTCATCGAGTTCTAAAGCACACAGTCTTTCCCTTGTCCTTAGGGCCTGATCTCTGACTTCCACTAATATATCATTTAATATGGGGACGATGATCTGAGGATTATTCTCTGAGACCACACAGCCACACTCTACTTGTTGTACATAATTCTGTTTTTGACCTCTCTGGATCAAATCATTGAGGGCTTGTAGCTTTGAATTAATACCCACAATATATTTGGCCATGATGTTGAGTAAGTCGACTTGAATATCTTGCTTGTCTGCCTGATGCTTTATTGCAGTTGCCATGATGTCCAGTGTTGACAGGAGTGAGCCCCAAGTGTTGACTGGAACGTCCGATTGAGATTGGGAATTGCGGGTACTATCCTGAAATGGACTAAGGGAAATGGTGGTACGCAACATGTCTTCTTCATGCTTTTGACAGGATTCATGAGGAGGAACAGTTTTCCCTTGTACCATACTAGTATCACCCTCTAGGGAGGCCTATTGACGAGTTCTATCAGGGGATGGTCAGAAAACCTATCCAAGGCCGGCAAGTCTGACTCCTTCCTTATCTGAGTGCTTGGAGGTGGATCCTCCCAGATACTGAAATCCAGGTCTAGAATTGACCCTGAACAATCTGGTCTGTCAGTTTCGACTTTCGATCTCTCCTTTCTGAAGTCCCACCTTTCAGGCTGTTGCGGAGTGAAAGAATGATCTCCCGGAAGGGGAACTTTCTCAGAATTGATCCCGGTTACCACAACTGTTACTGCATCTGCTAGCTCTGTTGATACTTTATTTTCCTACGAACGTGAACGCCCAGTAGTAAAAAAGTCTGTGATTTTGTACTTCACTTTTTTTGCTGATGAGATTGAAGATGATTCAAAATTGGGTTCCCACTGTGCAGTGGACTGTATCCCTTCAATTCCAGAGGTGCTTAAACATACTACTGGGGAGCTCACTGGGTGGCAATGCCTTGCCCTTTTTTGGCGTCTCAGCCTCCCACCATCGGGATCCACCCGAAGCTTGCAGGAGCACATTATACTAGCTTATTTACTAACGATGAAAGGGGCAGCAATCAATGGTGGGATTTGTTCAAGTTATTCCTTATTTCCCCAACAATCAAAGGTTCACTACTTGCATGCTGCTTTGACGTGCTGCTTGGCACTAGCTCTTGATGTAATGTGGTGACTAGATTCTGCAACCTTACTAACAAGGTTCCCGGCTTACTTGAAGAAAGCGGAAGTCTCAGGGTTTCACTCTAGATGTGGGAACGAGCGGGTCTTGCTAACGAGTTCACAAGCCGCACCCAGACCTAGTTGGGCTGCTACTGTGAACCCGCAGGGCTCAACACGGCTAGCTACAGCCATTGCGCTTGTCCTCCCACCTGTACCAAACTCATATGCTGAGTGAGGACACTGCCCCTTCAGCTACTGTTGTTTTTGATGCACTTAGTTCTGATAACGTCCGCACTACAGTGGAGTCAAATAAAAAGGGATGAAAGTAACGGGATATTCCTTATCCAGTGGGCAGGGATGGCAACAATGTCAGACTAGAATGGAGTGGATGTTGTTAACCCACTGGACAGCCTTCCAACTCATACCGCTGTGCGTGTTGCACTTGTGCTCCTGGTGCCTGGTGGACCGGGTGCATTGTCCACTGTAGGGATATATTCTGGGTGCCACCTCTCCTCCACGCCTATAAGCGCCTCTAAGCTTTAACTAGCACTAGGCTGTCACTGGATGAATAATGGAGGCAGGGAGGCAATGGAGGGGCATGAGCATGCTGCCTGGAGGGCTATGAATACTTGGTGCAGCAGGCCAGCTCGTGTTCAGGGCGCGCCTCTCCTCCATGCCGTGGACTGTAGGTTGTGGGCTGTAGGCTGCAGGCTGTAGGCTTTAGCTGTACAGCACCTATAATCTGTAGCTCGCACTAGGCGGGCACTAGGCTGGCACTGAATAAAGAAAAGACAGGAGTCATTCCTACCACCCAAATGGCCAGCACAGGGGACCAGTGTCCCCTGGGCATGGCCATTGCACCCAGTGCTACGTAGGGGGGCCCATTTCAGGGCCTCCAATGGCACTTTAAAAAATAAAATAAAATACTTACCTGTACTTACCTATACTTACCTGGGATGGGGTTCCCTATCCTCCACTGTCCCTCTGGTGTGGGTGTGGGTGTCCCTGGGGCCTGGGAATGGCACCTATGGGTTTATTGCATGGTGTTCCACCATTGAAATAGGCCCACAGGTCCCCTAAAGCCTGCCCTGACTCAGGCATTAAATAATGGTGCAAAGCGCTTTGCAACATTATTTGACCCTTCCTCCCCCGTGCGTGATTTTAGCACCGGGGGATAAATATGGCGCTAAGGCCATAGAGTCATTTTTTGCACAGGAACGCCTACCTTGCATCTCATTGATGCAAGGTAGGTTTCCACATCCAAAAAATGACTTTAACTCCATAACTTTGGCGCTCGACGGGTCTAGCGCCAAAGTATAAATATGAACTTAGTTTTGCACCGAATTTACGTAAAAAAAAATGGCGCAAATTCGGCGCAAAACAAGTATAAACATGCCCCTTTGTTTTATGGCATTCCTCTGAAAGAGAAATTCATGTCTCTCAGGATGGGCGATTGGGCTTTTTTGAAGCATTTACCCACTTGGCTGCCCAACCTAGGGGAGGGTGTTATGTGCAGGGGTTGTCGTAGCTGGGAAGAATCCTTTGAACACGTGGTCTGCCTGTGTCCATCTTTGTTTAAGGAGCGTAGATCCTTGTTGCGGAATAAGTGGAATTAATTGGGGGTCCGCTCCTGTCGGCAGGCTGTTATTATGTCCTTGGATCCTGAGAACACAATGCACTGTTTTGTTGACCAAATGTATTAATGCTGACCAGGCCAAGTTTATTAGGGGTACTGCGAGCGTGATTAATGGTGTATGAAAACTATTTTCAGCTCTTGCTCCTTTGGGTTTTGAACCAACTTTGCACAGTCATTGAGTTTTTAATGGATTTATTGTGCTTTTTAATATCTTGTTGGTTGCCATTCTGTGGTGGAACAACTAATGCACTTAAGCACTTTAAGGGCCTTAAAGTTGGTTCCATGTTTACTGTTTTCTGAGGTTGGAGTCTGGCTCGCAGGGAGGCCCGGAAGTAATCCTAATTATAATTATGTGCAATGTTAGATTTTGCAGCTGGATCCCCTGCTATTATGGGAATGTTTTTATTTTGATATTAATGTATACAAATTAATTACGTTTATTATTGTGTATTTAATGTCTGATATTAACATCGTGTTTCACCAATAGCTTGGGGTTCTCAATTTGTGTATTGTATTATTTGAATGCTCTTGGTTTTAAATTGTAATGGATTTTAATATCTGTACAATAAATTATACATTATACATTAGTTGGGGTGTATGGAAAGAGACTGCCTCACCACCAAGTCCTCTTTCAGATGACTGGTATACGTGTTAGAGTGTGTACATGGATTGGCGTCTTCTGTCAGACCTCTGTCTCAGATGAGGGCTGTGTGTGGTAGGGTGTGTACATGGACCACCCTATCCTTCCAGACTTCTCTATCAGATGACTGGTGTGTGTAGTAGGCTGTGTGGAGAAAGGCTGGTCTCTCCAGTGAAACTTCTGTCTCAAACTACTGGTGTGTGTACTAGGGTGTAAAATGGACTGCATGTTCTGTCACACCTCTGTCTCAGATGATGGCTGTGCATAGTACAGTGTATACATGGACTGGCCTCTTCTGTCAGACCTCATCTCAAATGATGGTTGTGCACAGTAGGGTGTGTACATGGACTAGCCTCTCCTCCCAGACCGCTCTCTTAGATGTGGGTAAGTATAGTAGGGTGTGTGGAGAAAGACTAGCCTCTCCGCTGAGACCCTCCTCATGGAGAGTATAGTATGCTCTGTACAGGGAATTTCTTCCCTGCTAACACCCCTCCCTCTGATAATGGGTGTGCATAGTCGGTTGTGGGAAGTGACTATACACTACTCACAACTCTTACAAAGCCGATGGGCATAAATAGTACACTCTGACTGTTAGACCTGGCCCTTTTTGCAGGGGCATCTCCAAATTGTTGCCTCCTTCCTCCTGTTTTTGATGACCTGTTTTTGTTGGCTTTAGGTCTCTGGGCACTTTACCACTGCTAACCAGATGCTTTCTGTCTACATTGTATTGGTGATTGATTTATCCATGATTGGCATATCTGATTTACCAGTAAGTCCCTAGTAAAGTGTACTATGTGTGCCCAGGGCCTGTAACCTAAATGCTACTAGTGGGCCTGCAGCACCGACTGTCCCACCCACATGAGTAGTCCTGTAAACATGTCTCATACCTGCCACTGCAGTGTCTGTGTATGCAATTGTAAACTGCCAGTCCGACCTGACAAGTGCACCAACCTGCCAGTCCCAAACTTTCTCTTTTACTACATGTAAGTCACCCACTAAGGTAGGCCTAAGAGAGAGCCATGGGCAGGGTGCAGTGTATCTAAATGGTAGGACATGTACTAGTGTGTTTTACATGTCCTGATAGTGAACTACTGCTGAATGTGTTTTTCACTATTGCAAGGCCTATCTCTCCCATAGGATAACATGGGCTTCCCTTAAAATATCCTTTAAGTGTAATGTACCTATTGGGAACAGCTAAAGATAGGGAGTTTGGGGTCTCTGATCTCACAATTCAAAATGCATATTTTGGTGAAGTTGGATTCTAAATTGTAAATTTCAAAATGCCACTTTCAAAAAGTGGACATTTTCTTGCTTAACCATTCTTTGTCTCTGCCTGGCTGCTGTTACACATCTGGGTCAGTTGGGCTGTTTGTGAATTAAGTCTAGACAGTCACACAAAGGAAGCTGAGGTATGTCCTGTATATCTTGGTGGGTCTTCCTGGGCTACAGTAGAGGGAAGAGCTGACACCTGTACCTGAATTGGGCTGTGCCTCTCCTTGGACAAAGCAGTCTCCAATCCCCTGGAGTGTGTCTGGGGCCAGGACAGGGAGACGACAGGGAGAGGCAGGGTCTTTTGCACTGCAAAGAGGTTTGTCTAATTCAAAAGCAGAAGTAAGTATAAGTATTGGACTGCTGACCCCACAACTTTAGAACAGTTCTGGACTGAGGACATTGTGCTAGGTAGAAGAGCTGGATGCTTGAGAAAGACCTGCCACTCTGCCTGTTGCTTTGTTGTGCTGGCCTGCTGCTGTTACTTCTGCCCTGGGAGTGAAAGAACTAGACTTTGCTTTCTGCATCCTGCTTTCCAAGGTTCTCCAAGGGCTTGAACTGAGCGTGCCTCCTGTTAGAATTCTCAGAGACATCAAAGGCTACATCTGCCAGAACCTGGGCTTTTTTTCTGAGAGTCCTGACTTGCCAAGTGGTGCCAAATCTAGTTCCTGGGTGCTTGGAAGTGAGTTTTGGTGAAAAACAAGAAGAACTAGACACATTGACTCTGGACAACTCTAGAACCGGCGCCACTGATCATCTCCGCACCACTACCTGCATCCGAAGCCTGGGTCCCTGCTGAAGTGCAACGACCATGACCGATGCTGCAGATCCGGCACTGCAGCGCCTTTGAAGTCCTGCAACATCGTGAGAGCCGAGTGCCTTGTCACCGACGTCCGTGACACCGAGAGGTCGCCCCATTGTGTCTTGACCTGCTGAATTAATTGACCCCGGCAGATTGTAAGGAACTGACACCTCACCACCAAATCCACATCTCCTCCCCTGCAACTGTAAGGAACCGATGCCTCACCTCCCCTACCCCGCTGTAAGGAACCAACACCTCACCTCCCTGGTAGCAGTAAGGAACCAATGCCG
Organism: Pleurodeles waltl; assembly: GCF_031143425.1. Classification (NCBI taxonomy): domain Eukaryota; kingdom Metazoa; phylum Chordata; class Amphibia; order Caudata; family Salamandridae; genus Pleurodeles; species Pleurodeles waltl. Next base: position 388,377,641 of record NC_090446.1, on the reverse strand, counting down.
CACTGGTTCCAGTGATGCCTCACCTCCCCAACTCCATGCAACATCTTTGGTTCATCGATTCCAAAGGTACTGTACCTAGGGGTCCTTGACTGGTGCAGCACTCCTTCGCTAGTGGCATCAGACTATTGGAAACGACTCTGTCAACAATGTTGTGCTACCCCCAGTTGGAGCTATTGTGTTTCTGAGTGCTTTATTGGGATTTTGGGCCAGATGTAGCAAACGGTTTGCAAGTCGCAAACGGCGAAAATCGCCGTTTGCGAGTCGCAAACCTGAGTTTGCTATGCAGAAATGCATTTTGCGAGTCGGGACCGACTCGCAAAATTTATTTCAGAGTCGCAAATAGAAATGGGGTGTTCCCTTCCTATTTGCGAGTCGGAGTGGTATGCAACTCCATTTGCAACCGCGTACGCGGTCGCAAATGGAGTCGCAGTTACCATCCACTTGAAGTGGATGGTAACCCACTCGCAAACGGGAAGGGGTCCCCATGGGACCCCTTCCCCTTTGTGACTGGACCCCAAATTATTTTTTCAGGGCAGGTAATGGTCCAAGGGACCACTACCTGCCCTGAAAAAATTCTGAAACAAAAGGTTTCGGTTTTTTTTTTAAGTGCAGCTCGTTTTCCTTTAAGGAAAACGGGCTACACTTGAAAAAAAAAAAAACTACTTTATTTAAAAGCAGTCACGGACATGGAGGTCTGCTGACTACAGCAGGCCTCCATATCCGTGAGTGCCCATAGTCGCTATGGGGCCGCAATTTGCGACCCACCTCATTAATATTAATGAGGTCGGTCTTTGCGACCCCATAGCGACTCGCAGACGGTGTCTGAGACACCGTTCTGCATTGCAAATTGCGAGTTGCAATTTGCGAGTCGCTCGGACTCGCAAATTGCAAGTCGCAATTTGCAAAGTTGCTACATCTGGCCCTTAATCTTTAAAAATGTGTATCTTTGCTTGTGTATGCTGGATTTTATTTTTCAGTCTTGTTTTACTCAGATAAATATTGGCTATTTTTATAAACTGGTGTGGAGTACTTTTTCAGTGTTTTCACTGTGTTACTGTGTGTGTGTGTGTATCCAAATATGTAACACATTGCCTCTCAGATTGGCGTGACTGCTCATGCCAAACTACCAATGGGGTGAGCAGGGGGTTGTCTTAGGTGTGTGGCTCCCTTATCATGACTAGATTGAGAGTCCCTACTTCGACAGGGGGTAATCTGACTGCTAAATAGAGACCCCATTTCTAATGCTCACAAACACCATCTCCAGTAACACTCCTTCCTACAGTAGCAAGTTTGCATACTACAGTATATTCAAAGATCACCTACTCCTTTCTAATGTTCACAAACCCACAAGAGTCTTGTGAGATCATAACTTTTTGGGAAAACATAGAAATTAACCATCTACTCATCACAGTACTTATCTCTTACACTCTTTCTCTCCAAAACAATACCAAAATATGCATTCCTACTAATGGAGTCTATTCAGAACTAATCTACCCGATTGTACTATTCATGATCCCACAAGAGTTCTGCACGATTATAAAACCAATTAAAAAAGAATATGCATTTTTTTTTTTAAACATAGTTGTCCCTAGACACCTCCTTTCTAAATTTAGGGGGACACCATACTTTTCTGCTGGCCCCTTATATAGCTTTATTACTTAATTTCCACAATACCTCAAACTTTTCACAATAAACAGTAATGGTCACCATTTCATTTCCTTTTTAAGGTAAATCAGTTTTATTAAAATCAAAATACATATGGGTTACATACCAACAATACAAGATATCTGTCACACTGATAATTATATAATTTTAAAAGGAATTGTAAAAGCTGTTTAACATTTTAAAAGTATAAAAAGGGGAAGAAGAAATGAAAATGGAACAAGACCATTTACAATGCGAAAGATGCATTGGATCTTCAACAGTTAAATAAAAAAAAATAATAATATTCAAAAAGGCATAAATGTAAGCTAAATAAAATTCACTCAAAAACAGAGAAAATAAAGAATTCATGGTGGCTTAAAATTCTCAGATAATGTACAATTAGTGGAATTACAAGCAACAGCATTAAGATAATCAGTCAAAGGTAACAAGTACAAATCTCTATTTATGGAAGGGCAGCATAAAGAGGTAAAAGCAATATCTAGTCTATGGTAGTGACAAACATTATTCCACCAAGCTTTATAGGAAATATTGGATACATTTTTCCAATTGAGAGTAATTTGTTGAAAGGCCAGAGCTAACATGAGATCCAACAATTTTAAATTATCATCATCTGAAACAATGTCCGCAGAGATACTACCTATAAAAAGCACCAGCGGAGATAATTGGGATTGCAAATGAAAAATGCAGGTAAGTTGACACCAAACTTTTCTCCAAAAAGAGACAGTAGGAGTACATTAAAAAAGGATATGCATAATATCTTCCTTTGGGCTATCGCAGGACCAGCAACTTGAAGTGGAGGATACAGAAACTTTTGCTATAGTAGAAGGGGTAAAAAAAGTCTACGATAAAGAAAGAAAAAGTGACTGTGTGGTAGAAGCTGATCTGGATATCTTAGAAGATCGATGCCACACCTTATTCCAAAAAGAAACAGTCCAGATACATCCCAAATCCAATTCCCATTGAGATTCAATTTTAGATTTAGGACGCGTCAAAACAGGAGACTGAAAAAGTTTATAGATATTTGATGCCTTAGGAAATGAGATAAGAAAGGAGGACAAAGAAAAGGGTAATTCCGAAGAAGAAGAAGGGGAAGGCAAGGAAAAAAGTACATCAAGACTAATATTAAGAAGAAGAAGAAATGTAGGCATAAATGAATTGGGACAATGAAATAGAAGTTGGAATTGTGAAAAAGAAAGTGGAGTATTATTGGACAATAAATCTTTGACCCAAACTATATTTCTTTGTCGCCAGGATTTCCAAAATAAGGGTTTTTTATTAATAGTGATAAGACAATTATGTCAAATAGGGGAATTCAGAAAAGAGGAATGAGAAACAGATGGAGGTAAATAGTGAGAACGCAGAAGAGAACAAGTATGTTTAAGAAGCAGAGAGGAGATAAGTGAAATATTATAGGAAAAGGATACCACTTCACTGGGGGAAAAAGGCAAAAGAAAAGAACACTCAATATCCAACCATAATGGAGTAAACCTAGATTCTGACAGGGAGAGCCACCTAGAAGCTTGACACAAACAAAAGGATTTGTGATACAATCTAAAATCAGGAACATTGACTCCTCCCTCCTGTTTAGAATGGCGAAGATGACTAAGAGAAATTCTAGATTTCTTATTGTTCCAGAGAAATTTAGACAATCTGGAGTCCAATTGTGTAAAAAAGGTACCAGGAAAAGGAAGCGGAATCATGGATAGGATATATAAAATGTTAGGAGAAATCATCATTTTAATGGAGTCAAGACGACCCCACCACAATAAAAATAAGGGATTCCAAGCCAGAATCGATCTATCAACTTTCTCTAAAGCCTCTGAAATATTTACTTCAATGGACTTTTTAGTGGATGAAGTGAACCAAATGCCTAAATATTTAATCTTGGAAGAATTCCAGTAAAAACCAGTGACATCAAGCGATGCTTTAAAACAAAATTTTGTTAGAGGGAGGATTTGAGTTTTATCCAAATTTATCTTCTAACCTGAAATCAAGGAAAAATCCTCAATTTCCCGAAGTATAGACGGAATCGAGAGCTCAGGGTTTGAGATATAGAAAAGTATATCATCTGCATATGCCGTTAATTTTAAATGTTTCTCGCCATACTGGAAACCTTCAATTTTAATGTTATTTCTAATACTGGATAAAAAGGGCTCCAGAGCTAGAAACAATAGGAGTGGAGAGAGCGGACACCCTTGACGTACACCTCGGCGTAATACAAAATATCTAGACAATTTCCCATTTACCAATATCGATGCCATTGGAGATTGATAAAGCAAAGAGATAAATGAAATGAAATGAGGCCCTAAACCATGCCAAGCTAAAGCTTTTAATAGAAAAGACCAGTCTAACCGGTCGAACGCTTTCTCAGCATCTATGGAAATTGCCGCTAAAGAATACGACAGAGCGGGAGCTTTGCTGAGTACATTGAAGAATGTTCTAGAATTGTCAGAAGCAAGTCTACTTTTGACAAAACCCGTTTGGTCCTTACTTATCAGCGCAGGTAAAAGGTTATCAAGACGTAGGGCTAATAATTTAGCAAAGATTTTATAATCTGTATTGAGAAGAGAGATTGGTCTAAAATATTTACAGAAAGTATGATCCCTACCTTCCTTTGGAATTAGGCAAATCGAAGCTTCCTGAAATGTGCCCCCTGTAGAGCCATAACCCATGAAGAATTGGAAAAGCTGAAAAAGTATGGGAAGTAACATGTCAGAAAAATGTAAAATAAATTCCACTGTAAATCCATCTGGACTAGGAGTTTTACCTTTTTTTAGAGATTGAAGGGCTCTAAAAATTTCTAACGAAGTAATATCTGCTTCAAGTGAAGTAGCATCAATCAGTGTCTTATTAGGGTTTGGAATATTCTTTAAATGTTCATCAATCTGTAAGGGGGTCGGGACAGACTCAGGAGTATAAAGTGTCTGATAATAATTCACAAATTCAGCTAAAATATCTTCATCCTTAAAAAGGGACTCACCAGTATCTGAAACTATAGACTTCACATTATGGCGTTGCTTTCGAACCTTTAAATAATTAGCCAGAAGCTTCCCCGCTCTATTTCGACCTCCATAATAACGGGCACTACTACGTAGAAGAAAAGAGGAAGTATTATCCGTTGAGATTTTGTTAAATTGCAGTTTTGCCTGAATAAGTTCTTGTATATTAAAATTGGAGGAGGAAGAATAATACTGATGTTATAAGCGTTTAATTTTGAGAAGCAGTGCTTGATGCTGGGCATTGAAAGTTTTCTTTTTATTAGAAACAAAATCTATTATATGACCACGAGCCGCAGCCTTAAACGAATCCCATAATAATTGTGGAGAAACGTGAGAATCTTCATTAAATCGAAAAAAAAATGTCCGCAAAGGCAACAAAGGAAGTGAAAAATTTAGAATCAAGTAATAAAAAATTATTAAAACGCCACCTATTGGACTTGGGATGCACCGGGAGCAAGTCAAAATCTGTAAGGACTGGGGCATGATCTGATATTACCATTGGTTCAATGGAGGAGTTAATAAGGTTTTGGGATAATTATTTAGAAACAAAAAATATGGTCAAGTCTAGATAAGGAGCCATGTGGTGGAGAATAAAACGAAAAATCCCTATTATCAGGGTTACAAGTTCTCCATGAGTCAATTAAAATGCATTGTGACAAAAATGCCTTAAATTGTTTATGTATTTTATGGGGAGAAAATTTAATTACAGATTGCCTATCTATAAATGGATCAAGAATTGGATTGCAATCCCCTCCAATAAGAAGAAAATCATCATTATAATGCAAACATTGTTTAGTAATATTGGGCCAGAAAAGATCATCTGAATTATTTGGACCATAAATATTGCCAATAGTCATTGTAATCCCATTAATACTAAGCCTCACAAAGAGCCACCTGCCATCAGAATCCGAATCTTGCATGGCAAAGCACAATTACACCATTTTTCTTTGTAGACGAAGGTGAAGTAAAAACATTGCTCACCCAGCCTTTTTTGCGTTTCAGAGCTTCAGAATCCGTCAAATGGGTCTCCTGTAGAAGAACCAAGTCTGGATTATATTAGATAAGTGAGATAAAATTCTCTGCCTTTTGATTGGATTAATAAAACCTTCCAACAAACAACCCTGAATTTACGTTACATAACCACATATATACACTAAAGGCCTTGTACCATAAAAAACTAAAAATACACTTAAGGGAAAAGAAAACAGAAAAAATAAAAGGAGAGAAGTGTAAAGGGAAAACAGCAGGAAAAAAGGATGGAAAATAGTCAAGAAGAAAAGGAGAGACAGTACATGTCAAATAAAAACGACTGCAAAAACATACCTGAGATGAATGAACAATAGGGGAGGGGTGGTGACAGCACTGACTGAAGATGGCACAGCAAGGGAACGGAACCGATCAACGGACAATGGTCACAAGCAAAAATAATGATTATAGAACACCAGGAACCTGCGAAAAGAAACAATACATTAACAAAAAAGGGTCTGTAGTCACGGCAATATAATATACTGTATAAACTGCATATGTAGGACCATCTATTATAACGCAGTACCAATGAAAGGGCATAATAAATTAAGAAACGTATATAGTCAACGTGTAGAAGGACCAGCTGTTTCCATATAATTTGTAGAGTGTAGTCATAGAAAATCATAAAGAACTGCAGGAGAGGTAAATGAAGTGGTCTTGTTTTGATATGTCACTTTGAACAAACAGGGATGGAATAATCCAAAACGAGCTCCCAAGTCATGAAGCTGTGGACGAAGATTCAAAAACTCTTTCCTCCTGTCTGCTGTAGCTTTGGACACATCCTGTGAGATGAAGATTTTACTTCCCTGCCAAGAAATTTGTTTTTTGGCTTTCGCAGCGTTAAGAATTCTCAATAAGTCAGTAAATTCAAGAAAGAAAATAATCACGCCTCTTGGTTTAGATGTGGAGGAATGCAGAGAACGATGACCAATGCGGTGTGCTCTTTGGATGTTCAATACTGTAGAAGATGGTAGACCCACCAACTGTGGAAAACATGAGGTAAAAAATGAAATTGGGTCACTCCCTTCAAGACCCTCTGGTAATCCATAAAGGCAAAGATTATGGCGTCTATTTCTGTTTTCCAAATCCTCCGTAAGAGTCTTTAAGGTTGCCACTTCCTTCTCCAAACTAATAACTTTATGTGTTTCATCCAGCAGGTTGCTGACTCTTTGTTCCAAAGCAGAGACTCTCACTTCCATTTGAGACCACTTAGAATAAGGATTTTGTGTCTGAGAATTAGTTTCTTCGATAAAAGGATGCAATGCGCGTATTTCGTCAAGCACAAGTTCAAGAGAAATCAGTGAGGGAGATTTTACTGGTGAAGGTGGGTCCTTTTTGACCCTCTTATGAGTGGATGTAGAAATGTTCTGAGGAACTTTAGGCGAAGAAGAAGATGAGGAAGACATCTTTGATATGGAAGAAGAAGACGCTGCAGCAGAAGTGTCCAGTTGTAAAAAGTGCGAAAGTTTGTCAGCTGAGGAGGACTGATGCGACAGAGATTTTATTTTCTTTAGTTTGCCCATATAAAAATAAAAAGCCTTCAATAAGGAAGCAAGTGACACAGGAACTCCAAAAATATGTTAACGAAACAGCAAAAATAAATAACCAGGCTTGCTCAAAAAAGAAAGTCAAATATTCAAAAAAGTATAATGTAATGGTGAGCAAAGTTAGTCAAAATGGCCGCACTCATGAGGAGAAGTAAGAAAACATAATTACAGAGTCAGGAAATAAGCTAGGCAGCCCAAAAAACGAAAGAAATGCTCACCAAAACATCCCATAGTTGTTCCTAGTAAAACGACATTAAAAAGATGCAAAAAAAATGGTTCAGGCGGTAGAAACTCGCCCGACGATGCGCGGAGCTCTGTAATCAGGCGGCCATCTTTGTCGCCGGCTCGCGCGCGCTCCCACCATTTCATTTCTAACATTCGAACAGCTGGCCAATCAGAGGACTTGCGAGCCTCGCAGGAGCTTTTTGCTCCCGCATGAGCATGAAGGCTCACTGGAAAAACGGGCCTCTAGACCAATCACAGGCCTCCATTTTTAAATTTGCACACCTGTAGGTTCTTGTGAGCCCAAACATCCAAATATACAATTATTTTTGCCCCTTAATTTCTTAAAAACTACTAAACTGATTTATACTGCATCACAAAAATACACAATGTGCAGGCCAAGATCTAGCTTCCTGCTAAATTTGGTGTAATTCCGTTCAGCAGTTTTTGCTTTAGCCATGCCTAAAGAAGTCTATGGATAATGCATGGGGAATTTACGTTTTGGCACCCCTTCCATTCTTAGCCCCTGCTTGACAGATCACCCCAAAATTTTCCAAGGCAGAGCTGAAGTGGATGAACTGTTTTTGGAAAGTTTCGGAAAGATTCATCAAAGGGGGCCGAAGATCTCAAACCAACAAAAAATTCCATCTGTGGAAAAGGAGACCTAACTATAACTACCTATGTTCAACTGCCAGTAGGAAGTAGCCATATAAATATAACAACAGAAAATATTAAATTTATAAATGAGATAATGAAAATCCCAGTTATAATAATTAATTTTCCTAGGAATCAATACATGATTGTTATTAGAAGCCAAATTCAAATTTAACTAACCACAAATTACATAGGAACCGTGTGACATATCCAACTGTAGTAATTCATAACACCTGGAAAAAACAAACTAAAACACTTTCCAAGGGAAGTAGTCCTTTGTTTCCATCAGAAGCAAATTACATTTTTTCAAATTTTCATGATGCATTACTTTTCTTGAAAGCTAAGAGGCATATTTATAACTGGGACAAAGGCAGGAATGCGCCGTATATTCTTTTAAATAGGGTGCATTACTACCCTTTCCCTGTGATGCAGCACAGCAAGGTTCCTTGCTGCGCTGCATACATTTGTTATAAATATACCCCTCAGTGTCCCATTGTGACTTGTTCCAGGCTCTTCCAGCCAATCCAATTCTCAATCTGACTCGTAAATTGCAACGTTTCAATATCATTCTATTTTCAATTATTATATTTCTTACAAAAATGCAGAAGGAAATATTTGGAATATATGTACTCTACTTTCCAAATACTTGATAATGCGCTGTGGCCTTACCCTGTTGAATCAGTTTAAGTGAAAAAGTTTTAAAAGAAGTGCTTCAGATATGTGGGTTGACTATGTCAAATAAAAAATGAAACTAGGATATTTGTTCTAATTTTTGACCCTTGATCTCCAATTAGGAATTGGTTTCTTTGATTTCCGCTCACTAAAATACAGGGTCTCTAAAGTCTTCAGTTTTAAAGACCGTGATTCCATAGAAAAATAAATAGTCAATTGAACAAATAATTTGTCGTTTTTGAGGTTCAGCATTGGAAACTGCGATCACACACTTCTGGTTGTCCTAATTTCTTTCGTTATTTCCTTCATTACTTCAAAAGATGAATACCTGCTTCTTGTTTGGCAAACACTATTTATTTACTGGATCTTCGAATAAGGTTAATTTTTGGACCATTTTATCAAAGTATTCTAATGTTTTCAATGAATAACAGTGCTTACTGTTCATTTCTGTTAATAATCTGTGAAATAAACAGACTGTTACTTCCTGTTTCTTTATTGTGAATCTGATGGTTTTGTATGATGTTCGAAACTGTGTAAACGAAACTTATTCTTAACAGAAGTGAAATGCCATGATATGGTGATAATTATTCTACTAATTGGATAAGTGTTGTAGATGAAGTTATGAAAATGTATTTGATTTGATTCAACAATGGGGTAATCAGGAAAACTGTGACATGAAATAGAAGAAACATATTCTAGTATTGACTTTGGAACATGCGGACAAGGCATGCAGCATCTTCCCAACTAACAGGTGACATGAACATCATGATAGCATTATGTAATGCCAGGGACATTAACTGATTTCCCTGCGTGAGACCCAAAGCTTAGCATGGGGGGCCCCTGAAGAGAAATCTAATAGTGGTCACCATTCATTAAAAAGGACCGGCAGGCAAGTAAAAAGTTTGAGCCGAATGAGCCAGCAGAGGCTTCACCTGAAAATCTGGGCTTTCCCCTTCTCAAAGGGGACTGTAGGGTTTACAATGGGAGAACTGTCAGTTTAAAGTAGTTCTTCTTCTCCGTTAAATGCTAAATTACCACTAGGCCGCAGCGGCCGCCACAAATGTGAAGGGGGCTGGGGAGATCTGACGGGGGAAAGAAGTTAAAAAAATAATAATAATCTTACCTTTATTGCCGCCTCAAGCTCTTCTTTTGTGTCCCAGCATTCACTGGGACACCAACAGACTCCCCAGCAATCCTGGTGCTGCTTTCATGCTAGACCTAGCATGAAAGCAGGGCCAGGATTGGTCTGAGAGGCTTGGACTGCTGCTCAGACACAACCCTGGGGTCTGTGCAGCTTTTCCAGCCCGGCTGTACAACACGGCAGGGCTGGAGAAACCTAAGTGCGCAAGTGTGTTTGTCCGGCCTGAGGTGGCCAGCCAAACACACTTGCGCACTTAGGTGCACTCTCCCCTTCTCCCCCCTCCCACCTCCTGTGACCAAGCCCTGCCCCTCCCTGACCTGCTGGCTGAGCCAGCAGATGAAAAATAGAACAATATTAAACTATTTTATTTTTCATCTCCTGGCTCTAGGCCAGGGGGTGATGGTGCTCCGCCATGGTGGAGAAGCCGTCCCTGCCTCCAGATCTGTATTTAAGCTAGTAAACTGTAGCATTGTTAAAATGAGGAATAACAAAAGAAACCAGAAGATTCTGGCACCTTCTGAAACCAAAATATATCCCCAAATAAGTGAGCTTACGTGATAAGGCGATATACTTAAGATGACATGGGTGTCATCTGAAGTCAAAAAGTGGAGAGAGAGGAGATAGAGTAGAGGTTAGTGGGAAGGGTGTTCTATTGATGAGGTCCAAGTAAGTTAGATTAGAGACTTGACGTTAGACAGGGAGGTTTGGGTGCTAAAATCACAGGTTAACAGTAGGTACCTTAGAGCGATTTTGGCTAGGTATTTAGTGGATTGTCTGTTTATGGTACTGAAGACTAAGACAAGTAGTTTATGCACAACCTCATGATTGGCAGCTAGCAATCAATGACAGCTTAAGGAAGGGGTATGTTTGGGGAGTTTATAGAATCCTGGGGGCAACAATTCATACCTTATTTATGGGAGAATTAATGCTTAGGGAGGCCCAGTAATAAACTGTTGCAGCAGTCCAATTTTCTGAGGACTAGTGCAGAGTTCAATGTTTAGGAAGTATGGGAATGGATGTCAATGCAGTTCAGTAGTTGGTGTCTAGCAGCATTAGCTGTAGATATTATGAAGGACTCCAGGCACATAGGTGGTCATTTTGAACCTGGTGGTAATGACCTCACCGCTGGTGGTGGCGGTAACTACAGCCAACAGGCCGGGGGTGCAGACTGCCAATTAATGAAGCATAGGAGAAACATCCAGCGGCCCATCCACCCGCCACCATTGTGAAAGCACCGCAGACGACGACAGAGGCAACCTCCAGGCTGACGGAAGGGCCCAACCTGACCAGCATATTAATAACACCTCACCCCCATCAGTTCCTGGGCGGTAACCACTGCCACCCAAAGCCTGGCAGAAACAACCCATATAAAGGAAAACATTCACCAGAGGCCCACAGAACATGCTGACGCCAACATGGAGTGAGTGTTGGAAATAATGCCAGTGCTTCTCCTTGCCATATTCCTCCAGGACTGTGACCGCCGAGGAAGACGACAATGGTAAGTCCCCCAGCCTGGAACACAAGGGAGGAAAGGGGACAATTACACATAAACCACCCACCCCAGCCACACCACAACACATACCCAACCCCTCCCACCACCCCAAGCCATACACACCTAACAAAATGTACTTACCAGACACAAGCCAACAATACCTTGAACAATGGGCACACCTGTGCACACCACACCCCCACAGTGAAACACTGCACAACGGCTCAATTTAACACCAACAGGTCTGCTAGGCAGCAAATTTTAATACAAAAACTATTTACAAAAGGCCAGTGGCCATTACAAAGTCCCGGTAGGGCAAGGCTAGCCCACACTTGATTCCCACGATGTAAAGGAACACTCCACTGAGAAGGGCCTGGACTCGGGGGTGGCAGAGAGACCAGGGGCAACATGGGCGTTCTTCTTCTCTGGGGAAGGGGCACGGGAATTGGTAGGGCAGACTGCAGAGGACTTGGAAGAGGAAGGAGTGGGTTTCTGGAGGGCAAGGGAACGTTTAGGGACAAGACGGGGTGGGCCAGTGGGTTGCAACAGGTCAACAGGGGAGAAGAAAGCTTACAAGGTGCAGCTGGAGGGGTGTTGGAGACAGGTTTGGGAGTGAAGGATGAGGGAGTGGAGGTATGAGGTGAAGGTCTGCTGTGCTTGGATACAGGTGCCTGTACAGTATGCCCATGTTTGGTGGGTGTGTGTGGAGTGGATGTCTGGGAGCGCTTCTGGGTCCTGGGAGGAGAGGGGGTGGACACAGTAGGGGAGGTGGATATTGCTGTGTCTGACTTTGAATGTTGGGTGTGTGCCTGCATGTGGTGGGATGTGTTGTGCTTGTATTTGTCTGCATGCTTCTTGGGTGTTGATTTTGGTGCATGGCTGTCTGGATGTGTGCTTGGGATGGAGGAGGGAGTGGGGTACTGGAAGGGGTAGAGGTTGTGGGAGGGGGGACGGAAAGCCCAGGGACACTGGCTGCCATCAAAGAGGAGGCCAGAGCCTGAAAAGATCTCTGGAGGCCAGACATGGCATCGTGAATGCCTTCCAGGAATGCATTGCATTGCTGCATCTGGGATGCCAGCCCCTCAATGGCATTCACAATGGTTGTCTGACCAACAGAGATGCTTTTCAGCAGGTCAATAGCCTCCTCAGTGAGGGCAGCAGGGCTAACAGAGGCAGGAGATGAGGTGCGTGGGGTGAAGGAGACCCTCACCCTACTGGGTGAGTGGGCGCGGGCTACATGCTGGGGAGTTACTGGGAGGGCGGTGATGGTATGGGGGGTGACGGAAGATGTCAAGGAATGGCTGGGCCCGGTAGGCTCCGCCATCACCAGCTGCCATCAGAGGAGGTATCTGAGTCACTACCTCCAGTGGTAATTGCCTCCCCCATGGTACTCTCCTCACCCTCCAACCCACTGGTCCCCTTGGCGTCGGTAGACTCTACCTCCTGGGAATCATGGGCTGCAGGATCCCCACTCGCCAGTGCCTCAGCTCCCTCGCAAGGGGATGCTAAAGCACACAAGGACACAAGAGCACAGAGGGGTAGGGACAAAACAAGAAAGAAGTAGGTCAAATCTAGATAAAAAATACCTGTTGGCACACATACATCCCACCCATCTAATACACTAACCCCACAACAGACAGAATTATTCACCTAGATGTGCCTCTGACTGCTAGGCAACATCCCAAAGTGCACTACATGACCTTCCTGGCCCTCTACTCTGAAACACTTTGCAATGGGACACAAAGAGAGACATTGGCAAGACAACAAATCTGCTAATCCATGAGGCTACATCTAAACCAATAGCCCAAACAGGGGAACCCTCAACCTAAGGACATGGATGTAGAGGGGGCAGGACTACAGGGACACACCTGTCTATGGGCCTGCCACTACATTGCATGCACCCTATGGAACCTAACCACGCTCAGCATAGTAGCATCACTTTAGTGTAGGTACTCACCCCCTTGTGTCTGCTGTGCTGCCTTCAAGGGCCCATCCAAATCAGGATAGGCCATCGCCAGTATGCAGGCCATTAGAGGGGTCAGAGTCTGACAGGGACCCCTCCCTCGTTGGGAGTACATCCCCAGCTGGGCCTCTCCGTTCTTTCTGGCCCAGCGCCGAAGGTCCTCCCCGTTCCCCTGTGACACGTGCCATTCTAAGGCCCAGACTCACGACACAGCAGCTCACGCAGTGGAGTTCCGTTCCTCGTGAGGTGTAGGAGTCAAGTGGCAAGGGCATAGCAAAATGGTGGTATTTACCATGGCGGTGTTCACCGTCACCGCCGGTGGTGATTGTGATTGGCCCTGCTTCCCCATAGACATCAATACTATCCAATGAAGAGGTATGCAGTGGTGAACACCGCCTACCGCCATGACGACTAACGCCAGCGGAACGTAGTCACTTCCTACACTACACCACCTGTAAGGCAGGGGGCTGCCATTTTGCATACACAACATGCCTTCATAGTCTGTCTGGGGTCCTAATCCATGGCTCCATTCCCTCTCCACTTCTTCGAGTAATGGTATGATCAGTGATCCTCCTCATGGAATCATAGTGGGAAGTGTGCCTACACTGTGCTTCAATGCAGAATACACACCACACCTGGCAATTTCTGGATTCCTTTGTGCAACACCTGCAGAGTTATGTCCAGTTTCCCCAAAGGGCTGATCTCACCTCCATCAAATCTGGATTTTACGCGTTTGCAAATATTCCCCATGTAATAGGTGCCATTGATGGTACCCACATAGCCCTCATACCCACAAGAGTAAATGTACAGGTGTTCAGAAATCATAAAAACTTTCACTCCATTAATGTCCAATTGGTGTGTACCGCTGACCAGTCCATTACTCATGTCAATGCAAGTTTCCCAGGATCAGTCCATGACTCCTTTGTGCTGAGAAACAGAAGTGTGCCACACATGATGGAACAACTACAGGGGGACAGAGCTTGGCTCATAGGGGAGTGTGTATGACACTGGATCAGTTACACAGCTGACAGGCAGGCTGTATGCAAGTAGATTTTGTGTGTTTCAACCCTCTTTCGCCCACTTTTGCAGGGGATTCTGGCTGCCAAAACATGCAATGGCTCCTGACACCGGTGAGGAATCCCAGGACAGATGCAGAAATCCATTATAATGACTCACATGGTCGCACTAGGAGGGTTATTGAGAGAACCATAGGACTCATGAAGGCAAGATTTAGCTGCCTTCATCTCTCTGGAGGGTCCATGTGCTATGTCCCTGACAAAGTGTGTCAGATAGTGGTGGCCTGCTGCATGCTGCACAACCTGGCTCTGAGGAAAGCTATTCCACTACTGAATGAGGTGGATGCTGTCCAACCACCCCTGCCACCTCAGAGGATGGATGAGAGTGATGGGGAAGACATCACCTCCAGGACCCAGCTAATCCGGCTATACTTCCAGTGACTCTCAGGTAGTGTTCTATGTTACCAATGGGTTTACTGCATTGTTTCAGGGTGACTTATATGCAAAGTGCTGTGGTGTCCCTTACCAGTGATGTGTAGACTTCATGTGTGAAGAAGGAGATGTGTGTTACAGCAATGAAATGTACAGTGTGACATACTTGGAACAATGCAGTCTGTTAGACCCCCTCATGCAATAACACAGCATTATGATGGAAACTGGCTACTATGTTCACATTTGCATTTGTTTGCACATATAAATGAAGGACAGATATTTTGAGTGCATGGATGTTTTTATTTAAACAAAACACATCCATGATGGATGGGACAGTGGAATGGAGTGGGCACATGGTGTTCAATATACTCAGGTACATTTCCACAGCTGTTGGTTGCACAGGGGCATAGTCAATGAGCCATTGGAAGATGGTGAAATGGCAGTTGCATGTCGACAAGGTAGCTCAGTGGCACAAGGGAGACAGTTCAGGGGAGAGTCACTTCCTGGTGGTGGGCTTGGTCTTGGCTGGTGTTGCACAGGGATGTCTGGGTCTGAGGGCAAGTTTGCAAGGGGGAAGCTGGGCTGCAGTGGAAGAGGTGCTGGTGTCCTGTGAGTCCTCTGGCAGTGCCACCAGTCCACTAGCAGCTGCATATGTGGATGGCAGGGCATTGACCTGGCTAGTGTAAGGGGCCTGCTTGTGGGTGGAGGACTCAGGCTGGCTGTTGTACTGGCGCTGCAGCACCCCTGCAATGGTGGCTATGGTAGCATTGAGCTGTTTCCATTGCTCCATGGCCTCGTGATGGTGTGCTATCTGCAGCCTCTGCTTCTCTTTCAGCATGGCCAGGATCTGGGCAATCCTGTCCTGGGAATGGTGGTATGTTCCCAGGTCCTCAGCAATAGCCTCCTGGGCAGCAGCATCCCTCCTTGGGCCACCCCCGACCCACTGCTCCCATCCCAATGGCCCTAGCCCCCTGTACCTCTGTCCCCTGCACTGGTCTGGCAGTCCCACTTGCACTGGGCCCATCATCATCCTCAGACTCAGGACTTTGGACTCTCTACTTGTGGGCAGCCAGTCCATGGCCTGGAGACACTGGTGTGGGGGCGTTGGACCAGAGCTGATGGTGGTGGCTGAGTGGTAAGGGTGTCAGTAGTGTCCTGGGTGGGGCTACTGGAGGGTGAGTGTCCAGGGCTGTGGGATGGGCCAGGGTTCTCCTCTGTGTCCAGACACCCCTCTGCACTCTCCTGAGTGGGGCCTTCGTCTTCAGGTGGAGTACTGGCATTCCTTGATGTCTCCGAGTGGAGTTTGTCAATTTTTGGGCGGACTGTGTTTTTGACATCATTATTCGGCGGTGTGCAGTCCACCACCACTGGCAGTCTTTTGTTCACCATCAGTACACCGGTCGGCGGTGATTACCACCAAATTCATAATGAGGGCCATAGCAGGGGTGAAAAGTATGCCAAGGATTCAGAGGTTTGTAGCAGATGGTGTCAGGATAAAAGTGCCATTTAGACATTTTATTGAACTCATAGGAGATCTGGGTGCAGTTTTTCCATCATCCATCAGTACAGAACATGACATATGCACAGGAAGTAATGTCATGGGATTTCCCATCATCCATCGACACAGGAAGTGGCATCACTCAATTTCCCATCATCCATCTGCACAGGAAGTGACATCATGGTTTTCCTGCCAAAACTGCCTATGAAAGAAGAAGCCAAGCAAGAGGATTCTTTTCCATCATCTATCTGCACTGGAAGTGACCTCTTGCATAGTAAGTGACATCACTGGATTGCCTATCATTCATGTGCACAGGAAGTGACATCATTGGTTTTCCACCAAAACTGTATTTAAAATCAGAAGCCAAGCGAGAGGACTCATTTCCATTATCTATCTGCACAGGAAGTTACATCACTAAATTTCCCATCATCCATCTGCACGGGAAGTGACATCACTAGATTTCCCATCATCCATCTACACAGGAGTGACATCACTGGTTCCCACCAAAACTGTCTTTAGAACAATAAGCCAGGCAAAAAGGCTCATTTCCATCATCCAGCTGCAAAGGAAGTGACATTTGTACAGGAAGTGCCATCACTGGATATCACTCCTCTTCCATCCCAGGACCTACTCACTTACTGTCACTGCATGAACGTGCAGGGGATGAGCTCAGCTGGTGCGCTGCAGGCACGCCAAAGGAAAGCCCATCTGTGCGCATCCGTGCCTGCCCACCCTCCTGCCGCTACCATTCTACGACCCTCCATTCCCTGAACCACAGCCACTGTTCCACTCAAAGCTGCCTCAGTGTATTCTTCTGTGCTTCCTGCATGTTTTCATGCAGTTAACCACACCCAACACTCACAGCACCGACAACACCCAGTAACCAACTCTCGCAACCACCCGCACAACAACCAACACTCACATGCTCCACACCACAGAGATCTGGGACCCGCTGTATGACAAAGCCCCTAACTTACTTTTTCTTATGGAAACCTGGTGGAACCCTGCATTGGCCCATGACATTGCCACAGCCATCCTTACCAGCTACAAGATTGCCAGACAGAGGGACTTCCGAAGTCCGGATGTTAAATAGCCATCATGTAGAAGAATACTAACAGCTGCACCACATCCACAGACATGTCATCCTCCTACATGGACAACCTATCATTCAAGCTCCACATCACAGCCAACTTCACCCTAAGTGGCACTCCTGTCTATAGACCACAGGAACCCTGCATTAACTTCCCCAATACCACCATCAACTTCATTGCACCACTTACACTCGATGCTAGAAATTACATCCTACACAGACATCCGAACTTCCACCAGGAAGACTATGACAACCTCAACTTAAGAGCACTCACTGAAAGCCCTGGGAGACTGGGCCTCACCCAATGAGTATAGGGACCTACCCACATCGCTATACACCGCCTGGACCCTATTGTTACCATCTTGGAGAACATCTGAGTAAGCCCACACCAGTCAACTGGACAGATCAGTGCAACATCCCTGTCCCTGTCCAATGCATATGCACCACTGCCAGACGTGCCTGCCTAAACTTGAATAGCATCACTGACAAGGACTACAACATCGCTATCAACACCCACCAACATGAACACAGCAAAAGCGTCCCAAAGTTATCAATAAGTTCAACAATTGGATCACCTGCTGTGCCAACTCCCTGATCCCTCTCAAACACAGCAGGATTAAGACCCCATGCCAGTTGGTACATGGAGGAACTCAGACTAACGAAACACCACTGCAAACAACTGGAGCGCAAATGGAGAACGAGCCAAGACATTGCTGTCAGAAGCTCGTTCAAATCCACCCTAAGAATCTACCACCAAATACCGCTATGGTGGACCGCATTGATGCCAGCCAACGGAATTAAATAAATCTTAATTTTGAAGGATTTCTCCTCACCATCAGCCGCCTCCAACTCAGTCACTCCGTTACAGAACTCTGCAACAATCTGTCTCAGCTCTTCAGATCAAAATCACTACCACTTGCCACAACTTCAGCTTGCAACCAGACCCGACAGACCTGCTAAATTCCTTCCAATCTTATCCAAAGAAACAATGCTAACAACATGGCCCATCATCACTTCAGAAGAAACCGTTGCCACCTTGAATTCTATCACCTCAGGGGCCTCATCGGAGCCCTGACCCCACTATACATACTTAAGAGGACTGCAACCAATCAGCTCTCTGTTCACACTCATTCAGAATGCCTTCAGCTCTTCTGTAACTTTCCCAGATGCTTGCAGACATACAACTGCCCTCCCATAGTTGAAGAAACACACTGTAGACCCTACAACACTCTCCAACTACAGACAGCACTCCCTGCTACCATTCCCCACCAAACGTTTAGAAAACATAATTAACAGATATCGCACTCAGTGCCTCAATGACCACCAACTTCCTCAACCCCACTTTCTGCTCTCAGTCCCAACCACAGGACCGAAACTGCCCTCATCATCACCACAGATGACATCTGCATGACATTTGGCAGAGGAGGCTTGGTAGCTGCATCCTCCTAGACCTCTCTGCAGCATTTGATACAGTCTACTACCCCATCCCCACGATGCTGGAATCCAAGGACAGGCACTCTGAGGGATCTGCTCCTTCCTGACTGGAAGGACCCAGTCGGTAAGCCTAACAACATACACCATGGACCCCTGTGAACTCATCTGCGGATTTCGGCAATGATCCTCCCTGAGCCCCATCCTCGTCAAAGCATACATGAACCCTCTACTCAGCATCTTCCACTCGCACAACATCAAGTCCTCTTCTACACTGATGACACACAACTCATTCCCTTCCTCACGGACAAGACGTGCAGTACCCAGATTCAATGCCTGCATGACTGAAATCACCCACTAGATGGAGACCAACTGTCTAAAGCTGAACTCCAACAAGACTGAAATCATGATCTTTTGGAAAAGTACATCACCATAGGACTCTACCTGTTGGTCAACAGAGCCAGGACTGACATTCACCTCAACCCCCATACCAAGCACCTAGGGATGATCACTGACAGCAAACTCGAAGTGACTGCCCAAGGCAATGCCGTCACCGCCTCATGCTTCTATACCATGGAAATGCTGAAGAAGATTTTCAAATGGTTCCCAATCAGCATACGGAAAACTGTCATGCATGCCTTGGTTCTAAGCAAGCTGGACTACAGGAACATCCTCTACGACGGGATCAATAAAAACTCACCAAAATGCTGCAAACCATTCAGAAGTTGGTGAGCAGAATAACTCTAAACCTCTCACAACACACTCGCATCACACCACCTCTGAAGGGGCTCCTGTGGCTTCCCATCAACAAACTCCTTACCCACACTTTCAAGGCACCACTTAACACTGGCCCAGCATACTTCAACATTGCATCTACTTTCACAAACCTTCTATACACCTCCGCTCATCCCGACAAATCCCACACATACAGAAAACTAGATTCAGCAGTCAAGCCTTCTGCTACATTGCTCCTAAACTGTGGAATGACCTGCCCCTACTCATAAGAGCTTCCTCTTCACTTCTTAAATTCCACAAGAAGCTGAAGACCTTGAATTTTTGAGTAATCCCACTAGGCCGTAGATGTGGGTAGACTCACACACGCACACGTTTAGCACCCGGATACTTTCCTGGCTGATAGTGTGCTCTACAAATCTGCAGAACATAACATAGCAAGGACACATTTAGGCCCATATTTATGGATTTTGATGCAAGACTGTGCTAATGCAGTTTTGAGTCAAAAATCCTTAGTGCCTGCTAGAGCAATTCCATAGCGCCAGCCGGGCGCCATATTTATGGAATGGCGCACAGTGGTGCAAAGGACAGGCTAGATAGTCTAAAGAAAAGATGCTAGCCGGGGGAGGGGTGTTTCAGGAGGGGAAAAGACGCTAGTGGGCCAGAAATTATACTAGGCTTGTTAGCTGCAATAAATATGCTGCTAACCAGCATAGCGTAATTTTCACTACCACCCAAACATGACTTCTGTCTTAGTAAAGACTGGAGTCATTCCGACCACCCCAATGGCCAGCCCAGGGGTCCAGTGTCCCCTGGGCAAGGCCATGATACCCACTGCCAGGCAGAGGGCCCCATGTAAGGGGCCCTCAATGGCACAGAAAAAAAATACTTACCTATACTTACCCAGGATGGGTCCCCCATCCTATGACGTCCCTCTGGTGTGGGTGGGGGTGTTCCTGGGGCTTGAAGTGAGTATCTGTGGGCCCATTCCATGGTGTTTAGCTATGGAAATGGGTCCACAGGTCCCCTAATGCCTGGTCAGACCCAGGCGTTAAATAATGGCACTAGACAGGCTTAGCACCATTATTTGGGTCTGCCTACTCCGTGTGCATCATTTTTCTGCTGGAGTATAAATAAGGCGGTAGGGGGTTAGCGTGATATTGTGGACGGGAATGCCTACCTTGCATCTAATTAGCACAAGGTAGTTTGCCGCATCCACAATATGACGCTAACCCCTATATTTTGACGCTAGACAGGTCTAGCGTCAAAATATAAATATGGAGTTAGTTATGTACCGTTTTACAGTCAAAATTTTTTATTCTAAAACTGTGCAATGCAATTATAAATATGCACCTTAGTATCAGTCTTAGGTGAGTTCAAGATAAGAGAATGGAGAGCTATCCAGTGCCATATGGCTGATAGTCACTTTAGTTTTTACAGGTACTTGAAATTGGATAGCACCCAATGGAAGTTTCATGAGGGTACCCAACTTCAGGGGACCACCCTACATGAGTGGCTGTTGCAGACCAACTTTTCAGTGTGGCAGGGATATCCAGTGGACCTGATCCCATGGCGGGACCCCTCTGGAGCTGTGGTTTACTGGCTCAAGCTGATGCCTTTGGAACCTATGGATCCAGGTGAAAATCCCAGCTTTGACGCTAGACTCAACATTATGTGATTATGGACAAATCACTTAATTTCCCTGTGCCTAAACGTAAAATGTATTTATGCAATCCCCACTTGATGTACACTATCTTGTAGATCATTTTCTGACCGCTGAAGTAATGGACAGTGCTCCTTTACTTCACAGCTAGGTTCACACTATATAAATACCAATACATACATAAATACAGACATACATTCCACTTGCACTGTGGGGTTTACATTCAGGTGTCTGTGAGAAAGTGTAATTTCTCTATGCCAGCCAAGTTTGAGTTATTCCTGTTCACTAGTTGATCTGTTTGTGTGTTGTTCTATTTCTGAGAAATGCTTATCTGTTCACATACCAATAACCACCAAATGTTCCTGACATTCAGGAACAGCTGACTAGTGTTATTTCTTCTGTCTTGCAATAGCCTAAGAGTTGTTTTCTTTACAGAAGGGGCTAGCTGAAGTCTGCAGGAAATTCTGCTGAGCTATGTGTTTTTACCCTGGAAAGTCCCTGATTAGGCCTTCTCTGATTTATGTTTGAAACTAATGAGGGAAAGACGAGAAGTCTAAAATGAAGAAGTCCAAAAGTGGTAAATCTCTCAGAAACAAGTATAGCCACATCCTTTCTAGGATGTTTGCATACACTATGATACTTTTGCTTCCTCACTCATCTGTTTCAAGTACAACCAATAATGTATCTGCAGATGACTAAACAAGAGATACTTTTGAAAGTATGAATGCTGTCCCGTTTGTGAGCAGTGATATTATTTGCGGTCTTTCACCTGTTAAACCATGGAACTGCAAACACAAGGATCAAAATGATGAGTTGAACTGTTATGGAATGATTGCAATCAGTCAGGTGATGGAAAGCTCCCTTAAGGCCCAAGTTTTAAGGGTGAAATTTCTTATATCTCTTGCAGGGTGAAAAGCAGATGACGCAGACTTGGACAATACTAAGGTGTGTAAGGACGATGCATGCTCACCACGAAGGCAGACTTTCTCCAGTTGTTCCCTAACTCTCTTGCAAAATGGATTTCAAATTTTTCATCAGTTCACTTGTAGCCAACTGGACTGTGTGATCATTGTGGTCCCTGAGCCTCCCCATCTCAGACTAAAATCTCTGTCTTCAGGAAGGAACATCATATCTGCTCCCCCACTTACAACTATTACAATGGTAGGGACCTTTCAGGTATGGCTACCTATTGTGGCAGATATATGAAGAACTAGACAACCCTGACAGGCTCCTTAAGAGAGCTCACAAAGTTATCTGTGTCATGAAAGTGGTGGGGTGGGGGCAGAACAGCTGGTGGTGATTTACAAAACCAAGGATGGACTGTCAGCACGGAAAACCCTACCATATTTCGACCTCACCAAAGATTCAGAGGTGGTAGAAGATGGTAGTCCCACAGGCCTAGGACCTGTGCTACTACAGAAAAATAAATGTGCAGAATGGCCTGATGGCTTATGCCAGCAGGGCATTGACCCCCCCCCCCCCCAGAGCACCACTGTTCAAAGATCAAATGAGAGACCATTGCCATCCAATGTGGTTGCAGTTATTTACACTGAAAACCATTCACTGTGTACACTCACCACAAGCCACTCATCCCATTGTTTCAGTGATCTTAACATAAACACTTCCCAGCACTGAGAAATATATATACCAGCTGCAGGAGATGCGGTCTCACAGCCCACCCAACTACTTGTCAGAGCAATCATGGCCAGAAAACCAAGGAAGAAGAGGCAACAGCACATGGTCCCTCTCTGACTGTGGCTCGAAACCTGAATTTTTATAGTATCTAATTTCCAGTTATATGTTACGTTATTAAAACAAATGTAGCACTTGCTGATACTAAAGCATCAACAAGACAAAAAAATCATGGCGACATATGCATTATCTTGATCATCACTCTAATTATAGGTAACCAGCATTATAAACATTAAAAACATTCCATCTTGCATAGTAAGCAGAGCTAATGCAAACATTTCTTTGCATGTCTTTAAAACTTCACACTTTCTTTGAAGGAAATAAAAGGGTCTGAAAAGAGGCACAGGTAGAAATAGCAGAGTCTGATATTCGGAATAAGGAAAAACAGAAAAGCTAGTATGGGAGCTACCATTGTTAACAACAACTGCCTTTAACTGGCAGAACAAGCCATGCTGACAGTTGAATGGAAGACGCTGGTTAGTAACCTCTTGCCCACAATACTGAGGCCCAGCAGTTCCACATACCCCTGTGTCACATCAGGGATAATTGGTTTCATCATCAGAAGAATGTTTCTTCTGAGGCAACCGACTTGTCATCTCACAAGGGCTGGCACAGCAAATCCACACTTGGCCTACACAGACCATCAAGGGATAGTGAAAAGTGTACTTCCCTCTTCTAGATGACCTGGTGGAGATAACAGTGAAAGTGCTCAGTATGCCAAGCCATGAGTCGGCCAAAACATCGGGTTATGGTAATCACGGAAAATATTTCAAAGTCCTTTGGGTCAGAGTGAGCACTGAGTATGGTAGTCTCCCTGATGGGCAGCACACTCTAGTAGTTATCAAAGACTACTCCAAGTGCCCGAAGCTGGAAGTGGTGAATACCACATCAGGGAAAAAGTAATCCCGACATTTGAAAAACCTATCGAAGTCCATGGCATTTTTCATAAATTAACAACAGACAAAGGGCCTCATTATGACCCTGGCGGGCGGCGGAGGCCGCCCGCCAGGATCCCGCCCTCCAAATTACCGCGCCGCGGTCAAAAGACCCCGGCGGGTATTACGAGTTTTCCCCTGGGCTGGCGGGCGGGCGGTTCCAGTTAAACCGCCCGCCAGCCCAGGGGAAAACGACCTTCCCACGAGGATGCCGGCTCGTAATCGAGCCGGCGGAGTGGGAAGGTGCGACGGGTGCTACTGCACCCGTCGCGTATTTCACTGTCTGCAAGGCAGACAGTGAAATACATTTTGGGGCCCTCTTACGGGGGCCCCTGCCGTGCCCATGCCATTGGCATGGGCACGGCAGGGGCCCCCAGGGGCCCCGCGACCCCCCCTACCGCCATCCTGTTCATGGCGGCTTTCCCGCCATGAACTGGATGGCGGTAGGGGGGGTCAGAATCCTCATGGCTGCGGAGCGCGCTCCGCAGCCATGGAGGATTCCAATGAGCAGCGGAAAGTCAGCGGGAGACCGCTGACTTTCCGCTTCTGACCGCGGCTGAACCGCCGCGGTCAGAATGCTCATTGGAGCACCGCCAGCCTGTCGGCGGTGCTCCCGTGGTCGGCCGCCAGGGTCAGAATGACCCTCAAAGTGTCCCCATTTCAGGGACAAGTGAAGCTAGAATTCCTACAGCAGTTTTGTATAAATCATCTAACTTTGATGGCCCCAGGCAAACTGATTTGCTAAAAGATTAATGTGGGTTCTCACCCAAGTGATAAGAATTGCATTGGCAGGCCACCAAATGTTTATTGAGCCAGCTACTCATTTTTGCAATTGTACCGTTTTCAATACTCAGCCATTTAAAATTTTGAAAAGAGGTAAAATGTGGAAAATGTAGGTATCCCGATGCAGATTTTATCCACTTAGTATGCAACTGTCCCTGTCTTGCATGGTACTGGGTGAGCATGTTAACAGACCTTTCTGCAAAGGCAAAAATACATATAACGTTGGATCTTATGACTTCTGTTTTGGGATATGTTAAAAAACCTGTATAAGAAATTGGAGTATTAATTGAGGAGGGTGAGAACCTACCTCAAATAATAATCACAATCCTTTCCAGGCTAAACTGCACAAAACAGTCAGATGTAACTTAGAGGCAATGTGTAAAGTATTTTGCAGTACTCAAAGAGCAATAAAGTGATAAGACAACACAAGAAAAAGCCCAAACCGTTTTAGACAAATAGAGATTCATTTAAAACATAAAATGACACCTAAAAACAAAAACCCAATAAGTAGAACCAGAGACATACATTTTTAAAGCTTGAATTAAAAATATTGCCAAAAACACAATGGCCGTGATTTTGAACACGGCAGGATTTCCCACCGTGTTCAGGCTGGTGGTCTTTTCATCGCCCGCCAGCCTCCTGGAAAACCCGCTGGCCGTATAATGTTTTCCCCGACAGTGTCTCCGCCCGCCGGCCTGGTGGGGAACACCGGCGCAACATTGAGGGTGGCTCCATTAGGAGCCGCCGCCAATGTTGGTGTGCGGCGGGTGCAGCAGCACCAGTCGCGCATGTCACTGCCCGTAAATTGGGCAGTGACATGCGCGGCGGGGGCCTGCACGGGGGCCCCTGCACTGCCCATGAAAATTGCATGGGCAGTGCAGGGGCCCCCAGTGGTGTCCCGGGGCACCCCCTCCGCCAGCCTGTTGGTATCCCACCAGGAAAAGGCTGGCGACATATGAAACATTATCTGCAGGCGGCGGGAGCATGGCGGTGGGTGATCAGTTCAATATGTGGCGGTTTGGCCCGCCATGCTGGCTGGCGGCTTCAGCCGCCACTGCGGGCCAAACCGCCATGTTCATAATGACCACCAAAATGCCAATCGCCACTACTTGGTTGCATTAGATAAGGCCCAATCAAAAGTTAAGAGCAACCACAATGGATCACCGGTTGAACGGTGGAACCAGGTTCATCCTGTTGGAATTACCTTCTGACTTAGAAATTGCTTTGGGGAAAAAGTAGGAATTAACAAGTCATCAGTGGGACACGCTGCAAGCTGGATCAAAAGCAGGGCTTGACGACAGGAGGTTGCTGAAGAGCGGGGTCCCAGTGCAGTCGTCGGCAGAGGTGGAAAGCTCTGATTGGGTGTTCTCAAGACAGAAAATTGACAAAAATCCTCTGGGTAGGAAGAGTACACTCTAACACCAGCAAAGGGTCCAGGACCTGGTGTAACCACTTGGGAGTTAGGATTCACTCAAACAGGTGCCAGCAGCAGGGTCAAGGGCAGGGCCAGTTGAAACTGGTCAGCTGGACAGTAGCAGGGAAGCTTGTTGTGTCCCTGTAGGTCAAACAGGAGGTCAGCCAGCATACACTTTGAATCATTACTGGAGTCCTGGGTTGAAGGCAACCAAATCCAGTCTTCCTTCAGGTTATTTGGACAGTTGAGCAGTCCTTTTTCTGATTCCTCACAGGTCCAGGAGTATTCTGGGGAGAGATCGGTGGGGCCCACATTTTACGCCCAGTGCCAGCCTATGGAGGGAAGCCAAGCCTTTATCCATCCTTAAACCAGTTCTAGTCCATTCCTCCCCCCACTGGGTTTTGCGTCAGCCTGACTATAGAGTCAAAAGGGAGGCAAACCTAGATGTGAGCTTCATATGCCATTTACAAGGTTGGCATCTTTTGAAGCTCATGAAAGTTCTGAGAACAGCCCTCAAGCCATCCTGTCATGAGAGGAGAGCCCCTTCCCACACCCAGAGCCCTTTGAATACTGTAGGGAGCAATACACATCTCACCACAGTTGAGCCATCAGGGGTCAGGTGACAGCTGGATACTGCAGAAAAGTATTTTGACTTTAGGCAGTAAATGACTATTTTCTAAAAGTGCCATTTCCAAACTAGTAAAACAATCAAACTTGCCCATTAAGTTGGATTTTAGATTGCTAATAAAATAAGTTATTAAAACATTTGTTTAGCTATTCCAAAACCAAATTTAGCACTTATTAAATGAATCAGTGACACCATTGTTAAGCTATGGGAGATCCAGTCTTACCACAGTGAGAAACAATTTTGAAGGTTTTTCACTGCAGGGACATGTAAAACATTAAAGATATATGTGCTGCTTTTAGATACCATATACTTTGCCCCCTGGGTTGTTTATGGCCTACCTTAGGGGTGACTTAGACATATTAAAAAGGTATGTTTAGGCCTGGCAAAACCTTTACTTTGTCAGTTGAAAATGAAAATTTTAAAAATGCACTTCCAGGCTGCATTGGCCAAGTGCTTTCTTGGTGGGTGGCACAGTGAGTCCTGCAGCCCACTAGTAGGATTTAATTTGCAGACCCTATATACAGGTGTGATCATATACTAGGGACTTACACGAAAATTAAACATGTTATTCATATATATATATCAATGTTAGCATGTTTGAAAGGGAGGGCACAGACACTTTACCCCTAGTTAGCGGGGTAAAGTGCACAGAGTCCTGTGCCCAAGAAAAACGGGTTCAACAACAGCGGACAAATATCTTGGGGAGTGCCAATTAAAAGATGGTAATTTCCAATAATCTGCATGAAGCATGTCGTAGGTTTACCACATTAGTGTTACTGTTGGCCAAAAAATAGCTTGCCATGAGCTAGGGGCGTGGACTCTTACCTACAATAGACTGCCTGGCATAGAGACCTAGGCCCTCATAACAACCCTGGCGGTAAATCCCACTTAGCGCCGTGCAGAAGACCGCCAACACACCACTGCGGCGGCGGAATACCGCTACAGCTATTATGACCCACAGCTTGGAATCCGCTAAAATCCAGACACCCACACAAGTCCGCCACACCAAAGGTCAGTGATAAACTGGCGGTAACAAAACCTCTACCGTCACGCCAACAGGAATACGCCCACACTATCACGACACATGAATCCACCTGGCGGTCTTTCAACTGCAGTATTCCATTGGCGGTACACACCGCCGCGCTCAAAATACACACACACTTACAAAACACAACCACATTGGACAATTTGAAATACACACACCTGATACACATACACACACTACTCCCACACACCCAATCCAATATAAAACACACACCCACATCACCCACAAACCCTTACTACCAAAATTTTGATAGAAGGCAAGAGAGAGACACCACCAGAAACAACACTAGCATCCACAGGCACACAACATCATCACTCACACAACATCCACGTGCCTCAGACAACATAGACAAACACATCCCCTCACACATCACAACCGACACCTCCTCACACATCACCCACACCACATCATGGCACCTCAGGTTCTCTGAGGAGGAGCTCAGGGTCATGGTGGAGGAAATCGTCCGGGTAGAGCCCCAGCTATATGGATCACAGGTGTAGCACACCTCCATTGCTAGGAAGATGGAGCTATTGTGCAGAATCGTCGACAGGGTCAACGCAGTGAGACAGCACCCCAGAACACGGGATGACATCAGGAAGAGGTGGAACGACCTACAGGGGAAGGTGCGTTCCGTTGTCTCAAGACACCAGTTTGCAGTACAGAGGACTGGCGTTGGACCCCCACCTCCTCCCCCACAACTAACTACATGGGAGGAGCAAGTCTTGGCAATACTGAATCCTGAGGGCCTCGCAGGAGTATCAGGAGGAATGGACTCTGGTAAGGCAACTCTTAACTATATTATCCCCCACCCTACCTGCATTCCATCACATACCCCCGCCTCACCCTCACCCTATCACTTCAACACCTCACATATATCCCACTATCACAACCCACACATCCCAACACCAAACCCTGCATGCAACACCAAAGCATGGACACCCATCACCAAAACATGTCCACAACAGATACCCACACAGACCCCAAATATCACACAAGGACCTAGACAAGAATGCAAGCACTGGAGTACAGGGTCACTCACCCATTGCACACAATGCCACACACAGATGCAATAATCATGCCTTTACACCCCTGCAGGACCCCTACCCAACGTCACCAGACAGGAGGTTCCAGGCATGTCCAGTCCCCCTACAGAAGAGGCCCACAGTGATGACAGCATCTCTGCACAACTGGATCAAGATGACCAGCCCGGCCCATCTGGGACCTCGGGACAGTCGGTTCCCCTGACACTGGCACAAGCCACCACAGAGCCTCCCCCATTAGGAAACACCAGCACAGCACCCACCCAGCAGGCCCATCCCTCTGTCCCCAGGACACGTCAAACAGCAGTGTGTCCACCACTACAGAGAACCCAGGCAAACCCATCAACCCAAGAAAATAAGGGACCTGGGGGCGGTGGCAGTGGGCACACGGTTCAGGGGACAGGGGAACAGGAAAACAGGGGAACTCTGAGGACTGCTGTGCGACAGGGGGAGGACAGGCCCAGGGAACCCACTCTCCACTGGGCCCTCTCCAACATCATGGGAGTGTACCATCATTCCCAGGAGACCATGGCAACGGTACTGGCCAACTTTCAGGAGACGCAGCGGCTGCAGGGGGAACACTATCTGGGGATCAGGGAGGAACTCAAGTCCATCAACACCACCCTGGTCACCATTATAGGGGTGCTGCAGGACCTTGTCAACACCCGGAGGGACACTGTGGCACAACAAGGGGCCCCTGACACTAGCCTGGATGATGAACAGCCCACCACCTCTGCCGACGCTAGTGGACAGGACGCACCGCCACAGGACCATGACACCAGCACCCCACCCCCTGCAGATGGAGAGACACCCCGCAAACGGTCCCTGAGATCCAGGAACAAGACAGAGAACATTGCCAAGACCCCCGCCAGGAAATGAGACCCCCCTGAATGTCATCCTTCTGTCCCACTTTGTCACCCTGTCCATCCTTCAACTGCCCTTGCTCCACTTCCTAGGCCCCTTTGGACAATGCACCTGTGAAACAAATAGACTGGACTCTGCCATGGACATTCCTCCACCATCACCCCTGACCATTTTACAACCCCCTCCACTTATTTGTACAAAAATAAACACACATCAATCACAAAACATTCTGGAGTCAGTCTGTGCTTTCACAAATGTGTAATTGCAATAACTATGGAATATAGCAATGTCAATTTAAATGTCAACATACCGATGTAACACAGCTGTAGTCCATGAGGAAATATAGCAGAGGTCACGAAGTCGGACCCACATCTGTTAAATGGAAAGGCAAAGTGACACGTCAGGGTCCATACACTGGGTGAAAATGACAGACTAATGATAGGTCAAACAATAGTATGAGATGTGGGAGGCAGTGATATCTTCTTACCTGTGTCTCACTGGAAGTATTGCTGGATAACGTTGTTTCTGTTGTCGATATCCTTTTCTTCTGCCTCCTCTTCTTCACTGTCCCCAGGCTCTACAGCTGCCACAAGACCTCCAGCTGGACCATCCTCCTGCAGAAAAGGCACCTGTCATCGCAAAGCCATGTTGTGCAGCATACAGCAGGCCACGATGATCTGGCACACCTTATTTGGTGAGTAGTAGAGAGAACCACCTGTCATATGGAGGCAACGGAACCTGGCCTTCAGGAGGCTGAAGGATCTTTCTATAATCCTCCTAATTCGCCCATGTGCATCATTGTAGCATTCCTCTACCCTTGTCCTGGGATTTCTCACTGGGGTCAGTAGCCATGACAGGTTTGGGTAACCAGAGTCACCTGAAAATATTGAGGGACAGCTGTTAGCACACACTAACCCATAGGGACAACCCCCGACCCAGACAACTATTCACAGGGTATAGGGTCCTTGTCCTCACCTATTAGCCTCTGGAGTTGCCCCATCACATAAGGGATGCTGCTATTCCTCAGAATATAAGTGTCATGCACTGGTCGGGAGATGTTCTGGTCGGCCAAACACACCATCTGCACATTCATCGAATGGTAGCTCTTCCGGTTTCTGTGCACCTGTTCACTCCTGCGGGGGGTACCAAAGCCACATATGTCCCATCAATGGCACCTATGATGTTGGGGATATGTCCCAGGGCATAGAAGTCACCTTTCACTGTAGGCAAATCCTCCACCTGAGGGAAAATGATGTAGCTGCGCATGTGTTTCAGCAGGGCAGACATCACTCTGGACAACACATTAGAGAACATTGGCTGTGACATCCCTGATGCAATGGCCACTGTTGTTTTAAAAGACCCACTTACCAGGAAATGGCGTACTGACAGGACGTGCACTAGAGGGGGGATCCCTGTGGGATGGCGGATAGCTGACATCAGGTCTGGCTCCAACTGGGCACACAGTTCATGTATTGTTGCACGATCAAGTCTGTAGGTGACTATTACGTGTCTCTCTTCCATTGTCGACAGGTCCACCAGCGGTCTGTACACTGGAGGATGCCGCCATCTCATCACCTGCCCCAGCGGACGTTCCCTGTTGACGAGAACAGCGAGCAGAGAGTCAGCCAACACTGAGGTATTACAAAATGTCATTTGCACACATTTATTAATCTGCAATGTGCCTGTTACTGTGTGTATGCAAGGCCCAGATAGGTGTGACGCAGTTATTATTAATGCCATGTGGCACCCTGAAATGGCGGCTGCCTGACCTGTAAGGTGGGACACGGGGATATGAGGTAACTGCGCTGGCGTTCAACACCGTCGCTGTAGGCGGTCGAAGACCACTGCACAATCCTGCATTGTTTAACATTGGACCCTATGGGTCCCAGGAGCCAATGACGATGTACGCCGGTGGTGACGGTACGCACCGCAGCGGACGTGACCGCCATTTTCTGTCTGTTCACTCACTTGATACCTGACCTTCGACAGGAGAGGACCTACCCTGCAAGTGCTGCTGTGACCTGGGTCTGGAAGCGACGATGGCTCAGGTGTCTGGGGAAAGGGCCCCTGCCTTCACTTTGGAGGAGTTGGAGAAGTTAGTGGATGTGGTCCTCCCCAGTACACATAACTGTACGGTCCTCCAGACAAACAGGTGAGTACACTGTGAGCATGCTGCATGGGCAATGCCTGTTTGGAGTGGGGTGGATGTAAGATACATGGGGTGTGGGGGACTGAGGCCTGCATGAGCGAAAGGTGAGTGTATGTGCGTCAGGGCAAGGGTGGGAACGTGGGCCAATGAGTATGACGGTCCGGACAGGTAAAGATTATCCTTTTCCCCTGTACTATTCCTCTAGGTCAGCGCCCACCAGAAGAAGGATATTTGGCGTGCCATCGCCAAGGACGTCCGGACCCTGTGGGTCCACCACAGACGGAGCCCCCACTGTCGGAAAAGATGGGAGGACATTCGCCGCTGGAGCAAGACGATGGCGGAGGCCCAGCTGGGGATGGCCTCCCAACGTGGGTGGGGTGCCCGTTGCACCATGACCCCCTGATGTTCCAGATCCTGGCAGTAGCGTATCCGGAGTTGGATGGGCGCTTGAGGACATCACAGCAGCCACAAGGGGGTGCGTACAATCACAATCATCTTACTCTGCGTGCATTATGAGGTGTCTGGGTAGGGGAGGTGGCCAGTGGGTTCCCCTAGGCCAGGGCGAGCTTGGTAGGCAAGGTCCCTTGTGAGGCAGGCTCAGTGGCACCCCAACCCCACTAGTGGTTCGTGACATCTACACATAGTCAGGCTCCTGTGACTTCCATGTGTGCAGCAAGCGGGCATAGGCCTTGTACCCCATGGCCCTGTGAATAATCTAGGAACTATAAGTGCATGGTGTAGTGCAGAGGTCTACTTTGTCTGTAGTGCCTGCCAACGGTAGTGATGTTGCATGCACTGAACATGTCTTTCTTCTGTCTCCCCCCGCTTTTTGTGGTCTCCCTGTTCTTGTGTGCAATAGCATCATCAGGCGGAGGAGCCGTGGCACCTGAGCAGGAGGGAGCTGCATCCCACTTGGTCCTGGAGGGCGAAACAATGGAGTCTGAAGCCACCGGTGTGATGGAGGGCAAGGGGAGCTAAACGGCGGGGACAGGAGGTGACAGCAGTGACAGCGACTCCTCTGATGGGAGCTGCCTTGTGGTGGCGGGCCCCTTTGTGCCCTCCGCATTAACAGGTACAGCTGCCACCCCCTGACCAGCACCGCCCTCCCAGCAGCCCCTCAGGGTGTGTCCCGTGCCCGCTCACCCAGGAGGGTGGGCATCTCCTTTGCCCCAGGCACCTCAGGCCCTGCCCCAGTCAGCCCTGCTGCCCTCAGTGAGGAGGCTATTGACCTCCTGAGATCCCTTACTGTTGGGCAGTCTACCATTCTGAATGCCATCCAGGTTATTGAGAGACATTTGCAACAAACAAATGCATACCTGGAGGCCATGCATTCTGGCCAGGCAGCCCAACAGAGAGCATTTCAGGCTCTGGCCTCAGCACTGATGGCAGCCATTGTTCCTGTGTCCAGCCTCCCCCTCCAACTTCCTCCACCCAGACCCAATCCCCTGTACCTCAGCCTATCCCAAGCACACCATCAGACCAGCATGCACACACCTCAACACACAAGGGTGGCTCAGGCAAACCTAAGCACCACACATCCCACAGGCACTCACACAAGCATCATACCCATGCAGACATACCAACATCCACTGCCTCCACTGTGTCCTCCTCCTCCACGTCTCCCTCCTCCTTCCCAGTCTCGTCTCCACTCACACCTGCATGCACTACATCTTCAGCCACTACCTCCATCACCAGCACGCCCATCACCACACACCGCTCATGTGCACTCACCACCCCCACTACCATTCACACATCCCCTGTGTCCACAGGCACACACCCACCCAACAGCCATCCACCTCACAACAGCCTCCAGCCCATGCACCTTCACCCAAATTCAGCAGACGTACACCTCCTACAACCACTACCTCTTCCTCCACTTCCAAACCCCCTCCATCTTCCCGTCCCAGTGTGTCTAAAAAACCTTTCCTGGCTAATATTGACCTCTTCCCTACACCTCCCCACCCCCCGTCCGTCCCCCAGGGCCAGGCTTTCCAGGTCCCAACCCAGCACCTCAGCCACCACATCCCCAGGCACAGTGGTGCCAGCAACTGCGGGCTATTGGAGGGCGCCAACCATCAGGGCTGCCAGTGTGCCACAGAGCGAGGGCAAGGACATTCCGCCACCTGCAAAACTAAAAAAGTTGCCCACATCCCGAGGGAGAAGCAGAAAACACCTGACACCAAGGGCTCAGGGAAAACGAAAGGTGATAGTGGCAAGACAGCTGCGCCACCATCCAGGGTGGGGAAGGGCCAGAAACTAAAGGGCAGGTCAGGAGAGGGCATGGTGGCACCGACTGAGGGACCAGTGTCACATCTTCTGTCCACGTCCACGCCATCCTGTACAGTGGAGAAGACTGCCACCTGCACCGCCACAGAGCCCGCCACCAGCACCACCGCCACAGAGCCCGCCGCCACAGAGCCCGCCGCCAGCACCACTGTCATTCATCCAGCCACCAGCACCACCGCCACAGAGCCTGCCGCCAGCACCACCGCCACAGAGTCCGCAGCCAGCACTGCTGCCACAGAGCCCGCAGCCAGCACCACTGCCACAGAGCCCGCCGCCACAGAGCCTGCAGCCAGCACCGCCGCCACAGAGCCCGCAGCCAGCACCGCCGCCACAGAGCCCTCAGCCAGCACCGCCGCCACAGAGCCCGCAGCCAGCACCACTGCCACAGAGCCTGCAGCCAGCACCGCCGCCACAGAGCTTGCCGCCAGCACTGCCGCCACAGAGCACGCCGCCAGCACCACCGCGACTGACACCGCCACAAGCACCACCAGCGGCCCGCGACATCCTGAGCCAGTGATACCACCGCAGACATGGGTGCCATCCCCAGTGGTCATTCGTCCGATGAGGCACTCTGGGCACCAAGCTCCCTCCAGAACCAGTGGAGAGATACATCGACTACCTCTGTCCTTGGCAGGATGAAGCACTCTGGGCACACAGTCCCCTCCAGAACCAGTGGAGAAACACATCCACTACCTCTGTCCTTGGCAGGATGAAGCACTCTGGGCACAAAGCCCCCTCCAGAACCAGTGGAAAAACACATCCACTACCTCTGTCCCTGGCAGGATGAAGCACTCTGGGCACAAAACCCACTCCAGAACCAGTGGAGAAACACATCCACTACCTTTGTCCTTGGCAGGATGAAGCACTCTGGGCACAAAGCCCCATCCAGAACCAGTAAAAAAACACATCCACTACCTCAGTCCATGGCAGGATGAAGCACTCTGGGCACAAAGCCCCCTCCAGAACCAGTGGAGAAAGGCATCCACTACCTCTGTCCGTGGCAGGATGAAGCACTCTGGGCACAAAGCCCACTCCAGAAACAGGGGAGAAAGGCATCCACTTGTTGTACTGTGGTTTTGCACTCCCCAGGATAAAGCAGTGGGCAACCCACCCACTGAAAAGACTTGAGAGACTGTGGCTTTGCCCTCCCCAGGATAAAGCAGTGGGCAACCCACCAACTGAAAAGACTGGAGAGTGTGGCTTTGCACTTCCCAGGATAAAGCAGTGGGCAACCCAGCCACTGCAAAAGACTTGAGAGACTGTGGCATTGCACTCCCCAGGATAAAGCAGTGGGCAACCCACCCACTGCAAAAGACATGAGAGACGGTGGCTTTGCACTCCCCAGAATGCAGCAATGGGCATGGAGCCCCCTCGTGGAGCCGTGGCGTTGTGCGTTCATGAGGCTGAGGTGCCCCCTGAGGTGCCTGTTTATTTTTGATCTGATGACCCTCCAGTGTTCTCTCCGTTTGGATTCAGGTATTTAGTGTGAGCCCCGCCCATGCATTTTTGGCCCAGTGGTCCACAGACAATGATTGGTGCACTATCCGGACTTGTGTAGTTGGTGTACATAATTGTATATACTGTATTTAGAGTTTTGAGTACTGGATTTTTATTGATTACAATCGTTCAAATCAATTCCTTTTGTCCTTGCGTTATTCAAAGGGGGTGGGGGGGTGTATTTGTAATGTTGCAGCATGCATTTGTGATATGGTGTTGTGGGTGAGGGTGGGGGTGTTGCGTGTTGCGCATGTGTGTCACTCTCTTTTGCCTCCCCTTTCCCCTGTGTTGTAGGTGCAGTACTCACCTTGGTCGTCGCCGCCGTCTCTGGAGCCATCGCCGGCAGGATATGCAGTTCTGGCTCCATGGCGTCCTGGTTCCTCGTGGGGTGTGGAGAGGTGAGTGATTTCCCCTTATGTGTACTGTTTCTGCCGTGTTTTTGTTCGCGTTGGTTGCGCCCCGGAAAAGGTGGTTGATTGGCATCTTATTATAGGGTGGGCGGTACACTGTCTTCCGCCTGTCTGTTGGCGGTTACTGCTGCGCTGTTTGTTTGTACCGCCGTGGCGGTCAGAGTGTTAAAGTGTCTGTCTATGTTGGCGGTTTCCGCCGTGGTCGTAATCCCATTTTGTTTCCGTCAGCCTGTTGGCGGTATTACCGCCGCTTTAACACCGACCGCCAGGGTTGGATTGAGGGCCTTAATCTGTTGCAATGAGAACTGTGAATTATATCCACAATTATAACTGCTTAAAAATCAGCCCAACATATTTTGGCAACCATTGCAAAATTTCCTAGCAACAAGATGAAGAAAGATGAATGATATTAATCGGAAATATGAGCTCCCAGGAGGTTATTATCCACTCAATGTACACTTGTAGACCTCTAAGGAATTGTTGGATCTCTTTATCTCTTGAGAGAAGTATTGTGGCATTGATTTAGCAAAATCATTATTGTGGCCATCACTTGTATACAAGTACATAATGATTGTGTGTATTTGGTGTTATGCAGTTCAGTCAGAACTTGGAATGACATGCTACATAACTAATGTAATAATGATTTATTTTGATATGTATTGATTCTAGTATGTGAAATGTTTTAAAATATAAAAAAAGTTTACAAACCTGTGCATGGCACAAACAATGGTGCACGTCATTTCTCACCATTGGAGTGACAACCAGCCCCAATAGATGATAATACCACCACAGTGAGCCGACTGAAAGGGAATCATGAGACCAGCCCAAGGACGGAAGCCAGAGACTCTAATCTCCATGTGGACAATCTGGTGTTGGTCAAGAACAAACACCCTAGGAGCAGGTGCCTACTTCCAGAAAAACAATCGCTGTTAAAGATCATCCACATTCAGGAAAACATGGTAACTGTGAAAAGATTACTGGAAAAAGGTGACAAGGAAAGTGTTTTTCTTTCACAGGTTCCAAGCCCTCCTTTTGCAGAGGGGTGGGAACTTATATCTGATGATGGGGACAATGATCCTGGGGAGAGCGACCACAATAGCCACTTTTCAAGGCAAGGTGGTTTGTGGAATCCTGCTTCACACATGGGCAGTTCCATGGCTGAAGAGGTTTTGGTGCCAGAGGTATCAAGAGTAGGGGGAAAGGGAGTGATCTGGACTTGAACAGTAAAGCAAGTACCACTAAGACGTGGTCTTATCTTCCCAGGTATATATTTAAGCAAATCCAACCCCTTCTCAGCCTTATACAGACTAGCAATAATAGACTTTTGAGAATTGTCCACAGCCTATGTTGTCTTCTATTAGTTTTTAGTTTATTGTAGTTAATTATTTGGAGGAATGTAATGTTGGGAGTGCTAGAACATGCTAAACGTGGTGGCTTGCATCTATAAAAGATGCCATAGCAGCCAGAGTGGTCAGGTGGTCACCTGCAGATCAGGAACTGTTGGTTCAGTCCTGTATGATGTCACTTAAGAAATAAACGTTAGGAAACACCTGTAACTGTGGTACCAGTACTTCCTCAAAGTCAGGAAAGAAGCAAAAATCATTTTATTTCCCAAGTCTGTTAAGTCACTAAAAGACCATGTAACCTACCATCCTGTAAGACTGCTATTTGGCAGAGCTCTTCGAAAAGAGACTCTGCATCTAACAGAAATCTTCTCTCCAAATAAAAGTTTGGGTTCCAGAAAGAATATTTAACAAACTATCAACTTCACAGTGGTAGACATTTTAAGCCATAGATTTAACATTAACAAGTCAACTGCAGCAGTCATACTGGATGTAGCCAAAGCATTAGATAGGGTAAGTGGCTGGGAACCTTGAAACATCCTTCAGCAGAATCACTGGATTGTATAACAACTGGCAGATAAACCTTAACACAAGTAAAACCACATCAACATTATTCACCAGAAAGAGGATCAAAGAGCATCCATGGATCCACTTATTTTGCAAGCGGATGAACAGGGAAAAGAGCCGACCTAGGGCTACTTCTCAGCTCCAAACTCATCTGGAGAAACAACATTGAGGACATTTACCAGAAAGCATCACCCAAAGTGTCTGCATTGTACATGCTTCTGAGGACTGAGTCAATGCCTATGCTGGCAATCAATTCTATTGTTCGATCAACAATGACATGCTTTAGTGGTGTGGAGTGGTTGCCAGGAGAAGTATCAGAAATCTCTGCAAAAACTATTTAACAAGGCCCTATGGATAGAAGCAGGTGTTCCTTGCTTTAAAAAAACTGCAGACTGCCACAGCAATTTAGGTGTTGAGATGGTGGAGGACCATTTCCGCAAACTCAAAAAGAAAATCTACAAAGGACTTGATCAAAATTAAAACCCACAATACTTCTGCAAACTCTTTTGACTGCTACCAGTGACCCATCACAGTGCTGAACCTAGCTGCAACAATGTGCCTCAATGAGAAAACAAAATTGTGACTAAAAAATTCAAAGTGAATAAGGAGTAATGAGGCTAAAGCCTCAGTGTCAAAAACATTGCTGTCAGATCGAATCCTACAAAGATAGAACAGATTGATTGTGGCTAACTGCAGAGAATAATTCCATTGTGTGGTGACGTTCTTTCCACGCCGCTCGTCATTGTAACATTCCTCAACCAGCTTCTTTATGCCCTCAGGTGCCTTGGGCATAACGGTTTCGTGCTAGGCAGCACCGCTCGGATGCCCAGGACATAACTGTTATATCCTGCACCCAGCCCTCGTGGGAAGTGCTACCGCTCCCCCCTGGGGCCTACGGCAGGGCTGGAAGGGGAATCGCTTCCCCTTCCACTCTCGCCCCCATCTAATGACGTCAGCGCATAATCGCGCACTGACATTATTAGAGGCTGTCCGATGTGCTGGAAGCCATTTGCTTCCAGCACGTTGAGGGAGGAAACGGTGAGTTTATCTTCCAGCCGCGTGGGGGGTTGCTTCAAAAGAGGCACCGGGAGAAAGGAAAGGATTTTCCTTTCCCTCGATGCCGCTTTTAGCATTCCTGCTGCCCAATTGCAGCAGGAATGCCTACTAGGCACCAGGGATTTGGTTTGTGTAAATTTTTTTTGTGTGGGGGGGGTGGCCCCTAGGGCAAGCGCCACTACCCCAAGAGGGCATAATGTTTTACGTTGTTTCTTCTTCCCTTTGGGGGCAGATAGACTCATTATTTTTAAGCCAATCAACCCCAGGAGGGGTAGAAGCCACGACAACGCCAGGGATGTTGTGCGGTTTGTTATTTTTGTGCGGAGGGGAGGCCCCTTGGGCAAGGGTCACCCCCTCAAAGGGGGAGAAACACTTTTGGGCAGTTCTGCCCACCTTGGGGGCAGATCGGCCTATTTGTTTTGGCCCATCTGCCCCTAAGTGTGGCAGAATCCACTAGGCACCAGGGATTTTTGTTGTATGTGTGTATGTGTTTTTTTATGTAGGGAGGGCAGCCCCTTGGGCAAAGATTGCCTCCCTAAAGGGGCATAATGTTTTATGCTGTTTCTGTCCCCTCTTGGGGGCAGATTGGCACATTATTTTTAAGCCGATCTGCCCACAGGGGGATTAGAAACCACGACGACGCCAGGGATGTTGTGCGTTTATTTTTTTTGTGGGGGGGTGTCCCCTTGGGTAAGGGTCGCACAACCCAAAGGGGGAAAAACCCTGTTGGGCAGATCAGCCTATTTATTTTAGGCCCATCTGCCCCCAAAGAGGGCAGAATCCATTAGGCACCAGGGATTTTGTTTGTGTGTGTATGTGTGTGTGTTTTATTTGTGTGGGAGGCGGCCCCCTGGGCAAGGATCACCTTCCTAAGGGGGCATGATATTTTACGCCATTTCTGTCCCCCTTGGGGGCAGATCGGCTCATTATTTTTAAGCCAATCTGCCCCCGGGGGGGGCAAAAGCCAAAATGACGCTGGGAATGTTGTGGGCTTTGTTTTTTTGTGTGGGGGGTGGTCCCTTGGGCAAGTGTTGCCCCCCAAAGGGGGAAAAACACTGTTGGGCAGTTCTGCCCCCCTTGGGGGCATATCGACCTATTTTTTTTAGGCCCATCTGCCTCTAAGGGGAGCAGAATCCACTAGCATCAGTGATTTTGTTGTGTGTGTATGTGTGTTTTTTGTGTGTGGGGGGGCCCTTGGGCAAGGGTCACCTCCCTAAGGGGGCATAATGTTTTCTGCCATTTCTGCCCCCTGTGGCGGCATATCAGCAGATTATTTTTCAGCTGATTTGCCCCTGGGGTGTGTGGGGGAGGTGAGGTTGCAGAACGGAAGCCACAATGACGCCAGGGATGTTTTGCACTTTGTTTTTTTTTGTGTGGGTGGTGGCCCCTTGGGCAAGGGTCACCACCCCGCAAAGGGGGACACTGTTGGGCACTTCTGCCTTCCTTGATCATTTTGTAGATCGGTTTTCAGAGGTCTTTGTTCCAGGCAACTAAATAAGTGTAAATGAGTCTTTGGTGCTGTTCAAGGGTTGTTTGGTTTTTAGGCAGTACATTTCTAGCAAGTGGGCACGGTATGGAATTTAATGGTACATGTCGTCGAACGTAGTACAGAATTTGTTTATAATTTCCGGGTCTACACTGGTAGGGATTCCAGTATTGACCCGCCTGGTTCTCCTCCCACTTTTGAAGTTAGTGAGAAAATTGTGTGGAAACTTGGTCGACGACTGTTTAACAAAGGTCACTATTTGTACGTAGATAACTTCTACACTGGAGTTCAGTTGTTCAAGGAATTATTCGGAGTGGACACTGTTGCTTGTGGCTCAATCCGCTCTACCCAGAAAGGGTATCCAAGAGAGCTTGTCTGAAAAAAACTTGAGAGGGGACAGTGCAGTGCCTTGCAGAATGATGAGCTGCTAGCTCTGAAATTTGTAGACAGGAGGGATGTGTACATGCTAACTACCATCCATGATGAGAGTACTTCACCTTCTCCAAAGTTGTAATAACCCCCCAGGTGGTTAAGCTAGTTTTGAAAAAAACACCCTATCCCTGGTGCTGGATACATCTGTGTGAGCGAGGGGCTTTCTTAGTGACATGCAACTAACTTGGGAGGTTAGTGCTGGCCAGTTCCATGCCACTTTACACTTGATGTGACCAGGATTGCCCTTTCTCATTTCTTCCAAACCTGTGTGAGATTCTCAGGCCAGGTCAGGCCCAGAACAGGAGATCCCGCACCTCCTCAGGATCTGCGTGGGGACAGAAGGAAAGTCCTACCATTTGAGTATTTAATTTGTACAAAATTAAGTGCCAGGACCCTAGTTAGGAGGCCACTTCAGTTTGCACTACATGTTTCCCTTGCCATCACTGCCAATGATAAAACTAACACAACTACTAACCACCACATTCCTACAGATGTGGCGATTCAGACTACTCTGGGCTCCCAAAGCTATAGGAATGGCATGGGCTGCAGGTTTTCAGTAATTTGAAATGGATATTATAATAATAAATATCTGTTGTTGTGCTCATATCTATGTTATATAAACAGCGCCACCATGTGGCAGACTGTCATAAGTGCTGGTGTCGACAATAAAGTGCTGGTGCCGAGCACAGGAAGCCACCGGCACAAATTAGGCACTAGTGCCTACTTACTGAGGGACTAATCTGAAGGTCACTATTGTATGTGCATCCTCCAGGTGAATTGTGGATCGGCATCCATGTTATCACCTGGCTGGGCTCCATGTGAGAGGATGCTATGCCTCTAGCATGGAATGAGAACATCCAAGTGTGACACGCTGAGGTGCGGGAAAATCTATGTCTGTCCGAAAGTGAACATAGAACATGGAACATAATATCCCACCTCAAACAAATCATAACTAGCACCCGGAAAGTAAATATTTCATAACTTTCGTGTGATAAGTGAAACAAAGTATTTAAGGAACTTGGTAGGAATTAGGGGCCAAATGTAGGAAAGCTTTAGCGACTCGCAAACGGCAAAAAATGCCGTTTGCGAGTCGCTAAAGCCCATCTGGTATCTAGAAATGCATTTTGCGAGTCGGAACCGACTCGCAAAATGCATATCAGAGTCGCAAATAGGAAGGGGTGTTCCCTTCCTATTTGCGAGTTGCACTGGTATGCAATTCCATTTGCGACTGCGAAAGCGGTTGCAAATGGACTCGCAGTTACCATCCACTTGAAGTGGATGGTAACCCAGTCGCAAACGGGAAGGGGTCCCCATGGGACCCCTTCCCCTTTGTGTCTGGACCAAAAAATAATTTTTCAGAGCAGGCAGTGGTCCAATGGACCACTACCTGCCCTGAAAAATACCGAAACAAAAGGTTTCGGTTTATTTTTCAAAGTGCAGCTCGTTTTCCTTTAAGGAAAACGGGTTGCACTTTGAAAAAAAAAACCTGCTTTATTTAAAAGCAGTCACGGACATGGAGGTCTGCTGTTCCCGGCTGGCCTCCATGTCCGTGAGTGCCCTGAATCGCTATGGGGTCGCAAATTTCGACCCACCTCATTAATATTAATGAGGTGGGTCTTTGCGACCCCATAGGGACTCGCAGAAGGTGTCTGAGACACCTTTCTGCATCCCAAATTGCGACTTGCAATTTGCGAGTCGCAATTTGGGATGCAAATTATAGAGAGATGGCCATGGTTGAACTAGCATACAGGGCAATTTGGCAGTGTCGGAACGGCTGGTCTGAAAGGTCTGCACATGGACCGTTTTCTGACTTGTGGGACTGTTTTATAGTCTAGTGGACTGGTTTGTACTGTTGGTTTTCTGATATTACACCTGACAGTGCCTGCAGCAAGCAAACATGCATGGAGTCCCCCACAGCTTGCAAAACTCCTATATACGAAGGCTACCCAATACTCTGGAAATTGGATGGTGAATCTGTGGGCAGGGAGAGAGGAGGAAATAGAAAGCCAAGAGAGTTTGTCCTTCTTATTGTTCAAAATCTTAAGTTTCTCCTGTATGTTTGCCAAAGTTCTCAAAAAAGGCGAGATTTACATCTTAGACTGCTGAGTGGTCTCATGTGGTATTTTCTTTCTAGTACATGCAATACTTGCATACTACTAAATGGTATTTACTAACCTATACGTGGAGGATTATGCCTCTGCCACTCTTATGTTTTCTATGCAGAGATCTTGGCCATGGTTGTGGAGGTCTCTGCCCCGGGTGTGGAGGTTTCTGCAAGTCTTTGGAACTTGAAATAGGGTCATAAAGTAACTTGGAGTATCTTTATAGTTGTAAGTTACATTTATGCAGACTCTACACTTTGTAGTAACTTTACATTGGGCAATATTGGATAGCCAAAAGTAGTGCAGTTACCACAAAGTGTTAAGAGTAAATTTATACATGAGTAAATCTACACATGTAAATTTTCTTTTACGAATAGGCTTCAATATAGTTCAGGGTGCTTCCTTGTGGCTCTTCCTGGCCATCATGAGAATACCTTTGAAGCTGTCACCTTATACA
This sequence comes from Pleurodeles waltl, assembly GCF_031143425.1. NCBI lineage: Eukaryota > Metazoa > Chordata > Amphibia > Caudata > Salamandridae > Pleurodeles > Pleurodeles waltl. The sequence goes on along the minus strand of NC_090446.1, from coordinate 388,334,215 downwards.
GAGACGGGTCAAATAGAAACTCAAACCTTCTCACAGTTTTTAACTAGAACCCACTTACCAACATTGAGATCAGGAGGACAAGGTGAATTTTTTTCACTGACTTGGGGATGACTTTGGGAGTGGTTGGAGCAGATGACTAGGATGGGTAATGTGGAGTGAAGTCCACCACTACTTTCCAAGGGCACATTGTCACAGGTGTAACCACAGTGGTGGCATGAGGGCCCAACATCCCCTGGGAAACTCATTGATGCCTCCCTCTATGCTAATTTCTTCTACCATGGCTAGTTGAGTTCTTTTGTTTTGTTTTAAGTGCTCCTTCTCCACAATCCCCTGTGAGCTTTGAGGAGTGATTTTAATGTGATTAATGTCTAGAGTTTCAAGATATTCAGTTATTTCTCCTCCTTGAGGGTTAGTGCCATTCCCATATATTCTTTAAGCAGTCTTGAGTGGAGATGCTCCGATCTTCTCTAATTTTGAGTTTACAGGACCCAGGGCGGAAGGGAATGTGGATATCAACTTTACACTGCTTTTTCAGGCAAGTATGTAGCCCAGACAGACTTGAAAGGAAATAGTGCCCAGAAGGCTCATGGTGAGGTTAGGAAAAGGTTTAGGGGCATGCTGAGGTTAAGGTCGGCCCTTTATGCCTGATCCTTTGAGCCTATTCTCTGGGTACTAATTCGCTTTTTCAACTTTGGTCCAGTTTTACAGTGGGTTCTCGGCTTAGTAGGACATTTTTCAGAATGTACGTGAAGACTTAAGCGAGGGTAATGCTGCACGTTTTTCATGACGCTCGAAGGGAAGACATTGTCAAGCATGGTGTTCTTGAGCAGACATAAGTAGGCCTTGCCAGACCTAAGATGGAGGCAGAGAGCAGAGCTGCATTCCCTCTTCAGGGTAGGATAACAGATGTAGGTTGAGGCACAGCAGAGAGGAATGATCAGGCACGGTTCCTCCATTAGGGCAGAGGAGCGTCACCCCCTGCCAGCGGCAGCAGCTGCAAAACCTTTTACCAAAAAATGATAATAAACTATGTTTATTATTGTTTTTTGGTAAAAGGGGCGGGGCCACAGGCTTGACAAGCACTCCCCCTCACTGCGTATGTATGTTTGGCCGGCCATATCGGGCTGGGAAACACACATGCACACTGTGCTCTCTCCAGCCCGGCACTGTTTTTCTGGGCTGGAGAGAGCAGACACAGGCTCCCAGTCTGCCTGGGAGCACCCTGGCTGGGCGCTCCTAGCCAATCCTAATGCTGCTCCGAGCAGCGTCAGGATTTGCCGCAGGGCAGGCTGGGAGCCTGTGCTTGCAGCCTGCATTAGAGGAGCGGCTCAGTGTTGATGGCAGCAGCGCTGATGGCGGCGTGGTTCAAGGTAAGTTTATTTATTTATTTGTTCAAATTAATTTCCCCCCATCAACCCCTCCCCCCCTCGTGCGCTGCCCCGCCCCCGGTTACCACTGTGAGCCGCTCCTGGAAATTATTAAAGCAGAGTGCACTGTTTGTGCCCCACTGACAGGCGAGTGTAAACTGGATAGTATGGCCTCTGCCTTACTTTGGAGAGCAACCTTTTTTAGGTAGAACAGGCCATTCAAGGGGGCCCAGAAAGTGGGAGCATTGGCTGACATGTCAAGGACAGCATTGCAGTCAGCATCTGTGCCGGTGTAAGGATAAGGATGCATGGGGAGTGGCAGAGCATGAATTCAGTGAGGTAGGCAGGGTGTCAGGGAAGTGGGCCTCTTCACATCTGCTATGCGAAGGGCTGGTTTTCAGGTGGGGTGAGAAGGAGTGATGCCTCTTGGCCGCCAGGAGACTGCAACCTCAGCACTGGGGAGAAGGAAAGTTTCCAGGTGAGGTGGGGAGATTGGGGGACAAAGGAACAAATCAGCTAGGCAGCAGAGCTGGAGACAGTAAGCTGAATGTCACATCAAGCGAGTGGTGTATTAAACTAACAAATAAAAATATTTGGGGGAGTGCAACAGTAGACAGACGCAACGTTGTGGTGAATGATGTTGGAGGGGAGAGTTTCACTGGGTCAGTGAGATAAGAGGTAAGGGTGCTGGGGCTGGGAATGGTGAATGGATCATATCAGGAGAGTGAATGGGTTTGGGTGCCAACAGTGACGAGGGTCAGAACAGTGAGGAGCTGGCTAGAGTGGCTGATGGGGTCTAGAGGTTCAAAGAACCCTCAAGCAGGAGCATTGTGGTGTGGGAATATGGCAGGTAATGCTGGTAGAGGATATAAAAAAATGATGGTTATGCTCTAGTATTCACACATCCCATATGGATGAAGCTAAGGGTGGACAAAGTTTGATTAAAAAAAAACAAGTAAGTCAAAAACCGAGGTAGTTCATAAATGTGGTACTCATGGTCACACCACCCAACCACCTAGAGTGAAGAGATCCGTCCTGCAAACCAGTCCGGAGGAACTTGTAGAGTAGTTAGCGAAGCACATACTAAGGATCTATGGGCCATATGTACGAACACATTTTCCCATTGACACAGAATGGGAAAAAACCTTTGCTACATCTAGCCCTATATGTTGTATTTAGAGAGCATAAGTGGGATGTACGCAACTAAACAGGTCTGTAAACTTCGAAACTTGTATTCTTCCAGAGTCTTCAAAACATGATTAACAGTACGTTCTTAAAGAGGCGCGACAGCTGTTTTGTCCACCGGACTTTTTCAAGAATGCTAAAACGTACATATAGAGGTCATTTAACATCATGTATGACAAACACGTCAACAACTAACCCTGAGAAAATGGAAGTTGTGAGGAAAGAAGTATCTGGAAGAAAACAGAGCAGAGAAAAGAGTAAAACTGAATGCCCGTGCGGAAAGAGAGATAAATGGACGAGGTATAACATGTAAGACCATAACCCCTCTAAGGTGACGAAAGTGAGAACTTACAGGCATACATCAGAATGTAAATAAACCAAGGAGTGTGGTGCTAATACCCATGGCAAAGTGTGAATATGCCCAAGAAAAGATGAGCAGATCGTACCAAAAAGAAGGCCACAGTAAACGTGAAGTGCTTCTCCACATATAAGAAAACTAAATGGGGACTGTGATTCAAAGGCCCATCACGAGTGGTGTGTGAATGAAAAGTACCTAAACAGCATAACGCGTCTGTGCCAGCTGTCCCCATAGAGCAATGTAAAGTCCAGAGACCGCTTGGTGAAGTCCTCCTAAGAACTGCCAGAACTGCTCCAATGGCATGGCACCAAATACCTATACAGTGTGCCCAAATGTACACAGGGCGGCTCTGGCCCCCCAACTCTACAAAAAGTGAAAAATAGGAGGAATAAGGTGAAGTAAACACCAAAGAAAAGGCGGCAAACAATCTGACCACAGATTAAGAAAAAATAGCTTTGTGAATCACCCACACCCAATACATTGGGAATGTAACATAAATGGGAGTAATGCCTGTAACCAAGGTAAGTGAGCCCAGAAGACAATACACACAAAAAACAAAAACAGCCCACAAACAAAAGTAAGGTATCGGGTCCAAACACCCAATACACTATCTACTATACAGTATAAAAGGTATACCAGGCAAACTGTGCAGCTTATCAGCAAGAGAACAGGGCAGGAGAATATTAGGAGGCTGTGAAAGAGGGATGAGGTGTAGGAGGTTTCATAGGTGACTGGTATGACTGAATTGCTGGAGGATATACATCGGGGGTTGCAGGCAGTTTGTGCTTCGATGTTTGAGGTAAGTGTGTTCAGGCTATGCATAATATAGTTGTTTCTGGGAGGCTTTACGGTGTCTGAATAACTGGCATCAAAAGAGACGCAAGGTATCTTGCACAAGGAAGTTCAGTTGAAGAAGGCATCATGACTATGGTTGAGACAGTCAAAAACTGATCAGCCTGGAAAAGGGAGATGCATAGTGCTGAACAAGGTGAACTGGGGAGAGCTTTGTCTAGTGGCAATATGGCCGCAGTTCAAGCAAGTTAGAAAGAACTTTAAGGGAGAGATATTTTGGTTCTCAGCTTTTCAGCGTGGTTGGTTCCCCTTAGTACCTGGGTTAGACACCCTTATTTTAGATTTATCCCCATAACCTGTGACTTTAAACTCTTAAACCCATTTATTAATTTCATACTTTTTAGCACAGCCAGCTTTTAGCTCATTGTTTTTATATTTCAAGAAGGCATAGTTGTTTGCATTGCACATTTTATCAGCCCTTCTCTGTAGGCTTTAGGATTATACCAAGATGGTGGGGTGTTTATCTTCTTCACTCTGATGGTAACAATGAACACTTTATAATGTTATATCTCCCTAATTATCGCATCAAATGTTTTTTAAAAATCAAATACAATTGCTTCAATAACTATATTGAAACGTATTCAGCATCTCCTAATTTGCCTTAGTATGTGTGAATCTTTGTGTAACTGAGAGAAAGGGAGATGTTCACTACAACTTCCCTGAGGAGTCAGAGTGTTGTGTTTAGGTTGCCACAAATCAGCTTCACCTTCTAGGTTTGGGTGAGGCACTGCAAGCTAGCCAGAAGTCAGTCCAACAGCTTCAAAACAATGTGGGACTGACTCAGTTGCCCACAATCTGTGGTGCTGCCACCCTAAACTATGAAGTCCTCTTCTCAAAATCGGAAACCGTACCACATTGGTGTGTGTTATGAGAAAGGCACGGAAGTCTATGATCTTAGTGGGGATCAATTTAGCACACATTCTTTTGGGTATGGATGGCCACGAAGGCAGATCGGCTGAATTCTTCCAGTGCACACATTTGAGGGATAGGACATTAAGGTTCAGAGTTAGGTGAGATGCACATTAGGGAGAAAAAAAGTTTTAGCTTTGTAACTGTCTTAAGCATCCTTGTTTTTGTTTTTTACAGATTATTTTCCCAGGCAATTATCACCTATTGCCATCATTTGGATAGCTGGGGATTCACTGGTGAAGTGGGCATCCAAGCAGGTAGAGATGCATCCCTTTAGAAATTCATTGGGCTTGTCGAGCGTTGTTTAATGTTGGAGTAAGAGTGATGTGAGGTGGGGACTTATGTTTCTGGGTTTGGTATGGAGTCGGGTTTACTCAGATCTGCGACTGATCCACTTAGTCTAAAAAGATCTTATCCATTTATCAGGGTTGTCATTGTTGAAAGTTAGGAAAACTGACTTTTTGAAAATACAGCATTTATCAACAGGTACTTTTAATGAGTTGAGTCAGTTTGTGTAAAAACAGAAATTATGAGTGGTAGTAAACATAACACTATTAGGAAGATGTGTAGAAAAGTAAGCCAAGAGACACAAGAACAGGGAATAAGTGTCATCCTGCATGTAAACATTTTGCATTATGATTCCAGTTTGTTTCATGTGAAAGTGGCTCATCTCTTGTTAATGGGGAACAAGTATAATCTTTTGGAGAATAGGGAGTTGTATTCTCGCTGGGTAGGTGTTGGAGTTGCAGGCACTGTCATGTTGCACACTAAGGCCCATATTTATGAAGTCCTTGCTCCACTATTGCCTCACTTTTGTGATGCAAGGCATTGCAAACCACTGAATCATACTTATGAAGCCACGCAAAGCCACTTTGTGTGGCTTTGAATGGCCTCGTAAATATGGGGTAAGGCAAGGCAGTGCAAATTACTGCATTGCCTTACTCTGCGCAAGGGAGGCATCGCATAGGCATTGCATAGTTGTTCCTGTGCATCACCCATAGATTTTGACGCATTCCCAAATTTATTAGACCTTGTAATTCTGGGGATTGGCCAAAATCGTACTCCTCCTGCGGGAGGCGCTACAAGGAGAAATATCTTTATTTCTTCTCATTTTGTCCCATTTCTACGTATGCTGTCTTCCAGGTTTATTTTTTTGCAGGAAGGTGCCCTGTCCTGCACAAAAACAATCATACAAACCGTGCCATGGCACATGGGTGCCTGCTTTGGTGCTAGGCTGCTGCTGAAATTGAGCCGGTGCCAGGGGGGAAGGACAAGAAACCACTATACTGCTTAAATATAGCACATTTGCATCAAAAGGAAAGAGCAGGCCCGGTGCCAAAATCTCATAAATATGGGCCATAGTTCAAAGTGGGGTGGGGTGGGGTGAAATTCATGAAAACAGCTGGTAAGGATTTTCCTGGTTGGCAAGAAGAGAATGGCATGGTACACTAGTTAGAAATATGGAGGGAAGATTACTAAAGAAACCGACATACTGATGGGGAACAAGAAAGCAACAGTTTGAAATGAAGGAAAAGGGCTCGAAAGAGTTGTGAGATATGAATGTTGATGGGAGATTTTGAGGGGATGTTAGGGGAGGAGAGTTGACTATGGGTGGTAGGGTGTTAGGGTTCTTATTCGTATTAGTGAGGGGAGATTTTGGTGGTCATTACAACCCTGGCGGTCGGTGTTTAAGCGGCGGTAAGACCACCAACAGGCCGGCGGTAAAAAATTTGCAATTACGACTGTGGCGGAAACCGCCAACAAAGACAGCCACTTTAACACTCCGACCACCACGGCGGTACAAACAAACAGCTTAGCAGTCACTGCCAACAGACAGGCGGAGGACAATGTACCGCCCACAGTATCACAACCTACCAATCCACCACCTTTTTCGGGGCGGATTCACTGCGGACAAAAACACGGTGGAAACAGGATTCGGAGGGGAAAACGCTCACCTCTACACATCCCACGAGGAATCCGGACGCTATGGAACCCGAGCTCCAGATCCTGCCAGCCCTCATCTTCTTGCTCCTCTACCAGGAGCACAAACGCCGGCGGCGCGGTCAACGGTGAGTACTGCACCTACGACACAGGGGAGGGAAAAAACAGGGACCCACACACGCAACACCCCCACCCTCACCCACTACAACACACACACTAATACAGCATGACACATTACAGTGACACCCCCAAGCCCCCCGTAAGAATGCAAAGACAAAAGCAAATGAGTGAAACCATTGTAATATATGAAAATCCAGGACGCAAAAATATATATACACTATAAACAAATATATACACCAAGAATAGTAGTCCAGGTAGTGCTCCATTGAAGTCCGTGGAACACTGGGCCCACACGGCATGGGCGAGGCCCACACTCAATCCCCGAACATGATGTAGAGAACACTGCAGGGGCATCAGATAGCAATAAAACAGGCACCTCAGAGGGGAGGGAAAGGGGGGGCACCTCAGCCAGGCGAGTGCACAACGCCAAATCCACGAGGGGTCCACATGCCCACTGTCCAATTCTGGGGAGTGCAAAGCCACAGTCTCTCAAGTCTCTACAGTGGGTGGGTTGCCCACTGCTTTATCCTGGGGAGTGCAAAGCCACAGTCTCTCAAGTCTCTACAGTGGGTGGGTTGCCCACTGTTCAATCCTGGGGAGTGCAAAGCCACAGTCTCTCAAGTCTCTACAGTGGGTGGGTTGCCCACAGCTTTATCCTGGGGAGTGCAAAGCCACAGTCTCTCAAGTCTCTACAGTGGGTGGGTTGCCCACTGTTCAATCCTGGGGAGTGCTAAGCCACAGTCTCTCAAGTCTCTACAGTGGGTGGGTTGCCCACTGCTTTCTCCTGGGGAGTGCAAAGCCACAGTCTCTCAAGTGGATATAAGTCTCCACTGGTTCTGGAGGGGGTTTGTGCCCAGAGTGCTTCATCCTGCCAAAGACTGAGGTAGTGGATGTATCTCTCCATCCTGCCAAGGACTGAGGTAGTGGATGTGTCTCTCCACTGGTTTTGGAGGGGGCTTTGCACCCGGAGTGCTTCATCCTGCCAAGGACTGAGGTAGTGGATGCCTCTCTCCACTGGTTCTGGAGGGGGCTTTGTGCCCAGAGTGCTTCATCCTGCCAAGGACTGAGGTAATGGATGCCTCTCTCCACTGGTTCTGGAGGGGGCTTTGCGCCCAGAGTGCTTCATCCTGCCAAGGACTGAGGTAGTGGAAGCCTTTCTCCACTGGTTCTGGAGGGGGCCTTGTGCCCAGAGTGCTTCATCCTGCTCGTGATGGACTCAGTAGCGTCAGTGCCCTTGGTGCTCATGGGCCAGCGGTGCTTGTTGCGGCGGTGTCCTTGGCAGCGGTACTTGTTGTGACGGTGTCTTGGCAGCGGTGCTTGTGGCGGTGGTGTCCTGTTCAGCGGTGCTTGTGGCAGCGGTGTCCTTGGCAGCGGTGCTTGTGGCGGTGGTGTCCTGTTCAGCGATGCTTGTGGCGGTGGTGTCCTGTTCAGCGGTGCTTGTGGCGGCGGTGTCCTGTTCAGCGATGCTTGTGGCGGCGGGGTCCTTGGCAGTGACTCAGCTGCTGGTGGTCCTGTCTGGCCCAGCGGGGCTGGTGCTGGCGGTCATGTCCTGGGCAGCTGGGCTGGTGCTGGCGGTGGCCTCCTGGGCAGCAGGGCTGGTGCTGGCGGTGGCCTCCTGGGCAACAGGGCTGGTGCTGGCGGTGGCCTCCTAGGCAGCTGGGCTGGTGCTGGCGGTGGCCTCCTAGGCAGCTGGGCTGGTCCTGGCGGTGGCCGCCTGGGCAGCGGGGATGATGTCGGTGGCCTCCTGGGCAGCAGGGATGATGGCGGTGGCCTCCTGGGCAGCGGGGATGATGGCGGTCTTCTCCGCCGTGCTGCTCTTCCCAGATTTGCTGACTTTCTTGTGGCCCTTCCCCACCTTGGAAGGAGTTGCAGCTGACTCCACACTCCCACCTGTACCCCTGGGAGCGGCTTTGGTGGCTGGAGTCTTCCCCCTCTCCCGCCGGGCACTGGACAACCTTTGATGCTTGACAGGTGGGGGACTGTCCGTGCTGTGGCTCCGTGCCACACTGGCTGTCCTGGTGGCCGGTGCACTCCAGATTCCGGTGACTACAGGTACCACTGGTCCAGGAGATGTTGTGGCTGAGGTGCTAGGTTGGGACCTGGAGAGTCGGGCCCTAGGAGACGGAGGGGGTGGGGGAGGTGAGGGAAAAAGGTCAAGGTTGGACAGGAAAAGTTTATTGGGAACACTGGGACGGTAGCTGGAGGGGGTTTGGGAGTGAAGGAAGAGGTTGTGGTGGTAGGAGGTGTTCGTTTGGTGACTTTGGGTGAAGGTGCATGTGCTGGAGGCTGTCGTGAAGTGGATAGCTGTTGGGTGGGTGTGTGCCTGCGTTTGTGTATCTTGGGAGGTGGCGTCACAGACACACTGGGAGAGGACACAGGGGACGTGTGAATGGCAGTGGGAGTGGTGACTGCACGTGAGTGGGGTGTGGTGGTGTGCGTGCTGGTGATGGAAGTAGTGGCTGTAGATGTAGTGCATGCAGGTGTGAGTGGATACGAGACAGGGAGAGAGGAGGGAGACGAGGAGGAGGGGGGCACAGTGGAGGCAGTGGATATTGGTGTGTCTGCATGTGTGTGATGCTTGCGTGAGTGCCTGTGGGATGTGTGGTGCTTATGTTTGCCTGAGCTTCCCTTGTGTGTTGACGTGAGTGCATGCTGGTCTGAAGGTGTGCTTGGGATAGGCTGAGTTAGAGGGGATTGGGTCTGGGTGGAAGAAGTTGGAGGGGGGAGGCTAGAGACAGGGACAATGGCTGCCATCAGTGCTGAGGCCAGAGTCTGAAAAGCTCGCTGAAGGGCCGCCTGACCAGAATGAATGCCCTCCAGGAATGCCTTTGTTTGTTGCAACTGCCTTTTTATACCCTGGATGGCATTCAAAATGGTAGACTGCCCAACAGTGAGGGACCTGAGGAGGTCAATGGCCTCCTCACTGAGGGCAGCAGGGGTGACTGGGGCAGGGCCCGAGGTGCCTGGGGCGAAGGTGATGCCCACCCTCCTGGGTGAGCGGGCACGGGGCAAAGGCTGAGGGGCTGCTGGGAGGGCAGTGCTGGTAGGGGGGTGGTGGCTGTACCTGTAGATGCGGGGGGCACAGATGTTGCCGCCACCACAAGGGAGCTCCCATCAGAGGACGAGTCCGTATCACAGGTGTCAGCTCCTGTCCCCGCCGTGGAACTCCCCTCGCCCTCCGTCCCACTGGTGAACTATGAGTCCGTTGTGTCGCCCTCCTGGGCCATATGGGATGCAGCTCCCTCCTGCTCCGGTGCGACTGCTCCTCCGCCTGATGATGCTAATGCACACAAGAACAGGGAGACCAGAAAAAAGGGGGGGACAACAGAAGAAAGACATGTTGAGTGCATGCATTACCGCGACCGTTGGCGGACACAACAAACACAGAAGCCCCCTGCACTACGCCGCGCACTTGGGCTCCACTGTTCAATCCCTGGGTCATGGCCTACAAGGCTATGGCCGACATCTGCACACATGGATGACACAGGAGCCTGTCTAGGTGTACTTGGCACTGTACACAGGTGTGGTGGGGTGCCACAGGGTCTGCCAGAACAAGGGGACCTAACTAGCACACTCGCCCTGGCCTAGGGAATCCCACAGCCCACCTCCCCCACCCAGACACCTCCACTGCACGCAAAATCTGCAGAATGATGTTGTACTCACCCCCTTGTGGCTGCTGTGATGCCCTCAAGCGCCCATCCACCTCCGGGTACGCCACCGCCAGGATCCTGAACATCAGGGGGGTCATGGTGCAACGGGCACCCCTCCCACACTGGGAGGCCATCCCCAGCTGGGCCTCCGCCGTCTTCTTGCTCCAGCGGCGACTGTCCTCCCATCTCTTACGGCAGTGGGTGCTCTGTCTGTGGTAGACCCCCAGGGTCCGGACGTCCTTGGTGATGGCACGCCAAATATCCTTTTTCTGGTGGGCGCTGACCTCCATGAATTGTACAGGGGGAAAAGAAAGTTATTACCAACTGCACCATCACAGTCATCGGCCCCCATCCCTACCCTTGCCATGTGGCACCACATGCACTCACCGTTGTTTCATGCACGCCTCAATCTCCCCCCCATCTTTCATCCACCCCACTCCACACAGGCATAACCCATACAGCATGCTCCCAGTGTACTTACCTGTTTGTCTGGAGGACCGTAGAGTAGCGTGTACTGGGGGAGGACCCCATCCACGAGTTTCTCCAACTCCTCCGATGTGAAGGCCGGGGCCCTTTCCCCAGACGCACGAGCCATTGGATATTCCAGACCGAGGTCACAGCAGTACTTGCAGTGTAGGTCCTTTCCTGTCAAAGATCAGGTATCGAGTGATTGAACAGATAGAAAATGGCTGTCACATCCGCGGCGGTGCGTACCGTCTCCGCCGGCGTACATCGTCATTGGCTCCTGGGACCCATAGGGTCCAATGTTAACCAATGCAGAATTGCGCTGCGGTCTTCAACCGCCTACTGCAACGGTGTACAACGCCATCACAGTTCCTTCACATCCCATTGTCCCACTTTACAGGTCAGGCAGCCGCCATTTCAGGGGCCCACATGGCTTAATTTTTAACTGCGTCACTCATATCTAGGCCTTGCCTCAACACTCATACAGGCCAAATTTCGGATTATGATTTGTGTTCTGTGTAAGCTGTGTGTACGTACCTCTGAGTTGGTTGACTCTGTTCTCGCTGTTGTCCTTCATAGGCACCGTCTGCTGGGACATGTGAGGGGATGGCGCCATCCTCCGGTTTACAGACCGCTGGTGGATCTGTCAACAATGGAGGAAAGACATGTGATCATCACATACAGGCTTGATCGTGCCACAATCCTGGAACTGTGTGCCCAGCTGGAGCCAGACCTGATGTCAGCTATCCGCCATCCCACAGGAATCCCCCCTCAAGTGCAGGTGCTGTGAGTACTCCATTTCCTTCCAAGTGGGTAATTTCAAACAACGGTGGCCATAGCATCAGGGATGTCCCAGCCTATGTTTTCCAACGTGTTGTCCAGAGTGTTGTCTGCCCTGCTGAAACACATTTGGAGCTACATCGTTTTCCCTCAGGTGGAGGATTTGCCTACAGTGAAAAGTGACTTCTATGCCCTGGGACATATCCCCAACATCATAGGTGCCATTGATGGGACACATGTGGCTTTGGTACCCCCCCGCAGGAGTGAAGAGGTGTACAGAAACCGGAAGAGTTATCATTCCATGAATGTGCAGATGGTGTGTTTGGCAGACCAGTACATCTCCCATGTTAATGCCAAATTCCCTGGCTCATTGTATGACACTTACATCCTGCGGAATAGCAGCATCCCTTATGTGATGGGTCAACTCCAGAGGCACCGTGTGTGGCTATTAGGTGAGCACCTGGAAGCAAGTCAGTGGGACTGGTTGTCTGGGTCTGGGGATATCCCTACAGGTTAGTGTGTGTCTAACAGTTGTCCCTCGCCATTTTCAGGTGACTCTGGTTACCCCATCCTGTCATGGCTACTGACCCCAGTGAGAAATCCCAGGACAAGGGCAGAGGAACGCTACAATGAAGCCTATGGGCGAACTCGGCAGATTATAGAGTGGACCTTCGGCCTCCTGAAGGCCAGGTTCAGGTGCTTCCATATGACAGGTGGATTCCTATTCTACTCACCAAAGAAGGTGTGCCAGATCATCGTGGCCTGCTGTAAGCTTCACAACTTAGCTTTGCGACGAAAGGTGCCTTTTCTGCAGGAGGATGGTCCAGATGGCGGTGTTGTTGCAGCTGTGTAGCCTGTGGACAGTGAAGACGAGGAAGCAGAAGAAGAGGACATCGACAACAGGAACTCTGTGATCCTGCAATATTTCCAGTGAGACACAGGTAAGAATCCAAACCTGCTTACTACATGTACTTTAACACTACTACCTCTCTACTGTCTGTCGTGTTCACTCAGTGTATGGTCACTGAATTGTCACTTTCCCTTACGATTTCACAGATGTGGGTCCCACTGTGTGACATCTGCTTTGTTTCCTCATGGACTAGAGCTGTGTGACATAGGTATGTTGACATTACATTTGAAAGAGCATTTTGACACTGTAATTGCTAATACACTATTTCGAAATCACAGACTGACTCCAGATTGTTTTGTGCTTCAAGGGTGTTTATTTAAGTGCTCAATATTGGAGGGGGTTGTAAAATGGTGAGGGGTGATGGTGGAGGAATGTCCATGGCAGAGTCCAGTCTATTAGTCTCACAGGTCCATTGCCCAAATGGGCATAGGAAGTGGAGCTGGGGCAGTTTGAGGATGGACAGGGTGACAAAGTGGGACAGAAGTATGACATTCAGGGTGGTCTCATTTCTTGGCGGGGTCTTGGCATCGTTCTCTGTCTTTGTCCTGGATCTCAGGGACCGTTTGCGGGGTGGTTCTCCCTCTGCAGTGGGTGGGGTGCTGGTGTGGTGGTCCTGTGGCGGGGTGTCCTGTCCACTAGCGCCGGCGGAGGTGGTGGGCAGTTCATCGTCCAGGCTAGTGTCAGGGGCCCCTTTTTGTGCCACAGTGTCCCTCCTGGTGTTGAGGACTTCCTTCAGCACCCCTACGACGGTGCCCAGGGAGGAATTGATGGATCTGAGTCCCTCCCTGATGCCCAAATACTGTTCCTCCTGCAGCCGCTGGGTCTCCTGAAACTTGGCCAGTACCGTTGCCATTGTCTCCTGGGAATGGTGGTATGCTCCCATGATGTTGGAGAGAGCCTCGTGGAGAGTGGGTTCCCTTGGCCTGTCCTCCCCCTGTCGCACAGCAGCCTTCCCAGTTCCCCTGTGTTCCTGGGCCTCTGTCCCCTGGACCGTGTGCCCACTGTCACTGCCCCCAGGTCCCTGTTGTTGTTGGGGTGGTGGGTTATCCTGGGTTCCCTGTAGTGGTGGACACACTGCTGATTGACGTGTCCTGGGGACAGAGGTATGGGCCCGCTGGGTGGGTGCTGTGCTGGTGTTTCCAGAGGGGGGAAGCTCTGTGGTGGCCTGTGACTGTGTGAGGGGAACCGACTGTCCAGAGGTCCCAGATGGGCCGGGCTGGTCATCTAGATACAGTTGGACAGAGGTGCTGTCATCACTGTGGACCTCTTCTGTTGGTGGTGTGGACATGTGTGGACCCTCCTGTCCTGTGACGTTGGGTAGGGGTCCTGCAGGGGTATGAAAGAATGTTTGTTACATCTGTGTGTGCCATGGTGTGCAATGGGTGGGTGACCGTGTACCCCAGTGCTTCCATTCCTGTGTGGATCCTTGTGTGATGGTGGTTTAGGGGGGTGTATGGGTATGTGCAGTGGCCATGCTTTGGTAATGGGTGTCCATGCTTTGTTGTTGCATGCAGGGCTTGGTGTTAGGATGTGTGGTTTGTGATGTTGGGACATTTGTGAGGAGTTGGAGTGATGGGGTGGGGGTGAGGGTGGGGGTATGTGATAGCATGCAAGTAGGGTGGGGGGTGAAGTAGTTAAAGCTTTGACTTACCAGAGTCCATTCCTCCATCTACTCCTGTGAGGCCCTCAGGATGCAGAATCGCCAAGAGCTGCTCCTCCCATGTTGTTAGTTGTGGGGGAGGAGGTGGGGGTCTGCCGCCAGTCCGCTGAACTGCAAGGTGGTGTCTTGAGACCACGGAACGCATCTTCCCCCGTTGGTCGTTCCACCTCTTCCTGATGTCATCCCTGTTTCTTGGGTGCTGTCCCACTGCGTTGACTCTGTCCACTATTCTGCGCCATAGCTCCATCTTCCTAGCTATGGAGGTGTGCTGCACCTGTGATCCGAATAGCTGTGGCTCTACCCGGACGATTTCCTCCACCATGACCCTGAGCTCCTCCTCAGAGAACCTGGGGTGTCTTTGCCGTGCCATGGGGCGGTGTGGGTGATGTGTGGGGTGGTGTGTGTAGTGATAAGTGGGGTGACATGTAGTGGGGTGTTGTGTGAGGTGCATGGAAGTAATGTGGGTGATGGTATTGTGTGCCTGTGGATGCTTGGTAGTTGTTTGTAGTGTCTCTCTCTGGCCTTCTCTCTGTAATTTTGTCGTAGGGGTTTGTGGGTGATGTGGGTGGGTGTTTTATATTGTAATGGGTGTGTGGGAGTGGTGTGTGTATGAGTATCAGGTGTGTGTATTTCGAATTGTCCAATGTGGTTGTGTTTTGTAAAAGTGTGTGTATTTTGAGCGCGGCGTTGTGTACCGCCAATGGAATACCGCGGTTGAAAGACCACCGTGTGGATTCGTGTGTCGTGATAGTGTGGGCGTATTTCTGTTGGCGTGATGGTGGAGGTTTTGTTTTCGTCAGTTTATCACTGACCTTTAGTGTGGCGGACTTCTGTGGGTGTCTTAATTTTGGCTGATTCCGAACAGTGGGTCATAATGACCATGGCGGAATTGCGCTGCCGCAGTGGTGTGTTGGCGGTCTTCTGCACGGCGGTAATCGTTTTTTACCGCCAATGTTGTAATGACCCCCTTTGTATTAATGTGTATGCATGGTAATTATGGTTTAAGGAGCTGCCCTAATTAAGCAGTCTTTCTCAGTTTAATAAATAGTTGGTGGTATTCTGTGCTGCTTTGCCCAATAGTGCCCCTTAGGGTGAGTGATGTCAGGGTGACATTTCTCACTGGCATTTCCAGGCATGTAATACAGCCAGACAGACCTCAAAGGATATATGAGGGTTAGGCTAGGGGATATAGGGATGCAGTTAGGCTAGCTTTTAGGGATATACTGAAGTTAAGGTTGACCATTTCTACCTTATTGTCTGATCCTTTTGCGTGGGGGCTAGTTACCTTTTTGGCCTCCTAACCATCCACCCACTCACCCAATAGTTTTATATGGTTTCAGGAAGGCTAGTAATAGATGTTTTTTCTTCATTGGAGACATGGGAGAGTGTGACGTTTTTTGTTGCTGCTGATTTGGAGAGGGATGCAGCCTTTCCATGTGAGAGTATTCTACTGTCGGGAACAGGAGGAGGGGCAAGAAGGTATTAGCCAGCATGAGCAGGACGGAAGATGGCTTAACTTGTATAAGTCATTATTCTCATCCATGAACTGCTTTGGGTGCTTACTATGGCCCTCATTACAACCCTGGCGGTCGGTGTTAAAGTAGCTGTAATACCGCCAACAGGCCGGCGGAAACAAAATTGGAATCACGACCATGGTGGAAACCGCGAACATAGAGAGCCACTTTAACACTCCTACCGCCATGGCGGTAGAAACAAACACTGTGGTGGTAACTGCCAACAGACAGGTGGAACACAAGGTTCCGCCCACTGTATTACAACACGCCTATCCGCCACCTTTTCCAGGGCGGTACCAACGCCATCAAAAGCACAGTGGAACAGGACTTGGAACGGAAACCACTCACCTTTTGACACTCAAGGTACAACCAGGACGCCATGGAGGCCAAACTACAGGTCCTGCCCATGGTGGTCTACCTCCTCTTGTATCAGGAGCAGGAAAGACGCCGGCGACAACCACGGTGAGTACTGCACCTAGCACACATGGGAGGGGGAGGGAAAAGAGAGTGACACACACACGCAACACACAACACCCCCACCCCTCACCCTCACCCACAACCCCATACACACAAATACATGCAGCAACATTACATATACCCCCGTCAGCCCCTGGAAGAACGCAAGGACAAAAGGAAATGATTGTAACGAGTGTAATCAGTTAAATATCAGATAGGCCAAATTCAAAAATCAGTATATACAAATATGTACACCAACTGCACAAGTCCGGATATTAATTAAATCATTGTCCGTGGATCAGTGCCCCAAAATGCATGGGCGAAGCCTACACAAGATACCTGAGTCGAAACGAAGAGAACACTGCAGGGGCATCAGATGGAAAATAAACAGACACCTCATGGGGAGGGGGGGCACCTAGCAGGATGAACGGACAACGCCACTGCTCCACGAGGGGGCTCCATGCCCACTGATTGTTCCTGGGGAGTGCAAAGCCACAGTCTCTCAAGTCTCTCCCGTGGGTGGTTTTCCCACTGCTCTATCCTGGGGAGTGCAAAGCCACAGTCTCTCAAGTCTCTCCAGTGGGTGGTTTGCTCACTGCTTAATCCTGGGGAGTGCAAAGTCACAGTCTCTCAAGTCTCTCCAGTGGGTGGTTTGCCCACTGCTTTATCCTGGGGAGTGCAAAGCCACAGTCTCTCAAGTGGATAACAGTCTCCACTTGTTCTGGAGGGGGCATTGTGCCCGGATTGCTTCATCCTGCCAAGGACTGAGGTAGTGGATGTGAATCTCCACTGGTTCTGGAGGGGGCATTGTACCCAGAGTACTTCATCCTGCCAAGTACTGAGGTAGTGGATGTGAATCTCCACTGGTTCTGGAGGGGGCTTGGTGCGCAGAGTGCTTCATCCTGCCAAGGACTGAGCTAGTGGATGTGAATCTCCAGTGGTTCTGGAGGGGGCTTGGTGTGCAGAGTGCTGCATCCTGCCAAGGACAGAGGTAGTGGATGTGAATCTCCACTGGTTCTGGAGGGGGCATTGTGCCCAGAGTGCTTCATCGTGCCAAGGACTGAGGTAGTGGATGTAAATCTCCACTGGTTCTGGAGGGGGCATAGTCCCCAGAGTGCTTCATCCTGTCAAGGACTGAGGTAGTGGATGTGAATCTCCACTGGTTCTGGAGGGGGCATTGTGCCCAGAGTGCTTCACATGCAGTGTGGCAGGTCCCATTCCCTCACCTGGGTGTGTGTGCCACGAGATTGCCTGGAAACAGGTAGCATGATACTCCATGGAGGCAGAGACACACTCCACCCTGCTGCGACTTCGCTTGCCACCTGCAGGTACAAACAGTGCTGTGAGTCATGCCTCATGTACGCTGGGCGGGGTTCAGGACATCTCCTGCAGCCTCGGACGGCTGCCCACTGGGGATGATTGCCATGTCAGCTGTGGTGGCACTGTCTCAGCACGTTGCGGGGCTGGTGGCGGTGCTTGCGGCAGTGTCTGTGGCAGAGGTGCTGGCGGTGGTGAATGTGTCTACACCTGTTGAGGGACACAGCAGGATGTCTCCTGCAGCTTCAGATGGCTGCCCACTGGGGATGATGCAGGGGACTGTTGCTGAGGCAGCAGACGTGCAGGTGGCGGTGCTGGTGGCGGTGCAGGTGGCGGTGTCCACCGCTGTACAGGTTGATGTTGTGGTTGACAGAAGGGGTGACTCTGGTCCCTCATCCGGAGCCACCGTGCCCTGTCCTGACCTGCTCTTCGGCTTGTGTCCCTTCCCCACTTTGATGTCGCTGCTGGTGCATTGCCACTGTCCCCTTTTGGCTTGGAGGAACCCTTGCTTGCTGGTAGGTGCGGCTTCTCCCTCCGGCATGTGGGCACCTTCTTCACCTTGGCAGGTGGCAGAATGGCCTGCTCCTTAGCCTCGCTAGGTGGCATACTGGCAGCCCTGATGGGTGGCGCCTGCGATGAGACCGGTCATGCTGAGACCACTGTGTTGGAGGATTTGGTGGCTGAGGTGCTGGGCTGGGACCTGGACAGCCTGGCCCTAGGGGAAGGATGGGGGGGAGGTGTAGGGAAGAGGTCAATGTTAGCCAGTAAAAATTTCTTAGACACACTGGGACGGGAAGATGGAAGGGGTTTGGGAGTGGAGGAAGAGGTAGTGGTTGCAGGAGGTGTATGTTTGCTGAATTTGGGTGAAGGTGCATGGGCCGGAGGCTGTTGTGAGGTGGATGGCTGTTGGGTGGGTGTGTGCCTGTGTTTGTGTAGTTCGAGAGGAGGGCTCACAGACACACTGGGAGAGGACACAGGGGATGTGTGAATGGTAGTGGGGGTGGTGAGTGCACGTGAGCGGTGTGTGGTGATGGGCGTGCTGGTGATTTAGGTAGTGGATGAAGATGTAGTGCATGCAGGTGTGAGTGGAGACGAGACAGGGAGGGAGGAGGACGTGGAGGAGGGGAACACAGTGGAGGCAGTGGATGTTGGTGTGTCTGCATGGGGATGGTGCTTGTGTGAGTGCCGGTGGGATGAGCGGTGCTTATGTTTGCCATGTCCACTCTTGTGTGTTGATGAGTGTGCATGCTGGTCTGATGGTGTGCTTGGGATAGGGTGAGGTACAGGGGATTGGGTCTGGGTGGAGGAAGTTGGAGGGGGAGGCTGGACACAGGGACAATGGCTGCCATCAGTGCTGAGGCCAGAGCCTGAAATGCTCTCTGTTGGGCTGCCTGGCCAGAATGAATGCCCTCCAGGTATGCATTTGTTTGTTGCAAATGTCTCTCAACACCCTGGGTGGCATTCAAAATGGTAGATTGCCCAACAGTGAGGGATCTCAAGAGGTCAATAGCCTCCTCAATGAGGGCAGCAGGGCTGACTGGGGCAGGGGCTAAGGTGCCTGGGGCGAAGGAGATGCCCACCCTCCTGGGTGAGCGGGCACAGGAAACTCGATGATGGGCTGCTGGGAGGGCGGTGCTGGTAAGGGGGTGGCAGCTGTACCTGTTTATGCAGTGGGCACAGAGGTGCCCGCCACCACAAGGGAACTCCCATCAGAGGAGGAGTTGCTGTCGCTGGTGTCTGCTCCTGTCTCCGTCGTGGAGCTCCCCTCGCCCTCCGTCCCACTGGTGCCTTCTGACTCCGTTACTGCACCGTCCAGGGCTATGTGGGATGCAGCTCCCTCCTGCTCCAGTGCCACTGCTCCTCCAGCAGATGATGCTAATGCACTCAAGGACAGAGTGACAACACAAAAGGGGGTGGAGACAGAGGGGACACATGGTCAATGCATGCAACACCACTACCGTTGGCGGAAACAACACACAGGGAGAAGCCCTATGCACTAAGCCATGCACTGACAGGGCAGGAGAAAAGCACATGCCCATATGCGACTCTGTCGAGAACCATTTTATGCACAGCTGGAAGCCATAGCACCCTGACTAGGTGCAGAGGGCAAATACCACCTTTGGGGTTGGGCAGGGAATGCAGCTGCAAATCAATGGATCTACCTTTGCGTATCTGCCCTGGCCTAGGGGAACCCACAGCCCACCTCCCCCACCCAGACACCTCGTAATGCGCGCAAACTCAGCTGAATGAGAGTGTACTCACCCCCTTGTGGCTGCTGTGATGCCCTCAAGCGCCCATCCAACTTCGGATATGCCACCGCCAGGATCCGGTATATCAGGGGGGTCATGGTGCGATGGGCACCCCTTCCACGTTGGGAGGCCATCCCCTGCTGGGCCTCCGCCGTCTTCTTTCTCCAGCGGCGCAGGTCCTCCATCTTTTCCGGCTGTGGGTGCTCCGTCTATGGTAGACCCCCAGGGTCCGCACTCCCTTGGCAATCGCACGCCAAATCCCCTTCTTCTGGTGGGCGCTGACCTAGAGGAAAAGTGAAGTTATAACGGATGGTACTCTCCCGTACAGTTCTTCTCACACATTGCCCACAAACCTCCCACCATGGCTCAGACATACATACAAACACCATCTTCACATGCTGGCCTGTCCCCCCGTCTCTTCCATCCACGACACTCCATACAATCATGTGCCATCCACCATGCACACAGTTGACTCAGAAGTTTGTCTGGAGGACTGTACAGTTTTCCTGTACTGGGGGAAGACCCCATCCACCAGTTTCTCCAACTACTCCGCAGTGAAGGCAGGGGCCCTTTCCCCAGACACTGTAGCCATTGTCGCTTCCAGACTCAGGTCACAGCAGCATTGCAGTGTAGGTCCTTCTCCTGTTGAAGGTCAGATATCAAGTGAGGGAACAGATAGAAAATGGCGGTCACGTCCGCGGCGGTGCGTACCGTCACCGCTGGCGTACATCGTCATTGGCTCCTGGAACCTATAGAGTCCAATGATAACCAATGCTGGATTGCGCCGCGGTCTTCGACCGCCTACCGCAGCGGTGTACAACGCCAGCGCAGTTACCTAATTTCCCCTTGTCCCACCTTACAGGTCATGTAGCTGCCATTTCAGGGGGCCACATGGCAGGCCAAATAACTGCATCACACCTATTTAGGCCATGAACACGGACAGACAAAGGCACATAGAGAAATTTTAAGGTCAGTGCTAAACAGCCTTGTTAAACCTATGTGTTGTATGACCCTCTGCTCACCATTCTCCTCCATAAGGCACGTCCGCCTGGGCAGGTGAAGAGATGACGGTATCCTCTGGTTTACAGAGCCCTGGTGGACCTGTCGACAATGGAAGACAGACACATAATTATCACTTACAGACTTGATCATGCAACAATCCAGGAACTGTGTGCCCAGTTGGAGCCTGACCTGATGTCAGCTATCCGCCATCCCATAGGAATACCCCATCTAGTGCAGGTCCTGTCAGTACTCCATTTCCTGGCCAGTGGGTCTTTTCAAACAACAGTAGCCATGACATCAGGGATGTCACAGCCAATGTTCTCTAACGTGTTGTCCAGAGTGTTATCTGCCCTGCTGAAACACATGCTCTGCTACTTCTTTTTCCCTCAGGTGGAAGATTTGCCCACAGTGAAAGGTGACTTCTATGCCCTGGGACATAACCCCCTACATCATTGGTGCCATTGATGGTATACATGTGGCATTTGTGCCCCCGCAGGAATGAACAGGTGTACAGAAACGGAAAAGCTACCATTCAATGAATGTGCAGATGGTGTGTTTGGCAGACAAGTACATCTCCCATGTCACTGCCAAGTATCCTGGTTCAGAGAATGACGCTTACATTTTTTGGAATAGCAGCATCCCTTATCTGATGGGGCAACTCCAGAGGCACTGTGTGTGGATAATAGGTGAGCCTAAAATCCCCACACAGTTTCATTTGCTGTCTGGGTATGGGAGATTCTCTAATGTTTGTAGGATGTCTAACTGTTGTCCCTCGATATTTGCAGGTGACTCTGGTTACCCCAACCTGTCATGGCTGCTGACCCCAGTGAAGAAACCCAGGACAAGGGCAGAGGAACGCTACAATGAGGCACATGGCTGAACTAGGAGGATAATAGAGCGCACCTTCGGCCTCCTTAAGGCCAGATTCTGGTGCTTCCATCTGACAGGTGCATCCCTATACTACTCACCGAAGAAGGTGTGCCAGATCATCATGGCCTGCTGTATGTTGCACAACCTGACTCGGCGACGCCAGGTGCCTTTTCTGCTGGATGATGGGCCTGATGGTGGTCTATTGGCAGCTGTGGAGCCTGGGGTCAGGGTAGAAGAGGAGGCAGAAGAAGAAGATGTAGACAACTGAAACAACATCATCATGCAATACTTCCAGTGAGACACAGGTAAGAGGATGGAACTGCTTCCCACATCTCATACTATTGTAGGACCTAGCATAAGTCTGCCTTTTTACCTCTGTGTATGGACCCTGACTTGTCACTTTGGCTTTCCATTTCACAGATCTGGGTCCCAATTTGTGCCCTCTGCTATGTTTACACCTGGCCTACAGCTGTGTATTATTGGTATGTGAACAAGTACATTGACATTGCTATATTTCAGAGATGTTGCGATTACACATTTGTGAAAGCACAGACTGACTCCAGATTGTTTGGTGATCAAGGGTGTTTATTTATGTGCTAATAAGTAGAGGGGTGTGTGAAATGGGCTGGGGTGATGGTGGAGGAATGTCCATGGCAGAGTTCAGTCTCTTGGTCTCACAGGTGCATTGTCCAATGGGGCATAGGAAGGGGAGCAATGGCAGTTTAAGGTGGACAGGGTGACAAAGTGGGACAGAAGTGGGACATTCAGGAAGGTCTTATTTCCTGGCAGGGGTCTTGGCAATGTTCTCTTTCTTGTTCCTGGATCTTATGGACCATTTGCTGGGTGGTTCTCCTTCTGCAGGGGGTGGGGTGCTGGTGGCCTGTTGGTCCTTTGGCAGTGCCTCCTGTCCATTAGCGCCGGCGGAGGTGGAGGGCTGTTCATCGTCCAAGCTGGTGTCAGGGGCCCGTTTGTGTCCCACTGTGTCCCTCATGGTGTTGACAAGGTCTGCCAGCACCCCTGCAATGGTGACCAGGTTGTTGTTGATGGACTTCAAGTCCTCCCTGATCCCCAGAGAGTGTTCCTCCTGCCGCCGCTGATCTCCTAAAACTTGGCCAGTACCGTGCGCATGGTCTCCTGGGAATGGTGGTATGCTCCCATGATGTTGGAGAGTGCCTCGTGGAGTGTAGGTTCACTGGGCCTGTCCTCCCCCTGTCGCACAGCAGTCCTCCCAGCTTCCCTGTTATCCTGTGCCTCTGTCCCCTGAACTGTGTGCCCACTGACCCCAGGTCCCTGATTTTCTTGGGTTGGTGGGTTTGCCTGGGTTCCCTGTAGTGGTGGACACACTGCTGATTGACGTGTCATGGGGACATAGGGATGGGCCCGCTGGGTGGGTGCTGTGCTGGTGTTTCCTGAGGGGGAGGGTCTGTGCTGGCTTGTGACAGTGGCAGGGGAACCAACTGTCCAGAGGTCTCTGATGGGCTGGGCTGGTCATCTTGATCCAGGCGAGCAGAGCTGCTGTCATCACTGTGGGCCTCTTCTCTGGGGGGACTGGATATGTCTGGCACCTCCTGTCCGGTGACGTTGGGTATGGGTCCTGTTGGGGTGTAAATGCATAGTTTTAGTATCTGTGCGTGCCATCTTGTGTATTGGGTGAAGTACCCTCTATTCCTGTGCTTGCATCATTGTGTTTGCCCTTTTGTGATAGTTGTTTTGGGGTCTGTGTGGGTATCTGTACTGGACATGCTTTGGTGACGGTGGTCCATGCATAGGTGTTGCATGCAGGGCCTTGGTATTTAGATGTGTGGGTTGTGATAGTGGGACATATGTGAGATGATGGAGTGATGGGAGTGAGGGTAAGGGTTGGGGTATGTGTTGGCATGCAGGTGGGTTGGGGGGGACAGGGTAATAAAGATATGATTTACCAGAGCCCAGTCCTCCTGCTACTCCTGCAAGGCCTTCTGGGTGCAGTATTGCCAAGACTTGCTCCTCCCATGTTGTTAGTTGTGGGGAGGAGGTGGGGGTCCACCGCCAGTCCTCTGTACAGCAATCTGGTGTCTGGATACCATGGAACGCACCTTCCCCCGTAGGTCGTTCCACCTCTTCCTGATGTCATCCCGTGTTCTTGGATGCTTTCCCACTGCGTTGACCCTGTCGACGATTATCCTCCATAGCTCCATCTTCCTAGCAATGGAGGTGTGCTGCACCTGTGATCTGAAAAGCTGTGGCTCTACCCGGGTGATTTCCTCCACCATGACCCTGAGCTCCTCCTCTGAAAACCTGGGGTGTCTTTGAGGTGCCATGATGTGGTGTGGGTGATGTGTGAGGTGCTGTCTGTTGTGATGTGTGGGGAGATGTGTTGGTGTGTGTTGTTTGAGGTGCGTGGATGTTGTATGGGTGATGGTGTTGTGTGCCTGTGGATGCTGGTGTTGTGTTTGCTAATCTCTCTTACTGGGCTTATTCCAAAAGAATAGTTGTAAGGGTTTGTGGGTAATGTGGGTGTGTGTTTTATAGTGTTGTGGGTGTGTGGGCGTGGTGTGTGTATGTGCATCAGGTGTGTGTATTTTGAATTGTCCAATGTAGTTGTGTTTTGTAAGTGTGTGTGTATTTTGAGCGCGGCGGTGTGTACCGTCAAAGGATTACCGCGGTTGAAAGACTGCTGCGTTGATTCGTGGGTCGTGATAGTGTGGGCGTATTCTTGTTGGCGTAACAGTGTAGGTTTTGGTATCGCCAGTTTATCACTGACCTTTGGTGTGGCAGACTTGTGTGGGTGTCTGTATTGTGGCGGATTCCGAGATGTAGGTCGTAATACCTGTAGCGGAATCCCGCCGCCGCAACGGTATGTTGGCGGTCTTCAGCACAGCAGAAAGCGGGATTTACCGCCATTGTTGTAATGAGGACTTATGTCTTTCCAGAGACACCGATCAATGGCCATGTCTCCCCAGAGTTCAGCACATGAGAAAGGAAGGGGTCCCTCAATGAGCAGTCAAAACATTCCTCAGTGTATTGTGCGTGCTTCACTTACTTGAACCATTGCTGTCCTGGGATTCCTCACAAGTCGGCCCTGCTCTACAAGTGATCCCAAATGAATGTTCATGCAGTTACAGAATTCACTTCTTAATGCAGGCTGGTGGCTTTGATGACGAGCTTTGGAAAAAGCAGAGCAAGGGGCTTGTGTTCAGAGGAGACTTTGAACAGATGAAAATGATGACATTCCCATAAAATGTTTACAGCCCCCTTTTCTGTGTGTGAATACTTTTGCTTATTATTCAGTAATACATGCCTGGCATAAGCTACTGGCACCTACTCTTTATTACCTTGTAGTCATAGAAAGGCCACATTGAAAGAGGTACAACTGGCATCTACTGCCAGTTCAGTCTTTTTGAAAGTCTTACACAACCTAAAAAAAAGAAAAAAAGGTACTTTAAAATAGGATCCTGATAGCCTCATTGCTGGTCATCTTGGGCAAATAAATTCCAGTAAGTTAATATTATTGTGGTTCAGATGGCATTCAATATGTAAAGAAATTCAGGAACATGTAGAACGCTGTAGTGTTTGTACTCCTCATGTCTACAAAATAACTGATGTGATTCCTTCTCCTAAATAAGCTTAGCATGCAGTCTCACTTGACTTTATCACTGATCTTTCTGTGGTTAGAAAGAATATCACCATGGTGATTGATTTGTTTTCCAAAATAGGTCAAGTTATAGCTTTATGATTCAATATATTTTTTATTAAATTTCACATGAAAGAATGAAACAAAGAATTACGATATCAAACTTTTCCCAACCACACCTCCCTCCTAGGAATTTGTACAGTAGTGCAGAGGCGGCTGGCAGCTTTAGGAGGGAGGGGGGCAGGTGGGGCACACACACACACTCATTCTTTCACACACAGACACACGCACGCACATCCATTAACAACACTCATACCATTCAAACATGCACGCACGCACCAAACATTCATTTTAAAACACACACACTCATTCTTTCACACACGCACGCACATCCATTAACAACATTCATACCATTAAAACATGCACGCACGCACCAAGCATTCAATTTGAAACATCACACACATACATGCACACACTTACCTTCGGCCTCCAGGTCCCAGGAGGGTTGGGACTGAATGCTGCCTTCCCTCATTGGCTGACCTAAGGGAAGGCAGCAGTCCCAGCCTCGTCACAGAGTGGGATGGGGTCAGTGAGACTGCTGACCCCACCACATTCTGTGACTAAGTCTCACTAATTGACACTCGCCCTGGACACTTCAGGGCTTAAACTGAAGCGCCCAGGGAGAGTGTCAATTGGTGACGCTTTCCTCGTCACCCAAGGGAGGGCCTCGAGGCACCTTTGCTGGGCTGAGGAGGTCATGCCGATAGGAGCTGTGATCTCCTCAGCCCAGCAAAGTTCAGCTCAGGCAGCCAGAAGTCTGCGCAAATCGTGCACGTCTGCTCCTGGCTGCCTGACCTGAACATGAAGAGTGTCTGTCAGGCTGACCTTTGTTCAGCCTGACAGACACTCTTCATGTGGGGCAAAAGGTGGGGGGCCGTGGCCCCTCCGCCCTAAAGGACAGGCCGCCACTGCAGTAGTGAACAGTAGTACTCCTGGATGCTTCCCAGTGCAAGATATTGCACCCACTGATAAAGCGTACCACAAGAGTCAGATGAGCTTTCCTCATCCTAGATTACTACATGATTGTATAGTAATGCTGTAAGAGGTTTGTCTGTTTCTTAGAGGAGTATTGCTCTTCTTTGTTTATATCTGTTTTTGGAAAGTGTACAATGGTCCTCAGCCCTGTAACGTTTCTGTTTCTTTCTTTGATGTGTAAGCTACTTGTACTGACAGTGCTAGGTTTAATGCATAATGTATGTTTGCTTTTAATTGTGCAACATGTGCAAGTTTTAAAATTGGAAAGGCAACTTCATAATTTGTTTTAAAAAGTGTTAAAAAGTGCCTCCATGTCAAGACAGTTCAGACTTTTTCGCCAATAGCACTTTGCATGCTGGGGTTTGAACCCATAATGAGACTGTTAAAAGAAACATAGAATAAGCCCCACAATGCAAAATATTATTAGGTGAAAAGCCAGGAATGGCTAACGGCGTTGTCCGTCGTAGTGCTACTTGGCTGATTTGTGAAATGCAAAGTAAAATGTAGTTCCTAACTTTGTGCTTTATTCTTGCTGGCAATGAATGAGCGGGTAGATATGTCCTTTTAAATGAAAGTGCAAGCACCTCACTACTAATGCTCTCTTTGGAAAAACAGCCTGCTGGGAAAGACATTAGTTACCAGTTGTAATTAGACGTGTCTCAAGGGACAGAGAGAAAGGAAATGAATGTGCTTGTATCCCTGTTCCAGAGCTCATCCTTAGCCCAATGGTTAGATTGACATAGGTGGAGTGCCTGAAACCCCACTGTAAAGAGCCCTGCCTTGAACAGGTGCAGCACATGCTGCAGATGATGTCCTGTGAGGGCTGCCAGTGCTCTGAGCCATGCTTAGGCTCCCTTTTCGCCATTTGACTTTGGTAGTGTTTGCACCAAATCAGTCATACCTGATTTCACATGATCACAAATTGATTTGTGAATACTACCTGGGTTTTATACTGGTGTATGTTGACTCATATTTAAATATGTAGTTGGTGAGAAAGGTAGAATTGTTAATTCACATTGGCCCTCATTCTGACCCTGGCGGTCGGTGATAAAGCGGCGGCCAAGCCGCCAACAGGCCGGCGGTCTAAAATATGCAATTCTGACCCTGGCGGGAACCGCCAACACAGCCCGCCAACTTAACACTCCGACCGCCACAGCGGTACAAACAAACAGCGCGGCGGTTCCCGCCAACAGCCCGGCGGCAGACAAAGTACCGCCCACCCTATTACGACCCACCAATCTGCCACCTTTTCCGGGGCGGGAGCACCGCCGATAAGAACACGGCGGAAACAGACTACGAACGGGAAAACGCTCACCTCTACGCACTCCACGCGAGATTCCGGCAGTATGGAGCCAGAGTTACAGGTCATCCCCGCACTCCTATTCCTCCTCATATACCAGGAGCACGCCCGGCGGCGCGGAAGACATCGGTGAGTACTGCACCTACGACACAGGGGAGGGAAAAGATTACCGGCACACACCCACCCACCCACACCCACTACAACACACACATCAATGCATTCCCACAGATCACTGTCACAACCCACAAACCACCCCCCTCCGAAATAATGCAAAGACCAAAAGAAGAGATCATAAACGGGCAGATATATTGAAATATGTACGCCATTAATCCCAAAAAATAAATAAACTATGTACAAAATATATACAGCTACTAAATGTAGTCCAACCACTGTCCGTGGATCACAGGGGTCCTGTGCAAAGGGGCATGGCCCAGTCCCACGACAAGAACTCCACGGAGAGAACACTGCAGGGGCATCAGAAAGAAAATAGGACAGGCACCTCAGGGGGAAGGGAAGGGGGGGCACCTCAGCCACTTGAGTACACGACGCCAGATCCACGAGGGGACTCCATGACCACTGGGCCATCCTGGGGAGAGCAAAGCCACAGTCCATACAGTCCATACAGTGGGTGGCCTGCCCACTGGGCCATCCTGGGGAGAGCAAAGCCACAGTCCATACAGTCCATACAGTGGGTGGCCTGCCCACTGGGCCATCCTGGGGAGAGCAAAGCCACAGTCCATACAGTGGGTGGCCTGCCCACTGGGCCATCATGGGGAGAGCAAAGCCACAGTCCAAACAGTCCATACAGTGGGTGGCCTGCCCACTGGGCCATCCTGGGGAGAGCAAAGCCACAGTCCATACAGTCCATACAGTGGGTGGCCTGCCCACTGGGCCATCCTGGGGAGAGCAAAGCCACAGTCCATACAGTCCATACAGTGGGTGGCCTGCCCACTGGGCCATCCTGGGGAGAGCAAAGCCACAGTCCAAACAGTCCATACAGTGGGTGGCCTGCCCACTGGGCCATCCTGGGGAGAGCAAAGCCACAGTCCATACAGTCCATACAGTGGGTGGCCTGCCCACTGGGCCATCCTGGGGAGAGCAAAGCCACAGTCCATACAGTCCATACAGTGGGTGGCCTGCCCACTGGGCCATCCTGGGGAGAGCAAAGCCACAGTCCATACAGTCCATAACAGACCCCACTGCCACTGGAGGAGGCAAGTTGGCCAGAGGACATCCTGCAGCCCTGCCCGAGATAGATCCTGCCCTGCCACGTCTGCCAAAGGGCCAGCGGTTCTTGCCCTGAAGGGCCCAGTTCAGCGGTTCTTGAGACGGCGGGGCCCAGTTCAGCGGTTCTTGAGACGGCGGGGCCCAGTTCAGCGGTTCTTGCCTTGAAGGGCCCAGTTCAGCGGTTCTTGAGACGGCGGGGCCCAGTTCAGCGGTTCTTGCCTTGAAGGGCCCAGTTCAGCGGTTCTTGAGACGGCGGGGCCCAGTTCAGCGGTTCTTGAGACGGCGGGGCCCAGTTCAGCGGTTCTTGCCTTGAAGGGCCCAGTTCAGCGGTTCTTGCCTTGAAGGGCCCAGTTCAGCGGTTCTTGCCTTGAAGGGCCCAGTTCAGCGGTTCTTGAGACGGCGGGGCCCAGTTCAGCGGTTCTTGCCTTGAAGGGCCCAGTTCA
Organism: Pleurodeles waltl; assembly: GCF_031143425.1. NCBI lineage: Eukaryota > Metazoa > Chordata > Amphibia > Caudata > Salamandridae > Pleurodeles > Pleurodeles waltl. Next base: position 388,304,992 of record NC_090446.1, on the reverse strand, counting down.
GCGGTTCTTGCCTTGAAGGGCCCAGTTCAGCGGTTCTTGCCTTGAAGGGCCCAGTTCAGCGGTTCTTGAGACGGCGGGGCCCAGTTCAGCGGTTCTTGAGACGGCGGGGCCCAGTTCAGCGGTTCTTGCCTTGAAGGGCCCAGTTCAGCGGTTCTTGCCTTGAAGGGCCCAGTTCAGCGGTTCTTGAGACGGCGGGGCCCAGTTCAGCGGTTCTTGCCTTGAAGGGCCCAGTTCAGCGGTTCTTGCCTTGAAGGGCCCAGTTCAGCGGTTCTTGAGACGGCGGGGCCCAGTTCAGCGGTTCTTGCCTTGAAGGGCCCAGTTCAGCGGTTCTTGCCTTGAAGGGCCCAGTTCAGCGGTTCTTGAGACGGCGGGGCCCAGTTCAGCGGTTCTTGCCTTGAAGGGCCCAGTTCAGCGGTTCTTGCCTTGAAGGGCCCAGTTCAGCGGTTCTTGAGACGGCGGGGCCCAGTTCAGCGGTTCTTGCCTTGAAGGGCCCAGTTCAGCGGTTCTTGCCTTGAAGGGCCCAGTTCAGCGGTTCTTGCCTTGAAGGGCCCAGTTCAGCGGTTCTTGAGACGGCGGACGGTCTATGGCCAACTGCTAAATGCCTGGTGGTGCCCTCCTGGGCAGCGGGGATGGTGCTCCTTCACTGCCCACCTGGGCTGTGGGTGGTGGGGCCCTCCTGGCCAGCTGGGCTGGGTCCTCCCTGGGCAGCGGCTATGGGGCTGGTGGGCTCTCCCGGGGCAGCTGTGCCGGTTCCTCCCGGGGCAGCGGCTATGGGGGTTGTGGGCTCCTCCTGGGCAGCAGGCCTGCTGCCTGACCTCTCCAACTTGCTGCCCTTGCCCTCCTTAGTCGTCGGCCTGTGGCCCTTTCCTCCCTTTGGAGCTGTGGCTGGTGACTGTCTCTGGGTGGTGTCCGGGGGGGATGTAGAAGGCGGGCTCCTGCGGCGCCCCTTCCGCCTTCTGCTCCTCTTCCCAGGGGGTGGGCTGGCTGTCCCCTTGCTGCTGGGCGAAGATCCAGACATGCGGGCTGGCGGGCTCCAATACCCCTGCACCCTTGTCAAGGGGGCTGCAGGGCTGGTGGTGGCTGAGGTGCTCTTCTTACCCCGACGAGAAGGAGGGGGGGGCTCAGGGTCAGGAAAGAAGTTAGTAGTGGCGAGGAAGAGCTTCTTGGGACAATGGAGAGTGGTAGGTACAGTGGGAATGGGAGTGGAGGGAGAGGATGTGGTTGTAGGTGAGTCACGTTTGCTGTCTTTGGGTGCAGGTGCAGGAGGGATAGGCTGTCGTGAGGTGGATGGCTGTTGGGTGGGTGGGTGGCTGCGTTTGTGTGGTGTGGAAGAGGGGGTGACAGACACAGTGGGAGAGGACACAGGGGACGTGTAAATGGCAGTGGGGGTGGTGACTGCACGTGTGCGGACTGGAGTGGAGGGTGTGCTGGTGATGGAAACACTGGCTGATGGTGAGGTGAATGGAGGTGTGAGTGTAGACGTCACAGGGAGGGAGGAGGGAGACGAGGAGGTGGGGGTCACAGAGGTGGTAGTGACTGTTGGCATGTCTGCATCGGAATGTTGCGTGTGTGAATGTCTGCGTGATCTGTGGTGCTTATGTTTGGATGAGCTTCTCTTGGGTGTTGAGGTGTGTGCAGGCTGGTCTGATGGTGTGGGTGGGACAGGCAGAGGAACAGGAGACTGGGAGGAGGGAGTTAGTAGAGGCAGGCAGGAGACAGGGACAATGGCTGCCGTCAGTGCTGAGGCCAGAGCCTGGAACGATCGCTGATGGGCAGCCTGACCCGAATGAATGCCCTCCAGGTACGCATTGCTGCGATGAACCTCCCTCTCCACCCCCTGGATGACATTCAAAAGGGTAGTCTGCCCAACAATGAGCGTTCGGAGGAGGTCAATGACCTCCTCACTGAGGGCAGCGGGGGTAACAGGGGCAGGGCCTGAGGTGCCTGGGGCGAAGGAGATCCCGGCTTCCTGGCAGAGCGGGCACGGGGCGAACGCTGAGGGGCTGCTGGGAGGGCGGAGATGGTGCGCTGGGTGGCGGCTGTACCTGTAATGGCGGGGGGCACGGATGGTGCCACCCCCGCAAGGGAGCCCCCTTCCGAGGACGTGTCCGTGTCGCTGCAGGCTCCAGTCGTCCCCGTCGTGGAGCTCCCCTCGCCCTCCGTCTCACTGGTCCAGTCTGACTCTGTGGCATGGCCCTCCTGGGCCATGTGAGATGCAGCTCCCTCCTGCCCCGATGCCACTTCTCCTCCGCCTGATGATGCTGATGCACACAAGCACAGAAAGACAAACAAAAAGGGGGGGGGAGAGAGAAATAAAGGGATATTGAGTACATGGATCTCCGGTACAGTTAGCGGACATGACAGACACAGATGCCCCCTGCACTAAGTTGCGCACTTGGGGTACGCTACGCATTCCGTGGAACATGCCCTACACGCCTAGAGTTGACAACTGCACCCATGGATGACACGGCCCAGGGATGGCTGTACTGACAAACTACTAAGGGTGGTGGCTGGGGACACAGGGGCTTACGGGGGTGCCCAGCCTACAGATATCGCCCTGGCCTAGGGGGACCCCCAGCCCTCCTCCCCCACCCAGACACCTCCACTGCGCGACAACAGAGTAGATAATGCTTGTACTCACCCCCTTGTGTCTGCTGTGCTGCCCTCACGCGCCCATCCAATTCAGGGTAGGCCACCGCCAGGATCCGGAACATCAGGGGGCTCAGTTGACGGCAGGCACCCCGCCTACGTTGGGAGGCCATCCCCAGCAGAGACTCGGCGGTCTTCTTGGTCCCGCGGCGGATGTCCTCCCACCTCTTGCGGCAGTGGGTGCCCCGTCGATGGTGGACCCCCAGGGCCCGGACTTCCTTGGCGATGGCACGCCAAATCCCGATCTTCTCATGGGCGCGGACCTATGTGACACGTACAGGGAGGGAGAAATACCACGTTCAAGTTTCTCAGCATTTTCCTTTCCAGTGGCCCAACGCCCCCCATCCCCGCCAGGCCCCCCGCCATGCCCCCCGCCATGCCCAACATGCCCCCCATCCCCGCCAGGCCCCCCGCCATGCCCCCCGCCATGCCCAACATGCCCCCCATCCCCGCCAGGCCCCCCGCCATGCCCAACATGCCCCCCATCCCCGCCAGGCCCCCCGCCAGGCCCCCCGCCATGCCCAACATGCCCCCCATCCCCGCCAGGCCCCCCGCCAGGCCCCCCGCCATGCCCAACATGCCCCCCATCCCCGCCAGGCCCCCCGCCAGGCCCAACATGCCCCCCATCCCCGCCAGGCCCCCCGCCAGGCCCAACATGCCCCCCATCCCCGCCAGGCCCCCCGCCAGGCCCAACATGCCCCCCATCCCCGCCAGGCCCCCCGCCAGGCCCCCCGCCAGCCCCAACATGCCCCCCATCCCCGCCAGGCCCCCAAGCCAGCCAGTGGCCCCAAATCCAGATTGAATTAAACTCACTTGTTGGTCTGGAGGACCGTAGAGTAGCGCATACTGGGGGAGGACCCCATCCACAAGTTTCTCCAACTCCTCTCCAGTGAAGGCAGGGGCCCTTTCCCCAGTCGCAGCAGCCATTGTCCCTTCCAGACCGAGGTCACAGCAACACTTGCAGTATAGGTCCTCTCCTGTGAAAGTTCAAGTCGCAAGTGGATAAGTAGATAGAAAATGGCGGTCACGTCCGCGGCGGTGCGTACCGCGGCGGTGCGTCCCGCCACCGCCGGCGCCCTTCGCCATTGGCTCCTGAAACCCATAGGCTTCAATGTTAACCAATGCGGCTTCGCGCCGCGGTCTTCGCCCGCCGCCCGCCGCGGTGTGCCACGCCAGCGCATTGACCTCACATCCCATTGTCACACTTCACAGGTCAGGCAGCCGCCATTTCCAGGGCCCACATGGCTCAATTTCAACTGCGTCACACAGGCCTAGGCCTTGCATAGCCACTCATACACGCCATTCACTGCATAGAGAATCGTATACTGTGCTAGCTGTGAGTACGTACCTGTGGGTTGCCTGACTGTGTGCTCCATGTTGTCCTTCCTAGGCACCGTCCGCTGGGTTGGGCGAGGAGACGGATGAATCCTCCCGTGTACCGACCGCTGGTGGACCTGTCGACAATGGAAGAACGCCACATTATCCTGACCTACCGTCTTAACCGTGCCACTATCCATGAACTGTGTGCCCAGCTGGAGCCCGACCTGATGTCCCCCATCCGCCAACCCACAGGGATTCCCCCTCTGGTGCAGGTCATGTCAGTACTACATTTCTTGGCAAGTGGGTAATTTCAGACAACCGTGGGAATTGCTTCCGGGATGTCTCAGCCCATGTTTTCAAAGGTGTTATCCAGAGTGTTGTCTGCCCTGATGAAATCCGTGAGGAACTACATCATTTTCCCTGAGGTGGGCGAATTGGCTACAGTGAAGGGTGATTTCTACGCCCTTGGACATATTCCCAACGTAATTGGTGCCATTGATGGGACCCATGTGGCTTTGGTTCCCCCAAGAGACAGGGAGCAGGTGTACAGGAACAGAAAAAGTTACCATTCAATGAACATCCAGGTGGTGTGTTTGGCTGACCAGTACATCTCGCATGTAAATGCCAAATTCCCAGGGTCAGTGCATGACGCCTACATCCTAAGGAATAGCAGCATCCCTTACGTGATGGAACAGCTACAGAGACACCGTGTATGGCTAGTGGGGGACTCTGGGTACCCCAACCTGTCGTGGCTACTGACCCCAGTAAGGAATCCCCGGACCAGGGCAGAGGAACGGTACAATGAGGCCCATGGGCGTACTAGGAGGGTGATCGAACGCACCTTTGGCCTCCTAAAGGCCAGGTTTCGCTGCCTGCATATGACCGGTGGATCCCTAATGTACTCACCTAAGAAGGTGTGTCACATCATCGTGGCCTGCTGCATGCTTCACAACCTGGCTTTGCGCCGCCAGGTGCCTTTCCTGCAGGAGGATGGTCGAGACGGTGGTGTTGTGGCAGCGGTGGAACCTGAGGAGAGTGACGAGGAGGAAGACGACGGGGCTGAAACAGACAACAGGGACAGAATCATTGAACAGTACTTCCAATAGGACACAGGTAACATTTCAAAGATAATTTAGTAAATGTTAACTACTCTGCAGCATCTCTGCTGCCTGTCTATTTGCCCCAGTGTATGATGACTGAGTTTTGGCTTTTCCCTCCCTATTTCAGATCTGGGGTCCCCACTACGAATCCTGTGCTTCGTTTCCCCATGGACTACAGCTTTGTGGCAGCTGTTTGTTGACTTCACCATGTACAAGGACATATTTGCACTGTCATGTCAATTACAATCTATTGAAATCACAGCCAGACTCCTGATATTTTGGTGCAAAATAGGTGTTTATTGAAGTGCTCAAAATGGGATGGGTGGTTTCAAGTGGGTGGGGGCTATGGTGAAGGAATGTCCATGGCAGAGTCCAGAGTAACAGTCACACAGGTGCATTGTCCAGAGGCCTGTGGAGAGATGGAGCATGGGCAGTTCGAGAATGGACAGGGTGACAATGTGGGACAGTGGGATGACATCAGGTGGTATCCATTGCTGGCGGGGGTCTTGACATCCTACTCTGTCTTGCGAGATCTCAGGGCCCTCTTGCGGGGTGGTTCTTCTCCTGCAGGAGGTGGGGGTCTGGTGGGCTGCTGCTGTGCGGGGGCCTCCTGTCCACTAGCGCCGGCGGAGGTGGATGGCTGTTCTTGGTCCAGGCTAGTGGCAGGGGCCCTTGGGTGTTGTTCAGTGTCCGCCCTGCTGTTTACGAGGTCCTGCAGCAGCCCTACCATGGTAACCAGGGTGGTGTTGATGGCTCTGATGTCCTCCCTGTACCCCCGATAGTGTTCCTCCTGCAGCACCTGGATCTCCTGGAACCGGGCCAGTACCGTCGCCATCGTCTCCTGGGAGTGGTTGTATGCTCCCATGATGGTGGTGAGGACCTCGTGGAGAGTGGGTTCCCTGGGCCTCTCCTCCCCCCCCTGTCGCACAGCTGCCCGCCGAGTTGCCCTGTTTCCCTGGGCCTCTGCCCCCTGGCCGGTGTGCCCACTACCACTGCCCCCAGGTCGCTGTTGTTGTTGGGGTGGTGGGTTATCCTGGGTGCCCTGTAGTGGTAGACACACCGCAGATTGACGCGCCCTGGAGACAGAGGCATGGGCCCGCTGGGTGGGAGCTGTGCTGGTGTTCCCAGAGGGGTTAGGGTCTATAGTGGCCTGTGCCTGTGTGAGGGGAACCGACTGTCCAGAGGTCCCCGATGGTCCGGGCTGGTCATCGGTGTCCAGATCGACAGAGCTGCTGTCATCGCTGACGGCCTCTTGGGTGGGGGGTGTGGATAATTCTGGCCCCTCCGCCGCGGTGTGTTGACGGTCGGGTCCTGCAGGGGTATAGAGGTATGGTTATAGTTTCAATGTGTGGCATATGGGTGTATCTGTGGGTTCCCGTGTCCCCAAGTGCTGGCATTCGTGTGTGGGGGCTTTGGTGAGGGTGGCTTGTGGGGGGGATGTGTATATGCATTGGGCATGCTTTGGTGATGGGTGTCCATGCTTAGTGGACGCATGCAGGCCTAGGTTTTGGGATGTGTGGGTTGTGATGGTGAGACATTGGCGGGGAATAGGTGTGCTGGGGGTGGGGGTGAGGATGGTGGTGGGGGTGAGGATGGTGGTGGGGGTGAGGGTGGGGGTGAGGATGGGGGTGGGGGTGAGGGTGGGGTTCGAGGATGGGGGTGAGGGTTGGGGTCTGATTTGGCATACAGGTGGGGGGGAAGCAGTATTGAAGCTTCAACTTACCAGTATCCATTCCTCCGCCGACTCCTGCGAGGCCGTCAGGATGCAGGATGTTCAAGACTTCCTCCTCCCATGATGTGAATTGTGGGGGTTGAGGTGGGGGTCCTCCGCCAGTCTTCTGCACGGCGATGTTGTGCCTGGATACCATGGAACGCACCTTCCCCCGTAGGTCGTTCCATCGCTTCCTGATGTCTTCCCGATTTCTGGGGTGCTGTCCCACTGCGTTCACCCTGTCGACAATCCTCTGCCATAGCTCCGTCCTCCGGGCAATGCTGGTGTATTGTATCTGTGTGCCGAACAGCTGGGGCTCTACACGAACGATTTCCTCCACCATAACCCTGAGTTCTTCGTCTGTGAAGCGGGGTTGTCTTTGGGGTGCCATGGGGTGGTGTGTATGATGTGTGGGGTGGAGTATGTGTATTTAAGTGAGTTGAGTGTGGTGGTGTGTGTTGTTTTGTGTGTGGATAGTGTGTGGGTGATGGTGTTGAGTGGCTGTGGCTGTTATGTTTTGGATGCTGGTGTCTCGCTCTTGTCTTCTTTACGAATTTTTAAGCGTAGGGGTTTGTGGGTGATGTGGGTGTGTGTTTTATATTGTATTGTGTGTGTGGGAGTGGTGTGTGTATGTGTATCAGGTGTGTGGGATTCAAATCGTCCAATGTGGGTGAGTTTTGTTCGTTTGTGTGTATTCTGGCCGCGCCGGTGTGTCCCGCCAATGGAATACCGCGTTTGAATGACCGCCGCGTGGATTCGTGGGTCGTAATGGCATGGGCGTATTTCTGTTGGCGTGGCGGTGGAGGTTTGGTCACCTCCACCTTTCCGCCGACCGCTGGTCTGGCGGTCTGTTGTGGCGGTCGGATTTTCGGAGGTTTGCCTTCTGCGGGTCAGAATGACCGTGGCGGGTTTCCGCGACCGCGGCGGGATTATGGAGGATTTCTGACCGGCGGTAGGCGCCTTTTACCGCCGAGGTCAGAATGACCACCATTGTGTGTACTTGTTTGAGTATGGCTTGTGTATTATTGCTAACATTCAAATGGCAGAAATGGCTGTAGGATCCTGGGCTTCCATCAGTTCTGAGTCAATGGGATGGAAGTCTGAAGGTTAAGAATCACTGCCCAACGGTTTGATTTGGTGGAGGTAGCCCCCAGGTGTATCATGTAGTACATTCTAAAAACTAGTAGAGAGGTTTGCTGGTTTATAGGGGAAGTCTACATTGAACATCATTGCATTTCATTGCAGAGAATGGAAGTCAATGGTCTGGTGGAGTCCACTAAGGTTAAAAAGTCAAGAGTAAAGTTGCCTCTGAAAGTGGATTTAATTAAAATGTAACCATACCAACAAGTGCGGTATAAGGAGAGGATGTGTCTTTAAGGCCAGAGGTGCTGACTTTGAAACTGGGTAACCAGGTTTGAGTCCCAGCTTCGGTTCAAAATCTTGTGATTGTGGACAAATCACTTAGGCCCTCATTACAACCCTGGTGGTTGGTGTTAAAGTGGTGGTAATACCGCCAACAGGCTAGAGGTAACTTCCCCCAAGATTATGACTTTTAGATATGGGGTTTTTGGTTGGCAGTCAGGTTACCCTCTATCCAAGCAAGAACCCTCACTCTATTCAGGGTAAGTCACACACAATCCAAAATTATCCTGTGCCCACCCTCTGGTAGCTTGGCACGAGCAGTCAGGCTTAACTTAGAAGGCAAGGTGTAAAGTATTTGTGCAATAAATCATACAATAACACAATGTAGCACCACAAAAATACACCCCACAGTGTTTAGAAAAATACATAATATTTATCAGGATAATTGTAGGTCAAAACGATTAAAGATGCAATGTGAAATTGTAGAGATATCACTGAAAAGTGATATTAAGTGTCTTAAGTCTTTAAAAAGCAAACAAAGTCTCTTTCAAGCACAAAGTACCTGGTATAAAGTGGAAAATCTCTGCAAAGGGCCGCAGAAGAAGAGATACGAGGAAAAATGGTGTGTGCGTCGATTTCTCCCCAGCACACACGGACTTGCGTCGTTTTTTTTCACGCGGGGAAGTCGTGCGTCGTTTTCCGGCACGCGGACAGTCTCTTTCTGTTGGTCGCAGGATTACCAGATGTCCCGGGGTCTGTGCGTGGATTCTTCGGCTTGTTTTCCCGCTGCACGTCGTTCTGGGAGGCTGTGATTGGAATTCTCATTCTCACGGCAGGCGTTGCGTTGATTTCCCCTCTGGAAGTCGGGCGGCGTTGTCCTTGCGAGGCTGTGCGTCGAAGTTCCGGTCGCCCCGAAGGTGTCGCGTCGATCAGCGTCGGTGTGCAGCGATTTTCTCGCTGTGGAGCAAGCTGTACGTCGAAATTTTCGGAGTCCAAATGAAAAAGAGAAGTCTTTTTGGTCCTGAGACTTCAGGGAACAGGAGGCAAGCTCTATCCAAGCCCTTGGAAAGCATTTCAGCAGCAAGGCAAGAGTTCAGCAAGGCAGCAGGGCAACAGCAAGGCAGCAGTCCTTTGTAGAAAGCAGTCACGTGATTTCTTTAGGCAGTCAGGCAGTTCTTCTTGGTAGGATGCAGGTTCTGGTTCAGGTTTCTTCTCCAGCAAGTGTCTGATGAGGTAGGGCAGAGGCCCTGTTTTATACCCAAATGTGCCTTTGAATTTGAAGTGGGGGAGACTTCAAAGAGTGGCTAAAAAGTGCACCAGCTCCCCTTTCAGTTCAATCCTGTCTGCAAGGGTCCCAGTAGAGGGTGTGACAGTCCTTTGTGTGAGAGCAGGCCCTCCACCCTCCCAGCCCAGGAAGACCCATTCAAAATGCAGATGTATGCAAGTGAGGCTGAGTACCCTGTGTTTGGGGTGTGTCTGAGTGAATGCACAAGGAGCTGTCAACCAAGCCCAGCCAGACGTGGATTGTAACGCACAGAAAGATTTAAGTGCAAAGAAATGCTCACTTTCTAAAAGTGGCATTTCTAGAATAGTAATATTAAATCTAACTTCACCAGTCAGCAGGATTTGGTATTACCATCCTGGCCATACTAAATATGACCTTCCTACTCCTTTCAGATCAGCAGCTTCCACTTCAATACTGTATGAGGGCAGCCCCAATGTTAGCCAATGAAGGGAGCAGGCCTCACAGTAGTGCAAAAACGAAGTTAGGAGTTTTACACTACCAGGACATATAAACTACACAGGTACATGTCCTGCCTTTCACCCACACAGCACCCTGCTCTAGGGGTTACTTAGGGCACACATTAGAGGTGACTTACATGTGGAGAAAGGGGAGGTTTAGGCTTGGCAAGTACTTTTAAATGCCAAGTCGAGGTGACAGTGAAACTGCACACACAGGCCTTGCAATGGCAGGCCTGAGACAAGGTAAAGGGGCTACTTAAGTGGGTGGCACAACCAGTGCTGCAGGACCACTAGTAGCATTTAATCTACAGGTCCTAGGCACATATAGTGCACATTACTAGGGACTTATAAGTAAATTAAATAGTCCAATTAGGTATGATCCAAGGTTCCCATGTTTAAAGGGAGAGAGCATATGCACTTTAGCACTGGTCAGCAGTGATAAAGTGCGCAGTCTAAAAGCCAGCAAAAAGAGTGTCCAAAAAGTGGAGGGATGCAGGCAGAAAGTTAGGGGTGACCACCCTAAGGCTGTCAGGTTTAACATGTGTCACCCCCAGCTGAAAGTGGGGAGAGCTACCCGACCTCCTGGGAGCTCTCATCGCTAAGGCGGAAGTATCTGGAGAGACCATCAGCATTGGTGTCGTCAACCCCTGGGTAAGGTTCCACGGTAAAGTACATCCGCTATAGGGAAATGGACCACCTCAAGAGTTTAGGATTTACACCCCTCATCTGCATGAGCCATCTGAGGGGCCTGTGGTCTGTCTGAACCCGGAAGTGAGTCCCAAACAGGTATGGCCTCAGCTTCTTCAGTGCCCAGATCACAGCAAAAGCTTCTCTCTCAATAGCACTCCACCTCTGTTCTTGTGGTAATAGCCTTCTGCTAATAAAGACTACTGGTTGGTCTAGGCCCTCCTCATTTAGCTGTGCTAGGACCGCCGATATGCCGTGCTCTGAAGCGCCTGTCTGCACGATAAATTCCTTGGAGTAGTCAGGGGCCTTGAGCACGGGGCCATGGACATGGCTTCCTTCAGAGAGTCAAAGGCTTTCTGACAAGCCTCTGTCCAATTCACCAACCTAGGTTGTTTCTTGGAAGTGAGTTCTGTCAAGAGTGACACAATGGTACCATAGCCCTTGACAAATCTGTGGTAGTATCCTGTGAGGCCTAAAAAGGCTCTCACCTCAGTCTGTGTTCTAGGTGGTTGCCAGGCCTTGATAGTTTCAATCTTGGCCTGGAGTGGCTGCACCTTGCCACCACCCACTAGGTGTCCCAAGTACACCACGGAACCCTGCCCAATCTGGCACTTACTAGCCTTGATGGTCAGGCCTGCCTGTTGCAGGGCCTGAAGCACCTCCTTGAGGTGGAGCAGGTGTTCCTCCCAGCTGGAACTGTAGACAGCTATGTCGTCCAGGTAGGCTGCACAGAAGGCATCCTTGCCAGCTAGGACCCCGTTAACCAACCGTTGGAAGGTACCGGGGGCATTTTTCAACCCAAATGGCATCACCCGGAACTGGTAATGGCCATCAGGTGTGGAAAATGCAGATCTCTCTTTAGCCCCCTCAGTCAGGGCGATCTGCCAGTACCCTGAAGTAAGATCAAATGTACTAAGGAACTTGGCAGCGCCCAGTCTGTCAACGAGCTCATCAGCTCGGGGGATGGGGTGAGCATCAGTCCGTGTGACTGAGTTGAGACCCCGGTAGTCCACACAGAACCGGAGTTCTGGCTTCGCACCTGCGGCCAACACCACAGGGCTGGCCCAGGGACAACTGGATTTCTCGATAACCCTCAAAGCTAACATCTTGGAGACCTCCTCCTTGATGGTGGCCTTCACCTTATCCGATAACCTGTAAAAAAAATTCTTCACAGGGAGACTGTCACCTGTGTCAATGTCATCAACACAGAGGTGGGTCAGTCCAGGAGTAAGGGAGAACAGGGGGGAGAACTGCTCCAACAGCTCATAGCAGTCTCCTCTCTGGTTTAGAGTCAGGGAGTCAGAGAGAATGACACCTTTCGCTGACCCATCACCTTCTTGGGCAGAGAGGAGGTCGGGGAGAGGTTCACTCTCCTCTTCCATTCCTTCATCTGTGACCAGAAGCATGTTGATTTCAGACCTCTCAAAATGAGGCTTCAGTCGGTTGACATGGAGCACCCTTAGGTGGGGTCCTAGGGGTTTGGAGGTCCACTAGGTAAGTGGCCTCCCCTTTCCGCTCCTTTACTTCAAATGGGCCAGACCAGCGGTCCTGGAGAGCTCTAGGCTCTACTGGCTCCATTACCCACACTTTGTCTCCAGGTTGAAACTCTACCAGGGTGGCCTTCTGGTCATACCAGCGTTTCATTACCACTTGACTGGCCTCAAGGTTACTTTTGGCCTCTTTCCAGAAGCGGGTCATCTGGTTGCGGAGGGCCAACATGTAGCTGACCACATCCTGAGGGGGTGCCTTTGGAGCTTACTCCAACCCCTCCTTGACAATGCTTAAGGGTCCCCTGGCAGGGAACCCATAGAGAAGCTCAAAGGGACTGAACCCTACCCCCTTCTGGGGTACCTCTCTGTAAGCAAAGAGAAGGCATGGTAAGAGGACGTCCCACTTACGTCTCATGGCCTCAGGGAGGCCACCAATCATGCCTTTCAAGGTCTTGTTGAATCTCTCCACAAGACCATTAGATTGGGGGTGATAGGGTGTGGTGAACTTGTAGGTTACACCACACGCATCCCACAGAGACTTCATGTATGCAGACATGAAGTTAGTGCCTCTGTCAGACACTATCTCCTTTGGGAATCCCACACGGGTAAATATCCCCATCAGAGTTCTGATCACCACCGGTGCAGTTACGGTCCTCAGAGGGATTGCCTCTGGGTAACGGGTGGCCTGGTCCACCAAAACCAGGATGAACCTGTTGCCTAGGGCAGTTTTGGGGTCCAATGGACCAACAATGTCGATGCCCACCCTCTCAAAGGGGGTGCCAACGACAGGAAGTGGAATCAGGGGGGTCTTACCCCTTTTTACTGTTTTACCACTGGCCTGGCAGGTAGGACAAGATCTACAGAACGTATCTGAGTTTGTCCTTATTCTGGGCCAATAAAAGTGGGTGACAAGCCTGTCAAAGGTCTTGCCTTGCCCCAAATGTCCTGCCAGGGGAATGTCGTGAACCAGACCCAGTAGCAAGGTTCGGTAACACTGGGGGACCACCAGCGCATGCGCTGCCCCATTGGCTGGAACCTTAGGCTCACTGTAGAGGAGATCATTCTCCCAATATATTTGGTGATCGCCAGAGGCTTCACCTGCTGCCTGGGCTGAGGCTTGCTTCCTCACACCTTCTAGAGAGGGACATTCTTTCTGCGCCTTGCAGAATTCCTCCCTGGTGGATCCACCCTCAACTTGCCAGCCAGCAAGCTCAGGTAGATCACCTAGGGTGGCAATGTCTTCCCCAGTTGGCTCGGGAACCTCCTCCTCAGGAACCCCGTCAACCACTGCAGGAACTTCTGGGACCGGTTTCCCGAGTCCCTTGCCCCTCCTCTTGGCAGTTCTCTGGGCCATTGTTCCAGGCTCCAGACGCCCTTGACTTCCCTCTCGGTCAGCCATGGACCGTATGGTCATGCAGACCCACTCAGGTAACCCTAACATCTCCAGGTGAGATCTGAGCTCTACTTCTTTCCAAGCAGTATGCTCAAGATCATTGCCTAACAGACAATCTACAGACATGGCAGGACTCACTGCTACTTTCAAAGTACCAGAGACCCCCCCCCACTCAAAGGGAACCAGAGCCACCGGTAGGTGACTCTCACGATTGTCAGCGACTATGACCTGGTGGAATGTATTAGGGACTATCTGCTCTGTTGACACCAGCTGACTCTTGATAGTAGTCATACTGGCTCCTGTGTCACGCAGAGCCTCCACCTTTTGCCCATTAATGGTGACCCACTGCCTGTACTTGAAAGTATTTTGGGGCATGTGGGCTTTGGGCACCATTTCTCCTTCTCCCAGAGACACTAGGGAAATCTCTACCTGCTCCCCAAAGCTATCTGGGTCCATCTCCTCCCCGAGCGCTACACTAGTCAACCCAGGTGTCTGTCCAGCAGTGGACGGTGCGCTCTTGGAGCACTGGGGGTCGCCTTTATAGTGACCATATTGGCAGCACTCTAAGCATTTGGGGTTGGATCTCCCTGATTTATCATAAGTCCCTGGCTTTTTCCCAAATCTGGAAAAGGAATGGTTGCCACCCCCTCCCTGGGAATTCTTTTGGGGGCCTTTGGAGAGTTCCTTATCTGTAAGTTTATCTCCTCCCTCTTTCTTCTGTTGGGAACCCTGACCACCTTTGTGGGTGTCCCCCCCAGGTACCTTTTTGGACACTCTGGTGCTAACCCAGAGGTCCGCCTCCTCAGCGAGCTTCCTGGGATCAGTCAGCTTACTATCTACCAAGTGCTGGTGCAACTCTGTAAAAGTAATATTGAGCATATGCTCTCTCAGAATCAAGTCATATAACCCTTTATAATTATCTACTTTGTTGCCCTGCACCCATCCATTCAGTGCCTTACTGGAAAAGTCAAAGAAATCTACCCATGTTTGTGTGGTTTGTTTGGTGCTGTCCCTGAACCTCTGATGGTATCTCTCAGGGGACAGCCCAAACTTGACAAGTAAAGTGGCTTTCTGAAGTGGGTATGTGTTTTGATCAGGTTGGTCCAATGTGAGAAGTGTGTCCCTCTCCAATGGCGGCACATAACCCCACATAGCTACCCCCCATTGCCCTTCAGGAACCTCATGAGCCCTTAGTGCAACTTCATAAGCAGCTAACCATTTATCTATGTCATCTCCCACCACAAAACTGGGCACCACATTTTTGGGTATACAAACCTTCTTTTCTCCAGCAGGTCCTGTCTGTATGCTGCCACCATTATTGCTGGATTCAGACTGTCTCACCTTGATCTCCAGCTCCTTGAGACTCAGTTCATGAGCCAACAATAGTTTCTTTTCAGCCAAAGCTCTTTCAGCTTCCACCTGTTTGGCTGCTCTTTCAGCCTCAGCTTGTTTGGCTTCTCTCTGTGCCCTCTTTTCTTCTTGTTGGGCCTCAATTTTCAGTTTTGCCATTTGCAATTGGAACTCCCTTTCTTCTTTCCTTTCCTCTGCGGTCAGGCTTTGCTCAGAGACACTGCTCCCTGGTCTGGAAGGGGGCATAATTGCAGTGGTAACATTACCCACTGATGGCAATAAATCATCTGAGGGGCCATTTTCTGGCTCCTCTTCCTCCTCATTCTCCTCTAAATGGGCTTCTGCCCAGGCCCTCAGCGCCACTTGAAAGTCCTCCTTTTTGGAGGCCCCTTGGGTGGGTACTCTCAACACCCTGCAGAGCCCTCTTAGCTGTTTGACAGTATATGTCTCCAACAGGGCTAGGTCCAAATCTCCTACTTGTGGCCCAGCCATTGACATGTTGAGTGAGGATTTAGTTTTTGAAAATTGTCAGGAAAAACAAATTTGCAAAAAGAGATCAAAATCAAGTTGACCTTCAACTGTGGGTAGGTAGTGAAATACTTAGCTACTGTATGTCACTGCACAAATACAAGTCCTATCCTCACCGCTGATCACCAATGTTAGAAATGGGGTTTTTGGTTGGCAGTCAGGTTACCCTCTGTCCAAGCAAGAACCCTCACTCTAGTCAGGGTAAGTCACACACAATCCAAAATTATCCTGTGCCCACCCTCTGGTAGCTTGGCATGAGCAGTCAGGCTTAACTTAGAAGGCAATGTGTAAAGTATTTGTGCAATAAATCATAAAATAACACAATATAGCACCACAAAAATACACCACACAGTGTTTAGAAAAATATATAATATTTATCAGGATAATTGTAGGTCAAAACGAATAAAGATGCAATGTGAAATTGTAGAGATATCACTGAAAAGTGATATAAAGTGTCTTAAGTCTTTAAAAAGTCTGTTTCAAGCACAAAGTACCTGGTTTAAAGTGGAAAATCTCCGCAAAGGGCCACAGAAGAAGAGATACGTGGAAAAATGGTGTGTGTGTCGATTTCTCCCCTGCACACACGGACTTGCGTCGTTATTTTTCATGCGGGGAAATCGTGCGTTGTTTTTCGGTGCGGGGACAGTCTCTTTCTGTGGGTCGCGGGATTACCAGATGTCCCGGGGTCTGTGTGTGTATTCTTCGGCTTGTTTTCCGGCTTCACGTCGTTCCCGGAGGCTGTGCGTGGAATTCTCGTTCTCACGGCAGGCGTCGATTTCCTCTCTGGAAGTCGGGCGGGGTTGTCCTTGCGAGGCCGTGCGTCGAAGTTCCGGTCGCCCTGAAGGTGTCGCGTTGATCAGCATCGGTGTGCGGTGATTTTCTCGCCACAGAGCAAGCTGTGCGTTGAAATGTTCGGCGCACAAAAAGTCCAAATGAAAAAGAGAAGTCTTTTGGGTCCTGAGACTTCAGGGAACAGGGGGCAAGCTCTATCCAAGCCCTTGGAGAGCACTTCAGCAGCAAGGCAAGAGTTTAGCAAGGCAGCAGGGCAACAGCAAGGCAGCAATCCTTTGTAGAAAGCAGTCAGGTGAGTCCTTTAGGCAGCCAGGCAGTTCTTCTTGGCAGGATGCAGGTTCTGGTTCAGGTTTCTTCTCCAGCAAGTGTCTGATGAGGTAGGGCAGAGGCCCTGTTTTATACCCAAATGTGCAGTTGAAGTGGGGGAGACTTCAAAGCGTGGCTAAGAAGTGCACCAGGTCCCCTTTCAGTTCAATCCTGTCTGCCAGGGTCCCAGTAGGGGGTGTGGCAGTCCTTTGTGTGAGAGCAGGCCCTCCACCCTCCCAGCCCAGGAAGACCCATTCAGAATGCAAGTGAGGCTGAGTATCCTGTGTTTGGGGTGTGTCTGAGTGAATGCACAAGGAGCTCTCAACCAAGCCCAGACAGACGTGGATTGTAAGGCACAGAAAGATTTAAGTGCAAAGAAATGCTCACTTTCTAAAAGTGGCATTTCTAGAATAATAATATTAAATCCAACTTCACCAGTCATCATGATTTGGTATTACCATCCTGGCCATACTAAATATGACCTTCCTACTCCTTTCAGATCAGCAGCTACCACTTCAATACTGTATGAGGGCAGCCCCAATGTTAGCCTATGAAGGGAGCAGGCCTCACAGTAGTGCAAAAACGAATTTAGGAGTTTTACACTACCAGGACATGTAAACTACACAGGTACATGTCCTGCCTTTCACCCACACAGCACCCTGCTCTAGGGGTTACCTAGGGCACACATTAGAGGTGACTTACATGTGGAGAAAGGGAAGGTTTAGGCTTGGCAAGTACTTTTAAATGCCAAGTCGAGGTGACAGTGAAACTGCACACACAGGCCTTGCAATGGAAGGCCTGAGAAAAGGTAAAGGGGCTACTTAAGTGGGTGACACAACCAGTTCTGCAGGCCCACTAGTAGCATTTAATCTACAGGCACTAGGCACATATAGTGCACACTATTAGGGACTTATAAGTAAATTAAGTAGTCCAATCAGGTATGATCCAAGGTTACCATGTTTAAAGGAAGAGAGCATATGCACTTTAGCACTGGTTAGCAGTGATAAAGTGCGCAGAGTCTAAAAGCCAGAAAAAACAGTGTCCAAAAAGTGGAGGGAGGCAGGCAAAAAGTTAGGGGTGACCACCCTAAGGCTGTCAGGTCTAACAATGACCATGGCAGAAAGATCTTCGATAGACAGCCAATGTACCACACTGACTGTCAGGGTAGAAACAACAACCACCACGGCGGTAGCCGCCTACAGCCAGGCGGAAGTCAATGTTCCACCCACCATATTAAGACACTGAAATCCGCCACCTTTTCCGGGGCAGTGCCAACAACACCAGAAGCCTGGTGGAAACTGAGCTCAGAAGTGAAAGGACTCACAATTGGAGACACAGGGAACAAACACGCTGCGATGGAGCCCGAACTGCATGTCTTAACCATGATCTTCTACGTGCTGGTCCACCACAAACACCAACGCTGGCGAAGACGATGACGGTGAGTACAGACGCCTAGCACACAAGGGAGGGAGGAAGGAAAAAGACAGTGACACAAACACGCACCACACACACACACACCTAACACCATACATACAAGCAGCTGCATTACTAAAACATTTTTACCCCGTAACCCGGATGAATAATGCAAAGACAAAACAAGTTTGCAAATGTGAATGTAATGAGATCAACACAGCATGAAAAATATGTTAGGCAAGATAATAGGTATAGACATATGTACCGAAAAAGGGACACAGCCCTGTCCACAATGTTCGTAGGCCACATCGCCACAGGCTAAAGTCCAAGGCCCCACATGTCACTTGGATCAACACGGAGAGAATACTGCAGGGGCATCAGTTGGTAAATAGGCAGGCACCTCAGGTGGATGGGGGGGGTACCTCAGCCGGGAGATGGAACAAGACCACTAGTTCCTGGAGGGGGCAACATGCCCTGTGCTTGGTCCTGGGGAGTGCAAGGCCACAGTCTCTCAGGTGGGTGACTTGCCCACTTGTTCTGGAGGGGGAAATGCCCTGTGCTTGGTCCTGAGGAGTGCAAGGCCACAGTCTCTCAGGTGGGTGACTTGCCCATTTGTTCTGGAGGCGGCAACATGCCCTGTGCTTGGTCCTGGGGAGTACAAGGCCACAGTCTCTCGAGTGGGTGTCTTTCCCACTGGTTCTGGAGGGGGCCTCGTGCCCTGTGCGCTTGATCCTAGGGAGTTTTGGGTATGTGGGTGTCTTAACCACTGGTTCTGAAGGGGGCATCGTGCCCTGTGCTTTTGATCTTGGGGAGTCTTGGGTATGTGGGTGTCTTACCCACTGGTTCTGGAAGGGGCATTGTGCCCTGTGCTCTTGATCCTGGGGATTCTTGTGTATGTGGGTGTCTTAGCCACTGGTTCTTGATGGGGCATTGTGCCCTGTGCTCTTGATCCTGGGAAGTCTCTCAGGTGGGTGTCATACCCACTAGATTTGCAGGGGGCAGGCCGCACAGCAGCCCATGGAGGCAGGATTACAGACCGTCCGCTGGCAGCGACGGCTGCTCACTGGAGGTGGTGGTGCTGCTATTGGGGGGAGGCTCCTGCCCATCCCCTGCAACCTTGGACGGCTGCTCACTGGAGGTGGTGGTGCTGCTGGGGGGGTGTGTCTCCTGCCCATCCCCTGCAACCTCAAACGGCTGCTCACTAGAGCCGGTGGTGCTGCTGGTGGGTGGAGGCTCCTGCCCATCCCCTGCAACCTCGGACGGCTGCACAACCATGGTTGGTGGTGGGGTCTCTGTCACAGTTCCTGCCCCAGGCCCCTTCCTCTTCCTGCCTGCTGGTACAGGCTCCCTGCTCTTCCTGGCAGCTGGGGCAGGCTCCTTTCCATTTTTAGCAGCTGCTGCAGGCTCCTTTGTCTTCCTGGCAGCTGGGGCAGGCTCCTTTCCCTTGAGGCTGCCTGGTGCAGGCTCCTTCACCTTCAGGACATGTGGCCTGGATCCTTTTTCACCATGAGTGGGTGTGGTGACGACTGGGCCCATGGACTGGGTGGCTGAGTTGCTTGGCTGGGTTCTTCCTACCCTGCCCATACGTGCAGGGGGGAGGAGTAGGAAAGAGGTCAATGGTGGATAGGAACAGTTTGTTAGGGACATTGGAGCGCGAAGAGGGAGAAAGAATGGGAGTGGAGGAAGAGGGAGTGGTTGGTGGAGGTGTCTGTCTGCTGATTTTGGGTGCATGTGCATGGGCTGGATGCTGTTGTGAGGTGGATGGCTGTTGGCTGTCTGAGTGCTTGCGTTTGTGTACCTTAGGAGGGGGGGACAGACACAGTGGGAGAGGACACAGGAGACGTGTGCATGGCTGTTGTGGAGGTGTCTGCCAGTGAGGTGTGTGTTGTTCTGCTTGGTGTGGTGATGATGCTGGTAGTGGGTGATGATGTAGTGCATGCAGGTGTGAGTGTAGACAGAACTGGGAGGGAGACCGGGGAGGAGTAGGAGGAGGGAGGGACAGTGGGAATAGTGGATGTTGGTGTGTCTGCATCTGGATGGTGTTTGTGTTAGTGTCTGTTAGTGTCTGTGGGATGAAGTGGGGTGGCTGTGTTTGCTGTGTGGCTGCTAACTATTTCTCTGCTAGTCCTATGGCATATTGAGTAGGTCTGTTCCCTATGTGTAAGGGTGCTGTAAACTCCAACGGTGGTGTTAGTGCAGCCATTGACCAAGTGTACCCTTTGCCCCTCCCCTCTTTTTGTTTTGTCACCCTGTCCTTATGTGCATTAGCATCATCTGGCAGAGAAGCAGAGGCACAGGTGACAGAGAGAGCTGCATCCCACAGGACCCAGGAGGCAGAGTCCACTGACGGTGAGGGCACCAGTGGAATGGAGGGCGAGGGGAGCACCACGGCAGAGACTGGAGGGGACAGTTCTGACACAGATACCTCCTCAGATGGAAGCTCCCTGGTGGTGTCAGACACCTCTGTGAGCACCCCAGCTACAGGTACAGCCACCACCCCCATACCAGCACCGCCCTCCCAGGCGCCCCTCAAAGAGTTGCCCGTGTCCGCTCACCCATGAGGGTGGGCATCTCCTTTGCCCCAGGCACTTCAGGCCCTGCCCCAGTGAGCCATGCTGCCCTGATTGAGGAGGCTATTGACCTCCTGAGATCATGTCAACCATTGTGAATGCCATCCAGGGGCTGGCATCCCAGATGCAGCAATGTAATGCATTCCTGGAGGGCATTCACGTTGGATTGGCGGCCCAACAGAGATCGATTCAGGATCTTGCCTCCCCTCTGATGGCAGCCATTGTCCCTGTTTCTACCGTCCCCCCTCCAACTGCCACTTTCCAGTCCCACTCCCTCAACCCCGACCCATCCCAGGCACACATACAGACAAGCATGCACACAAGGCAAGACACAAGAGTGGCACAGGCAAACACAAGGCACTCACGCAAACACCATACAGTTGCAGACAAGACAACATCCACTGCCTCCACTGTCTCCCCCTCCTCCTCCTCCTCCACCTCCCTTCCAGTCACGTCCACAATCACACTTGCATGCACTACATATACATCCACTATCAGCATCACCACACCAAGCAGAGCACACACCTCACTGGCAGACACCTCCACAACAGCCATGCACACGTCCCCTGTGTCCTCTCCCACCCTGTCTTTCCCCCCTCCTAAGGGATAGACACACAAGCATTCACACACCCAACAGCCACCCACCTCACATCAGCATACAGCCCATGCACCTGCACTCAAGTCCAGCAGACATACACCTCCAACAACCACTCCCTTATCCTCCACTCCCATTACTCCTTCCTCCTCCCTCTGCACCGTTCCTAAAAAAGCTTTTCCCTTCCCAAATTGACCTCTTCCCTACCCCTCCCCTGTCCTGCACGTATGGGCAGGGTACCAAGGACACAGCCCAGCACCTCAGCCAAACAGTCCATGGGGACAGTGGTAGCACCAAGTAATTGTGGTGGTAAGGATACTAAACCTCCATCACAGAAGGGGAAGGAGCCAGCACTACCAGGGAAGAAGGAGAGGGGGCCTGTACCACCAGGGAAGAGTGTGAAGAGTCCTACAGCACCAGGGAAGAGTGTGAAGAATCCTGCACCACCAGGGAAGTGAGCGAAGGGGCCTGCACCACCAGAGAAGAGTGTGAAGGGGCCTGCACCACCTGTGAAGAAGGGGAAGGAGTCTGCACCACCAGGCACAGAGGGGAAGAGCCCATCCACCCCTGCCAGGAAGGGTAAGGGATCCACAACCCATGGACAGGAGGAGACAAGGCACTCTACACCAGTGGAAGCTGTCAGGCTAACACCGCCCTAACCACCAGCTGTCATGGGGCCCCCACCGCCAGCTCTGGAAACGAAGCCATCAGACAGTGCAGAGGCTGCCCAGGAGGCTCCTCCAACCACCACCACACTGCAGAGGCTGCACAGGAGGCTCCTCCAACCACCACCACAGTGCAGTCATCGGACAGTGCAGAGGCTGCCCAGTAGGCTCCTCCAACCACCACCACAGTGCAGCCATTGGACAATGCAGAGGATGCCCAGAAGGCTCCTCGAACCGTCACCACAGTGCAGCCATCGGACAGTGCAGAGGCTGCCCAGGAGGCTCCTCTAACCACCACCACAGTGCAGCCATCCCCGTCAGCGGATGCCATGTAGGCCACCCTCCAGGTGCTGCTGTGTGGGCTGCCCCCTCGAGAACCAGTGGGGATGTCACCCACTTCAGAGACTGTGGCCTTGCACTCCCCAGGACAAAGCAATGGGCATGGAGTCCTCTCCAGAACCAGTGGGCAAGTCACCCATTTCAGAGACTGTGACCTTGCACTCCCCAGGATAAAGCAATGGGCATGGAGCCCCATACAGAACCAGTGGGCAAGTCACCCACTTCAGAGACTGTGACCTTGCACTCCCCAGGATAAAGCAATGGGCATGGAGCCCCATACAGAACTAGCGGGGACGTTCCCGTATTCGGCTGAGGTGTCCCTCCCCATCCCCCTGAGGTGCCTTCCCAATTACAAAATGAAGCCCCTGCAGTGTTCTCTCCGGATGTTTCAAGATACAGGTTGGGCCTTGGACTGTGCCCTGTGGCGTTGTGTGCCCTCATGACTTTGGACTGGGCATTGACCCTTTATGGACATTTGTATATATTTGGTTTGTGTGGTGGGTTTTGCTATGCTAATACATTGTCGATACTCCAGCATTGTGGTCCGCGTTTTATTATGCTGCGTGTCATGTGCCATTGGTTTATGTGTGCAGTTGGATGTGTGTCACTCTCGTTTTCCTCCCACCCTCCCTTGTATGCTAGGCGGTGTAGTCATGGTCATGGTCTTCATCGGCGTTGGTGTTCCAGGTGGAGCATGACTTAGAAAATCATCTGGAAAACTTGCAGTTCGGGTTCCATGGAGTCGTGGTTCTTCCCTGTGTCTCCAATGGTGAGTCCTTTCACTTCTGAGCTCTGTTTCCGCCAGGCTTTTGTTGGCATTGGTACTGCCCCGGAAAAGGTGGTGGTTTCGTGTGTCTTAATATGGTGGGTGGTACTTTGTCTACCGCCTGGCTCTTGTTGGCTGCCGCCGTGGTGATTGTTGTTGCCACCGTGGCGATTTGTGTGGTACATTGTGTCAACATCTGGGCAGTGCGCATTCTATGGGCGACTAGAATGCAAAAACCCAGCACTCTCAAGATAACGTAATTTATGCATTGTGCTGATATTTTGTTGTTTAACCTTTTGCATTGCAGAGTTCAATCCTGAAGACTTATTTTTAAGGTGCTTATAAATACTGTTCATTTGCAATGTATTGCTGCAGGCTTTCAGAGTGTGTCAGGGTGTGGTCCCTTTCCAGGGCCTTCTAGAAGCTTTCCCTGCAGCATGCCTGGGTGTGGTTCTGGGCTGGGCCAAGACTCTATAAAAGGGAGCCAGCCCAGCTCCACGTGCTCACTATTCAGAGGCTTCGGTGCAGAGCAGCAGCAACTTCCTGAGTTCTTGTTCTGGTGGCCTACTTTGATTTTCCAGGCCTCGCCCTTTTACTCGGCCTGGTGATTCTTGATCAGGACGGTAAGATGGAGGTCGGGCTGGGCCCCCGACTCCGTTATCGATGACGCTCGAGTTCTTGGGCCTAATCTTTGCATGATAAGTAACGGGACTCTAGCGCGTGTGAATGTGCGTTTGATCTTTTCTTGGCATTTGCATGCGGTCCTTTGAATCGGCAAGACGCGCGATTCGCTTCATGGTGGTTTAACCCTTGATATTCATTGTACGCTACCATTCCTTGGCAGTTACATGGTGGCCTTCGAATCGGCAAGACGTGCGATTCGTTTCATGGTGATTTAACCCTTGATATTCATTGTACACTACCATTTCCTTGGCAGTTACATGGTGGCCTTCGAATCGGCAAAAGACGTGCGATTCGCTTCATGGTGATTTAACCCTTGATACTCATTGTATGCTAGCATTCCTTGGCAGTTACATGGTGGCCTTCGAATCGGCAAGACGCGTGATTCTTTCCTTGTGTTTAATTTGTGATATTCATTGAGCGCTACCATTCCTTCGCAGTTTCATGGTGGCATTCGAATCAGCAAGACGTGCAATTCTTTCCTTGTGTTTAATTCGTGATATTCATTGCACGCTACCATTTCTTGGCAGTTACATGGTGACATTCGAATCTGCAAGACGCGCAATTCGCTTTTCGTGCTTTAACCCTTGATATTCATTGTCTGCTACCATTTCTTGGCAGTTACATGGTGGCATTTGAATCAGCAAGACGCGCGATTCGCTTTTCAGGTTTAACCCTTGGTATTCATTGTGCGCAACCATTCTCTGTTATTTACACGGTTGCTTTCGAATCGGCAAGACGCGAGATTCGCTCTTCGTGTTTAATCCTTGGTATTCATTGTGCGCAACCATTTTCTGTTATTTAAAAGGTTGCTTTCGAATCGTCAAGAAGCGCGATTCTTTACTTGTGTACAAATCACGATATTCATTGTGCGCAACCATTCTCTGACATTTACAATGTTGCATTCAAATCGGCAAGACGCGCCATTTGTTTCCAGTGCTTAATTCATGTTATTCATTTTGCGCAACAGTTTCATGACATTCACAAAACTCTTGTGGAAATCCACGATGTGCACAATTTATGTTCTGGCATTCTAAGGATCTAATGGGCTATAATTCTGGATCTTATATTCTATGTCTATGTAGGGTCTCTAGTACAATTCCTATTATTTTCCAAGGAATGTTTGGAGAGTCTTATCCTCATGTAATGAGGCTGTGTTTGTTTTGGCACATTATTCATGTGTTTGTTTTGGCACATTATTCAGGAAGGTTCTAGTATCCCTAGAACAGTAAGTTTTCAATTCATGAAAATTCATGAAAATTCCATATGAAACATTGTCCTAACCATTTTTGATTCTTTTCCAGGTACCTAGATTTATTAAGGTCTAATTAGAGTCTAGTTCTAGACCATTCATGTTTTCTTAGTTCTAGGTGTTATTTCATGTTTCAAGCATCACTGAACTCTAGACTCAACAGAGAGTTATTTCATGTTCCCAGTATCACTGAACTCTAGACTCAACAGAGTGTTATTTCATGTTCTGAGGATCACTGAACTCTAGGCTCAACAGTGTGTTTATTTCATGTTTCAAGTATCACTGAACTTTAGGTTCAACAGAGTGTTATTTCATGTTCCGAGTGTCATAGAATTCTGGACTCAATAGAGTTTTATTTTATGTCCCAAGAATCTAAATATCTAAATGTGGTTTTGAATCTGATGTTGTGTTGTTTAATTTTTTGCTTCCCACAGGTCTCCTTCCCAGCTGTCCCCTTCCTAATCCCCTCTTCCCCTCTTGAACTCTCTTAGCCTCTGTGATTTATCTATCAGAGTCTTGGAGCTGTTCAGTGGTGGACGTGTTGGGAACGTGCACAGACCCCGAGGATCTGGTGACTCTGACACATTGGCTGTCTATGGGAGTTCTCACAGCCATGGTCCTATTTGCTGGTACTTACTACCAGCCTGTTGGCGGCATTACTGCTACTTTATCATTCACCGCCAGGGTCATAAGAGGGCCTATGTGTTGTAGTTAGGCTATCGGGATATTTGTGTTTTGGATTTTTTAGGAGCAGAAGGGGTTTCAGTTGTAGATTTTCTGGGTTGTGTTATGAGTCTCTTTAAGTTTGGGATACCTTGGAGCTGTCCTGCAGTACAGTCAGGAATATTTGGTATGAAGTATGAAACAAGCTTTGACAAAGCCAATAGATCGCACCTATTTCAGAGCTTTTGGCTTTGCTAATGTGCTTTAACCATGTTGTACACCAGCATGGTTGTCGTTCAGCATTGCTAAAAGTTTAGTGGCTTAGAGGTTAGTGGTGTGTAGTGGAGTGGCTTGGAGTGGAGTGGCATAGAGTGAAGTAGAGTGTCATAGAGTAAAGTTGAATGGAGAGGAGTAGAGTGTTATAGGGTGGAGTGTCGTAGATTGGTGTTGCATAGAATGGAGTGCCATAGAGTGGAGAATAATGTAATAGACTGGAATGGAGTAGACTGTTGTAGAGTGGAGTGGAGTAGACTAGAGAACTGTGGAGTGTTGTATAGTGTTATAGAGTGTTGTCGAGTGAACTGGCATAGAGTGGAGTAGAGTGTCGTAGAGTGGAGTGGGATGAAGTGAAGTAGGGTAGAGTGGTGTAGAGTGGAGAGGTGTAAAGTGGTGTAGGGTGTTGTAAACTGTCTGAGTGGAGTAGAGTGTGATAGAGTGGAGTGTCTTAAAGTGTTGTAGAGTGGCATGGAGTGGTGTAGAGTAGAATAGTGTCATAGAGTAGAGGACAGTGGAGTTGTGTAGAGTACAGTGGTGTAGAGTGCAGTAAAGTGTTGTGGAGTTCCATAAAGTGGAGTGGTGGCGGAGAGTGGAGTTTTGCACAGTGGAGGGGCATAAAGTGGAGTAGAATGTCATAGAGAGGAGTGGAGTAGGTTGTGGAGTGGCATAGAGTGGAGTTGAATAGAGAGGAGTAGAGTGTTATAGAGTGGACTGTCATAGAGCGGACTGTCATAGATTGGTGTTGTATAGAATGGAGGGGCATAGAAAGGAGTGGAGTGTCAAAGACTGGAATGGAGTAAATGGTTGTAGAGTGGAGTAGAATAGAGTAGAGTGGAGTGGCATAGAGAGTCGTAGTGTGGCGTGTTGTGGTTTGAGTGAACTAGAGTAGTGTGGAGTAGAGTGTTATTAAGTGTTGTAGAGTGGAGTGGCGTGAAGGGGAGTAGAGTGGAGTGGTGAACAGCAGAGCACATAGAGTGGTGTAGAGTGTTGTACAGCGTTGTAGACTGTCAGAGTGGAGTGGCATAGAGTGGACTAGAGTTTTGTACAGTGGAGTAACATGGAGTGGCATAGAGTGGTGGGGAACAGTGGAGTTGCATTGAGTGGAGTGGCGTAGAGTGGAGTAAAGAGGTGTGTCTTTGACAGGAGAGGCACAAAGTGGTGTGGACAACTGTCACAGAGTGGAGTGGTATCAAGTATTGTAGAGTGGAGTGCCTTAGAGAGGCGTAGAGTACAGTATCCAAAGTGGAATGGTGTAGAGTGGTGTGGGGTGCAGTGTCATAGAGTGGAGTGTGTGGGAAAGTACCCTATTTTTGGCATGGTTACCCCTACTTTTTATCTGTTATTAGTGTGCTTAGACTGTTTTCACTGGGAACCTGCTAACCAGGATCCTAGTAATTGTGCTCTTTCAATCCAAATGTGGTTGCTTAGGACTTTAATGCACTCCCTAATTGGCATACTGGTGTCCTCTTTTAAGTCCTGAGTATATGGTACTTAGGTATCCCAGGGCATTGGGACGCCGGGGTCCACCATGGGCTGCAACATGTATTGTGTCACCCATGGGAGCCCATACAAAATGTGTCTTCAGGGCTGCCATTGCAGCCTGTGTAAAAAGGTGCATGCACCATTTCACCACAGGTCACTGCACCAGGCCACAGCAAGTCACCACTATGGAAGGCCCTCCTAGCCCATTGGGCAAGGTGCAGGTCCCTGTGTTTGAGGGCACCCCTGCATGAGCAGAGGTGCCCCTACGAACTCCAGTTCCATTGCACTTGAATTCGTAAGTGTGGGGCAGCCATTTTACCCGTGTACAGGTCACCTGTGTCCAGCTACATAAAGGTAACTCCGGACCTGGGCATGTTTGGTATCAAACATGTTGGAATCATATCCTAATACTGTTGCCAGTATTGGTTGCATGATTCCATACACTCTGGGAGCTCCTTAGTGCATGGTAGATATTGTTCCTACCAGTTTTCTAGGGTTTTCTGGGCAGCTGGCACTGCTGCCACCCCTCAGACAGGTTTATGCCTTCCTGCTGCTTGACCACCTCAAGCAGGGGAAGACAGAACAAAGGATTTCCTGTGGGAGAGGGAGTCTTTACCCTCTCCCTTGGAAATAGGTGTTACAAGGCTTGGGAGGGGTAGCCTCCCCAAGCCAGCGGTTTGCTTTGAAGGGCACCTTTGGTGCCATCTTGCATAAGCTGGTTTGCACCAGTCTAGGGACCCCTTGGCATTTGCTCTGGTGCAAAACTGGACAAAGGAAAGGGGAGTGACCACTCCCTTTTCGACCACTACCCCAGCGGTGGTGTCCAGAGCTCCTCCAGATGGCCACTCGATTCTGCCATCTTGAAACCAAGATGTGCAGAGGCCCCTGGGTGCAACCGAGTGGCCAGGTCTGGCAGGTGACGTCAGAGACCCCTCCTGATAGGTGGTCACTGTGCAAGGTGACCAAACCCATTTTCAGTGCAATTTAGTCACTCCCTTCCGGATGAGTCCCCAGATTCCACATGCAAGACGCCACCAGGGCTCTTCTGCATCATTTACTTCTACTTCCGGCCACTATAACTGCAACTGGACTCTTCAGAAACTGACAAGACTGCAACTCCTGAGACGACCTCCCCTTGCAACATTGTTTCTCTGGCTCCTTCCAGCAACTGCAAAATTTTCCCAGCTGTGCATCCTCTGGGGTTGGCGAGACTTCAGCCTGCTTCAAGAAGTAACACAACATCTCCCTTGGAGTGAAGGAGACACTCCCCTGCATCTGAAGGCACCTACAGCAACAACGTCCGGCTGTGTGGTTCTTCTCTCCTCTTCTCTCCTCTGGAACCGCGTGGATCCTGCATCATGGGTAGTAGTTTAGAGTGGTCCCCTTGGTCTTCTTTGCCAGCTTGCAGCAACCCAGGCTTGTTGACAACTGCTCCAAGAGATCTTATAGCTCTGAGTAGCCTGGCCTCCAG
Organism: Pleurodeles waltl; assembly: GCF_031143425.1. Lineage (NCBI taxonomy): Eukaryota > Metazoa > Chordata > Amphibia > Caudata > Salamandridae > Pleurodeles > Pleurodeles waltl. The sequence goes on along the minus strand of NC_090446.1, from coordinate 388,276,388 downwards.
CACTTCATTCTGCCAAGAAGAGTCTCCTCTTTCCTGCTCCAGCGACGTGGGACTCGTCCCCATGTGTGGTGATTGGGCCTCACTGCGACTTACTGTGCCTGCTGCCAGTGCATTGCCGGTGGGAGCTGTGACTTCTTCTGCTGGCTCTCCCAACTGCTGGGGGTCAGCTCGGGCTCCCTCCCAAGGGTCGAGTCCCCGGACCTTGCTGGCCCTCTTCAGCCTTGCAACTATTTCTTTGCTTGTTCTGGCATTTGAAAAGGCTTGTTGGTGGTTCTTCTAAACCACTAACCATCTGCAAGGCAATGACCGACGTGTGCCACCATCTGCAGCACTCTAAGGACTCCTCTTCAGCTCCTGGGCTCCACAGCTGGCCTTCTTCTTCCCCCGTCAACCTGGATCTTCATCCACAGAAGGGTGGGTAGTGGCTCCTGACTCCATTGGACACTCCGTTGTAGACTGGACTCTGTCCCCTTTTTTTGCAGGTCCTCTTCTGCCAGAAACCACTTTTGGTTTCTTCTACTCTGGTTCTGTTCTTGCGCAATCCATTTTCTAAGTCCTCTTGTTAGTCCTTAGGAACAACAGGTACTTACCCCTGCTCTTCTGGTTGCTGGGGGTCACTCAGGTACTTACCTCTTGGGGTTCCTAGTTCTTCGAGCTCCCCTCTAACTATCCTTGGGTGGGGGCTTCACTTCACATTCCACTATTTTAGTATATGGTTTGGTCCTCCCCTAGGGCCCTAACTATTTTTCACTAATTCTTACCCACGCTTGTTGTTTCTTGTGCCAATCACTAATTATTACTGTGTGTGTGTGTGTGTGTGTGTGTGTGTGTGTGTGTATCTATATATATATATATATATATATATATATATGTATAGTGTGTACTTAGCTGTAGTTGGGGGACAGCCTATAAGTAATAGAGTTGTGTTACTATTATAAAGTGTTTTTTTTTTCACGTGTGATAAGTTACTGTGTGACTATTGTGGTATTGCATAAGCTCTGCATGTCTCCTACATAAGTCTTGGCTGCTGATCCACAGCTACCTCTAGAGAGCCCTGGCTTCCTAGACAATGTCTACATTTACTAGTAGGGTCGCCTGGTATAAGGTGCCAACACCATAGGTGTGCATTACACAGCAGACCATCTTCCTACAGAGTGGTGTAGAGTGGTGTAGAGTGGAGTGTCAGAGTAGAGTAGAGTGCTGTAGAGTGGAGTTGCATAGAGTGGAGTGGAGTGCTGTAGAGCAAAGTGTCCTAGTGTGGAGAGGCATAGAGTGACATAGAGTGGAGTAGAGTATCATGGAGTGGAGTGGAATAGGGTGGTGTAGATTAGAGTAGAGTGTTGTGAGAGGCATAAAGTTGAGTAAAGTGGTGTAGATTTGTGTGGAGTGGCATGGAATGAAGTAGTGTCTTAGAGTGGGGAGGTGTAGAGTGGAGTAAAGGGGTATGGAGTGTCATAGTGTAATAGAGTAGATTGGCAGAGAGTAGAGTGTCTTTTTAATAGTACTAACCACAAGGCTGGAAATTTGTTGGGCACTTTGGCCCTACAGGGCCAATGCAAAGGACCCAAAATGCACTGCTTCGCTATGGTAGTGATTGGCATGTGGGTCAATTGTCTTAAGGTTGCGAAAATCTCCTCACAATAACTCCACACCTGCTCACGACCCAGAACAATTGAATGTAAGTTGCTCTGCCTGTGTCACAATTACCACAAGCCAGAGGGCATTGTGGGTAGATTTTGTGTAGCCTCACTGGGGCTAGGTAGGTGCGATGGAATACAAGAAAAAGTGTCAGTTTAAAGATCTGATTTCTAGTTATTTTTTTGGACTAGTTCACAGGCGGACTCCCATTCCTTATCTGTTATGTTTCACCCATGTGTTTTTCCAATCTCGTCCGAGCCACCATTGAATCTTTCATTCTATTGCCTTTCAGGTCTTTGTACAGCCTCGACCTGAACTCTTGTACCCTGGCAAAGCGGCTTCCCTACCTTCAAGTCCGGTGACGGGGTAGAGATTGTGTTTTCTCCATGGGTCAGTGGCTACAGCGCCAGCAGGTGTTGTCCAGTTGTGTTCAGTCGAAGAAGGGGATAGAATGAAGAAAAATTTGTTTTCACACCTTTTCCTCCCCAGTCCGCCAGCTCAAACATGGTGGTCTTCTAATGTAGAAATAAGCCTCTGAGCTTGCTTCATATGGCTGTACTTGGGGAGATTCCGCCATGCTGTCACTGTGAGTCATAGACTATCAATGTTTATTTGTTAACAAAGTTTTCAGACTTTGATTGGCATTTGGGGATTTCCTTTTGCATTAATCAGTGCCCATTGGTAGCTGCAATATCAAACCTTTCAGAGCAAACTTACAGAGCGATTGTATTCATTTGTTGTGCATCAGGCTAAACAAGTAATAACTTAAAAATGAAATCACAAAGACATTCACCTTTGCTATGGAAAATTTATTTGGTTTGATAGGATAATGTGTGTGAGTGACAGACGTGCATTGCACAGTGATAGCCAAATGGAACTCTAGAACCTAGAAGCTGTCATCCAATAGAACATCAATGTTGTGTTCCTTATGTGTGACTTGGTTACAAGATAGCACAGGTTACAAATGATGAAAATTATGATATGACATAATACATGACATAAAATAGTAGGTAGGTATTGGTTGAAGGCAGTTATTTTGAAATAAGGATTTTATAACTGTATTTCCCCATTAAATTCCACACACTGAGCCCATATTTTTACTTTTAGAAGATAGGCATCTCTATAAGTCTTATCCTTGTTTGGTTCCCTTTTTTAAAATACTGCATGACGTGCTGAGCCACAAGAAAAGGTCTGATCAGTATGCAGGGGTTAGAGTTTTTTTTTCCAAAGTGACCTTGCCAAATGAATACGTGCATCTGCATAATGCAGTTGTTAGGTCAAGTGCAAGTGTGCAACATGTTGTATACTTTTAAGTATTCTTATACTGTGGATTCCAGCAATTTCATTTGTTGCTTCCAGTGTCCTTTAATAGTTCCGCCTCTTTGTTCCGCCTCTTTGTCCTGCCTTTTTCACTTTGGGAGCAGCATCAAATACTGTATAATTACGCTATGTCCTGTTTATGTCTTCTGTAGGGGACTTTTTATTTTTAGTATTTGCCTGTTGGTCCTACACTGTGGGTGTGAGTTTAGTCCCTCCTCCCCACCAGCTCCTTCTGCAAACATAAAACCAACAGAAGAGGGAGGCTTTTCCAGTCACCCTCGTTTATCTTGGCTCCCATGTTTCGCTTAGAATGGAGAGCTTTATTTTCCTCGTTGCTTCTGCCATAGCCGGAAAAGACCAGCTGCTGTACTCCGATCGGAGCTTCTTCAAGGTTGTGCCCTGCTAATTAGTGACTGAAAGCTCAATGTTTGTATGAGTATGATCCCACAAGCCTGCATTTAAATACAGCAAAATTGAACTTTCAATTTATTTAGTCAAACTAAATACACTGTAAAAAATGAGAAACAGGCACAAAAACATTCAGAAAACACTGCGAGGGCAGCTCTGGGCCTCACAAGGATATAACTGGCATTGGCTCTTTAAGGGGTCCCTTGAAACTGCCCTCGCTCTCTACGTGTTGTCCTTCCTGTCTTTCCGTCCCTGCTGTTTATCTACACTATCCCACTCTGAAACATTCTTCCCGGTAAGCCCGGTTGTTGTACTGCACCTATTGCCCTTTTTATTTCCCTGATGACGGAGTTTATTCTGATTTAAAAAAATGCTTTTTTACATCCAAGTTTTTAGCTTTTTAGTGTTGATCTATGTTACCATATGTCCTTTGACAAAAAGGAATCGCACATGGTTTTTCATTTAAGCGATGAACGTGCGCCAATGCTTGGGTGCCTGTTGGATTTTACGATAAACAGGCGAGTACCTAGTGCAGCATTGCATTCTTTATAACATCCTCATTGTAGTGTGGTGGCCATTGGCTTGCTTTTGTGAAACTGTTTTCCTTTTCATTTTCAGTTTATGTGGCAAGAAAAGTCCGGTTACGAGTTTACAGCGCTAATAGCTTTTTTTTTTATCAGACACTTTCCTTTTGGATGATGTTTTTGATGTTCAGCTCCTCTTTACTGATCTGATATCATGGAAACACCACACATTTTAGTTTTTTACTTATCGTGAAAAGGACTGAGTAAGGCATGCTTGCGGGTGGTGTGCAGTGTTAACTGTCTAGAACGAGGTGCTAAACAAGCACGTCACATGCTTCTAGAGACTTTTTTTTATCTCTAGTCAAAAACGTTCGACCCCTTGAAGTGTTTTCTAAGCGCTTCAATCACAGTTGGGAATGCACTTTGACTGAGCTTTAGGTAATATTTCCCAGGGAGCCAGTGAGCAGCACTTTTGCTAGGCTTTGGGGCCTCGCTACAGGCTGTCTGTGTCACAGCATCCAGTCGGGAGCCAGTGCCCAAGAAGGGGTGGTGTTTGGATTTGTGCTTGTCTCTCCAGCCTTCCATGTCTGATTTCAGTGCCAGTTTTCAGGGTTGGCCATACTGCTCAATGCTATAGTAGGCTGGAACCCGTACACTCTGTCTTGTTTATTTTATTTCCACCATAACCAAAACCTGGGAAATAAATATTACTGCCATTTTGGTCCAAGGCACTGAGGCTTCTGTTTTTAAAACAACTGCTCACAAAAGGCTTGTTAATCAAGCAGTCCACAAGGTGCAAAACAGAGAGCCCAGCTTGCTCACTGAAAACCGCACAACTAATTGTAATGGGGGATTTTAGCCGCTGTTTCAGTTTTACTGGCCGTTGTCTAGTCGTTCTTTAATAAGCATGTTTTTAGACACTGAACAAAAGGAGTTGCGGGAGAATAAATCAGCACCATTACTCCTTTTTGGGTGTAAAAGGCCGCTTTACTGGAAACAGGTGCACTCCCAATTTGCTGCCCTTGGCCTTGTGCCTTACAAAACTAAAGCCTCACTATACATAATCTCTCCTATCAAACCACTCCCCCCTACACTACCCTCCCCCCTCCCTTCCCCCCTTTGACTTGCCGCTCATTAGTCTAGTCCTCCTTTCTTCCTGCTCCTGTTCCGTCTTGAGCGTGCAAGTCTCCATCCCCTAAAGCTCCATGTTATCTTCGTAGCCCTGCTAATGTCCACCCTCGTCCAATCTGCAATTGTCTTGTCATATTTTCTTCCCATACGTTATCGTCTGTCATGTGCCTGTTCTCTGTCTTCGCCACCAGAAAAGGGGAGGGGCTGACCGCCAGGGACACCCTCTCCTTTTCTGCCCCCCCAGTAGACACCAGTCCAACTCTCCCCAATGATGCTTATGCTTCCCTAAATATCCTCAGTAAGGTCTCTTTTAATTGGAGCAGGTACAATTCCATGCCCACGAAGGACAGGTGTACGCCATCGCCCCGGAAAAATTCCTTGTCCTCAAACCTGATATCTGTATGCTCCATTTATGTAAAGCCCTGCTCTGCGCAAAAAGTGCGCATCTCCTTATTGATCTTTCTCCTCGCCTTCTCAATCACCCCCGGTTTCCGTGCTCCCCTCCACAGTCGCCTAGGGACAAAAGCCGTCCAAACTACATGGCAACCCTGCCACTGTTAGCGCACGACCCTTAGGTCCTCTTTCATGTGTCGTAAAATGTCTAGGCCTGTCCTCCTCACCAAGTCATTTTCACCCAAGTGCAGTAGCAGCACATCCGGGCAAAAACCCCGACCCTTCATCCGTCTCCAAAAGCTCTGACCAACACATACACCCTTTTCCCTCCCACCTGACGCGATAGCGTGCCCCGTCCAAACCCAAATTGACCCCCAGTGTAGTCGACCGCGCCTGTCTCCACGCCCATTTTACAAAGGAATGTCCCACGACCCAGATGAATATAACCGGCAACGCTGGACCCGGAACAGAGCCTGCAGCAAGAAAAAATACTTGTTATCTTCCCGTTGTCGCAATCCCGTTGCGCACATACTTCTTATAAGCATTAGATTTCCATCGCCCCAACTCCAAACCGCTGCCATCTGCCAACCCTGCAAGCCTGCATCTGTCGCCATGCCAATCCTAAATGAATGGGTGACACACTGCGCCACATCCAAACCTATATGCCTCAAGCATGCCCTCAGAACTGCAAGCAGCTGGTACGCTGAAACCGCGTCGCCTTGCCGATGACAAAAAACCCCACCCTTGTCCTTCCGCAATATCCCTTGCATTTGCTGCGCCAATTGTACTGGGCAAAGCTCCCCCACAGGCAAGGCCCGCAGGAACACCTGTCTTCCTCTGCACTACTGATCCATCTTGGACCGATGCAAAAATACCCCCTACCCCTCGCCACGAGATACACTCTTTCTCCCCCTGAACACCCTCCGAGGAACTGGAACCTAATAACTCTGATACCCGAAAAGCCCCCCCCCCAAAAAAAAGACATAAGTGTCCGAAACAAAGCGTCTTCAACCTCATCCCTACAAATCACCTCTGTCACCACCAGGAGTTGCTTCAGCATACCGAAAGTAATCGGCTGCCGTGCCTGCACTCCGACTCCCCGTTCCCTGGCTCAACCTTCCATGACGTACTGACCCAATTCCCCCGCCGACGGCGCATATCCCCACAATAGCTTACCCATGAAAGCGATACCGGCCAATTTTCCTGCAATGGACACCTTAGACAATCTGTTATCCACCATATCCATAATGAAGTTGGCCAAGTCCCCAACCCGATCCTGCTCCAAACGCCGCCGCCGCGCCCCCGACTCTAGAAATTCCCGCCAAGCTCGTACATACGTTCTCTGAGAGGAAGTAGCCAACGAATTCACAACCAATCTCAGAATCCTTTGTTGCCTACTTTCCAAAGCGCCATTGGCATAGCAGTTCTGCTTAAGGGTTCGTCCCCAACCAGCCCATGGAACCTCTCCTACTGCGAACGAGATAACGCATCCGCAATGTCATTATTCACCCCCGGTACATGTCGCGCCCTGAAATAGATATAGCACCGCAAACATTCCAACACAAAAACCCAAAGAAGCTGAAGCACCTTCGCCTCCCTAGCCGATTGCCGATTAATCACTTGCACCACCGCCAAGTTATCCACTCGAAACAGTACTCTTTTATGCCTCAACCATTGGCCCACACACACACACTGCCACCACTAACGGAAACAGCTCCAAAAAGGCAATACTGCGACCTCCCGCTCGCCATGCATCTGGCCACTGTTCCGCACAGAACTTGCCCTGCTAGTAGATTCCAAATCCCGACGCCCCCCACGCATCCGAGAAAATCTGAACGTCCCATTCGCATAAGGGCCATGCCTGAATCGGGATTCCATTGAATGATTCCAAAAAGACACACCACATCCTCAGATCCTCTTTCACCCCAGCGCTAAGCCATACGTGGTGATGGGGCATGGTGTGACCCGAAAGTGACATACCGAGGCTTCTGCAGAAAGTTCGCCCAGCCCTCACAACCCTACATGCAAAATTCAAATGCCCCAATAGAACTTGAATTTCCTTAACCGTCACCTTCCTTTTCTGGATCATGGACCGCACCGTCTCCAACATGGTCCTTTTTTTCTCCACAGGCAAGCGAGCCACCATGTCCTCAGTGTCCAACTCGATGCCTAAAAAAGGTAACGCCGTGCAAGGTCCCATCGTCTTCTCGGGGCCAGGGGCACACCCAGGTCCCCCATGAGCGACTGAAAGCTCTCCAATGCTACTTTACAGGACGCCAACTCTTTCGGCCCTGCAATGAAAAAATCATCTAAGTAATGTGTGACCAACGCATGCCCTGTTACCGTCACGAAAATCCAATGCAAGAAGGTGCTGAAGCATTAGAATAAAGAGCAAGAAATGGAACAACCCATGGGCAGAGCCTTGTCGACATACCAACTGCCCTGAAATTGAATGCCCAACAATTCGAAATCCCGAGGATGCACCCTCAATAGTCTGAAAGCCGATTTGATATATGTTTTTGCCATTAGAGTGCCCGGCCCTATGCTTCCACCAATGCCATTGCCACGTCCACTGAGGCATATGACACCTTAGTGAGTTCTTCGGGAATGAAATCGCTAACCGACGCCCCCTCCAGCCACAAGAGGTGGTGTGTCAGCCGATACTGCCCTGGCTCCTTTTTGGGCACCACCCCAATAGGGGACACAATCAGATTCTTTAAAGGCCAATCCGAAAAAGGGCCTTCCATTCTCCCCTCAGCCACCTCTTTCTCAAGCTTGAGCCGCACCAGCTCCTCTTTCCCGTAAATGGAACGCAAATTCTCCGCCCACCGCCGCTGCCTCGGTCCATTGTAGCCCAATTCAAACCCCTCCGTAAAACCCTGCAACAACAACAACTGCCCTTGACGCTCCATACCATATTGACCCACCCAAAACCTGATCTGGTCTAGTTTAATTGGCGTTATAGCCTTTTCCCAGACTACCCTGCCCTCTCGTCCTGGCTTGACCTTGACTTCCCTGTGTATCGCCTTCCGTTAACACCGCCTGCTGCCCGACGCTGGTGCCCCCTGAACAATTGGTTCCCGCGCACTTCGAGCATTCGTGCCTGAACTTACAGTACTCTCTCGTGCACAAACCTTTATTAAAATCCCAACATGCTCCTGTCTTTCGCCCACCCGTACCTGTTGCACCGGATCCCCCTTTTTCCCCCGTGTTACTCCCTGAAGTGGCCCCACCCTGGGTGGGGCGATCCCGAAAGGGCCGATAAATAATCGGTAATCCGCTCGCCGTGAAAACCATTTTTCCAAATTTCACCAGTCCCATCGTATGCTGCCATAAATCTGTATCTATTTCACACCACTGCACCTCCTCGTCGGCCGCCATGCGAGCTCGGAACTCCTCATCGTATTGCACCCACGCGTAACCACCGTAATTAAGGTACGTTTTCCCAATAACATCCATGTACTTGAAGAGGGCCATCGCCCGCTCTGGGAAGCGCTCGCAATACACACTGGCAAAAATTAGAAAAGCCGCTGTCCAATTTTAAATGGTCACCGGTACCCTAGGCCGCTTGGCCAACTCATATTCCTCCTCCTTAGAGCCTTCCTTCGCTCATACCTCCCTGTGCAACAATTTTAGCATCTCTACGTATTCATCTTTCCATATTTTCTCTTTAGTAGCCTGCATAAGAGGGGCCCCCAAAAGGCTTCGCCGTCCCCAGATACGGCAATCACTTGTGCTTCCTGCTTACCTTACCGACTCTGTACTCCTCGCCGGCCTTACCTGATTTTGCCTCCACCACTGTACTTACCTGATCCTTTGCCAAATCTGTGCCTACCCCCACATCTGATACGTACACCCCTCTATGCAGTCGCTCCCCTGCGCCCCCGCACTGTCCTCCGTCCCAACAGCCACCCCCACTTGGGTTAACACTTTTGGCAGGTTGCCTTTTTGCAACGACGGGGGCCGCTCCGAAACTGTCCGCACTGCAGCTCTCCTCTCACCCGAGGCCGTTGCCGGCACCTGTAATGACTGACAAACAACATTAGACTCCCCCCGCGGTCCACCATTCGTCCTCTTCCTCACGTATCTCTCCCTCCTCCGCACTGTCCTCCTCGTAGTCCAATCGCTCATGTTCACTAACATTCTCACTGTCACTGGATACGACACCATCCCCAAAACGCACCCTCTTGATGATGTCCTCCACTTGCACCGCTGGTGTGCGCGGTCGCCGAGGGGCTGCCTGTAGCCCTCCCCACCGTGGTGCGTGACCAGGCGTTTAGTACTACTCACCAACCACCCGGTGTGCGCAACACCCAATCCGGTCTGATGCCGCCATGCTGGTGCCTTGGCCCGCACTGCCCCGCCGATGCGCCGTGGTTCCATCCAGCCAGCCGTACTGGGCCCCGCCTTCTCTTCGTCCCAGGGTGCCGAGGCCGCCACAAGCCCGCCTGCAGACAGTGGAAATCGTGATGGGGCTGTGCCTGGGGGCCCCTGCACTGCCCATGCCAAGTGCGGTCTCTACCGCCATGGACAAGCTGGCGGTAAGGGGAGTCAAAATCCCCAGGGCAGCACTGCTTTGCAGCACTGCCCTTGCGGATTGCGACCGCCGGGACCACCATGGCGGTAAACCGCCGGTCTCGGAGATGTGTACTGCCGCAGTGAAAATGTGGCATTTCGTACCGCCAGCCTGTTGGCAGTACGAACGCCACTTTAACCCTGGCGGACGGTGACCGCCAGGGTTAAAATGAGGCTCTTAGTTAATCTAAGTGTTAGTTTCAAACCCAGCATAATTCATTTTCTCCAGTTCAGCCTTTATCCATATGAGCCGTTCAGGAAAGGAACTGCACTCAAATAAGTGTGTGCGTGTGTGTGTCCAAAGTCATAAAAGATCCTCTGCCAGTTCTCAATTATTATAAATCTTCTTTATTGTGTATCCAGATTTAAAACAGAACACCAACCAATGCAAGGATTTCATCAGGGCTGCAAAGCATATAAATATAAGTAATTACACATGTATATGCCTGATATAAAAACATTAGATACAAAATATTCAATTACATACAATATAAAAAGCATAATAAATGAGTACCCACAGGATTGGAAGGACAATTTGAACAATGCATCTTTCATTACGAAGCAGACACGCCTACAAAATACTGAGCGTAAAGTAGCAAAACTGTAGGATCGGATACAAGTTCAACAAAGGGAAATCATACTAATGTAAAAAGGAGCCACTGACAAGAATACTTGAAGAACATCAGTTAACAGTAAAAGAGAGGAAGTTGAACAAAATTAGGAGATATGAAAAACACTATGCTAGTGGGATAATCTTTTACAATTGTGAAAAGTTTTGATGATGTTTTGGTTAATTGTGAGAAAATAACTAAGTGAAATATGATAGAAGAGGATTCTACCTCATGTAATATTTGTGACAGCTTCCCTAGAAGAGGCTGGACCTAATCATTTGGATTTTTCACGCATAAAATCATGAACCTCGTCCATTTAGAAGTGTGCAGGTTCTGTATCGGAAAAGGGAGACACAAAAAAGGAGTTGGCAGAGGAATACCCGAAAATGTAGAGGGGGAGGGGGTACACACGTGCAGTCAGTCAAAGCGACTGTAGATTGCTTTAATATAGAAGGGCCAGCTCCTGTGGAAGCTATGAACATTACCCCTATTGCTAGACAAGAGCAGGAACAGTTGCAAGTAATTGGTCTGTCCCCTAAGGACTTGTCCCAAACCGAATTTGAAGTACTTAAGAAAGGATTTGCTTTTTGCCTGGCTAATGTTTGCAATTTTCCGAATGTTTATATGGCCTTGTTCAAATGTATTAAGAAATTTAAATTTACAAGTTTAGTTTCTTTGATTGATAAAACAAACATAGTACCTTTGTGATCACAATGCTCAGAATTGATGGTTTCTGATGTTCATGATTTACAAACATTACTATCAAAAAGTGTTGACAATTACATGGATGTACAAGAGGTGTTTGAAAATCACTGGATATTTCAACTGTATTTGAATGTGTCAGCGGTTTATACCTGTCTTCTAAATGTATTCTTCAAGGTAATATTTGGCAGGAATGGAGTCATTTACTGCAAAAGTAACAGGAGTTGTACAGATTGGAAGAAAAAACATGCATTGATAAACTGTATACATGTGGTAATCATAGCAATGTTTCTCCCCAAGAGAGAAAAGCATTGACATCCGCCTTCTAAATGTATTCCTCAGACTAATCATCTGGCAGGAATGGATTTATTTGCGGCAAACTAACAGCAGTTGTACAAATTGGAATAAAGGCGGCTCCAATCCAATCATGCATGGATATACCCTATATGTATGGTAATCATGGCAATATTTCTCCCTGAAAGAGAAAAGCATTGAAGGATCGAGACTTGGATACAACCATTGTCATATGTGAAGCCATTAAAGGTGGGAATATCATAATTAGGAACAGGTCTGATTATGGCAATGAGATATTAAGACAGTTGAGTGATTTTCAATGATATACCAAATTTTACCTGCGGCCCAAAAGTTTTTTATCATCAAGAAGTGCTAATTATTTTGAGTACACCGAATTGTTGGTTGAAAAGGCTGATCTAATTTGGTCAACATTTTTTTCTTGTACAATGGAGAAGGGTACCATCAACTTCAGGGAACGACAGTGGGCTCCGAATTACCCCTCTTATGCCAACATATTTATAGGGGGGTTTTAGAGGGAGTACATATAGGCCCAGGGAGCCAAGTCATGGGTGAAATACATCCACTTTTGGGGTCATTATATAGACAATTTGATAATTATATGGGTGGTACTGAACAGCAAATGTTGGAATATCACTCTTATCTGGATAAAAATTAATACACTGTATCATTGACTATAAATATGGATAAACAAAGAATTACATTTTTGAATGTAGAGTTCAATGCTTGGGATAGTAAGATACACAGGCCCACCTTACGACTTCGGTGGTCTGTGTCAAAGACTGCGAAGCCGTTGCAGTCAACAGACCGCCATATTAGGAGACCTGAAAGGGCTTCCACCTGTTTAAGGACAGAAATCCGACGGAGTTGAAGAGGCGGTTCCACCACCAGCACCGCCACGGCAACAAGACACCACCCGCCATATTAAGATATGTATTACGGTGTTGCGGAGTCTTGTTGGCGGTGCAGTGCTGGCGGTAGAAAACACCAGGACCCCTCCCCTCCCGGATGACCACCTCACCAGAAAAGGTAAGTTGATTACCTGAAAGTGGGGGTGGGGAGTGTTGGGTGCATGTGTGTGGTGTGTGCGTGCATTTGTGCCTGAATGGGTGTGCATGTGTGTATGTGTGTGTGCGTGAAGGCTGTGTATGTCTGCATGTATGTGGAGGGGAGAGGGTGTGTTGGGGGGTGAGTGAGTAGGTGTGTGTATTGGGATGCATGTGAGTGGGGGTGCAAGTCTGCGAGTAAGCAGGGGTGTCTGTGTGCAAGTGTGCAGATGAGGGGGGGTGCAAGTGTGCAGATGGGGTGCGTGTGTGCAAGTGTACCTAAGCAGAGGGGGGAGTGTGTGAATGTATGTATGTGTGGAGTGGTGGGGGTGTGCAAGAATGCGGAGGGGGTGTGAATGATTGCGGAGGGGGGTGCATATGTGTGAGTGCGTATGGGTGTGTGTGTATGTCAGTGTGAGAGCAGGTGGGGTGTTTGTATGGAAATGTGCGTCTGGGTGGGGGGTGTTTGCAAGTGTGTGGACGAGTGGGGTGGTGCATGGAGGTGTGTGGACGTTCGGGTGTGTGTGTGCTGGCAACAGGGATGGGGATTCCTGTCGCTGGGTGCATTTTCATCAGGGTTTTCGTGGTGGGGCGACCGCCACTAAAATCCTGGTGGTTTGCTGCCTTGTAATGCAGGTGGCGGCCTGAGGCCTGCTGACGGCCTAGAGAAACTCACCGCCGAAACTGTGACCACAGTGGCAAGCCAGGTGGCGTAGTGGAGGTTTGGCTTTGGACAAACCCCACAACCTGTAATGCAGTGGTCTTTACTGCTGGGTCCACAGCGGTAAGACCGCCAACACGGGGCTGGCGGTCTAATGACCGCCAGCCTCGTAATGAGGGCCACAGTTTTCTATATGGAAAAGAAACTGCTACGAATAGCATTTTGAGAGCAAATAATGCACAGTCAGGTTCGGTCATAAAAGGAATCCTCTATGAGGGAATGACTTGAATCCTCAGAAACTGTAGTGAAAGCTGCCTTTTGATGACAGTCTTACTAATCCGAAAGATAGATCATGAGTGAAAGAGTATAATGATTTTTGACTCAACCAATCCAAAGTAAGAATACAAAAAGTGGATATATGTGCTTGTGAGGACCTACTCTACTTACCTGAAGTCCAGAGTCTATGGAACCGAAGGTTAAACCACCAATGCCACTAGAAGCTGGTAGTCTGCAAAGGAGTGCTCCACCAAATGTACAGGAAATCAGTCCCCAGGAGAGAGGGGGTTGAGAATGAGAGAAAGAAAGACTTGGTCCCTCTTGCTGCCTTGAGATATTACACACCCCTCTGAGTCTGGCTCAAACTCTGCAGGGTTCTCTGACCTTTCTTTTGGAGGAACCTGAAATTCTTGTGAGGTCTGGTCCAAGAAAAGTAAATTACAAACTATCATTAACACTTCAGATTATCTTTTGCATTAACTGAACTAGAGCATGTACATAATTACTCTTGACTTTACCTGCACTAGGTATGAAGGATTTACACAACTAAATCAGTTCTTATGCTTCGCTTGCTTTTTTCTCCTTGAAGAGCTATTCTGTTTTTTTAAAATGCAAAATAATATGATCACAAATATTAGTTGGTTATCCCTTCAGAAGCCACCCTTAACACTTAGTGGTGCTCACTACAAAAGTCACTCTTTTCTCACCTATAATAAAGTTTAGGAATTCACAATGCAGGTGTTATGAAAGGGTCTTATTTCACATGTGTGCATGAAACATTAAGTTCAGAATATGCTTTTTTTTGTTTAGGCAGTCTTTCTTCTAAGTCTATGATTGCTTTTTTGAAGAGTACTCACAGTAATGCGCCGTACAGCAGGTTACAAGCTTGAATCCAAAGGAGATGAACAGCAACCCGAGTGGACGGCTGCAGCAAAATCAGGTTCCTAGATTCTGTAGCTTGTCTTCAGGTAAGTTCTCCTCAAAATCGATGCTCTCTCGCAGGAACAGGAAATCAAAGCAAAGCATCCCTGAGAGGATTCGTTATTTATAATGCTGTGCCCAAGATGGCTGCCTGCTCCAAAGTCTCACAAGATATTTCAAAATCTCAATAGAGTTCGGGAAGGCACACCCTTTCTAGGAAAGGCTATCTTGTTGAATAGAGGCTTTTCACAAAGGGCCAGGGGGTCAGCCACAGTCTCTCAAGTCTCTACAGTGGGTGGTTTGCCCACTGCCATATCATGGGGAGTGCAAAGCCACAGTCTCTCAAGTCTCTACAGTGGGTGGTTTGCCCACTGTTCAATCCTGGGGAGTGCAAAGCCACAGTCTCTCAAGTCTCTACAGTGGGTGGGTTGCCCACTGCCATATCCTGGGGAGTGCAAAGCCACAGTCTCTCAAGTGGATAACAGTCTCCACTGGTTCTGGAGGGGGACTGTTGCCCAGAGTGCTACATCCTGGTAAGGACAGACGGAGTGGATGCTGTTCTCCACTGGTTCTGGAGGGGGACTGGTGCCCAGAGTGCTTCATCCTGGTAAGGACAAACGGATTGGATGCTGTTCTCCATTGGTTCTTGAGGGGGACTGGTGCCCAGAGTGCATCACTCTCCCCGTGACGGTCCCAGTTCCGTCACTGCCCCTGCCGCACATGGGCTAGCGGTGCTTGAGTTGGCGGAGCTTGTCCTGTTCAGCGGTGCTTGCCATGGCGGTCTGTGCCCTGTTCAGCGGTGCTTGCCATGGTGGTCTGTGACCTGTTCAGTGGTGCTTGCCCTGTTCAGCGGTGCTTGTCCTGTTCAGCGGTGCTTGCCATGGCGGTCTGTGCCCTGTTAAGCGGTTCTTGTCCTGTTCAGCGTTGCTTGTTCTGTTCAGCGGTGCTTGCCCTGTTGGTCTGTGCCCTGTTCAGCAGTGCTTGCCATGGCAGTCTGTGCCCTGTTCAGCGGTGCTTGCCATGGCGGTCTGTGCCCTGTTCAGCGGTCCTTGCCCTGTTCAGCGGTGCTTGCCATGGCAGTCTGTGCCCTGTTCAGCAGTGCTTGCCCTGTTCAGCGGTGCTTGTCCTGTTCAGCGGTGCTTGCCATTGTGGTCTGTGCCCTGTTAAGCGGTGCTTGCCCTGTTCAGCGGTGCTTGTCCTGTTCAGCGGTGCTTGCCATGGCGGTCTGTGCCCTGTTCAGCGGTGCTTGCCATGGCGGTCTGTGCCCTGTTCAGCGGTGCTTGCCCTGTTCAGCGGCGCTTGTCCTGTTCAGCGGTGCTTGCCATGGTGGTCTGTGCCCTGTTCAACAGTGCTTGCCATGGCGGTCCTTCATTGCCCAGCGGGGCTGTGGCTGCCGGGGCCCTCCTGGGCACTGACTCTGGCGGTGGCCACCTGGCCACTGACGATCGGGCTGCCCTCCTGGGCACTGACTCTGCCGGTGGCCTCCTGGCCACTGACAGTCAGGCTGCCCTCCTGGGCACTGACTCTGGCGGTGGCCTCCTGGTCAATGACGATCGGGCTGCCCTCCTGGGCACTGACTCTGGCAGTGGCCTCCTGGCCACTGACGATGGGGCTGGCCTCCTGGGCAGCGGGGATGATGGCGGTCTTCTCCGCCGTGCTGCTCTTCCCAGACTTTGGCGATTTCTTCTGCCCCTTCACCACCTTGGGAGGAGTCACAGCTGAGTGGACACTCCCCCCGGGACCCTTGTGAGCGGCTTTGCCTGCTGGAGTCTGCACCCTCTCCCGCCGGGCACTGTCCAACTTCTGATGCTTCACAGGGGAGGGACTGGCTGTGCTGTGGCTCCGTGTCACACTGGCTGCCCTTGTGCCCGGTGCACTCCACATACCTCTAACAGGCACCACTGGTACCGGCGATGTTTTGGCAGAGGTGCTAGTATGGGACCTATGAATTGGAGGGGGGTGGTGGGAAAGAGGTCAAGCATGCTCAGGAAAAGTTTCTTAGGAACACTGGGACGGGTAGCTGGAGGGGGTCTGGGAGTGGAGGAAGAGGAGGTGGTTGTAGGAGGTGTAACCTTTGTGGCTTTGGGTGCAGGTGCATGCGCTGGAGGCTGTTGTGAGGTGGATAGCTGTTGGGTGGGTGTGTGCCTGCATTTGTGTACTTTGGGAGGGGGCGTCACAGACACACTGGGAGAGGACACAGGGGACGTGTAAATGGTAGTGGGGGTGGTGAGTGCAGGTGAGCGGGGTGTGTGGTGGGTGTGCGGGTGCGGGACCTAGTGGCTGTAGTGGGAGTGCATGCAGGTGAGAGTGTAGACGACACTGGGAGGGAGGAGGGAGATGACGAGGAGGGGGACACAGTGGAGGCAGTGGATGTTGGTGTGTCTGTATGTGTGTGATGCTTGTGTGAGTGCCTGTGGGATGTGTGGAGCTTATGTTTGCCTGAGCTTCCCTTGTGTGTTGATGTGTGTGCAGGCTGGTCTGATGGTGTGCTTGGGATAGGCTGGGGTACAGGGGATTGGGTCTGGGTGGAGGAAGTTGGAGGGGGGAGGCTAGAGACAGGGACAATGGCTGCCATCAGTGCTGAGGCCAGAGATTGCAGGGTTCGAAGAAGGGCAGCATGACCAGAATGAATGCCCTCCAGGAATGCATTTGTGTGTTGCAATTCCCTTTCTACACCCTGGATGGCATTCAAAATGGTAGACTGCCAAACAGTGAGGGACCTGAGGAGGTCAATGGCCTCCTCACTGAGGGCAGCAGAGGTGACAGGGGCAGGGGCTGAGGTGCCTGGGGCGAAGGTGATGCCCACCCTCCCGGGTGAGCCGGCAAGGGCGACTGCTGAGGCGCTGATGGGAGGGCGGTGCTGCTAGGGGGGGTGGCGGCTGTACCTGTAGAAGTGGGGGGCACAGATTTTGCTGCCACCACAAGGGAGCTCCCATCGGAGGACGAGTCTGTGTCGCTGGTTGCTGATCCTGTCCCCGCCGTGAAGCTCCCCTCGCCCTCCGTCCCACTGGTGTATTCAGAGTCCGTGGTGTGGACCTCCATGGCCATGTGGGATGCAGCTCCCTCATGCTCCGGTGCCACTGTACCTCCGCCTGATGATGCTGATGCACACAAGAACAGGGAGAGCACAAAAGGGGGGGGGGGGCGACAGAAGAAAGACAGGTTGAGCGCATGTCTTACCGCTACCGTTGGCGGACAATACAGACACAGCAGCCCCCTGCACTACGTCGCCCTGTTGGGCTCTACAGATGCAGTTCCTGGGATATGGCCTACATGGCTATGGTGGACATCAGCACACATAGATGACACAGGGGCATGTATACCTGTACTTGGCACTCTACAGAGGTGGGGTGGAGTGCCACATGGCCTGCATCACAGAGGGGCCTAGCCTACGGAACTCACCCTGGCTTAGGGAAACCCACAGCCCTCCTCCCCCACCCAGACACCTTCACTGCACGCAAAGTCTGCAGAATGATGTTGTACTCACCCCCTTGTGTCTGCTGTGATGCCCTCAAGCGCCCATCCAACTCAGGGTAGGCTACCACCAGGATCCGGAACATCAGGGGGTCATGGTGCGACAGCACCCCTCCCACGTTGGGAGGCCATCCTCAGCTGAGCCTCCGCCGTCTTCTTGCTCCAGCGGCAAATGTCCTCCCATCTTTTACGGCAGTGGGTGCCCCGTGTCTGGTGGACCCCCAGGGTCCGGACGTCCTTGGCGATGGCACGCCAAATATCCTTCTTCTGGTGGGCGCTGACCTAAATGAAATGGACTGGGGAAGAAGAGAAGTCATTAGCAACTGCACCGTCGAAGTGAGTGGCCCACATCCCTAGCCTTGCCATGTGGCACATGCATTCACAGTCCTTCATGCACGCAGAACTCTGCCCCCTTCCTACTTACAACCAGCCCTCTCCACACAGGCATAGCCCATACAACATGCTCCCTATGTACTCACCTGTTGGTCTGGAGGATCGTAGAGTAGCGTGTACTGGGGGAGGACCCCGTCCACGAGCTTCTCCAACTCCTGTGCAGTGAAGGCAGGGGCCCTTTCCCCAGATGCACAAGTCATTGTCTCTTCCAGACCGAGGTCACAGCAGCACTTGCAGTGTAGGTCCTCTCCTGTTGAAGATCAGGTATTGAGTGATTGAACAGATAGAAAATGGCGGTCATGTCCGTGGTAGTCACGTCCGCGGCGGTGCGTATCATCACCGCCGGCGCACTTCCTCATTGTCTCCTGGGACCCATAGGGTCCAATGTTAACCAATGCAGCATTGCGCCGCGGTCTTCGACCGCCTAACGCGACGGTGTACAACGCCAGCGCAGTTACCTCACATCCCATTGTCCCAGTTTAGAGGTCAGGCAGCCGCCATTTCAGGGGCCCACATGGCTTCATTTTCAACTGTGTCACACATACCTAGGCCTGGACTCAACACACATACAGACAACTTTTTGGATTTTGTTTCGTGTTCTGTGTACACTGTGGGTACATACCTCTGAGTTGTTCGACTCTGTGGTCGCTGTTGTCCTTCCTAGGCACCGTCAGCTGGGACATGTGAGGAGATGGTGGAATCCTCCGGTGTACCGACCGCTGGTGGACCTGTTGACAATGGAGGAGCAACATGTAATCATCACCTACAGGTTTGACCGTGCCACAATCCAGGAACTGTGTACCCAGTTGGAACCTGACCTGATGTCAGCTATCTGCCATCCCACAGGGATCCCCCCTCAAGTACAGGTGCTTTCAGTGCTCCATTTCCTTGCAAGTGGGTCATTTCAAACAACAGTGGCCATGGCATCAGGGATGTCCCAGCCTATGTTTTCCAACGTGTTGTCCAGAGTGTTGTCTGCCCTGCTGAAACACATGAGGAGCTACATCGTTTTCCCTCAGTTGAAGGATTTGGCTACAGTTAAAGGTGACTTCTATGCCCTTGGACATATCCCCAACATCATAGGTGCCATTGATGGGACCCATGTAGCTCTGGTGCCCCCCCACAGGAGTGAACAGGTGTACAGGAACCGGAAGAGTTATCATTCCATGAATGTGCAGATGGCATGTTTGGCAGACCAGTACATCTCCCAGGTAAATGCTATGTTCCCTGGCTCAGTGCATGTCGCCTACATCCTGCGGGATAGCAGCATCCCTTATGTGATGGGTCTACTCCAGAGGCACCGTGTGTGGCTATTAGGGGACTCTGGTTACCCCAACCTGTCATGGCTACTGACCCCAGTGAGGAATCCCAGGACCAGGGCAGAGGAACGCTACAATGAGGCCCATGGGCGGACTAGGAGGGTGATCGAACGCACCTTCGGCCTCTTGAAGGCCAGGTTCAGGTGCCTACATATGACAGGTGGTTCCCTATTCTACTCACCAAGGAAGGTGTGCCAGATCATCATTGCCTGCTGTATGCTTCACAATCTGGCTTTGCGATGCCAGGTGCCTTTTCTGCAGGAGGATGGTCCAGATGACGATGTTGTGGCAGCTGTGGAGCCTGTGGACAGTGATGAGGAGGAAGCAGAGGAAGAAGACATTGACAACAGGGACTCAGTTATCCAGCAATATTTCCAGTGCCACACAGGTGAGAACACATTCCTGCCTACTACAAGTACTTTCACACTTCTAACTCTATCCTGTCTGTCAATTTCAACCAGTATATGGTAACTGAGTTGTACATTTCCATTACGGTTTCACAGGTGTGGTTACCAACGTGTGTCATCTGCTTACATTCCTCATGGACTTGTGATGTGTGACATAGGTATGTTGACATTACATTGGAGAACGGATTTTGTCACTGTCATTGGTAATACACATTTTCAAAATCACAGACTTACTCCAGATTGTTTTGTGTTTCAAGGGTGTTTATTGAAGTGCTAAATATTGGAGGGGGGTGGTAAAATGGTGAGGGGTGATGGTGGAGGAATGTCCATGGCAGAGTCCAGTCTATTATTCTCACAGGTGCACTGCCCATATGGGCATAGGAAGTGGAGCTGGGGCAGTTCCAATATGGACAGGGTCACAAAGTGGGACAGTGGGATGACAATCAGGGTGGTCTCATTTCTTGGCGGGGGTCTTGCCATCATGCTCTGTCCTGTTCCTGGATCTCAGGGACCGCTTGCGGGGTGGTTCTGTGTCTGCAGGGGGTGGGCTGCTGGTGTGGTGGTCCTGTGGCGGTGCCTCCTGTCCACTCGCGCCGGCGGAGGTGGTGGGCAGTTCATCGTCCATGCTAGTGTCAGGGGCCCCTTGGAGTGCCACGGTGTCCCTCCTGGTGTTAAGTATCTCCTTCAGCACCCCTACGATGGTGCCCAGGGCGGAGCTGATGGTTCGGAGTTCCTCCCTGAAGCCCAAATACTGTTCCTCCTGCATGCGCTGGGTCTCCTGAAACTTGTCCAGTACCGTTGCCATCGTCTCCTGGGAGTAGTGGTAGGCTCCCATGATGGAGGAGAGGGCCTCGTGGAGAGTGGGTTCCCTTGGCCTGTCCACACCCTCGCACAGCAGCCCTCCCAGTTCCCCTGTGTTCCTGGGCCTCCGTCCCCTGGACTGTGTGCCCACTGCCACTGCCCCCAGGTCCCTGTTGTTGGGGTGGTGGGTTATCCTGGGTTCACTGTAGTGGTGGACACACAGCTGATTGACGTGTCCTGGGGACGGAGGTATGGGCCCGATGGGTGGGTGCTGTGCTGGTGTTACCAGAGGGTGGAAGGTCTGTGGTGGGCTGTTCCTGTGCGAGGGGAACCGACTGCCCCGAGGCCCACGATGGTCCGGGCTGGTCATCTGGATCCAGTTGGCCAGAGCTGCTGTCATCACTGTGGGCCTCTTTTGTGGGTGGGGTAGAGATGTCTGGACCCTCCTGTCTGGTGACGTTGGGTAGTGGTCCTGCAGGGGTGTAAAAGCATGATTATTGCATGTGTGTGTATCATGGTGTGCAATGGGTGGGTGAGCGTGTACCCCGGTGCTAGCATTCCTGTGTGGGGGCTTGTGTGATGATGGTTGGGGGGGGTGTTATGGGTATGTGCAATGGGCATGCTTTAGTGAGGGGTGTCCATGCTTTGTTGTGTCATGCAGGGCTTGGTGTTGGGATGGGTGGTTTGTGTTATTAGTACATTAGTGAGGAGTTGGAGTGATAGGGGAGGAGGTGAGGGTGGGGGTCTGTGATAGCATGCAGGTAGGGTGGGGGATATGATAGTTAAGATTTGACTTACCATAGTCCATTCCTCCACCGACTCCTCCGAAGCCCTCAGGATGCATAATGGTCAAGACCTGCTCCTCCCATGTTGTTAGTTGTGGGGGAGGAGGTGGCGGTCCGCCGCCAGTCCGCCGCCAGTCCGCTGTACCGCGATGTTGTGCCTGGAGACCACGGAACGCACCTTCCCCCGTAGGTCATTCCACCTCTTCCTGATGTCCTCCCGATTTCTTGGGTGTTGTCCCACTGCGTTGACCCTGTCGACTATTCTTCGCCATAGCTCCATCTTCCTAGCTATGGAGGTGTGCTGCACCTGTGATCCAAATAGCTGTGGCTCTACCCATACGATTTCCTCCACCATGACCCTGAGCACCTCCTCCGAGAACCTGGGGTGTCTTTGCCGTGCCATAGGGTGGTGTAGGTGATGTGTAGGGTGGTGTATGTGGTGATGAGTGTGGTGATGTGTAGTGGTGTGTGGTGTTTTGTGCGTGGATGTTGTGTGGGTGGTGGTGTTGTGTGCCTCTGTGTGGTGGCGTTGTCTATGCTGTGCAGTCTCTCTGGCCTTCGTCAAAATTTTTGGTCATAGGGGTTTGTGGGTGATGTGGGTGTGTGTTTTATACAGTATTGATTGTGTGGGAGTGGTGTTTGTATGTGTATCAGGTGTGTGTTTTTGGAATTGTCCAAAGTGGCAGTGTTTTGGAGATGTGCGTGTATTTTGAGCGCAGCAGTGTATACCGCCAATGGAATACCGCGGTTGAAAGACCGCCGCGTGGGTCGTGATAGCATGGGCGTGTTGGCGTGACGATGGAGGTTTTGTTTTCGCCAGTTTATCAGTGACCTTTGGTGTGGCGGACTTGTGTGGGTGTCTGAATTTTGTCGGATTCCGAGATGTGGGTCATAATAGCTGTGGCGGAATTCCACGGCCACGGCGGTGTGTTGGCGGTCTTCTGCACGGCGGTAAGCGGCTTTTACCGCCAATGTTGTAATGACCCCCATAATGTGCTACTTGTGAACATTGAGCAACTAATATGCGCAGTGGTGAAAAACAAAGTCATTGGTCAAACACAATTAATAGCATCACATTCCACCCTATGACCAATGAATTTTTGTTTCATACCTCTTATTTCAAACAAAAACAAAAACATCAACACAAAAAAACATTATAAGCAAATCTGATTTGAATGATAAAAGCAATCACTGTAAAGCAATGAAAGTGAATTAACATATTGATCTCATAACCTTTCACATCAGATACATCTACACACAAAAGACTGAAACTTATATACTCTGATTGAGATAATAACTGATTGAACAGTGTCTCTAAAACAGCAATTTGATGTAGCATGAGTTCTACTCATGTAAAGGCACACGGTCCACCTGAAAGGTTTGCTGGCGAAAGTCAGAGTTCCACACGAAAAAACACAGACAGTTAACTGTTAAGGTTGAATCAAACAAGTTGAACTGAAGGTGCCAGTTGCGCAAAATGAATCCATGGGGTCTGTACTTTACTCAATCAGGTTCAGGCTGGGGGTTCGGTACCTTCCCTGACCCCACACGCACACACCCGAAGGGAGACCACACAGGACACTCATGGTCAGTGACAAAACATGGTAGGATCTGCAAAAGAAAAAATTATGACTTTTCTTGCAAATAACATTTGTCATCTGAAATGTGCCCTTCCTCTTCCTTTCCCTGTTTTATAATCAGCAGGACATTTTTGGGGCCCTTTGTTATGATTTCTGCAGGTTCTGGAGGGTCACTTGGGGCTTCAACCCACACCTCAGCACTGAGGTTTTTATCTGCTGCACCACAGCTTCCCTTTTCTTGCACTGTCAGAAGGGCTGGGGCAGACTCCTTCTTTACCAAACCTCCATTCACTGCACTTTTGACAAGTTGGGCCAGTCTGTCTCCAATTTGTATGAATGAATCAGATTATTTTCTAGTTGTCAGCATAATTTTGATTTCTCCTTGGTAATCTGCAGCAAACACTCAAAACATGATCAATTTGCCATATCTGTCCTGGTAACTTTCCTCTCCCCAACTGATCTTTGACTGTTTGTGGGACAGATTGCTCTTGTGCGTGCTGCACAGTTCTTATCAAATCTAGGGGAATGTGCATCTCTCTAATCTCTGCCCACCTGTAAGTGGCTTTTTCTCCCAGCTGTCCACATTTCTGGTGCACCCACTTAGCCATCCCCACTTAGTCAGAATTCTGGGTGGACACTTCAGACTCTGAATTGTTCTCTTTAACATCTGCAAGGGAATTGAACCAGTTAGGTACAAGCCATGTGGAAAACCAAACGGCTAAACCATTTGCAGTAAACCAAGAATCAGTGTAAAAATGACACATCTCAAGCAGCTCTTGCTTTAAAGTCTGACACACATTGTACAAATCTGTTCCTTCTCCTGTGCTAGAAAACAACTCTTCAGGCAATGAATCATTAGTCAAACAAACATGCTTTCTATCCCCAGGGGACACAAATTCAAATGATGCACTCAATTTCACTGGTGACTCTTTTACCTGTGGTACTCCCTGCACCCTTTCCACATCCTGAAAAGGGGCTTGTGACACCTGTTCGTGTAGGGCTGCAGTGACTCTAGCCCTGTCTTGCATTTACCATATCCAGTGTATGATACTAGCTTTCTGTACCTGTCCTAAACTGTGATATTTAGGTGAATTCATCACCCACTGCATGCTTGATATTTCAGTTTCCATACTCCAAAGTTCCAGAGGCACTCTTGTCTTCCCCTGTTCCTGATTTACATGTAAATCAGTGTTTCCCTCTTGCACTGCGCAGAAACCTAAAGTCTGAATTATTTCATTTGCCAAATCAGAAGCGCGCAGCCGCTTATATTTTTTCCTAGATTCTTTATACCAAAGTGTTAAGATTTAACTCAGATGAGGGCTATACTGTTTCCAAAAATCAAACAAGCTAATGAAACTCGGTGTCTCTTGCTTAGTGCAAACAGTAAGAAACTCTAAAATCTTATGCTTTACTCGTGCCAATAACTGCACATTTTGCAACTGTACTTCTGCCATGTAATTAATTTTCCTTTGCAGAAGTGGTCTGGAAATAACATTCTGAGCTCTGTCCTCAGTGTTATCAGTTAAGGAATGTGGGGTGTTTTGCTCTATGCTCTGCTCACACTGAGGCTCAGACTGGCTCACAGCTGTCTTAACCCCCTCATTACTGGAATGGGAAAAGCCAGATTCTTCTAAAACAGCAGTTTTATAGATTTCAGCATTATCTTGCCTTAATGTGTTCTGGCTAATTTGCTCACGTAAATTCTTATTTTCATGTTCTAACTGCCTATATCTCTCCTGCATTTTTCTGTAAGCAGATAAAAGTATCCAAACCCTTTTGTCAACAACAAAAGGAACATCATTTCTTTCAAAAGGCACATTTTCTAAATATGCTTTATCACAGCAAGAAAACATGTTTCTCACAGCACCATAAGGCAGTTTAACTTCACATGCATTTTCAAACATGGTCTGCCGTGCTTCTGTAATTCTCTAAACAACAAAAAACAATTACACTTTTAAATAGTACACTTCGAAACTCCAATTTGACTCCCAGACTGACGACTAATGACAAAATGTTCTGCTTTCCCTCTTATCTCATAACCGAGCTTACAGAACCTCTCTGGAATGCACTTCTGAGTTTAAAGAAAACATTTATTGTTATTAATTCCCCACCACGAGGTTCCTGAGAGACAAAATTAGTAGATTGGAAGCATACGTTCAAAAGTAGTCGTAGCAATGAAAGCAAAATATATCAAAGTACTTCTCAGTTGCAATACACAGCAAATATAGGTGATTATATCATAGCATAACTTCAAAGCAAAGCATAAAAGTCAAAATTAATCACCGGATGGGCAAGGCTGTAGGGCCTATATTCAGCTTCATCTTTCTGGGGTCTGCAAGTTGATGACTCCGGTCAACTGCGAGAAAGAGATTTTCTACCCAAACGGGAGACAGGCAACTGACGTCTAGCTCCTGTCTGAAGTCAAAGCAGATTCAATCTACCTCTATGTAGCCCAGAGTCATCCTTAAAAGCAAACTCAGTGTGAGAACCGAAGGCCCCTGGAGAGTGGCCAATTCTCCCGAGCCCCCGAGCTCTCAGACTGGATTACGAGGGAAACACAAAATCTACGTGCACTTATCAGCTAAGGTCTGGTGTGCAGAAAACAGCTTGGTCCATCTTGTGGAAAAACACAGCTTGGAAAAACACAGCTCATCTGCAATGTCTCAACTGCAATGTCTAACCCCACGTTAAAGCCAATAGGCAGCTAACCTAAATATCAAATGTAATGTCTAATGTCATGTCAAAGCCAATGGCCAACTAAACTGAATACAGAATGTAATGGCCAATGCCATGTCAAAGCCAATAGGCAGCTAAACTGAATACAAAATGTAATGTCTAATGCCATGTTAAAGCCAATAGGCAACTGACCTGAATACAAAATGTAATGGCTAACTCCATGTTAAAGCCAATAGGCAGCTAAACTGAACAAAACATATAGGGGGTCATTCTGACCCCCGCCGGCGGCGGATGCCGCCTGCCTGGCGGGAACCGCCAGAAGACCGTACCCCGGTCAAAAGAAGGCCGCCCGCCCGCCCAGCGGGAAACCCCCTTCCACTAGGATGCCGGCTCCGAATGGAGCCGGCGGAGTGGAAGGGGTGCGACGGGTGCAGTTGCACCCGTCGCGATTTTCAGTGTCTGCCACGCAGACACTGAAAATCTATGTGGGGCCCTGTTAGGGGGCCCCAGCACTGCCCATGCCAGTGGCATGGGCACTGCAGGGGCCCCCAGGGGCCCCTCGACACCCGTTCCCGCCAGCCAGGTTCTGGCGGTGAAAACCGCCAGAACCAGGCTGGCGGGAAGGGGGTCGGAATCCCCATGGCGGCGCTGCTTGCCATGGAGGATTCCCTGGGGCGGCTTCCCTTTTCTGACCGCGGCTTTACCGCCGCGGTCAGAATGCCCCCGGAAGCACCACCAGCCTGTTGGCGGTGCTTCCGTGGTCGTTGGCCCTGGCGGCCCATGACCGGCAGGGTCAGAATGACCCCCATAATGTGCTACTGGTTAAAATTGAGCAACTAATATGCGCAGTGGTGAAACACAAAGTCATTGGTCAACAACAATTAATAGCATCACACAGAAACAAATGAAAACACCATATCATAATTGGTGTAGAAATACTGAATGTACTCCTGGTTATAAAGTCTTGTTAGTAGCAGACAACAACTTATTCCATATGTTAGAGGCAGACTATGGTAAGTAACTCCTTCCTCAACTGATGAAGGAATCTGCGTACACACTTAACAATTCCATGCATCCATCGTCTCAACGTACTCACTCAGCAAGCAATAGAAGACATTAGAAGAAAGTTCGCCTTGCGCATTAGTACCCTCATGCAGATACTTCTCATCTCACCTAAACTTCTCTAGTGCTTTTAGTACAATAGTCATCTCAAAAGCAGAAGTATTGTTGGCTTTACCCTTATCAAGAACAGACATACTCACAATCAATACCACAAACAATATCCCACATACAATCGCCAACCCAATACTCATATATTTACGGCACCTATTATTCCTACCCTGCTGGCTAATGTTACTAATGATCTGTAAAGTATCAGAAAGCAGAAAAAAATTAGAAAAACTGCAGGAAAAATCAAAAACAAAAATCTTCTTTCAGCAGTTATTTACGGCTTTCAGTCTCACTTCCAGCATCCCTTGTCAAAATCGGTTAGCAGCTTGTCAAAATCAGGTTTCAAAAGTCAAATCCGGTTACTTCCAACTGTCTCTTTCTAAAACATTTTCTCTCAGATTGTTTCAACAGTTCAGTTCATCAGCTTCCTTCAAGTGCCAAACTACTGACCCAGAATGTCTCTATCAAAACAAAAAGACAATAATTCTTCCTGCCATTCACTTGTAGTTGCATATGCCCATTTAGAACCTGCATATCTTCAACTTGCTATTCTCTTTCTTTTCAACTTTTGATCACCATTCACTTTCCTTCACTTAGTTCTCCTCTCCTTGTTGTATCTACTCATTCCTCAATTGTTGTTTGAACAACTGCTTCCTTTTTCTTTGCTTGTGATTCTGGCCACTTATCTCCTTTTATTGGACCCTTTGTCAGTGCTCTCTTCCATGTTGTACTTGTGACTTCTTCTTGCTCTGTGGTGTTTTCTTTTAATGGACCTGCAACTGGTTCAGGTGGAGTCAGATCATAGTGACTTTGATCCACCTCAACACCATCCCCCTTGGGGTCTGGCAATCGCTATTTATGTCTCCCAAAGTCGTCTGCTTCTGGGAAACCTGTCCTCTGACTAGGCTCTGCTGCTGCCTCAATTGAGATAGGCTCTCTGTCACCCTCCTGAAGGTCTTCTCCTCCATCTCTCACAGGAGTGACTGAACCGTCCTCAATGGGTTCAGATCCAATCTCAGTTCCTCTTTGTTCTCTTTCCGGCCCTGAGACTGGTCCTATCGTTGATGGTACTCTCAAAAACTCATTTTCATTGTCCAGGGGACATGCCACATTCTTTGTGTGGCTGGCGTGGATCCAGTTTGGAACTCCAGCGCACTTCACAGATGTGGTAGTTGTCAGAACTACCTGAAACGGTTCTTTCCAACGGGGCTCCAGACATGTTTTCCTCACGTATTTCCGGACCGCAACCCAGTAACTGGCACTCAGATTGTGCCCTGGGTCATGTATCGGTGGCAGTGTAGTGGCTTGCACCTGCTGAGAGAAAGAGCGAACCACATCAGCCAGACCTTTGAAGTAGTCCAACACCATATCATCTGCAATGTTGACAAGTGGATTTGCAGGTACCGCAGGCAAACTCATGGCTCGGCCCATAATGATCTCATGCGACGGCAATCCTGTTTTCCTGTCTGGTGTATTTCTGACTGTCATCAGAACTAAATGCAATGCGTCAGGTCATTTTAGGTTCGTGGACGCACACATCTTTGCAAATCATTGACTTCAAGGTACCATTCATTTGCTCCACTAGTCCTGATGCTTCAGGGCGGTAACTACAATGCAACTTCTGCTCAATGTTCAATGCTGCACACAGTAATTTAAGTACCTCATTGTTGAAGTGACTTCCCCTATCTGATTCTAAAGAGATCAGAAACCCGAAAATGTGGTATCTGTTCCCTACGCAGTAGTTTCGCTACTGAGAGGCTGTCATTTCTTCGTGTAGGATAAGCTTCAATCTATTGACTAAAGATGCAAACAATCACCAACACATTTCTCAAACCTCCACACACAGGCATCTCAATAAAATCCATCTGCATTCTGCTTAATGGACCTCCTGCTCTTTCTATGTGGGTCAAATTAATCATTGTCCCTTTCCCCACGTTCATTTGCTGTCAAATGACACAACAATGACAAACTGCTTCAGCAACCTGTCTAAACCTTGGGTTGAACCAATCATGTTTAAACAACCCAATCATGGCATCCCTCCCAACATGTGCTTGACCATAATAATACCTAGCCATTTGAGACAGTAGACTATTAGGCATAACCAGTTGACCCTCTTCTGAAACCCACAATTCATCTTGCCTTTGCACACATCTGATTTTACTCCATGAACGTTTTTCCTCCCTGTCAGCTTTATTCTGCAACACTTTCAATTCCTCCAAGGTATCAATTACTTTCAATGCAAAACTTGGATATGTTTCATCTTCTTCTGGTAACAGTTCCCACTTATCTTTGAACGATATACAGTTCAATGAGCAGAACCTTGCTACTTGATCCGCATATTCATTTCCAATTACACAGAGTCCTGGGACTTCAGATGTGCACTGCATTTCACCACAACAATCTTTTCAGGCATTTGAGTAGCATGCCATAGTTCTTTAATCCTTTCAACATTTTGCATTGGTGAACCAGAAGAGGTCATGAAACCTCTCTGTGACCATAGCTGGCCAAAATCATGGACTCTTCCAAATCCATACTGACGATCTGAATAGATTGTAGCTTTCAGTTGAGCAGAAACATGGCACGCTCTAGTAAGGGCTACCAGTTCCGTTACTTGGGCAGAATACACTCCTCGAAGCCAAAAGGCTTCCAGAATACCAGTAATTGTGCACACGGCATATCCTGCTCTCAGTGTCCCTGTATTGTCTCTGAGACAAGAACCATCAACAAAGACAATTTGGTCATTTTCTTCCAATCAAGTATCTCTAATGTCAGGTCTCGGTTTTGTGCACACGTCATTTACTTCATGACAATCATGCTCAATGTCTTCCAACTTTTCAATTTCAACATTTTCATTTAGAAGTAAGGTTGCCGGGTTCAGCACTGTACATCTTTTCAATGACACATTTGTTGACCCTTTAATACTTATTTCCTATCTGGTCAACCTTGCACCAGTCAAATATTGGGTTTTCGTCTTTGGAAGTAAAATCTCAATAGAGTGAAGGACCATTATAGTCAAAGGATATCCCAGGACAATGCCCTTACACTGTGTAGGGCTCTGTCCAACCACTGCAACAGCATGCAAACAACCTGGTAAGGCTGCTGCAACTGGGTCCAGAATAGCTGACAAATATGCTACTGGGCGGTTTACACCTCCATGGACCTGCGTCAAGAAAGACAAAGAACATTCATCACGCTCATGACAAAACAATGTGAAAGGTTTCATGTAGTCAGGCATACCCAAAGCCAGAGCCTTGCACAGACTCTCTCTCAATTCAGTGAACACTTTCATTCCAGCCTGGAATAACACTATGGGATCAGTGACTTCCTTATGAGTCAGCTTCTGCAACGCTCTCAAAATGACTGAAAATTTAGGAATCCATTGGCGACAGTAGCCTACCATCCCTAGAAACATCTTGACATCTCTCTGTATAGTCAGTGGATTCATCTGCAATATGGGTGTAATCCTTTCTCTGAATATCTTTTTAGATCCCTTCTCAATCTGGTGACCGAAGTATGTCACTTCTTTTTGACAGTATTGTAATTTAAGTGGGGACACTTTATGACAATTTTTTCCTAAATGGTTCAGCAAGGAAATCATGTCATACCTGCACTCGTCCTTTGTTTTGGACGCAATTAGCAAATCATCAATGTACTGTACCAAGGTCGATTAGAAAGGTAATTCCAACAATTCCAAATTATTTTTGAAGATCTGATTGAATATGGAAGGTGACTCTGAAAACCCTGGAGGAATTCTGCACCAACAAAAAACTTTGTCCAAAATGTTTAAACAGAAGAGAAATTGGCTGTCCTCATGAAGAGGCACAAAAAAGGAAAGCTTGTGACAAATCAATGACAGTGAACCACTCAGCATCTCATGGAATCTGAAACATTAACACAGCTGGATTTGGCACTGCAGGACAACATTTGACCACAATCTCATTTATTTGTCTGAAATAATTGGACAATTCGAACTTTCCCACAGGGCTTTTGCAAACCCGTTATTGGTGAATTACATGAGCTGCTCAATACTTCCTTCAAAACCCCTTTTTCACAAAGTCTGGAATTATTTGGGCGACCTTCATTAGAACATCTTGTGGTATGTGGTATGTGGTACTGGGGAATTTGAGGAAAACTGCATTCGGCTTTATAGTAACTTTAACTGGCTCAACTCCTTTTATCAGACCTATTTGTATTCCTGTCAGATCCCACACTTATTCCTTAACCATTCCATGCAAATCAGGATGCAGCTCTTTCACCGTGAACATTGGGAAAAATTCAATAAGATGGTATTCCTCATTTGTAGTCTCACACTCTATCTCTGGGGCTTGATCATCTTCATCATCACTATTCACCTGAATCTCAATTCCATCATTTGAACAAGTAATCGAGCATTTTGTTTTACACAGCAAGTTTCTTCCCAGATGGGATAATGGACTTGAATGACATACAACAAATTTCTGGAATCCCTGGAAGTTGCCAATTTTAACCTGAACTGGTTCTGTAATTGGGTTGGTTAAATACCGATTCCCCACCCCTACAATCTGAACTGCTTTACCTGAAAGGGGCAAGTTTGGAAATTCTGCATTTCTCAGTGTAGAGCGTGTAGCTCCTGTGTCAACCAAGAATGAAAAGAATGAAACTCTGTGACCCATAACCTTTCCCTTCACATAAGGACCTCTCTGATCTACTTCTAAGGAGGTTGCAAGCACACATGGCTCCTCATCTGAACTTTCGCTCATCCAGTCATTGTTTATTCCATTCTCACTGTGTAATGGGAATTGGTGTACTGTTACTACTTTGGTTAAGCTTCGGACCTCTGACCTGTTGAGAAAGCACAATTTGCTGCTACTCCATTGGGGCTTGAGGTATTTGAATTTGCTCTCTAGGTACGATAGGAACCTGCTGCTGCATTGGCTGCAACTGTGTCATTTGTACACATGGCATTTGCACCTGCTGCATGGGTTGGAAACCTTGCACTTGATTTGCATTATTTTGGAAATTTGGGTTAGGGCCTGTCATCCTCGGTCCTCTCATATTCTGGAAGAAATTGATGTCATTAGGTTGCTTGACAGCATCATCATTGGACACTCCCGTTTCCAATGTCCAATGGGTCTGCAAACATGACAAGACAAAATTTCTTCATTCCCTGTACATCATTCTGAACCAATACTGTGCCTAAATCTGGACAGCGATTCACCTTACCTCCTCGACCTCTACCTCTCATCTGGGTCTGAAACATCATGTTTCCCTGCTGCTGCTGTGGTGGCTGTTGTGGAAAATTCCCTTGCATGCCTGTCTGTGCAGCTTTAATTTGCATCACCAGTCACCCTTCCTTTCAGTTTTCTCTGCTTCAACTCAATTTCATCACTACAGTACTTTGCATACTGCAACACCTCATTAATCGGCTTGGCCTGCCAGCAAATCAAATGACTCTTAATCATCTGGCTAATTTCAGGTTTCAATCCTTCCACAAATCTGAACACAAAAGGAATCATGTCCTTCGCCTCAGTTGTCTCTGCACAATTGTAATGCCTGAACGCCTGTAACAATCTCTCATAATACACATGTATCGACTCCTTTGCTTCCTGAGCTGTCCTGTCAATTCTCTGCCAATCAGTATTCTTGGGTGAAATTCTCATTTTAAAAAATTCAATCACCTTCTAGTAATATTTAATTACAACCGGAGATGGTGTACCTGTATTTTTGTCTCTCTCTGGTTCGCTTGTTGGCCAATCTACACTCCTCTTGCATTCTATCCACAGATCAGCTGGGACTACCATCTCTAGTATTGTGTTCAAGTCTTTCCACAGGCACTTTGCAAGTTTCACAAACCTGTCTGTCTGCTGGTACCACTCTATTGGCTTCTCCCTCAATTTTGGATAATCATTTGTAAATGATAGAATATCACTTCTGCTCCAATGGACATGAATAAAATTCCCTCCTGGAATCTCTCCCATTGGTAAAATCTTCACTGGATCTTGACCCTGCTGCACAGTTGCAGTCAGCTCCACAAAAATCCCTTTTCCTTTTGTCTCTCTTTTCCTTACCCATCTGCCTTCCCACTTGTCTAATGCTCCGTGGGTCTTGGCACTTTGAAGCAATTCCTTAAGGTGTGCCTTTATTCCGGCAGATCTCATGTGTTCAAAATCTTTAGTCTCAAAATCGAATCTGTAACTCCTCTTCAAATGCTTTGTTTTCTCTATCTCTATGCTGTACATCTCTGCCAGGTATGCTAGCTTCTGCTGCACATTACTCACTTCCCTTGTAATCTTTGGGCATAGGTATCTCAATTCCACTTCTGTGTAGGACTCCAACCTATTCACACCCATAGTTCCTTCAATGAGCTCACCAGCTTCCATGCTTAGCCTAGCATAATTCAAATACTCCTCTGCCTTTGATGCACTCGGCAAGGTATTCAGCTTGTCTAACCATTCAGTCAACTGCTGAGCGGTCAGCCCTTGCAACAAGATGTTACTGGCTTGGACTGGTGGCGCCTGCTGTGCAACTGCATTTGGGGTCTGCATGGTCAACAATTTCAAACTCTGACTAATGTATGACCCTACCATAGTATCTGGAAGTACTCCGAATGGACTAAGGTGATCTTGATCCGTCAAAAGTCTGTCCCACAGGAGAAAGTGCTCGAGTATTTTTGTTATGTCCTCCCCCCATTGCATTCTGTGTCATGACACCATGTTCACCTACACTAGGTTTCTTTTGTGCAAATAGGGGTATGGCTGGAACAACAGTAATAGGTAAAGATATAGCATCTGGGGTTGATGCTTGTTAAGTTCTGTGGGAGAGTAACTCCCATGTTCTGATTCATCACTAAAGACATATCTGACTGTGTCCCTGTTACTGGAGTGAATCTCAGCATGACTTGCAGCTGCCCTTGGGGCAGTAAAAGTGGATTTGGTTCTGTCTGAACCAACATCGGTCTTGGGAAAATCTGTTCCGTAGGCACCATTAAGTTCGAAGTCATTTCCATAATGGGCACATCAGGGTAAATTCTTTGAACCTGTGGCGGTTGCACCTGATTTTGCACCACAGGAGTAGAAGGCGCATTATGACTACCCCTCATCGGACTCTGTGTCAGGCTAGTATCAACCTGCATCGGACTCACTATCCCATTAACCTGTGTCAGAGCTGTAGGATCAGCACTGGTGCTCGAATCACTCTCATGTCCTGCATATGGTGGTGGGTGATTTCTCAATAACTGTATAATGAACTCATCATCATCTGGTTCCTCCTCCACTTTTGAAGACTTTCTAGCCTCCCTACTTTCAGACGGGCCTCTGTTGGTCTTTCTAGTAGCTTTCCTTCCTTTTCATTGTCCTGTGTAATTGCCGGAAACAACTTAATTCCATGCAAAGTCTCCATCCTCCAAGCCCTCTGAGCACCATTGTACCTAAAGTCTTTTCTGCCTTTCTCATTCTCCTCTCGAATTTCTGTTGTTGCTGCTATCTAACTACTAACTCCCAAATCCATAATGCCTCGAACTGTGCTGGTCTTGGAAGGGGCTTCGATTCATATAGCACTATCTTCAAATGCTCTAAAACCCTCAAATTGAACGTTCCATTTGTAGGAAATGCTAACTTCCCATCTTTCTCTGTCACTTTGCACCATTGCTTTAGCCAAAGACATGGCACGACACCCTTCTCTTCCATTACAATGTAAGCTGGTGTACGTTCTGGCGGTGTAGCCTCGCATATATTAATTGTAATGTACGTATCTCCCCTTGAAGCACTCCTTAAAGCTTTGAAAAATGTCAGCTTTTTGACCTTTTTTTTTTTCAAATTCAAATCAGGAAGTGAGCTTTTTCCCCAGAATTCTCTTCACCCACTTTTTCAACCAATTGCCTCTCACAGCCGGCTGCCAATCAGTGCGTGACCCTAACCGACCTATCCCAGCACGGCTCCAATGACGTCACACTCACACATACTGGGGCTGACAAAGTCTTGCGGCTTGTCCTCTCAACTTCAATTCACACAAAACTAATGCAAAAATTGTGAGCACTAAACCCAAAATCAAAAAACAAATCTGCTGGTTTACTACAGGAAAGGTAACACAATCGCTTCAGAAACTTTATGGATTTTTCACTGATGGCTCGTGCTCTTGTAGCTACTCTTTCTTTCTCAGTTTCCCTGATTTACAAGCAAAATTCGACCCGCAAACTTTACTCTCAACTGATCAGTGGGTCTGTCCTGGTGCACATAGGACTTGCCAGATCTCAGTCGAAAATTGTCTCACTCACTTTGACAGACGCTCTGACTTGTCGACCACACCCGATCGACCTACTAAACCAGACAAATTATAATATAAAACCAAGTGTCTCATACACTTCTCAATATACACCGGAGTATTAGGCCACGCAGGGTCCGTACATCAACAACCATGTGGACAATTTTCGAGCACAAATCGCCACACACATGTGAAGTTCGACGACTTCCCTACTCTCACACTGCTGAGTACGCACACTCCTTCTACTGCTTCATTTGGAGTACGCAAACTCCCTAAACCCTCACAAACATCACAATTCACCTGCAATTTGCATAAGATATGCAAGTGCAAAACCGTACTACATTCACACTGTCACTAGAACGCCGAGAACATTCTCAAACAACCATTGGCAAGATCTGAGATTCTCGGAAAGCCATTTCTGGACTTAGGGGAACATTTTCTCTCCAATTAGCATCACTGAAAAAAAAAATCCAAATCTCAGTAATAATGAACTCTCAAAGGACCAAATCATCAAGCTACCACCATCTCCGTTGATCATTATGTCTTCCTGCTACCGTTTCTGAGACCATCAATCCTACTACTATCTCTGTTAATAACTGTTATTCTATACCGGACATCTATGATGGGCTCTTTAGGAGACACACCGTCAGTCTCTGCTATCATCTCTGTTAGTACCTGTTACTCTGTAACGGACATCTATGATGGGCTCTTAAGGAGACAAACCATCCGTCTCTGCTACCATCTCTGTTAGTACATCTGACCTTAATAAGTAAACGTATAAGGGGAGGCGAATAGGTCGATAAACCTTTTGACTTGCAGTTAAGATGTTCCCACCATAACTCCAGTACATGCAGCTCAATAATCAATAATTAATCCATATCATCAATGATAATCAATAGCATTAATAATCAATGGATTCAGTAATTGTCATACGCAATGACCTTTCAGTCATGAATAACCAAACCTTTAGTAAAAGTTAGAATATTTATTTCCTTATATTAACAATGCTAAACTCATGTCAGTTAATCTCAAAATCAAATGATACACATACAGAAACAACACTGGCTGTCCAAAATGCCGAAAGAAACACAATCTAATCAAAGCCTGTACTATTATACACTCTAAGGTTACAGTGCAAATCAGTAATAAAACAATTGTGCAAACGATATCGCATACATTTAGATTCAGCAAAGAAAAACATCAAACGTTATTCCCTATTGCAGACTTTCATTAGTGAGAATCCTTAACTAACACCAGATTAGCATCAGCATGTTGGGCTTCATGCAAAACAATATAGCAAACACCAATTTGGAAAACATCTAACTATGGCTCTATCAAAACAGTGCTATTGGTACCTAGAAAGAAAAAGCAAGCATACATTGCAAGTCACATTTAGAAATTCATATAGCTCTCCTCAATTTGGATCGGCAAGCTAGGATAGTCCCTGTCAGCAGGACATCAGTATTCAGCATCAAAGTTCAGAAAACGCAAAGTCTTTAAGCAGTAAAGTTAAGCACGTCTCTTGTCAAGACGCTAAAGAAAGTAACAACCTTTCAGCTAAGCAAGAAAATGGGCAAATGTCTCTCTTCCCTTGGTGCCGTACGGCTAAGTTAGATTTCCTAAAACTACTTCCCGAGTCCCTATTGGTCAAGGGATCTCATGTTCACACTTTGGCCAATAAAACAAAAACTTCAAATCTCTGTATTCTACCACTAATCCGTTCACATGTCGCTGATTGGCTTCTCTGGTAATGTCCTCATCATCCGGCTTGTCAGGTAACAATATTGTTGCAGCTTATACTCCAGTCAGTGTCTCCATTGTTCTCCTCCTACGAAAGTCAGTCTTACACATATTACACTCATAATGTTACATTTACCAAGAACAGCATCCTCTAGCAATCGGTTCTCATGAGAAAGACTTTTAGCTACGAGCACATTTAGGGGGTGATTCTGACCCCGGCGGTCACGGACCGCCGGGGCCAGGGTCGGCGGGAGCACCGCCAACAGGCTGGCGGTGCCCCGCAGGGCATTCTGACCGCGGCGGTTTGGCCGCGGTCAGAAAGGGAAAACCGGCGGTCTCCCGCCGGTTTTCCGCTGCCCTATTGAATCCTCCATGGCGGCGCAGCTTGCTGCGCCGCCATGGGGATTCTGACACCCCATACCGCCATCCTGTTCCTGGCGGTTCTCCCGCCAGGAACAGGATGGCGGTATGGGGTGTCGCGGGGCCCCCGTAAGAGGGCCCCAAAAAGAATTTCAGTGTCTGCTTTGCAGACACTGAAATTCGCGACGGGTGCAACTGCACCCGTCGCACCTTCCCACTCCGCCGGCTCAATTCTGAGCCGGCGTCCTCGTGGGAAGGGTTTTTTGCACTGGGCTGGCGGGCGGCCTTTTGGCAGTCGCCCGCCAGCCCAGTGCAAAAGCCAAAATACCCTCAGCTGTCTTTCGACCGCGGAGCGGTATTTTGGAGGGGGGAAGTCTGGCGGGCGGCCTCCGCCGCCCGCCAGACTCAGAATGATCCCCTTAGACAGTACAGTGGAAAATCACAGTTTAACTCTCTGAACAGCCATTTTATTATATGTTAAGAACTACAGCTTGACATGAGGCCGTGCAACTAGGCCAAGACCTTCGCTAAATTAAGGCCTACAATTAATAAAGCTAATACATAATGCATAACCCTTAATATGTCATATTACTACATTAATCTAACATATACCCAAAATTTCATATTAATAAACCATTAATAAGTATTCTTCATGAACATTTGGGCCACTCATCATGATCACATTTTCAAATGCGTGCATTATTTTTCTACGTTATTACATTTTCTACACAAATCCGTTTCTCATAGTACATGAGCACTCATTCATATTTTTTCTAAAACACCTGTGTTAGCACAGAAATAGACAGATATGGATGTAGGGAGCTAACCACGCATCGAGCACGGGTCATGATCCTGCCAGATTTAAAACAGTAGTGAGGACAAAAAAAATCAAAAACTGGTTAGAATGTATTATACTATCGTAATCACATTCATAAAGTGATAAGCAGGCATTATCCTCTTTTGGCGTGAGCTCCAGGTGTGAGAGTGATAGTTTTTAATGGCATTTATCACATTCAGAAAG
Source organism: Pleurodeles waltl (assembly GCF_031143425.1). Lineage (NCBI taxonomy): Eukaryota > Metazoa > Chordata > Amphibia > Caudata > Salamandridae > Pleurodeles > Pleurodeles waltl. The sequence continues at coordinate 388,237,906 of NC_090446.1, read as the reverse complement.
GGAAGTTAGAGATCTAATTACCAGGAACGACTTGACATCACCCTTAGACTGAACATGCAGTGATTGGCGCTGGCAGTATTTATTTGAGATAGATTTAATAAGATTTTGGTTGGAGAAGGATTCTTTCTGAATTGAAACCCTTCTTACGTGACGCTCCATTCAGTGCCTGTTCAATTCATGGTTCACTGTTCTTGTAACATACAACCCCTCCAACACGGGACACATCCTCCGGCTTGTGTAGACATTAATATATGTATTCGTAATAGATATATACAATATGGTCCCTTTCTTCATAGTTTATAGTTTTAATTTGTGGTTTAGGAGATGATTTACATTTTAGTCGATGCTTCCGGACGGTCGAAAATCAACGTTCCAACTGCCAGGCGTCGAAACTGTCCAACCACCTGATTTACATGTTGGCGGTATAATGGCTAAACTCCATCAAACCTCGCCGTCTTCGTTATATTGAGATTCCTCCGTCGGCGGAACAATTGCCGAAAAGCAGCTGACGAGGCGATTCAACCATATTGCCAGATTACAATATCGTCGTAAGCATGGCGGTTAAACCTCCACACTTGACCTGGTGGTTTCTGACCTATAAAAGGGGATAACAAATCTTACCTATATTTTCGCCTTGATCGTTCACCTGAGGCAAATTTTACAATGCTTTGCGTACCTGCTGTTTGAAATGTATGATGAGCCACCACATTGCTGACATAACAGAAGGTATGTTCATATAGTTTTTTTCATAAATTATCGCATTCCAAAATTTCAAGATTTTCCTTAAAAATCATATTTTCTATTGATGCATGTAAAATGTTGCGTCTCATCCATATTAAAATTTGCCCTGGATCCTTTACACTTTAAAAAAAAGTATTTTCAACAACCTAATAGCTATTTTTGTCATACAGGCATTATTATCAATTTTAAATGAAGCGTACGCCTCCATCAATACGGCCGAAGCGCACACCAATTAAGCAATGTATATTATACTTTTAAATGACTGCCAAAGTACAACTGTAACCATAACAACATAGAAGAGTTGTATAACACTCACACTTACATGTGTATGTTATAGTGACCTCAAATCAACATCCAATGTGGTTTCAATGTATGTAAAAGGTTTACTGTATACCTATCATTATTATGTTAACTTCATGTCAAAAATCTATGTTTTATACGTTACTGTAATAAAACAAAATACATTTTTATGTTGTGTATGTGAGAAACAGAAACCAAACTATGTTGTCATATAAATAATTTTAATATGATTTTTTTAATATGATTTGTGAGACATGCCTCTCAAATTTTAAAAAAATGACATTATCAATCAAAGAAAATATGTGTACCATTACAATTTTGCTAAAGTCGCATCAGTGCTTCATAATCTTGAATCCTGTGTCCAGGGGTACTAGAAATAATTGTGCCTCCTAAAGCAGCTAGTCTCACTCCATGAGCTGATGGATGTCAGGCACCTCAAAAAATTACTGGGCAGGATGGTCATTTTGGAAGTATGATTGAGTGTGAGGGAGGAGTAAAGCTAGATTGGATGAGTGTAGTGAGTTTCTTGGAGTTAGAAACTGCTGGGATTGGTGTTGTGCTTATTGAATGTTGTGTCTTGTTCTGAGGGCGAATGTGTGTGTGGTTGCAGGATTAGATGTGGTGGTTTTGGATGTGTTAAAGTGTTTTTGTTGTGTATGTGAGGGTTTGGGTGTGGGTTTGGATCAAGCTTTTGTTTTTGGTGAGGGTATGTGTTTGGGCGAGGGAATGGGTTTGGGTGACAGTGTTATTTTTTTTTAGAGTGTGGGTTTGGGTGGGAGTATGATTTTGGGTGAGGGTGGGGGTTTTGGCGAGGTTGTGGGTTTGGGTTTAGGTGAGATTGTGGGGGTCATCTATGGTGAGGGTGTTGGTGTAGTTCTGTGTTGTGGCCTGAGTGTTTGTGTCTGTGTGTATTTGCTGGTGTCTGTGTGCGTCATTCTGATTGTAGTGATTATGTCTGTTGGATGTGTCTTTGGTGGTAGTGGTTGTGGTGCTTGTTTGTGTGTCTGTATGTATAATTTTGTATTTGTTTTTTTAGTGGGTCTTTCTGTGTGTTAATCTGTGTGTTTGTTTTCCTGTATGTTTGTGTGGAGATGTGAGTGTGTTGCTGGAGCTTGGGTTTGTTTTCTCTGAGGAGGTTGGTGGGGGAATGGTGGTTAGAGAATGAGCTTAGAAAGAGGAAGGGTTCAGAGATGAAGGGGAAGGTGGTGGAGGTTGGGAGGCAGTGATATCTGAGGGGGCTGTGATGCTTGACATGACTCTTTGTATTGTGGATAATCCTGGAAGGCTTAAGTGGATGGCTCACCCCTGGATGGCACACAACAGTGCAGTCTGCCCTACAGAAAGGCTACTTAACAGGTCTAGAGCCTCTTCAAACATCAATGCTGGGCGAGCAGGGGCAAGAGCTGAGGTGCATGGGCAAAGGAGATGTTCTGGGTTCCACCATCACTTAAGCCTGGTCTTATGTGGAGGCCACGGAATCTAATGATGCAGTGGCCTCGTCTCCAAACCCATCACCCTCCGTGCCACTGTGTCCTTCGGTTTCTGTGCCACAACCTTCCATCTCCAAGGGGATGATCTCTTTCCCACCTTCTTGGCCAACATCTCCTAGCTCGGCTGGATGCCTATAAGAGAAAAATAAATATTGTAACCTATACGTACTATGTTTCTCAATATTTGGTATTTACTAATCAAAATTCCTATCAATAGTTCATGCTGTTTTATTATGACAACAATCTCATCATGACTGTGTGCCTGATTTAGAATTCAGTGGATGGTTTACTCTGTCACAAATGTCATGACTATCTTGTCCGCCATATTCCAAGTCCCAATGGATGCATTGCACCTGTAACACAGTCGACATAATATCAGCCACTTTTGTGATGGAGTAACCTATCCACAAAACTCAACATCAGACCCTACATACAGTTTTATGCCATTAAAGATTTGTTTTGTTTCTAAAACCATTTTCTTCAAATCAAACATCATTTACAATGGTATTATTATTGTTTTCTTTGTATAGCTAAGACATATGCTATGCATAACAACACAGGAGACCTGTTAGCATGTTGACATGCATTTATGATATCACCATTTCTCCTGTCACCTTTTTTATGTTTTTATAAGAACGTTTTATTAGATTTTCGATAAAGTACAAATAATGTGCACACATTGCAAGTCTCCACCATGAGCCCTTAGGATTTAACCAATAAGATCTCCTTTGCACTTTCATTCTCTTCCACCCCACCTCGACCACTCTCACCAATCAGCCCATATTATGGCCACCATTTCCCCAATATACTAGGGTATCAATGTGCTATGTAAGTAGGTTCTTCCACCTTTGCACAACGGTCTATGCAAGTTCTCCATTATCATGGGTGGGAGAGAGGGCCCTGGTTTCTCCTAGTGCTTTTCTATGCCACTTTTTGCTAATAACCTTCCTATGTCCACCAGGATACCTTAACCTCTGGTGCTCCCCAGGTCATCCAACATCCAGAGTAGGGCAACTCTAGGGAGGCCTCTATCTGTTGACCCAGTACATCTGAGAGTGATTTAAATGTGGTGAGCCAGTATCATTGGATGATAGGGCATCCCCAGACCATGTGAAAGAAGTCTCCCATGCCATCCTGGCATCTAGCACAGTTGAGCTCTGAGAGTCTTTGTGCTTTCCATAGCTGTCTGGGTGTGAAATATGTGCATTATAAATAGTGTAGTTAAATGAGGTAGAGTTGGGCTGATATTAATAAATTGCATGAGGTCATGCATGCCTCCCTCCATTCCTCCTCTTGGAAGGGCCCAACCAACACTCTCAGAGCACCTTCATGTTTGAGGGGTTACAGGGTGAGAGGCTGACCAGGCCCCTGTAGACTTGTGAGATACCCCACTTAACTAGCGAGCCCAAGAGTAGTCGAGCCTCCAAGGGATTATAGTCCGGTTGTGCTTGATAAGGCAATTGAAGGTAGTGGTATAATTGGGATTTATGTAGGGTGAACTCGGCCTTAACGGTGAGAAAGGATGTCATGTGATTATTCTCCCACACATCCTCCACCCTCAACACTTCTATTCTGTCCCTACCCCTGAAGCCCTCCAGTTGTGACACCTGGCTTAACCAACTGCCATCCCAGAGAGGGTGTTCACTGTTACCCATTGGTCCCAGCCCATCTAGTGGAGTGCCAACCTCAAGGTGTGGAGCACTACTCTAGTCATCTCTGGAAGGGCCCAGGGTACTGATGTCCCATACAGCATGCCTGTGAGGCTGTCCAGGCCAATCAGTGAGACCTCCACCCTGAAGGCGGGGTCCGCCCACCCTTGAGCATCCAGTCATTCACCATGAACATGTGTGCAGCCCAATAATAGAGACGGATGTCAGCCATGCCCATGCCCCTACCGAATGTGGAATATACACATTTGTCAAAGGAGGTTCTGTGGGGGTTTATTTGCTGGCTCAAATAAATGTATGGGCTTTAGCAGTGATGGCATTGAACAAATGAATTGGGATGAAGAAGGAAAAGTTTTAGAGTCTGTATAGAAGTGTAGAAGGATCATCATCTTATACAAAAACCACTCTGCCCAACAGGTAGAGTGGGACTTTGGTCAATCTATTTAGGTCTTCCTGAATTGCATGGGTCCAAGATTAGGACTCCATGCTAGGTTTGGCTTCCAAGTCATTTGAATCCTGAGGTATTGAAAACTGAGGCGCATGACGGGCAGGTGGTGGTGCCAGGTTTTATCTCCTCTGTCTCCTTGCTAGGGGACCAGAAGTGATTTGGACCAATTTACCTTCAGTCCCAAAGTGGACCCAAAGGTGTCCAAAATAAAGAGAAGTCAGTGTCCGGTCCCCACTGGGCGAGCCCTGAAGAGAAGGACATTGTCTGTGTAGAGAGCTATCTTGTCATCCAAGGCCTTTCCTCAGTCAAACCCCCAGACCTGGGTGTCACTTCTCACCCAGGTCACCATTGGTTCCATCACCAGTGCAAAGAGAAGGGGAGGTAAGGGGCATCCCTGTCTAGTGCCCCGTCTGATCTGAAATCTAGGCAAGACTCCTGGTCCCTGATAAAGGAGTGTGCTTTACAATGCATAGTAGCTTTGCTTGCTTCCCAAAGTGTTCCTGGTGAGTCCACCGTTCCCTGGTTAACACTTAGAAAGGCCTTCAGTTGGGCCTTTATGGTCTGGGTAAATCCTCTATCCAAGAGGGATCAGGCTTTGAGGCACCCCATCTGTCTCTCCCCCACCCCTCTCCAGTTTCCCACCTGGGCCACGACTGGTGCATGGTCTAAAATGCCTCATGTTAGGATGCGGGAGTCAGAAGTATGCAGAAGGTCTGGGGCCATTAGCAAGAAAAGGTTTATACAAGATAAGGAGTCATGCACTGCGGAGGCATGTGTATAATCCCCATCATCCAGGCTCCATACCCTACACGCCTCACAGAGACCCAGACCTAGTGCCCAATTGGCCAGTCCCTTTCCCTCTCTAGGGTGAGTCTTGGGGCCCATATGGATTCCAAGAGGCCTATGATATTGTTAAAGCCCTCCCAACAAGTGCCTTGCTGGGTGTAGGGATTGTATACGGTCCCTAGGGTCCTTATTACGACCCTGGCGGTCCAATGACTGCCAGGGTCATGGTTGCGGTTGGACCACTGCCAATGTGACGGTCCGATTGACACATCACGACGGCGGCAGTAGCGCCACGGTCAGACTGCCAGCACCACTACTTTTCGTTGACACAATGGTGTGGCGGTGCTGGCGGTCCTAATCAACCAGGGCAGCACTGCAAGCAGCGCTACCCTGGGGATTACAACTCCCTTCTCTACCAGCTGTTTCATGGCGGTAGCACGGCCATGAAATGGCTGGTGGAGATGGGTTGCAGGGGGCTCCTAGGGGGGCCCATCCACTTGTGCATGGGCAGTGCAGGGGCCCCCATGGCTAGCCCCGTTGCAATAATCACTGTTTGACGAACATTGCGATGGGTGCTGGTGCACCCTAAGCACTACAGCATTCGTGTCTGCTCTATTACCAGCCAGAGACAATGCTGTAGGCCATTTCTCACCTGGCCATCGGGCGAAAGCTCTGTTTCCGCCCGCTGACCCAGCGGGAAACTCATAATGGGGCCGGTCAGGAGGCAGCGCACTGGCGCCAACCCACCCATCGGGACTTTGTCGAACGGGCTCTTCTGTCCGCCAAAGTTTTAATGACTCCTTAAGTGTCTACAATGTGGAAGTTGTGGAGGGATGTATACCCTTCACAAGGTGTAGAGGGTGCCATCTATTGACCCTTCTGGTAACACGTATCTCTATAGGGCCTCATAGGAGACCCAGGAGATTACCATCAGCAGGGATTTGTGAAGCATAGTTGGTATTCCATTGGAGACGTGGTTGAATCCCACATTACATATCTTACTGTATCCGTAGCAAAATAGGAAGGGACAGCTTGTCCCCAGGAGGTGAGTTTCCTGGAGCAGTTCAACTTGGGTAGTGTGCCAGAATAGGAATTTCAGGACTGTCCCTCTCTTAAAACGGTTGAGGAGACTGTTCATGTTCCACTATGTCATTACTGTGAAATCAGTCATGATTATCTAAGCAGTGAGTTGTGTGCAGTGTCATAGGGTGTGTCACAGGCAAAGCCAGGTCTGGATAAATACTGCTTGGCTCCTTTTTCCCAGTACTCAGGGAGGTGAGTCTGAGATGTTGAAGATGATGTGAGGCGTGGGTAGCCCGGTATGTGCCCTGGAAATGAAATTCAGAATTAACAACAGAACGAGTAAACCAATTCTGTTCTCCCTCAAGTCTCCTCCCTACACTTCACCCCCTTTAGAAGCATCCGTCACCCGAACTTGGTTCCCAACTCACAGCTAGGTGGTCATATCAGCCTTCTTTTGGGTTACCCCCATAGCTTCTCAGTCATCATAGTCAGGACACCTTGCTGCTGGTCTGTGGAAATTTGTTATGGCCAGTTTAGCTGCTCCTCTCGAAAGAGGGTGGGAGGCCCTGTCAGCATTGCCAGTCTCCAGTATAGTTTACACATTTGTGTCCTTCTCTGAGTCCGAAGAGGCTGGTGTCTTTGAGTGGCCCTGCCTCCCACTGCATGACCACTTCTGCTCCTGGGACCCCAGTGTCCACCACCAGTAGCAGCTCAGTTGGTAGACTTTGGGTGGTCTGGCAATGGTGTGGGCTGAGTTGTCCTCAGGGATCTTTGCTCGGTTAGCCAGTTCCAGGCCTCCTCTGGAGTCAAAAAAATGTGATTTGCCTTTGTGAATCACTCTCAGCTGTGCCAGGAATAGGGGCATATATTGTAGTCTGATGGCTTTGAGTTTTTGTTGAACACGATCACATGATTCCCATAAATTTTGGACTTGTTGAATGTAATCCAGAAAAACCATCATGCATTCAGCCTGGTACATGAGTTGCCCCTTCACCCATGCTCCTCACAGGATAGCATCCCTATCTCAGTAACTGAGGATCTTGGCAATCATGAGGTGTGAGGGGCCCCTGGAGGTGACCTGTGAGACAACAATCAATGTGCTTGTTTAAAAATAAGGCAGGCCTATAAGAGGTTGCTATCAATCCATGATTTCACCCATTGCTCCAGAAACAATTCCACCGCTAATCCTTATGCCCCCTTCGGGAAACCCTACAAAGAGGAAATTGCTCCTGCGTATACTGTTTTAAGCATTGTCAGCTTGGTCAGTAAGGGTCTTGAAAGGGAGGCTGGTCACCTGCATTTAAAGGTTGCAAACCATGTCCTACAACTCTTAGATGCATCCCTCAGCCTCAGAGCCTCTGGCAAAGTAGGGCCACATCTGCACTATTTTGCCAAAACTCTCTGATATTAGATTTGAGGGAATCGCGAGAGTCCTGAACTGGGTGTTGTGTTACTGTGGTGTCCCCTCCTACCTGCTGGAGTTGGTCACCCAAGAGTTCCCCCTTCAGGTCCCTTTCTGTCCTGGCTGGTACCACGTATTTATCAATTTAGGTTTAAGCTATGGTTGCTAGGAGCTTTTTGTGCCCCATCTTGGTTCATAGGGACCTCACATGCTCTGTGTCGGAGGAGTCATGTGTATTGTGGAAAAGCGCAACTCCTGGCCCGTGTGCCCTGCCATTCTCAGTTCGGGCAGCACGAGCAATCGTAGTCCACAGGCCCCAGAGCTCACAAAGGGGAAGCTAATTGCAGCTGAAGCCCCCCATGGCAGCTAAAGTCCTCCACACTCCATTGGTCTGGGTATGGTGTGCTGTCGGCCCCAGGCTCCCTCCGGCCTCCAGGCCAGGGAGGGCATGCCTCCTTCTGCCAAACTGCCAAACTTGCCTGAGGTTCCCCAACACCCTCCTTCTCCATGGGTTTGGCGGCCCGCAGGGGGAGGTCATCCGATTGATGATCAAGTGGATTATAGTAGGAGGGACTCCAATTATCCTGCTGTTGTGTAGGCAGGTGTCCACTTGTCAGCTGTTCTTCTCATGGCACAGTAGTCAGCTGTGAGGCTGCTGGCTCGGCCCGTTTCCCCTGCAGGCCCAGTCCTCCAATCCCCTCATGGCTCGTCGGTTCAGCAGCTGGGTGGTCTCAAAGGGGTCTTCCCTGGAGAGGACCATCCTGCCAAGGGGGTCCCTCATAGCCCGCTTTGCCCCAAGGTGCAAGAAGCTGTTGATGGATGTAGATGGCTCTCTCCAATGGAGGGTGAAGGTGAAGGTCATGTGGTCAGATGGGGCTCAGACTGCCGTTCCCTTCATGGCACAGCAGCCCAGAAATGAAGCAGTCTTGATGGCGATCCCTCTTTGAGGGGCTCGGCTTCCCTGGGGGATTACCTGTGGTCTGCAGGGTTCAGAGGTTGGCTGTCACCAATGCCCCCCTTCAGTGGAAGGTGAGAATGCAGATGACAGCCACGCCGCTGGGACTCAGGGAGAGTCTGCCATCTTACTTCGATCAAGCGATGCAGTTGAGAAAGCTTATCTCAGCCCATCTCCATCGACCCCAGGGAACTCAGGCCACCAAGGGCAGCTCGCTTGAACCACACCTCATGCCTGCACCACCAAATAGTTTTTATGGGAGCTCAGAAAAGAGCACCTGTAATCTTGGCATCAATTATCAAAAATCTATAGCCAATTCTTATATGTGTACTAGACCATCACCACAAAATATAATTAATAACTTCATACATCCTAATGTTCTATAAATCTAGGTATGGAGAGGCTTGAATAATGTTTTGGGAATTATTTAAATCCTGAATGTGAAAGTACAAGTTTTAATTACCAAATTGCGGGTAAAATGTAATACAGATCAGCTCTTAACATGTCATTCAAGTGCAGCTTCAAATATTGGGAGATCTGAATGGTTTCATATTTTTCATATGGATGGTCATTTATTGTGAACATTTAAACTGTATTAGGAGAAGCCAGTGAATAATATCGGTTACTTGTTGATAGGAGTACAGTATGGTGTCATTATGTGTGCAATTGAGCTTGGACTTAGCTGACTGAGGCCCTCATAACAACATTGGCGGTACTGCCGTGCAGAAGACCGCCAACACACCGCTGCGGCGGCGGAATTCCACTACAGCTATTACGACCCACAGCTCGGAATCCGGCAAAATCCAGACACCCACACAAGTCCGCCACACCAAAGGCCAGTGATAAACTGGTGATAACAAAACCCACACCGTCATGCCAACAGGAATCCGCCCACACTATCACAACCTTCGAATCCACGCGGCGGTCTTTCAACCACGGTATTCCATTGGCGGTACACACCGCCGCGCTCAAAATACAAACACATTTAAAAAACACAACCACATTGGACAAATCGAAATACACACACCTGATACACATACACACACCACTCCCACACACCCAATCCAATATAAAACACACACCCACATCACCCAGAGACCCTTACTACCAAAATTGAGAAAGAAGGCCAGAGAGTGACACCACCTGAAACAACACTAGCATCCACAGGCACACAACACCATCACTCACACACCATCCACGCACCTCGGACAGCACACTCAAACACATTCCCTCTCTCATCACAACCAACACCACCTCACACATCACCCACACCACATCATGGCACTTCAACGACACCCCAGGTTCTCTGAGGAGGAGCTCAGGTTCATGGTGGAGGAAATCGTCCGGGTAGAGCCACAGCTATTCGGATCACAGGTGCAGCACACCTCCATTGCTAGGAAGATGGAGCTATGGCGCAGAAACGTCGACAGGATCAACAAAGTGGAACAGCGTCCAAGAGCACGGGATGACATCAGGAAGAGGTAGAATGACCTACGGGGGAAGGTGCGTTCCGTGGTCTCCAGACACCAGATTGCAGTACAGAGGACTGGCGGTGGACCCCCACCTCCTCCCCCAAAACTAACAACATGGGAGGAGCAAGCCTTCGCTATACTGCATCCAGAGGGCCTCTCTGGAGTAGCAGGAGGAATGGACTCTGGCAAGTCAACTCTTAACTATTACAACCCCCACCCTACCTGCATGCTATCACATACCCCCACCCTCACCCCCATCACTCCAACACCTCACAAATGTCCCACTATCACAACCCACCCATCCCAACACCAAGCCCTGCATGCAACACCAAAGCATGGACACCCATCACCAAAGCATGTCCACAACAGATACCCACACAGACCCCAAACCAATTATCACACAAGGTCCGAGACAAGAATGCAAGCACTGGAGTACAGGGTCACTCACCCATTGCACACAATGGCACACACAGATACAATAATCATGCCTTTACACCCTTGCAGGACCCCTACCCAACGTCGCTGGACAGGAGGTTCCAGACATGTCCAGTCCCCCCACAGAAGAGGCCCACAGTGATGACAGCAGCTCTGTCCAACTGGATCAAGATGAACAGCCCGGCCCATCTGGGACCTCAGGACAGTCGGTTCCCCTGACACTGGCACATGCCACCACAGAGCCTCCCCCCCTCAGGAAACACCAGCACAGCACCCACCCAGTGGGCCCATCCCTCTGCCCCCAGGACACGTCAAGCAGCAGTGTGTCCACCACTACAGGGAACCCAGGCAAACCCACCACCCCAAGAAAATCAGGAACCTGGGGGCAGTGGGCACATGGTTCAGGGGACAGAAGCACAGGAAAACAGGGGAACTGGGAGGACAGCTGTGCGACAGGGGGAAGACAGGCCCAGGGAACCCACTCTCCACGAGGAACTCTCCAACATCATGGGAGCGTACCATCATTCCCAGGAGATGATGGCAACGGTACTAGCCAACTTTCAGGAGACCCAGCGGCTGCAGGAGGAACACTATCTGGGGATCAGAGAGGAACTCAAGTCCATCAACACTACCCTGGTCACCATTGTAGGGGTGCTGAAGGACCTTGTCAACACCAGGAGGGACACTGTGGCACAACAAGGGGCCACTGACACTAGCCTGGATGATGAACAGCCCACCACCTCCGCCAGCGCTAGTGGACAGGCGGCACCGCCATAGGACCACAACACCAGCACCCCACCCCCTGCAGATGGAGAACCACCCCGCAAACGGTTCCTGAGATCCAGGAACAAGACAGAGAACAATGCCAAGACCCCCGACAGGAAATTAGACCCCCCTGAATGTCATCCTTCTGTCCCACTTTGTCACCCTGCCCATCCTTAAACTGCACTAATTCCTATGCCCCTTTGGACAATGCACCTGTGAAACAAATAGACTGGACTATGCCATGGACATTCCTCCACCATCACCCCTGCCAATTTTACAACCCCCTCCACTTATTTTCACAGAAATAAACACCCTTGAATCACAAAACAATCTGGAGTCAGTTTGTGCTTTCACAAATGTGTATTTGCAATAACTATGGAATATAGCAATGTCAATTTTATTGTCAACATACCGATGTAACACAGCTGTAGTCCATGATTTAATATAGCAGAGGTCACACAGTGGGACCCACATCTGTTAAATGGAAAGGCAAAGTGACAAGTCAGGGTCCATGCACTGGGTGAAAGTGACAGACTTATGATAGGTCAAACAATTGTATGAGATGTGTGAGGGAGTGATATCTCCTTACCTGTGTCTCGCTGGAAGTATTGCTGGATAATGTTGTTTCTATTGTCGATATCCTCTTCTTCTGCCTCCTCTTCTTCACTGTCCACAGGCTCCACAGCTGCCACAAGACCTCCCTCCTAGCTCACCCATGTGCCTCATTGTGCCTCATTGTAGCGTTCCTCTGCCCTTGTCCTGGGATTTCTCACTGGGGTCAGTAGCCATGACAGGTTGGGGTACCCAGAGTCACCTGCAAATGTTGAGGGACAACTGTTAGACACACACTAACCTGTAGGGACAACCCTAGACCCAGACAACTATTCACAGGGTATAGGCTCCTTGTCCTCATCTATTAGCCACACACGGTGCCTCTGGAGTTGCCCCATCACATAAGGGATGCTGCTATTCCTCAGAATGTAAGCGTCATGCACTGAGCCAGGAAACTTGGCATTTACATGGGAGATGTACTGGTCGGCCAAACACACCATCTGCACATTCATAGAATGGTAGCCCTTCCGGTTTCTGTACACCTGTTCACTCCTGCGGGGGGTACCAAGGCCACATATGTCCCATCAATGGCACCTATGATGTTTGGGATATGTCCCAGGGCATAGAAGTCACCTTTCACTGTAGGCAAATCCTCCACCTGAGGGAAAATGATGTAGCTGCGCATGTGTTTCAGTAGGGCAGACAACACTCTGGTCAACACGTTTGAGAACATTGGTTGGGACATCCCTGATGCAATGTCCACTGTAGTTTGAAAAGACCCTCTGGCCAGGAAATGGAGTACTGACAGGACCTGCACTAGAGGGGGTATACCTGTGGGATGGCGGATTGCAGACATCAGGTCTGGCTCCCACTGGGCACACAGTTCATGGATTGTTGTACGATCAAGTCTGTAGGTGACTATTATGTGTCTCTCTTCCATTGTCGACAGGTCCACCACGTCTGTACACCGGAGGATGAAACCATCTCATCACCTGCCCCAGCGGACGTGCCCTATGGACGAGAACAGCGATCAGAGAGTCAGCCAACACTGAGGTATTACAAAATGTCATTTGCCCACATTTGTTAATCCGCAGTGTGCCTGTTACTGTGTGTATGCAAGGCCTAGATAGGTGTGACACAGTTATTATTAATGCCATGTGGCCCCCTGAAATGGCGGCTGCCTGACCTGTAAGGTGCGACAAGGGGATATGAGGTGATTGCACTGGCGTTCTACACCGTCGCGGTAGGCGGTCGAAGACCGCGGCGCAATCTTGCATTGGTTAACATTGGACCCTATGGGACCCAGGAGCCAATGACGATGTGCGCCGGCGGTGATGGTACGCACCGCAGCGGACGTGACCGCCTTTTCTATCTGTACACTCACTTGATACCTGACCTTCAACAGGAGAGGACCTACACTGCAAGTGCTGCTGTGACCTCAGTCTGGAAGCGACAATGGCTCATGTGTCTGGGGAAAGGGCCCCTGCCTTCACTTCGGAGGAGTTGGAGAAGTTAGTGGATGGGGTCCTCCCCCAGTACACGCTACTCTACGGTCCTCCAGACAAACAGGTGAGTACACTGTGAGCATGCCACTGTTTGGAGTGGTGTGGATGGAGGAGACATGGGGGGGTGACTGAGCCCTGCATGAGCGGACGGTGAGTGTATGTGCGTCAGGGCAAGGGTGGGAACGTGGGCCAATGACTGTGATGGTCCAGACGGTTAAAGTTTTTCCTTTTCCCCTGTACTATTCCTGTAGGTCAGCGCCCACCAGAAGAAGGATATTTGGCGTGCCATCGCCAAGGACGTCCGGACCCTGGGGAAAAGATGGGAGGACATTCGCCGCTGGAGCAAGAAGACGGCGGAGGCCCAGCTGGGGGTGGCCTCCCAACGTGGGAGGGGTGCCCATCGAACCATGACCCCCCTGATGTTCCGGATCCTGGCGGTGGCGTATCCAGAGTTGGATGGGCACTTGAGGGCATCACAGCAGCCACAAGGGGGTGAGTACAGTCACATCCATCTGACTCTGCGCGCATTACAATGTGTCTGGGTGGGGGAGGTGGGCAGTGGGTTACGCTAGGCCAGGGCGAGCTTTGTAGGCAAGGTCCCTTTGTGACACAGGCTATGTGGCACCCCAACCCCACCAGTGGTAATAGCCATCTACACCTAGTCAGGCTCCTGTGACTTCCATGTGTGCAGCAATCGGGCATAGGCCTTGTACCCCATGGCCCTGTGAATAATCTAGGAACTATAAGTGCATGGCGTAGTGCAGAGGGCTGCTGTGTCTGTAGTGTCCGCCTACGGTAGTGGTATTGCATGCACTGAACATGTCTTTCTTCTGTCCCCCCCCTCTTTTTGTGGTCTCCCTGTTCTTGTACGCAATAGCATCATCAGGCGGAGGAGCAGTGGTTCCGGAGCAGGAGGGAGCTGCATCCCACTTGGCCCTGGAGGGCGAGACAACGGAGTCTGAAGCCACCAGTGGGACGGAGGGCGAGGGGAGCTCCACAGCGGGGACAGGAGGTGACAGCACCGACAGCGACTCCTCCTCTGATGGGAGCTCCCTTGCGGTGGCGGGCCCCTCTGTGCCCCCGCATCAACAGGTACAGCCGCCACCCCCCTACCAGCACTGCCCTCCTAGCAGCCCCTCAGCGTGTGTCCTGTGGCCGCTCACCCAGGAGGGCATCTTCTTTGCCTCAGGCACCTCAGGCCCTGCCCCAGTCAGCCCTGCAGCCCTCAGTGAGGAGGCTATTGACCTTCTGAGATCCCTCACTGTTGGGCAATCTACCATTGTGAATGCCATCCAGTGTGGAGAGGCATTTGCAACAAACAAATGCATACCTGGAGGGCATTCATTCTGGTCGGGCAGCCCAACAGAGAGCATTTCAGGTTCTGGCCTCAGCACTGATGGCAGCCATTGTCCCTGTGTCCAGCCTCCCCCCTCCAACTTCCTCCACCCAGACCCAATCCCCTGTACCTCAGCCTATCCCAAGCACACCATCAGACCAGCATGCACACACCTCAACACACAAGGGTGGCTCAGGCAAACATAAGCACCACACATCCCACAGGCACTCACACGGGCATCATACCCATGCAGACATACCAACATCCACTGCCTCCACTGTGTCCCCCTCCTCCACGTCCTCCTCCTCCCTCCCTGTCTCTTCTCCACTCACACCTGCATGCACTACATCTTCAGCCACTACCTCCATCACCAGTACGCCCATCACCACACACCCCTCATGTGTACTCACCACCCCCACTACCATTCACACATCCCCTGTGTCCTCTCCCAGTGTGTCTGTGAGTCCTCCTCCCAAAGTACACAAACGCAGGCACACACCCAACCAACAGCCATCCACCTCACAAGAGCCTCCAGCTCATGCACCTTCACCCAAATTCAGCAAACGTACACCTCCTACAACCATTAACTCTTCCTCCACTCCAAACACACTCCATCTACCCGTCCCAGTGTGTCTAAAAAACTTTTCCTGGCTAATATTGACCTCTTCCCTACATCTCCCCCTCGTCCGTCCCCTAGGGCCAGGCTTTCAAGGTCCCAACCCAGCACCTCAGCCACCACTTCCCCAGGCACAGTGGTGCCAGCAACTGCGGGCTCTTGGAGTGCGCCAACCATCAGGGCTGCCAGTGTGCCACGGAGCGAGGGCAAGGACATTCCACCACCTGCAAGAGTCAAAAAGTTGCCCAGATCCCGGAGGGAGAAGCAGAAAACACCTGCCACCAAGGGCTCAGGGAAAATGAAAGGGGATAGTGGCAAGACAGCTGCGCCACCATCTAAGGTGGGGAAGAACCAGAAATTAAAGGTCAGGTCAGGAGAGGGCATGGTGGCACCGACAATGGGACCAGTGTCACACCTTCTGTCCACGTCAATGCCAACCTGTACGGCGGAGAAGACCGCCACCTGCACCGCCACCAGCACCGCTGTCATTTAGGCCGCCACCAGCACCGCAGTCACTGAGCCCGCCACCAGCACCGCCGCCACAGAGCCCGCCTCCAGCACCGCCGCCAAAGAGCCCGCCACCAGCACCGCAGTCACTGAGCCCGCCACCATCACCGCCGCCACAGAGCCCGCCACCAGCACCGCTGCCACAGAGCCCGCCGCCAGCACCGCCGCCACAGAGCCCGCCGCCAGCACCGATGCCACAGAGCCCCCCGCAAGCTCTGCTACCACAGAGGCCACAGCCAGCACCGCTGCCACAGAGGCCGCCGCCAGCACCGCTGCCACAGAGGCCGCCGCCAGCACTGCCGCGACTGACCCCGCCGCAAGCACCGCCAGCGGCCCCGCTACATTCTGAGCCAGTGGCACCACCACAGACATGGCTGCCATCACCAGTGGTCAATCGTCCGAGGCTGGTGGTCAGTTCCAGGAGCCTGGGCAGCTTCCATGATGCACCACTTTCAGTGGAGAAAGGCATCCACTACCTCAGTCCTTGGCAGGATGAAGCACTCTGGACACAAAGCCCCCTCCAGAACCAGTGGAGAGATACATCCACTACCTCAGTCCTTGGCAGGATGAAGCACTCTGGGCACAAAGCCCCCTCCAGAACCAGTGGAGTATCACATCCACTACCTCAGTCCTTGGCAGGATGAAGCACTCTGGGCACAAAGCCCCCTCCAGAACCAGTGGAGAGATACATCCACTACCTCAGTCCTTGGCAGGATGAAGCACTCTGGGCACAAAGCCCCCCCCCGGAACCAGTGGAGTATCACATCCACTACCTCAGTCCTTGGCAGGATGAAGCACTCTGGGCACAAAGCCCCCTCCAGAACCAGTGGAGACTGTTATCCACTTGAGAGACTGTGGTTTTGCATTCCCCAGGATACAGCAGTGGGCAACCCACCCACTGGAGAGACTTGAGAGACTGTGGCTTTGCACTCCCCAGGATAAAGCAGTGGGCAATCACCCACTGGAGAGTCTTGCGAGACTGTGGCTTTGCACTCTCCAGGATACAGCAATGGGCAAACCACCCACTGGAGAGACTTGAGAGACTGTGGCTTTGTACTCACCAGGATACAGCAGTGGGCATGGAGCCCCCTCGTGGAGCAGTGGTGTCGTGCATTCATCAGGCTGAGGTGCCCCCGCCCCTGAGGTGCCTGTTTCATTTCGATCTGATGCCCCTGCAAGTGTTCTCTCCGTTTAATGTCTGGTATCATGTGTGGGCCTCGCCCATGCACTTTGGGCCCAGTGGTCCATGGACAATAATTAGTCCACAATCCGGACTTGTGTAGTTGGTGTACATAATTGTATATACTGTATTTCGAGTTTTGACTACTGGACTTTTCATGATTACAATCGTTCAACTCATTTGCTTTTGTACTTGCATTCTTCCAAGGGGGGTGGGAGGGGGTGTGTATGTAATGTTGCGCCATGTATTTGTGTGTATGTTGTTGTGGGTGAGGGTGGGGGTGGGGGTTTTGCATGTTACGTGTATATCACTCTCTTTTCCCTCCCCCCTCCCATGTGTTGTAGGTGCAGTACTCACCGTGGTCGTCGCCGCTGTCTTTGGTGCTCCTGATAGAGGAGCAGGAAGACCATCGCAGGGAGTATCAGGAGTTCTGGCTCCATGGCGTCCTGGTTCCTCGTGGGGTGTGGAGAGGTGAGTGTTTTCCCTTCCAAGTCCTGTTTCCTTCGTGTTTTTGTTCGTGTTGGTTCCTCCCTGGAAAAGGTGGCGGATTGCCGGGTTGTGATAGGGTGGGCGGTACATTGTCTTCTGCCTGTCTGTTGGCGGTGCCCGCCGCGCTGTTTGTTTCTACCGCCGTGGCGGTCGGAGTGTTAAAATGGCTGTCTATGTTAGCGGTTTCCGCCATGGTCGTGATTCTATTTTTTTGACCACCGGCCTGTTGGCGGTCTTACCACCGCTTTCACACCGACCGCCAGGGTTGTAATGAGGGCCTGAGTGTTCAAAAGTCAATGCAAATCTCCACCTCAAGCCCTTTACTGCGCACAACAAGGACATCCATGGTCTAACAACATATATTTTACACCACTACAAAATATCTAGCTTTGGAAAAACAATACAAAACTTTCACAAGTTCAAGGCTAGTTTGTTGCAGGCCACGCCACCTGACCTGTTGACCTGGTCTATACAATGTACGGTTCTCTGTCATATGGAGAATTTCATTCAGTTTGCATTCACACATTCTGACAACTTCCTGAACAGTTACTGATGTTGTAAAGTGCAGTAGTAGGAATAGAATATAAAGTTCAAACAACTTAAATTTTTGGTTATATTTTACTCTTTCAAGCACAGTAGAAATTAAGGGCCAGATGTACAAAGCATTTTTCAAGTCGCAAAGGGGCCGATTCGCAGAATGTTTTTGGGGATGTACAATGCCCAAACTGCGATTCGGTAACGTGTTACCGAATCACAGTTTGGGTTTTGAGATTCATTATTAGGAAGTGGCATGTGAAGGGCATCCCTTCCTAATAACGATTCCAAATGGTATGTATGATTATTTTGTGACCGCGAATGCGGTCGCAAAACAATCTCAGTTAGCACCAGTTTCAAACTGGTGCTAACCCATTCGCAAACTGGAAGCGGTCCCCATGGGACTCCTTCCCATTTGTGAATGGCAGCAAAAATATTTTTCCAGAGCAGGCAGCGGTCCCACGGACCACTGCCTGCTCTGAAAAAGAAAACTTTTCATTATTGTTTTTGAAATCCATCTCGTTTTCCTTTAAGGAAAACGGGCTGCATTTAAAATAAATTAAAAAAATGCTTTATTTAAAAGCAGTCACAGATATGGTGGTGTGCTGTCTCCAGCAGGCTACCATCCCTGTGAGGGCGGCCATTCCCAATGGGGTCGCAAATTGTAACCTACCTCATGAATATTCATGAGGTAGGTCATTTGCAACCCCATTGGGAATCGCAAACAGTGTAAAGTACACTGTTGTACATCTGATTTTGCGACTCGCAAATTGCGAGTTTCTAAGACTTGCAGTTTGCGAGTCGCAAAACTGGATCTTTGTACATGTGACCATAAATGAGCTGTACTATCCATCTTTCAAGGTCTAATTTTGATTAAATGTGCAAATCAGACTAGAAAACGTAGAATACATTTTTTTTTTACAATGTGAAAAAATATTATAAAGTCTTTGCATGTAAATCAGTCATTTATTTGCAATAACGTAAAATTAGGATATGCCCAGTGTAGTTGTGAGCATGTGAATACAGTTGTACAGATGGAAATGTTAATATCAGGCAACCTTCACATTGCATATCTTATAATTATAACTCCTGGTAATACATTAGTATAGTTATGCTGTGACAACGAATACTCCTAAGTATGTTGTGACAATGAAAACATTTGAGTTATACAACACTATACACACAACATTATTTCTACCTCCTTGTTGCTGCTGTTTGACCTTCAGCTCCCCATAAAGCTGTGGATAGACCACAGGCAAGATGCAGGCCATTAAGGGGGTCAGGGTGTGCTGCACCCTCTTCCAAAGCTGGGAGGGGTTGCCTAGCTGAGCCTCTGCTGTTATTTTGGTCCAGCTATGTTGGTCCTGAGACCTTTTATTGCAATGCAGGCTACATTGTTTATGGACCCCTGAGTAATGTGTATATATACTTGCACATATGTATGTAGAATTATATATATATATGTATATATATATATATATATATATATATATATATATACATATATATATATGTGTGTGTATACATATATATATGTACACACATATATATATAGACATACATATATACTCTAATTCTATATGTAATATATTTATAATAAACAATTGATTGCTCTCTTTCTGTATATGTAAATATATATATATATAAGTAAATATACTTTCTATTACATCTGTATATATGAATATTTACAAAGTATCTATCTATCTATCAAATAAATATGTATATACTTACATTTGTGAAATATATATAATATAATGTATCTATATCTCACTATCTATCCATCTATCTATCTATCTATCTCTTGTCTGTACATATATATATATATATATATATATATATATATATATATATATATAACATATTTAATTTGGAAGTATTTCATACCAAACCATTTCTCATTATTATTGGCCACAAAAGAAAAAACAATGTAACTATTCCCCTCAAAAGAGTTTATATGTTTAGAATGTTAGAATTCTAGACAATATTAATGCATATCAATGCATTAATCATTAATCATTCTGCATATTATCACACTTAGCATGTTACAAAGCTTTAATACATATCCTGAATTTAGAAATATAAAGCCATGAAATATTAAAATAATTAAAATTACATTTATATAATGTACAGTGCAAAATATTACAAGGCCAGCATAGAACAGGTTCAAAATGATTAATTTCCTCAACATGTTTTTAAAAAAGTTTGCACATACACTTGTGTTTTTTATTCTCCTTCTATTTTGTCCTAAAACAAATCTCATTATTAAGAGAAAAATATTTTAAGCAAAGTCATTGTTATCTGTTGCTCTGGCGAGCCATGTAGCTGTCTGTACTGGGGAAGGACCTCAACAATTAACATTTCCAGTATGTCCGATGTAAAGTTTGGGTCCCGTCTCCAGTAGTACCTGTCATTTTAACTTGCAGTGTCTGGGAAGCAGCAATGATGAAAGAGGTCTGCACTATATCACGTTTATGCCACTGTGATGTACACATACTTCAAAGGACGCCTACACCAATAATTTGATTGACTCTTATCAATGTACGCTGTTGATGGAAAAAAATCCCAGTACACATACACTGTCCATCTTGCATGATGGACATGTCAGGCAACCACCACTTTAAGTGAACCACATTAAGATTTCTAGAAATTCCACTCCAACTGCTAAAATGGTGTTTTGAATTCCAGCATATATTTAATACATCACAAATTATATGTTAAATCGGACAATTCATAAAATGTATGCTGTGTATAAAAACCTACGTGATGTATTTTTTTTTTAATGTTACCAAATGTGAGGTCACAAATATATATTGTGTGTTAATTTTAAAAAGTTTTTTTTAAAACTGTATAGCTATAATAATAATATTAATTTCCATATTTTTAAGACAAGTACTCCAGCCACCACAAATGGCCCCTGGCAGAGTGATTTCATTGCTATTTTATTTTTACTGATGTGCATGCTGCAGCAACCAGCCTACCCCTAGCCTCGAAACATGCAGGGCATGTCCTCTGCTGCTGATTGGCAGCATGGAGGAGAGAAGCAGTGGCTGGCCAAACACTCCAAAGTGTGCATGTCACCTTGGCCATCTGTCTCGTGATGGCCGGCCTGACATGCACACTTTGAAGTTATCCACCCAGCTGTCTTAGACAACTGGATGGAGAGCAAGCACAGGCCTCCAGGGCCCGAAGGAGCATCCAGTAGCCTGCTTTATCCAATACAGGTGATTCTCTCATGGTGGTTAATAGCATGGGAGCAGTGTCTGCATTGTCAGTCAGTCAGTCAGTCAAAATAACTTTATTCGGCGTTTTGCCATAAAAGTACACATGCATACATAAAAGTCATCATAAGATACAATACCTATTACATACATCAAAAGCAAATCTATTAAATCTGAGCTTACCGCCCAAGCTTACTAAAACGGTATAAGATAATAAATACTTATAAAAACATATATAATAATAAGACAATATAGTAATAAGACAATGTCTAGTTTCTCTTAGTAAATAGTCACATTACCAGTTCATATCGGTTCCTAATGGTGATAGCAGATTTAATAAAACTAAGAATAGAAATGCACATTTGTTTGGATGAGAGGCTTTGAATGCCAGTCAATCCTTCTTTGTAGGAAGAAGTGTGCAAGTTACGCAAAATGGGTAATAGAAAGGTTTTCCTGGGAACTGAGTAAAGTGTACAGAATAGAATAAAGTGGCAAGTGCTTTGTTTTGAAAAGTTATCGCAAGGGCATGGAGGTAGTGTTTTTTCCCACACGCATTTTATCGGGAACGCCACTCTAAAATGGATCATGTTAAATCTAAAAAGTACAAGTAAAGAGTATAAAGAAGGGGTCGGGAACCAAACAAAATAAGGTTCTAACAAGTCCGATGATAGGATTTGTATGTATGAATTAAAAGAACTCAATTTCTCTGCCACTTGGTATCTAAGATTCATAACATGCTCTTTATGTCGAAATTTAACAATTCCTTTTGCATTGGCCGGCAGGAGCTCTGGTTTAAAATACATATACTCCAAGTCCAAGTTTCGGAAGCCATTGTGAACAAAATTTAGCCATGGGATTTTGTTACAATTTGTTAATGAAATACAGTCTTTTACGCAATTGTGTATTAAAGTAGCCGCCGGATTTAACCATACTTTTATCCATAGCAAAAGGGGGGCAATATCTATCAAATCTGTAATGTAGCAGATTCCCAGTTCCTCATGGCATAAAATGTTCGCTATGTTCTTAGGTACCATAAGTAACCGATGAAGGAATTTATTCTCTGCAAGCTGTAAAGTACTTGGACTGGTATATCCCCAAAGGTCACCCCCGTTAATCACCGCCAAAACACATTTAGAGTTGTAGAGCGTGATAATCTGGTGGACCGGTCTGTGCCCTAATCTACGGGCAAAACGGAAGATTGCCTCAACATTTCTTGCCAATTGTTGGAATTTAAAATTCAGATGGAATTTCCAAGACAGAGTGGAACTTAGATCCAGACCTAGATAGCAAAAGTATTTTACCTTTGTCAAGGTGTTCCCCCCCATTGTAAAACATTTGGTGCGAGTGTTTTTAGGACCGCAGGTCATAACGTGGGACTTTTTTAAATTGACTTTCAAATCAAGCTCTCGTGTATGTGTTAAAAAAAGATCCAGGAGGGTCTGTAGACCATTGGCCGTGCGGGCAATTAAAACGGCATCATCGGCATATAATAAAATTGGCAATTGTCTAAAACTCATCCTTGGGAAATCCTTACCGTTTTGGACCAGACAATTATACAAGCCATTTATGTACAGTAAAAACAAAAAAGGTGCCAGTGTGCAGCCCTGTCTAACACCTCGATTGGAAGCAAGGGGATGAGACCTTTCACCATGCTGTCCAAACTGAATGAAAATTGAGAGGTCAGAGTATAAACGTTTGATCAAATTCAACAAATCTTGCTCAATCCCCATTGTATCCATTATATCCCACAGTTTTGCTCTATTCACCATATTGAATGCGCTGGACAGATCTATAAATGCTAAGTGGATAGGTTCCCTTTTGGCAATAACATATTTACTAAGGATAAGATGTAAATTTAGGGCCTGATCCACTGTGCCTAATCCAGGCCTAAACCCGTATTGAATTGGCGATAAAATGTTTGTCCCTACAACCCAATCCTCGAGCCGGGTCAGAATGACACTCCCCAGTATCTTTGCAGTGGAGTCTATTAAAGAGATGGGTCTATAGCAGAAAGGGTCAAGCCTATTACCCTTTTTGAAAATCAGGACGATTATTGCCCTTAACCATGAAGAGGGGATAACACTTTGAATAGCACTGTTCAGAACATATGTGATTCATGGAACCCACAGATCAGGTAAATAAGTCCACCGGTATTCCATCGGGGCCAGGGGCTTCCCTCAATTTCATTTTAGTTATTGCTGCACTGATCTCATGTGCCTCAAGTAAAATGCCGCTCTTAATTGGAATTAGAGTAGCCGAACATGGGAGGCCACGTGCCTCCCCTCCATCGTTAGGATTATTTGCAGATTGGAATACGGATGAAAAATGGTCTACCCAAACCCCCTCTGGTATCAGACAGTTGTCGTCCCTATTTACCTTTCCTGAGAAATATGGGTGATTAACCACCTTCCAAAATTGAGAGGGATCCCATAGTTCCATCGCTGCCATAAGGTCTTCCCAAGCGCTAGTGCGTATTTCATTCTTTCTTTCTTCAAGGACTGATTTGTATCGGCTCCTGGCCTGTTTAACTAAATCACGATTACATGGAATAGTTTTGATCGCTGACTTTAGATCTCTATGGGCAGCCGTACAGGCCGAATTGAACCACCGTTGAGGTTTTACGCCTTGGGGATATTGGGCACACGTCAGTGCCTCAGAAATAGCGCAGCTTAAAGATTTAAAGGCAGTTATAAGGTGGAATGGAGTGGATTGCAGGGACAAGCAAGTGTTGATGTCAGCCTTATTTTGAGTTATAAGGTTCGCGTGAAAAGTGTTAGGGTTTACTCTCTCCCACCTCATTCGAGGGCCGGAATTTCTTTTGAAAACCTCTTTCCCTTTATATACAATCCTAGGTAAGATTACTCTAGTTTTAAAGGATAATTTTATACTCAAGGGGTTATGGTCACTGGCACAGTGAGATTTAATTTTAAAATCCACTATTGAACATGAAAGTGAGGAATTAATAAGAATACAATCAATAATGCTACCATTAGTACTCCCTGTATAGGTGGGTATTTCTCTTATCCGACTATTTGCCATATCCTTTGCAAAAGCAAGATCAAATGTATAAATAAGGGTATTCAAGACGTTTCCTAAATTAGAGTGAATGAAATGAGTGAGTGACTCTCTGCCTTCTATAGCAGCACCACATAAGTGGGATAATTCATACTTGCATAACTGAACATTAAAATCTCCAGCCCAGATCATATCAAATTCCCTGACCTGGAGTTTCCCAACAGAATCTAACAAGTCTGTAAGCTCTTCGAGACTTCCTGGCAGGGCAACACTTGGGATGTTATTGTAAAAATTTAAGAGTAGAGTGTCTTTCCGTCCAGATATTGATAATAAAACTACCAAGAAAAAAGCAGAAGACCAAATCAATGAAACCTCAATTTTTGGGAGTAGTAATGACACAAGTACCAGAAGACCACCACTTGCTCTGCCTGCTCTGGATGGAGTAGCTGGCTGAGACACGGAATAGTAGCCATCTAAATGGAAGGGTACCGTAAGCCAAGTTTCTTGAAAACAAATGATATCAAATGTGGATATAAACTCCAGCCATTCTAAATTTTCAGCTTTAGAACGAAGCCCAGCAATATTCCAACTAATTAAAGATAACAGTGCATTACTTTGCTGGGGCATTTTCCCAGACTCCTCAATTATGGCCGTATTTGTTATAAGATGTGGAAAGCTAACTAGTTCATCAGACCCTATGGGTGATTCCAAAAGTGTATGCACTCCCATCAGCTCTAGTTCCTGTAAACAATCATTTGGGAGCCCCAAACCCTCCAATTGTCAATTAATTGCATTAAGTGAGGAGTAATTTTGGGTACCCCCAAGGTCAAGGGTATGGTTCTGTAAAGGTGCCTTTGTTGAAATGTTTTGACCATAGGAAGCCCTCATAGAAGGAAGTGGTGAAGTGGACGGCCTGTAGAAGAAGCTTAATGGATAGACTTTGATCCCACCTTCCCCTTTTGGTCTCGATGGTAGAGACGCCAACAAATAATTAACATAATGAGAATTTGCAAAATTGATCACTATACAATCGCCTTCATATACTTTTTTAGACAAACTTAACCACTTCACCCTTCTAGCCATAATTATTGTGTTATTTAGATCATCTTGGTGTCTAAGTTTTTGGCTCATCCAATGTGCACATTTCCTTATTAACGCATGAGTATCTTCCTTCTGGGCACAATCAAGAGGAGGAACGTTTGCTAAGACTAAAACGTATGGCAAACTATCTGGAGGAAGCTGTAAAACCTCCTTTGTACTAGTGGAAGATCTAGTTTTAAAAGCTGTTTCAGGCTTCAGTAAGGCAGTCGCACCACCAGCCAAAGTAGGCAGAGAATCAGTTAATGAATCATCATGGGAATCGCGGGTAAGTATGCGATGGGACGGAAGTTTGTTGCAATTCATTAAACAGTTAGCCTGCTGAGAGGCATTGGGATCACACACCAGTTTCAAACTAGAGGAAGGGGAATTTGTACTTGTTTTTAAAGTGGACTGCTGAGGCAGATATTTAAGAATAGTTTCTTGTAACTGCTCAAATTTGGAATCAATAAGTAGTGCTAGCTTCTCCTCTAAAGACGAAAAAAGAGGTTTGAGGATCGAGTCTATGTTGGTCAAATGATTGTCTCTTAGAATCCTGCAGTCTGAGCCTAGTTTGCCAAATGATGGAGTTTTCTTTGGAAAAGGGTCGGCCGGGGTATCCAATGGTGTAGAAGTAGATTCCTTGGCCTTCGTTGGATGTTTTAGTAACTTATTACACTTGCGGTTTCCTCCAGCTTTCCTTTTTTTTGGAGGAGGGGGAGTATCAACTAAATGTTCGGTGTTAGCTGCATTAAAGGTCTGTAAGGAATGCAGAGCATTAACGTCATCTTCAGGCAGAGGCAAATTGAATTTACGGGGAGCAATTGAAGAGACTGCAGACTGTATATAAGTTGTGGGTTCTAAAGAGGTTCTTTGAGTCAAGTTATTTGCCACCCCAATTCTTTCTTCTACTTGGACAATTTCAGTTTCAATGGCCCCAATAACTGAAGATAAGTAGCTAGTTATTGATGATTGGACGGGCACGGCATGTGCTCCATCGGCCCCAAGTGTGGTGATCTTTCTTTTACCCATCGCCTTACGGATGATAGTGGGGCAGAACACCAATCTAAGCCGGTATAAGTGATATACAGGGAGGCTATGGCAGTGTAAAAATAGTAAATAAATAAATAGAGCTGCTCTATTAGCAGATCTTACTTAAATGCCAGATACTTGGGACCTCCTAAGCCGTAAAACCCAAAAGGGGGCTATGGAAAAACAGTCACAAGAGAGAAAAATGCTGTACCTCTTAGGAGTCCAATGAGCCTGATCCTGAAATCCCAAGGAAATTCTCAAGGTGTCTGCATTGGTTAGGGGAGCTCCACAGGTGACACAACAGAATGCAGATTTAGAAGTTTAACATAGAGGAAGATGTGCAGCTATGGGTAAGCACCATTTACTTTATTTATTTAAAATGTTAGCATACTTGTTTTTTGGGCTTTAGGTTTTTTCGGGCTTTAGAGAGAGGGGTTGTTTTATTTTGGGCTTTTGGAGGGGGGTGTTTTATTTGAGCTTTTGGACGGAGGGGGTGTTTTATTTAGTTTTTTGGTAAGCTGTGGGGCACTTCACTCACCCCACTACTTTCAAAGGGTACCAGCTGCCCCTGCATCCCTTTCCAGCATACAAGAAAGGACATTATTACAAAATATGGAATCAACCTCCAAACCACCTTTGATTTAACGCATCAGTTGGAGCCTCAACTTATGTCTTGGGATCAAAGTCCCACAGCTACTACAGTACTTATCAAAACTATGGCAGTACTACATTTTACTGCAACTGGATCATTCCAGTACACTGCTGAAGATTGTAATGGGATGTCACAAGCAACTTTCTCTTGTGTGCTACAGCAGTACCTTGCTGTGATATTGAGCCATAGAAACAAATACTTGTCTTCAATTTCCTCAAGAGGTGCAAACTCTCAATGATA
This sequence comes from Pleurodeles waltl, assembly GCF_031143425.1. Taxonomy (NCBI): domain Eukaryota; kingdom Metazoa; phylum Chordata; class Amphibia; order Caudata; family Salamandridae; genus Pleurodeles; species Pleurodeles waltl. The sequence goes on along the minus strand of NC_090446.1, from coordinate 388,210,469 downwards.
TAAAGCCTGAATTTTATGCATTGAGCAACATACCACATGTGGGTTATTGCTACTGATGGAACAGACATTGGTTTGGTTCCACCACACAACATAGAGCAAGTGTACCACAACAGCATACATTTCCTTTTGATGAATGTGCAGGTAGTCTGCATTCTGGATCTTCATATCACAAGTGTATGTGTCTGATTTTCTGTATCCACCCATGATTTCTTTGTGCCATGCAACAACATCATACAGCAGCAGATGGCACTACTTGGAAATGTGAGGGCCTGGTTTATAAGTGCTATGAAACCATACAACTATGTACTGCATTAACTCAGTTATGTAATTATAATGTATATAGATAGATAGATAGATAGATAGATAGATAGATAGATAGATAGATAGATAGATAGATAGATAGATAGAAAGATAGATAGATAGATAGATAGATAGATAGATAGATAGATAGATAGATAGATAGATAGATAGATAGATAGATAGATATATGTAAATGCCTTCTGAATGCCCACTAGGGTGGCATTTATTGCTTGATATGTCCCTGTGAGAAGTTGTACATTGGCCGTACTATCCACCTGGTCAAGAAAAGAATTCTTGAACACAAGAGAGTTATTCACCACAACGATCAAAACTATCCTATTGCCAGACACTTCCTTGAAGTGCTTGGGGGAGATTAAAAGTTATTGAAATTTGTGGTAATAGATCAGGTTAAAAGAAATATTTGAGGGGAAGGCAGAGAACTAAGATTGAGAATACTAGAATCTAGATATATCATTGACTTTGAGACTCTCATCCCAAGGGGTCTAAACTCCATTGAAGGATTAGCCGTACATTTGGAGTGAAGAATATGGGGGTATGGGTTACTTTACCCTGAAGTAAGCTTCAGCCACCTGAGTTATGTCAGTTACTGTAAGTTTTACATTTTTAAATAGTAGTGTATTCAGTCATTGGTTTAAGTTTTCTTTTCTCTTTTCTTTTCTTATTTTTTACATAGGTGAGAGCAATGGTCGGGCTACTAGTGCCTTTGTGGTTACTACACCTTCTGCTCACTTGCTTTACGCTTTCAAGCCATTCGTACCATTATTTGAGATATATGTAATTTGAGGCCTTCTGAATGCCCACTATGGCGGCATTCATTTATTTATTTATTTTTATATATTTATTTATATATTCACAAACAGAGTATGTTATAACAAACTGTATTATGATAGGAATGGGGTTACCTCAAGTACGTATCTAACCGAACATGCTTCTTACCGCCTCTACGAAATCCAACAATGCCGTTCTTAACTTCAACCTGATGATAACAACACAGAAAAAACAACAAATTACATTGGGTTTTCTAGGCTTTACAAAATAAGAAAATACAATAACTTAAACTAATCTATTTTCAGACACAGAATTAACAAGTGTTATAAAAATAAATTATGAGAGCAAAGACACATTATTTGGAGTCCATGTCTACAATAGATGTTTTTCTCCCAGGGCAAATGTATGGAAGATATTGTGCCAAAAATTAAAGGTAGTCCCTCACAGGTAGAAACTAGTGCTTCTACCTCTTGGTGGTGATCTTGTTGAAATCCTCTACCACTGATCCAAACGAATGACTCCTAAAAAGGGGGACTGATGTATCCACAGTCGCAGACTCCAAGGTAATGATAGGTATTTCTGAGTATTGCTGGGCCTCCCTTTCTGTTGAGGAGCCGGTAGGATGGTGGCTGTTGATGACAATCAATAGAAAGGAGTAGATGACTCCCTAATAGCTTAACAGATGTCCATAAAACCATCCTTCAGCACCCCAGAAAGGGAGAAAAGGATAGAAATCTGACACTCACTTCATATGGTCGTCGTATTCCCTCTACAACTAATTTTGCTCATGCAGGAGATCACTGTTTTCTTTGAGGAGCCCTGTGACCTGAGTTATCGAGTTTGTTATGTCTGGAGGCTGCACCAATGATGTTCTGTCCCATAGTTGTTTGAAAACTATGGGCCTCAATAGCCTCACTCAGCTGTGCCAATGCTGGCCTACTCCTATCCTCACTACAATGTGACCTATGAACGCTAGTAGGTCATAGCTCAACTTCAAAAGTTGTAGGTATTGACACTACAGAAGCAAGGACTGGGATGCACATTTGACAGGTGCTGATGGATGTGTGTCGACAGGGAGCAGAGACAGCTATGGGCTGTTGAAGAGGGTTCTGTACCAGATTACTTTCTGTAGGATCTAGAGGCTGAGTGAGGCTCACACTTGCAGCCTGACCAGAAAAAAACCTGATGGACCAGGCTGCTCATCGTCACGATCCAGACCAGTGGGAGATGTGTCTCTCCTGAAGACTTCGGCAGGAATAGAAATGGTGGTTGGGATATTTCAATCGTTTGCTGGACTTCACCTCTGGCTGATGGTCCTACAATGTTAAAGACAAAAATAATTAATAAATATCTCTATATTAAATCATGATAGATGAATGATCTTTGGTTTAGAATGCTTTCTCCACAGGGTAGCCTAATATTCTTAGTGATTATCAAATGCTCCCTTAGGTATTCCTAAGGGACATATTAAATTATTAGTTTTTGGCTTAAAGAAATCTTTAGTGTGACTAAGATGAGGTACTCCTTCACAAACATTACATACATACCATTGAGTAATAATCAAAGGATTGCTATGCCTTGACATATGTAAGACATTAAACACAATGTCCAGGAATTGTTAGAGTATCTTGTCTTCCTAATGTGACATATTTGTCCTCATTAATGTTCAGTACAAAGTAAGATGGAGGGTTTCCCTAACATATTGCACCTTTATTTCTAACAATATTGTTGATAGCTATGTAGTATCAATATTTTTATTGCATACTATTTTGTATGGTTAACATACTTTAAAATACCAGATGAATGTGGAGTGACTGTACATCACACGCCAATTAGCTAAAACTATTTGTCACATGTAGTAATATTTATATAAATAGCTGTGCTTCAGTCTTTTAACAGTGAATCAACATTTACATTTCCCATTACAAAATTGGCATAGGAGATTACATCATAATGGCTTAGTATGTGTATGACACAAACCATGACTTGGAAAGCCTAGAGACACCATGATAATGCAGCAGTAAGTGTATTAACTTTACATAAATAAACATGAACTACAATGATACGTTATGGGACATGCAGTCATTGACCCCTAAAACTGGATATTCACTAATGATATAAAAGGAGCTGTCTATGAAATATAATTAATATTCGTAATTGTAAAGACGCAAAATAGCTCTTGTTTTTTTGACACAATCATGCAAAGAAACAGACAACAGAAGCTAAGTTATCAATAATGAAGCTGCTGAAAAAACATAGAGCTACAAGTTAGCAGAGTAGAACACATACAAAGAGTGTAGGTATACAGCTCTGCACAACATTTATTGACCTTGGAGAGATGATAAATGATATGACAACGGGTAGCGCTGTCACAGCCGGGAGGCCGGGAGGAGAGTCAAGCAATAGGGCAGGAGCCCTTTAAATTATCTTCGCGCTCCCGCCGTCGCGGCTAGCGCTGTCACAGCCGGGAGGCCGGGAGGAGAGTCAAGCAATAGGGCAGGAGCCCTTTAAATTATCTTCGCGCTCCCGCCGTCGCGGGTAGCGCTGTCACAGCCGGGAGGCCGGGAGGAGAGTCAAGCAATAGGGCAGGAGCCCTTTAAATTATCTTCGCGCTCCCGCCGTCGCGGGTAGCGCTGTCACAGCCGGGAGGCCGGGAGGAGAGTCAAGCAATAGGGCAGGAGCCCTTTAAATTATCTTCGCGCTCCCGCCGTCGCGGGTAGCGCTGTCACAGCCGGGAGGCCGGGAGGAGAGTCAAGCAATAGGGCAGGAGCCCTTTAAATTATCTTCGCGCTCCCGCCGTCGCGGGTAGCGCTGTCACAGCCGGGAGGCCGGGAGGAGAGTCAAGCAACAGGGCAGGAGCCCTTTAAATTATCTTCGCGCTCCCGCAGCGCGGGACGCGCGCGGGCGAAGCCCGGGTCAAGGGCGGGCCCGTCCTTAGCCCGTCAGAGACCGGAGGAGGCTGGGCTGGGCCCCATCTCTTTCACCTGTAGTAAGAGAATTACTTGTTATCTAAGAGTTGTTTAAGAGAGTACAGATTATAGCACCATCCTACTATTCCTAAATTGAGAAGCCTATTCTTCACTCAGCCCTTCCCCCATTAATTCCTCCTCTAAGCTACCCCATTGCGGGCATCTTCCCAATATGGGGAAAAGGAAGGCTATAGATTTACCAGCACAATCCAAGGGTACTAAAATCGCAAAAAAACGCCCAAGTAGACCTTTGAATCCAGCTATACCCAATGGGTTAAACCCATTGGATGAAATAGATCTCCTAGTTAAAGAAGTTGAGTCTATGTTAGGTACACAAACAACTCTAGGGGCAACTAATTTAAAGAGAGGCCCCCCTAACGATAGGAAAATCCCAGAGTTATTTAAAAAGAAGGGGTCAAGGGATCCTACAGATACTATAATAGGGGTAGATGGAGACGGGGGCCCGCATAATTGCAAGGGCCCCCTACCGTTACCCACTTATAACATAGCGAGTTCTCCAGTATCCCAGCTGGGTCTCCCACACGTACCACATACACCAACCCTTCTACCATTGACTCCGGTGATCAAGGTGGTCCCTAGCCTATTCTGTACTAATCGTTTTGAACCTCTATTGGTAATAGAGGACTCGCCCGTGCCCACGAGTGTGCCCAAGTGCAAGTCAGTAGTTAGAAAACCCAACCCTAGTGTTATTTCACCGATCCCCCAGCTCGAGCCAGAAGGCAAAGAACCAGCAGCTAGTAGAGACAACCTGGCTACAGTTCTCCAGAGAGTTGATGAAGTTAAGGGACTGGTTTTAGTATTAATAGATCTTATGAAGAGCAATCGTGCTTGTGCTGGACTTTGTAAAGTCTGTGGGGAGGTCAGGGGGGAAGAAGTCTTCCCATTATCTGCCCCACCAATGGGGACGGAGCTAAGGGACAATTGTTGTCTCCCCACTAGAAGGGGGACAGCTCTTCTAGGGAGGGAAGACTACCGTTGTGATCCCAATATCGACAACATGAGACCCAGGAGGTCTACAAATGTACCTAGGCACAGAGACCGTCAAGGTAGTTGGTCAAGTAATCTTACTAGTGACAGGGCCAGAGGTAGGACTAGCAAATCCGACCCACCGGAAACTGTCCAAGATTCCAGCCTTACACAACCCCCCAACAAGTCACATAAGACTCCCTCTAACAACATCACTCTCTCCCGATACAATACTGAGAGTATAGTTAATAAAGAACAGGACCTGTTTATAAGTCAGGGAACAAATAAAATCTATTTGACTAATGTTCCAAAACTATCGCCAGGGTTAGCTGAGAATCAAGCTTCCTTGATCAACAAAGTCATACATTGGATACGTTCCCGACGAAGTTGTCTCTCTGTTATTCGTTCTGACATAATATCGGCCAAGAGAAGCAGCATCACAGGGACCAATCTTGACATAATAACTATCTATTTTGAAGACAAGTATATGGTGACACAATTAATGGATTTTGATCGTCGTACCCACTTGGAACATGCAACAACCAGGGAGGGAATTAGACTCATGTTACACCCACAAAATACTGGACAAGCCATGGGACTGGCAGGATCTGATGGTTTAACTAATCCCCGCGGAGGTGCTGCACGAAAGGAAGTTAATCCCAGGCTGTTGCCCAATCCTGTATGACTGACTACTGAACTAGTAACTAATGTGACGGCCTGCTCCAAGGCCTTACATTTTACGGGGGATGACAAAACATTATCACCAAACACTTGCAGTACTGACTCGAGTGTGGTAGACGCTGGATGCACACCCGTGGTGACAAACCAAGATAAATGTACATTAGAACTTATGTCATGGAATGTTGCCGGCCTGGCAAAGAAACTAGATGATGGTGAATGGGCCTCTTTTATTAAAAAAACAGACATATGTTTGTTTCAGGAAACTTGGGCGGAGGATGCCACCAATATAGATGGATTTCTCTCATTTAGTGCACCTGCTATACCCCCAGAGAAGGGGAGGGGCCGGGCAAAAGGTGGGCTCTTATTACTTGTTAACAAGAATTTGCAGTGTGACTACAAGCTTTTGGGAATTGATTCTGTAGATCTAAAAGCCATGTGTATTACGTTTAACAGAAGATTATCAATTGTTATTGGTAATGCTTATATACGATCGGTCCCAAATGGCTCCGAGTCCCATACCCTGGCTATTCTGTCTGAATTTGTAGGCAGCCTCCACCCCTCAACTATTCTAATCATAGCTGGAGATTTTAACTGTACCTTCGAGCCTTCTATTCTCACAAGTGGTTTAACTGATGAAGAAGATGAGCAGTGGGGGATCCCACAACTATCTATTACCCAGCCTTGCAAAAAATCTCTGGTGGCCATGCAATTAGCCACATTATGTTTAAATCATGGCCTTAGGGCCTGTAACGGTAGAACTCCATCTGATATGAACAGCGCACCTACTTTTAAAAGGGGCATGTCGACAAGCACTATTGATTACTTCTTGGTCGATGTTAGGTTGTGGCCCCAATTGGTAGATATGAAAATAGAAGTAAGATGTGACAGTGACCATTTCCCCTTGCTCCTTACTCTTTCTGGAGAAACGTTCAGGAGAACACTTAATAACCATGTCACAATCATTCCGCCATCTTGTTGGAATAACAAATTCACCAAGATTACATGGCCAAAAGTGGTGTCCAACCCTCATCATATCAGAGCAATATATCAGATTTTTTTAAATAATTTGGCAGAGTATGAAGACCAGGCAGTGGGGAATATTCCGATTCTCAAAATACATGACAACATGTATACCCAACTACCGTCTTTTTTTTATAAAACAAGGCGGTCAAAGACACATGAAGGGAAAGGGGCAAGCAAGGGATGGTTTGATGAGAGGTGCTCAAAGGCTAAGTCTGGGTTAAGAGTTGCAGTAATGTCTGGTTCCCAGGGGGAAATTAAACAAGCCAGGTCCCTATACAAAGCAACTTTGTCTAATGCTAAAAAGCAGTGGGAGGATTCCCTGTGGCAGGAATTATTAGATGCTTCCAGAGAGAAGAACAATAAGCGTTTCTGGGAGCTTCTGTCTAAAAGAGAAAATGGAGGTAGGAGTTGTCCCAGCAACCATATCCAACCAGAAAGCTGGGTAGAGCATTTTACTACTCTCTATGCCCTACCAGAGGGCCCAATGGACACCAATGTGGTCCACTCTCCAACAGAATTGTTGGAACCAAATTCCCGTATGGCCCCCCAAGTGGAGTCTCAGTGTGCCCCTGAGCGTTGCCTCATTTTTAAAATAGAAGAGACCCTTGAGGCTATAAATAGCCTAAAACCTGGCAAACCACCTGGACCAGATAAGCTCCCTGGAGATCTTTATAGATCAGAACCACATATCTGGTCCTGGTATATAAATGCCATTTCAAATAGTATAGCGGCAGGGGGGCAAATTCCAGGTACATGGAAGGGGGCAGAGATCATACCCATTTATAAAAAAGGGAATGCTAATCTCCCAGCCAACTACAGGCCAATTAGCCTTATAGACAACCTACAAAAGATCTTTGCAAAACAAATTTTACAGAGGTTAATCAATTGGGTTGAGGAGTACCAAATCCTTACCCATCTACAGGCAGGGTTTCGTGCAAAAACAAGCACGATAGACCAGGTTTTTCGATTGGCCATATTGCATTGGAAATATGTACTTGTGGCCAAACAATGCCTGTATGTGGTATTTATAGACCTGCGATCGGCTTTTGATTTGGTCCCAAGAGCCAAACTGTGGGAAGTGCTGGGTAGATTGGGAATCCCAGAGGATCTACTACTCCTGTTAAAACGACTGCATGAGAACACTTATGCCCAAGTGAGGTGGGGTGAACAAGGCGAACTGACAGAACGGATTCCAATCAGAAGAGGAGTTCGCCAAGGCTGCGTGTTAGCCCCCCTACTGTTTACTATATTTATCAACGAAGTAGTAAAGGCTGTGTCCACAGGCCAGAATGATGCCCCTTCCCTGAATACACAAAAAATCCCTATCTTGCTCTTTGCCGATGATTCACTCCTCATTTCTAAGACACCAATGGGGTTGCAGACCCTTGTTGACCGGTTTAACCAATTCTGTAGCGATTATGGGCTGGAGGTTAACATTAACAAAACAAAATTGATGGTCTTATCCAAGGGACCTAGGAAAAGATGTTCCATCCACATTGAGGGAGTACCGCTGAAGGAAGTAAGCTCTATAGATTACTTGGGAGTTAGGTTAACCAGTAAACTACTATGGGAAGAGCAGATTACGAAAAGTGCAGGGCTCCTTCAACATAGAGCCTCATCCATATTGCGTTTTTATCAAAGCTCCTTTACAAAGGTTGTTTCCCCAGCAATAAAAATTTACACGGCTAAGGCTCAAAGTGCAGCCCTGTACGGAGCGGAGGTATGGGGTTACGCTAACTGCAATAAGATCAGTGTGGGGGAAAACAACTTTGCAAGGGCTTTAATTGCATGTCCACGCACTACACCCTTGCTTCCAATATTTCTAGATCTGGGGCTAAGCCGAGTAGCAGATCTAGCTACTCTAAGACCTCTCCTTTATTGGATTAGATTATGGACAACCTCCGAACTAGATATATATAAGACCGCATTACTCGATTTACTGAAATGCCAAAATGCTAATACTCTTCCCTGGATTCGCCATGTGGCCCATTGGCTTAGGCTTTTGGGCTTGGGCGACTATTGGGAAAATCCCCACAAATTAGAGAGACGGCACAAAAATGTTTTAAAGTTAACCTATTGGTCTTATGTTAAGGACAACTACATAATCCATAAATCCCATGGTCGCTTAACTAATTCCTTTACTGATATTAAATGGTCCCCAAAGTTTGAATCCTATTTGGATGTGATACCGGACTTGCAAGGCAAGAGCTTATACGCAAGGTTTCGTTTTGGCTCACTGCCCCTGATGTCATTGATTCATAGGTGGGGGTCGATTAATCTTCCCGATACATGCCCTGCCTGTGGCAGTATTTTTGAAACCATTGAACATTTTATGTTCTTCTGCCCAGCCTATGCGATTCCGCGAACAAAATGGATCCGCAAGATTTGCAGGGACATGGGATTCAAGAATTGCTCCTTGGCTCTACGGGTTCTAAAAAGCCATAATTCAGCTGATGTAATTCTTTCAGTAAGTAAGTATTTAGCAACAGCTTGGCGCATACGTTGCCGTCTTCAAAAAGTTATTTAAGGTCTTATCTCTATATAGGTAAGATTTAGAGCCATATGTGCAAATCAAGTTATTGTTTTAATATTTTACACCTATTTACAGACATGTAATTATTTATTTACTTAAGAATTATTATATTCTGTTTTATGTGCTTTTATGGTCATTGATGAACTAAGTTGATGATGAAGATGATCTGGATGAAGTGGGTTGGATAGGACTTGGAATAGATTTTTCAGACATTATGTAGGCAATCATTATGTGTTTCTGCCATTTTAACACTAGTTTTAGCCATAAAGAGCTATTTTTTATGCATCTGTCTGGCACTCGTGCCATTTTAACATGAATCCGATAACCATTTTAAGTTAATATATAAGCTTTTTATCACACTGAGCTTGTGTCTTAACGACTTGACAGTGCTTAAATTTGCCAAATGATTGTGCCGGTAGTAGGCTCTCTTTGTTAAAGTATGCCATCTAAATTATTAAGGAATTATATTATTATGTAACACCAAATCAGCACTTTAAATTTTTACATCTTGGGTCGGATAGTTTGTATTTATCTTGATGATGATACCATCTGGGAAATATGTATTTTGAAATCACCCCATATTGTTTTAAGAGTTTTAAATATTTGTACTATTTTAACGTTATGAAGTAATTGTCTCAGAAACCCTGGTATCTAAATGTTCAGTTATGTATCGGGACCAATGGTGGATTATAGTAGGCCATTGCCTATAGAAGCTTTTCCTATTCTAAAACTTACTATTTTCAGCCAGTGTAAAAGTATAATGAAGAAAACGTACCTTTTTTGTACAATTTAATATGTAACTTTTATGACCTATGGTCGAATAAAGTATATGATGATGATGATGATGATATTACAACCTTAATAGATCATAACATTATATTTCAAACTTAAAATGAAAATATAAACTGTCTTCGGATCAAACAAACAATTAGTGAAAATAATTTAAAAGAACATCTAAACATAGAGAAATAGAAATTTGATGAAGTGAAAGTTGAAGGATGACATACAGTGATTTCCCTTGCCTGGTTACACTGCGCCAGGTATTCCTGCAAACTTTTCAATGTGGAGGATTCCATACAACTTCTCCTCATTGGGCAAGAGGCACATGGGCCCGGGAGAACCATTGCCTCTCTGCTGGGCCTTTAAGTGGGCATTTGAGGACAAGGAGCACCCCCCCCCCACCCCAGTGAGTGCCTGTTATTGGCAACTACATTCACTCTTATGACAATTCTATCCCAAATTGTCCTTTTCCTGGTAATAGTGGTATTATCAACAAGGACGCTAAACAACTGTGGCTCTACCCTAGTAATTTCATCTACCAGGACAGTTAATTCTGTGTCTGAAAAACTTGGGTTCTTTCTTCCAGCCATGGTGATTAAAAAATGAAATGTAACAAGAAAAATTAAGGTGCATTGTAAATGGAGTAGGCCAAGGCCAAAACCTCCCTTTTATCTAGCAACTTGACAATGAGAGAACCAAAGGATTGTGGTTTTGAAAGGTGTGTTTTTTATACTGTGGTGTGCAGGAGTGACTAATTTGCACATTCATCTTAGGTGTGTAACGTCCGCGCCCGCCTTTAGGACGGATAGATATGGCAAAGAAAAACACATCAGCAACGTAATTACTCTGTCAGTACATCCTTGCAAGGCTGCCAATATGATGCATTTAAATCTGGTGGGCGGTAAACAGACAATCCAATGCCAATGGAGTATTACCCAACACGAGACAATTATAGACTGCCGACGGAGGATAACCGCACGTCAGACAGATAAACCTCCATCATGGCTGAGAGAGGTTTTTTCAGTCAAATATATTAACTGTGGGGGGAAGAACCTCTGTCAGCATGATGGGCGGGACGAAACCTGTGTCACTGAGGACAAATGTACAAAACGTCAAGATATAAATCACATGGTGGTGGGCAAAACAACGATGGGTAGGACTGCTACCTCGAGCTATTGCCAGTGATTAGACTTATTGTAATCAGTCTCCATTCACCTTTTGTGTATTTCATGTACATCCTAAGTGTCATGGGTATGCCCAGATTTGGCTCCATGCTCACTATGTCACTGGAACCAAGCAGTATCCAGTTGATGAGCCTACAACTAGAACAAAACTAGTCCTGGGTTGCCTGTGTTTCAGTTCTGTTAGGGTCTTGCTTGGCAGATCAGGCTGGATTGTTCCCATGAGGAGCAGGGACAAGACCGATTTGCATATGGCTGGGGCCAAACAGAGGTGGCATGGTAAGCACAAGCGTGATAGGTTGGAGTGCTACCCCAAGCTATTGCCAGGGTGTTTAGACAGAATATCAGCAAAATAATATTGTGGGAAAATGTATTGTGTGAAGAATATTGTGGACAAAATGTAAGTTTCTATTGGATAAGCAAAGCTTACAGTACATAACTCCACATATATGTACCTTGATGATATATATCTTCAAAGTACGTAGACGTGGAGTTAAGAATAGTAAACCTATACTTACCTATTTGCACTTACCTTCTCAATATTTTGTTCCTCGATATGTTTGACACAATAGTCTGTCCACGCAATATTTTTGTTTCCGATTTTCTGTCAGCGATCCTTTGCCAGTAGTTAGACTTATTGTAAGCAGCCTCCCATCACCTTTTGTGTGTTTTAAGATATAAATCAGGCTCTTAGTGTTTTGTAACAAACACATTAACAATTTGATAATATGGGACTGGTAATTTTTAGCTATGAATGACTAAATATGAGCATGATTTGATAAAGAAGTTTTCAAGCACACTCCGATCAATATGGCACTCTGTTTCAGATTATGCATTTTTTATATGTTTTTTAAATATACGCTCTTGTAACGTAGCACTCTATTTTGGTTTATGCTATTACTTAGACGCTATTAGATGGCTTAAAACATACATGTCCACACAACTTGGGCCACATGTACGAAGCATTTTTCTTGTTGCAAAGGGGCTGATTCGCAGAATCGCCCGGTTTGCGACTAGAAAAATGCTTTTTGGGGTGTACAAAGCCCAAACTGCGATTTGGTAATTTGTTACCGAATTGCAGTTTGGGTTTTGCGATTCGGTATTAGGAAGGGGTGTGTCAAGGGCGTCCTTTCCTAATACCGAATCCAAATGGTATGTATGATTGTTTTGTGACCGCGAATGCGGTTGCAAAACAATCACAGTTTTTTTTTGTACACAGATTTTATTAATGAGAAGTAATGATGACAAATACAGACATCAACGAGCAGAATAGACCTTGATTTCTCACCATGCATAGTAGTGTTAATAGTAATTATTCACTCCTTTACAGAGCTAAGAACAAAACTGGCGTTCGCATCTTTGTTTAAGTATAACATTGTCCATCAACCTCAATAGGTTCCCTTAGCGTCTGTATATCCTCAACCAGCGTTAGGGTCAGGTTGGCCTAGTGCGCTCGACTGACAAGTTGATGTGCAAGTAATGGTAGAATTGAGCTGCGCCTAGTAACTGAGTAGTGCTCAACCAATATGTAGCTAATCGCCCCTCTCCCATCAGCTTTTGTCCTGTGGTGTCTATATAGCCTGCTTGGTCGTGCCTGATCCTCTCAGGCCGTGCTGGTCGTGTGGAGTGTCCTGACTGGTTCGTCTGGGGACCAGCTCCATTCATGTTGAGTGCCGTGTGGTTTGACTCCTGTGGGGGCATCAGTCCGCAAGTGTATTAGCTTGTGTGGGGGCGTCCCTGCCCTGGTCCGAGTGCTCCCTCTGCAACGCTATAGCAATCTGATCTCAAGCCTCCTTCATCTCAGGGAACCCCAGACCCCTTCTTAATTCCGAGTATAGCGCTGTTCCCTCACTTTCAGCCCATTTCCTAAGATCCTTTCGTCAGTCCTGGAGCTGGGGGCCCCCCGGGGACTTCCAGTTCCTCGTCAGCTCTCTTTTGGCTAAGATAAACGCAAGGTCTTGGAATCTGCTAGTGGCCTTATTCCTGGGTGTATGAGGGAACCAATGAAGTATACATCTAGCGGGTGTGTGGGTGATTTCAATCTCTGTGATGTTGGCCACTTCTGTAACCACTGTGTCCCAGTAAGATTCTAGCTGGGGGCAGGACCAAAGGATGTGGAGGAAATCTGCAGCCCCCATATTGCAGCAGGGGCATTTCGCATCATTTATTCTGAAGTGGGGTGAGATAAGCTCTCTGGAGTATGTAAACCTGTATGAGCTGGAACGTAGTGTTTCTGGACATCTTGGGCATTCTTTCTAAAATGCGTTCCCAGTCTGTATCCGGTATCTGCGTCCCCAGATCATGCACCCACTTCTGCTTTAGTCCTCACAGGGGAATCCCTTCTACTTCCTCAATCATCCTGTAGAGCCTAGTGACCGCTTTATGTGTGTACCCTGCAGACAGCAAATAATTACGAAGGCCGTGTTGAGGAGGTTCGGTAGTTCCCGTTCCCCAATGTTGCCCAACGGATCGGGCGAGTGCGCGGTGTAGTAGGAAATGGCCCTGCGGGAGGTCGTGTTCCTGCTGGAAATCCTCAAAGGGTAGTAGGTTGCCCCCTCTGTACAGCTCCCCTATCCGCATGACCTCTGCCTCAATCCAGGTGAGTAGAACTCTCCTCTCTCCCACCCCTGGTAGCCAGCGAAGCCAAGATAACGGTACATCAGGAGAATACGGCATGTTCAGTCCTGCCCTACGGAGGCATCACCTCCAGCACCTGCGGATAATGGGGGGTTCGATACTCTTCGTCAGTCCTCCCCCTGAGGCATTAAAAAGGATTCCGGATAATTCAGCAGCAGGGGCAACCACCAGTCTCTTCACATTTTCTCCAGCTCCGCCGCCCCCCATCCATCTTGCTAACCATTGTAACTGTGCAGCAAGATAGTAAGCTTCAAAATAAGGCACCGCCAGGCCACCCCCCTCGCGGGGTCTCTTCAGTGTCGCCAATGCCACCCTGCATCTGCCCCCCCCAGATAGACATGGTGATCGCCGTGTCCAGCTCTCTAAGCAAGGCATGCGGCACCCAGAGAGGCAATGCCGCAAAACAGTACAGCAGCCGGGGCAGCGCCACCATCTTGAGGAGGGAGACCCGTCCGGCCACCGACAGCGGGAGCGATCCCCAAAAACCAAAGCTCGACCTCAGAGCCCCCACCGCCCTTCCGATGTTGCCATCTAGAATATCTGGTTGGGAGTGAACTATGCTCCCATGACACTCCGCCCAACTCCGCCGGTGGCGCAGCGCCCGCCGCCATTGGGAATAAAAATTATTTTTGCCAGTTGACCCGCAATCCTGATAACTGTTTGAAGCGTACCAGTAGAGTCTGCGCCCCTTCCCTTTCCGGACCAGTATTTCATAAGAATAAGAGGTGGTCATCCGCATACATCGCGATCACATGCCGCCGATCGCACCTGATCAGGCCTTGGTACCAGGCAGCCGTCCTGTCCTGAGTGGCTAGCGGTTCTATCGCCAGAGTGAACAGCAGAGGCGACAACGGACATCCCTGTCTGGTGCCCCTGCCAGCTGTGTACTGCGCCAATATGAATGTGCCCATTCTAACCCTGGCCTTGGGGTCTACGTAGAGCAGCTTTGTCCATTTAATAAAGCCTTCCCCAAGGCCCATGTGATCGAGCACCCTGTATAGGTAATCCCATTCCAGGCTGTCAAAATGCCTTCTCTATGTCTATGGCAAGTACCACGGATCCCGGGTCAGCAGGGGTCGCTGATTCCATGAGGGCCACAGCCGGCGTACATTCTGGGCAGCACACCTAGTAGGGATGAATCCCTCTTGGTCCGAGAGGTCCAGCAGTGTCATGTATGGCAATAATCTTATTGCTAGCACCCTACTTAAAATGTTGTAGTCCAAGTTAAGCATGGAGACGGGCCTGTATGCCCCCCCTTCGTCAGGAGGTTTGCCTGGCTTGAGCAATGGGACAATTAAGGCTTCACTTGTCGAGGCCGGGAGACGGCCGGTCACTCGCACCTCTTTATACAGCGTCGCCAGCTTGGAGGTAAGTGTCCGTGCATAAGTTGCATAGAACTCAATGGGCAGCCCATCCGTACCTGGGGTCTTTCCGCGAGCCAGGCCCGCTATAGCTGACCCAATATCCGATATCTCAATGTCCCCGCCCAGGACATCACCTTCCTCCTCAGTTAGAGCTCAGGACGGCAGTGCCGACAGGAAATCTTGCAGCTCCACTCCCGACTCGTGAGACAAGCTGGTGTAAAGGGCGGAGTAATAGTCGTGGAAATACGAGTTTATGTCGGCTTGATGACAGAGCTTTGCGCCCAGTGGGGTGGTGATCTCCATTATTGGAGTCCCTCTCTTGGCGGGGTTGGCCAACCATGCCAGCAGCGCCCCCGTTTTATCCCTTTCAGAATGGGCCCTTGCGGTGTACTGCTTATAGTCAAAGTATCTTAGCGTCTTGGTATGCTCTGCCACTTTTTCCCTGGCCTCGCGCTCCTCCCCTTGCCTCTCCAGTTGATCCAATGCAAGTTTCTCCAGTGTCCTGATGTCTCTCTCTGCAATCGTGATATCCAGCAACAAGGACTCTCTAATCCCAATATAAGCCGCCATGCAGCAACCGCGCATCACTACTTTGAATGCCTCCCAGAGCGTCTGTGGCAAAGCAGTGGTGGGTTCGTTGTCCTCAAAGTAGTGGATTATATTGTCCCTGATCTGCTCTCGGAAAGCGGGGTCTGTCAGCGAGTCGGGCTTAAGCCTCCAGGTAGGTATGCATGCAACAACTCTTGTCCAAGACAACTGCAGTAATAGCGGATTATGACCGGAAATGGTTTTCCCCAGGTATTCTACTCCCTGCGTCTGTGCATGCACCTCGGGTGTGCTCAGGAAAGTGTCAAGCCGCACATGGAGATCATGGGCAGCGGAATAATGAGAATATTCCCTGGATACAGGGTTGAGAGTTCTCCATATGTCTACCAGATGCCACTCTGCCTGCCAATTTGTGAACCTTCTAGCGAGCGCATTGATTGGGGATTCCCGTAGCGGTGGGTGGGACCTGTCTATGCCTGGGTTAGCCACGCAATTAAAGTCCCGCCCTATCAACACCGAGTGTAGTATGTGAGGTGCAAGTATGGCTGCTAATTTGTTGAGAAACGCGCCCTGTTCTATGTTAGGAGCATACACATTAATCAGTGTTATATCTTGTCCGCCCAGGCGGCCTGTGGCCAATACATAGCGTCCACCAAGATCCGTTAATGTGTTAGTGAACTGGAACGGGACCCCTGCCCTGATCCATATCAAGGTGCCACTTGCGTATGCTGAGTATGTCGTGTAAAATAGTTGGCTCCTCCGCCTTCTTTGCAGTGCTGCGCCCTCAGCAGCCGTCATGTGGGTCTCTTGTAACATTGCTATATGCGCCCCTCATCTGCATAAATAGGAGTATACCTTGTACCGCTTGGTCATGTTATGCATCCCTCTTATAATCCAGGAGATTACTTTATATCCCTGCTGGTCACCCATAGCGGAAGCCCTCCGACCATCCCCCCGCGCAACCGCCACCCGACCAGGTGACCTAGACCAGTGCTTCTTGTGGACGTTGTCTCACCACAGGTAAAACCGGAAACAATATCCCCTTTAAACAACCAGAACACCCTCAACTCCCCTTCCCCAGGACAGGTGGTAAAACAGTTCCCCATCCAAAATTTATCAAACGTAAGTCAATTCTGGGTGGGCAGGTAGTTAAGATCTCTTGAGCCATCCGAGGGATCAGGCACGTGGCCCGGGGCTAGTTTAAATGTTTTGCTGCATACCTCGTGGGTTGCGTGAGCCACTGGTCAGGAGGTCGAATAAAAGTTCGGATAGTCGACATCAATTGCCTGGGCTAGCTATCAAATGATGCAGTCCGAGGTTCCTGGTGTTACTGCAGGTAGCTCCAGGCTTGTCGCAGCCGATCCTGCTAACTCCGCCTCCGAGTCTGATCCTTCGGTTCCTCTCTCCGTGCCAGTTGAGCACAGGCTGCCACCCCCCCCAGACTGAAGGAGGCTATCGCTGTGGTGGCTCGGCTTCTCTCTGCTTGTGCCTCCTCCCGTGTGGGCGCCACCGCACTCCTCCTGTGTTCTTTCACATCTTGGCGTTCGCTGCGGGGTCTGGATTCTTGAGCGGTCCCCTCCCCTGTTGGGTCCCCCCGCTCCTCCATCCAGGCTTTTGCGTCTTGTGGTGTGCGGAAAAACTGCGCTCCCCTACCATCCGCCACCCTCAGCGAAGCAGGGAACAGCATTGCATAGGGGATGTTCAGTTGCTGTAGGCGCTTTTTGATTTCCGAGTACGTTGCCCTTTGCCTCTGCACCTCTCTGGAGAAGTCAGGGAAAATACGGATCAGGGAGTTTTCAACCCTTATTTCTCCAGCCTTTCTGCCCTGACTCAGTATTTGGTCCCGGTCCTTGTAGTGCAGTAGGCGAGCTAACACCGGTCATGGCGCAGCTCCCAGAGGAGGGGCCCTCGCAGGGACCCTGTCCGCCCTCGCAAGGGCTAAAATGTGCAAAAGGCCCTCAGGTGCGACAGCTCCAGCGTTCCAAGAACTCAGGGATGTTGCGCTGACCGACTGGTTCAGGGAGGCCTATTATTCTGATATTGTTTCTTCTGGACCTGTTTTCACCATCTTCGGCTCGGGCCATGAGAACTTCTGTTTGCTTCTCGAGTTTAGTGATTCAGACTTCCGCTGCTGTCAGCCCTGGACTGAGGGCACCCAGCGCCTGCTCCGTCACCGTTACTCTCTCCGCAAGGTGACGTTGGTCCTCCCAGAGTAGGCCTAGATCAACCGCCAGTGAGTCGATCTTTGTGTCCAGGCTCTCCCTGGTGAAAGTGATGGCCTGCATAATGTCGCCTAGCGAAGGACTCCCAGGTGGGTTCTCATCCGTGCCAATCCGCGGTGTCTCGGTAGGGAAGGACAGAGTGAAGGCCCGTTGCGCATCCATCTCACCCGCCACTTCCTTCCTCTTTCCAGTTTTGCCCATCCTGTGTGGAAGAGGGGGAATCTCTATTTTTAAGAGTCTGCATCGCTGTGTGCCCCTAAGCAGAGCTGCCTGGTGAAATGATTCTAGTCCCTCACAGGGCTGCAGATTGGCATCCAGAGTCCCTCAGCCCGCAGGGCCCGTCTTTCGGCGATGATGGGAAGAGGGTATGTCTCCCGAGGGCCCCACAATCCCTCAAACCGCAGGTTGTTCCTTTCTCGCATTTCTGCTGTCAGAGTGAGTCCCAGTACCCTCCAGGCTTGTAGTAGGTCGTCATCGCCAGCAGGATGGTCCAGTTATGTGCACTGGGATCTTAATCAGCCCTTGCCTCGCCTCACCGATCAAACCGGGCCCCAATCCTATTTACCGGTGCCCTGCGCGGCTGCCATTTTGTAGACAGGCGGCTCCTGGTCTCTACTGCCTCCGCTCTCTTAAAACGCTCTGCTTTACTTAGGGGGTCACCCCTGTATTAGAAGCCTCAGTCACAGCTTCTTCCCCCACTGGGCATCTGCTCCATATTAGTCCGTTTGAGGGGAGACGGAGGTTTTTCAAATCAGCGCGGCTGCCATCTTAAGGGCAGGCAGCGCGTTGTAATTATAATCGCTGTCCTTCCGATCCCGTTTTTTTGGTCTCTGGGATCGGAGAACCCCCGGTCCTCAAGCCCCTGACCTCCAAACCTCTCCTGACAGGATTTGCTGCTGGTGCTTCAGACAGCGCAGTCAGGATGGGTCTTTATTGGAGGTCCCGTGCCGGAGCTCTTCCTCGTTGCTGCTCACTCCATGAGCACCAACCCACGCCCCCGCAAAACAATCACAGTTAGCACCAATTTCAAATTGGTGCTAACCCATTTGCAAAAGGGAAGGGGTCCTGATGGGACACCTTCCCCTTTGTGAATGCATGCGAAAACATTTTTTCAGAGCAGGCAGTGGCCCCATGGACCACTGTCTGGTCTGAAAAAATGAAAAGAAAGCTTTTCATTTTTTTTTTCAAAATGCCTTCCGTTTACCTTTAAGGAAAACAGGCTGCATTAAAAAATAAATCCTGCTTTATTTTAAAGCAGTCACAGCAGGCCACCATTCCTGTCAGTGCCGCCATTCCCAATGGGGTCGCAAATTACAACCTACCTCATGAATATTCATGAGGTAGGTCATTTGCGACTCCATAGTGAATCGCAACAGTGTCATTGATGCTGTTGTACATCCGGGTTGTGCGACACACAGTTTGCGAGTTGCAAAATCGGATCTTCCTACATGTGGCCCATGGTGTCTTACTTGTTCATGCCTACAGCCTTCTAACATAGCACTCACATTTTGGCTTGTGTATACACATGCACCTCGAGGTCTCCAACTTTATCGTTTATAACTTTCTTTTCATGATTTAGTAGTTTGGAATATACTCCTTGCCATTTGACAATATGGGACTTGTAACTTTTAGTTAGGAATGGCAAAATATTAGTAGTATACATTAATGATTTTCTTTTAACACATACCATTCTAAAATGGCACTCTATTTCTGTTTATACTGTCTTAATATGCAGATGTGCATTAGGACCTCCTTGTCCAAATAACATGATGCACTACTTCAGTTGATGTAATCTTAGTGTATTAGAATATTTACCATTCCAACATGGCACGCTACTGTCGTCCATGCAGACATCATTACACTGCTCAAAACACATACCACCTTAATAAGCCACCCATACTTTGGTCTATGTTGTCAATATGTGTTTTATGTACAAGGACATACATGCCCACACATTGTGCCCAACTTTGGTTCATGTAGACTTCATTACACTGTTTAGTGTTCCAACATGACGCCTTATTTTGGTTTATGCAGACAACATTACACTGCTTACAACCCAGACCATCTCAAAATGGTGCCCAAACTTTGGTTTGGCTAGGCATTATTATATTGTGCAGTGTTTCCGCTTAGCAAGTTCCATCCCAGCAGGAAATGTAGAGGTTATTTAGGGCAAGATGTTCTAACACAGGCAATACCAGTTTCCAAATTGAGATTCTATCAAAATCGCAATTAGGAAATTGGTATTCCTAATGAATGAAACTCCTTTGAGTCTCATTGGCGATTCCTAGTGGTTTGCAGCTAGACCTACCTCATGAATATTAATGAGGTACATCACAATTTGCAATCCATTAGGAATTGCAGCCATCACAGCGATGGTGGCCTGCTGGGCTCAGCATACCACCATGTTGTGAATGCTTTTTAATAAAGCAATCTCTTTTTAAAAAAGAAATGCTGCCCGTTTTTCTAAAAGAAAACCGCAATGCAGTTAAAAAAGAAAAATGGGAAGTTTTCTTTTCGCTTTTTAAGAGTAGACAGTGGATGGTGTGACCACTGCCTCCCCTTAAAAAATGTTTTCACAAACATTCACAAAGGGGAAGAGGCCCCTTGTGGACTCATCCCATTTTGGAATGGGTTACCACCTACTTGAAGTACGTGGTACAATGAGAATGTTTTGCAACCGCATTTCAGTCACAGAGCATTCTTACATACCACTGCGATTCCGAATTAGCAAGGGACGCCCTAAACACGCCCCTTCCTAATACTGATTTGGTATGTATTAGAAATTCCAAAATTACAATTGTTAACATGTTACTGAATTGCAACTTGGAATTAATACATACCAAAATGCATTTTTCTGGTCGCAAACGGCCCAATTCGCAGAATCAGGCTGTTTGCGACTGAAAAATGCTTGCTACATCTGGCCCTTAATCTTTTACAATATTTAGCCCAGTGCCTTGATAGAGGAATGCTTTTATCACCTTTGGAGGAAGCGAGCTGCTGGGCTCTATTTCAGTTCTAAATTCAGGTAGGTGTTTGGGGTGGAAAAGATCGGCTTAGTAATGGTTCGCCTATTAAGGCTGTGATTTTTTTAAAAAGTTTGTCTGCTTAAATGTGTGTATTTTTATTTTATATTGAACAGGAGATGAGTTATTGGCTGGATATGACAGAACTGATTGTTTTGTTCACTTGTATGGGCTTTGACAGTATAGAGTTCTTGTTTTCTCCTTAAGTTTGTTGTTGAACTCTCTTGGTGGTATTTCAGAACTACTTGGCTTTAAAGGGACCTTTATTAATTGCATTTGTGACTATGTAATAAGATAGGTATGGCCTACTCAATGGCCATTTGGACATGTATTTAATTTATGGAACTGAATCTGGGATCTTTTTTGAGAATTAGGAGATTTTTCTTCCTTTTTGAGTTCGGTGACACCTATATTAATTGCACATTAGATAAATATTGAGTAGCCCATATGCAATTATTGTATTGTGTTCAGGATTTTTGTGAAGATTTGGAAGACTTGGGCTTTAAATCTTATTAAATGGACATGAGATATAGGGCACATTGGTATTATTTTTTTGTACATTGGAGGCTGTTAGTTATTGGTGTGGTTACTCACCCAACCTGTGATGATTGTCTGTGTGTTCCCCTATATGTTATTGATAGAGAAAATTGCAAGGTGGATGCTTCATGGAGGACACAGTGGAATATAAGTGAGAAGACATTAGTCACCTAAATTGAAATAAGTGGTCTTGACATTCAAAAAGATTATATGTACAGCACATAAAGTAGGGTTTTTACTAAGACCATTGTTCTATTTGTTTAGAATCATTTTAGAGTGGATTTATCCTCAAAACATACTGGTCCCAAAATATCTACTCCTGTTTGCATTAACAGTGTCAGAATTAGATGATAGAAACCATGCAGTCTGTTCCCAATGTTATGAGATCCTACAAGGTAAATATTATATGATCTTGTTAAGAATCACAATAAAATACACACAGTTGAACTTTACTAATCACGTTGACTGCATTTAAAGATGATGTGGATGTTTAAAATTATTAAAACATTAATTGAATGTGAGTAACATAAGACTATTGCAGGACAGTGAATTTCAAAATGCTCAAAACATTCACTAAATGAGGCTAACCTGAGACTTTTGAAGGGGAATCAATTTCAAATATACAGTAGTTAGTCATAAGGTTATGAGCAGGAGAGGTTAGATGAAATCAGAAAATAATTTACTACTGTAATTGACTAAAGTCAATAGTTCATTTATGTGTTAATATTGTGTGTAATTGAATGTTTTGTATATAAGGCTTTCATGTTGAATGTATACATTTGTAATTATTGGATATCTGTGTTTTGTAGCCATGGTGAAGTCTTTCTGTAGGATGAAACCTGTTGGCTGGCCTGGTGGTCTGTTTTTAAATAAATTTGGATACAAAATAAAGAGATTTATAAGATTTGAGGACTGGCAATGGACCCTTTATTACTTTGAACTTATAGATATAATGTTTTGTCTGGTGTTCCTCTTCTAAGTGACTCATATGGGTAAGGGCCAAAGCTGATAAAATTGTGCTAGAATTTAAACTGCCACTTAAATAAAATTAGCGTCTTAAATAATTGTGCTTCATTGAGTGCCTTCTATTAAACAAAATGTTGTTTGTTGAGAAATAGAATAAATGTGGCACAATGACATGAACATTGACAGCTATGAACCACAATGCCAAGTAACTTGGATTTACCCTTGACCCAAAACCTCACCCTCAAGGAACACACTGCCAGGAAAAGAAAGATGGCATGGTAGGAGCTCCCTGTACTGAAGAAAGTGAAACTGGTAGTTAGACCTGTCAGCCTTAGGATGGTCTTCTTAAACACTTTTTCCTTCCACTTTCATTTTCGGTGATCTCTTTTTTGTTGGTCGTAGGACTCTGTGCACTTTACCACTGGTGACCAGTGCTAAAGTGCTTGTGCTCTCTCCTTTAAACATGGTAAAATTGGCTTACGTCCAATTGCCACATTTTATTTACTTCTAAGTCCCTGGGAAAGTGGTACTACATGCACTCAGGGAATGTAAACTAAATGCTTCTAATGGGCCTGCAGCACATGTTGGTCTACTCACTCAAGTAACCCTTTCGAACATGTCTCAGGCCTTCCTATAGAAGCCCATGTGTGCAGTTTTAAACTATCATTTCAACCTGGAAAGTGAAACTTTAGCCAGGCCTAAACCTTCCTTTTTAATACATTTAAGCCTCTCCTACTGTATGCTATACCCAGGGCCTGTGAATGAAATGCTACTAGTAGGCCTGCAGCACTAATTGCACCACACACTTGAGTAGCTCTATAAGCATGTCTCAGGCCTGTCACTGGAGGGCCTGTGTGAGCTGTCTAACTGCCACCCTCACTTGGCATTTACAATCTCTGCCAAGCCTTAATCTCCCCTTTTCTTACACTTAGGTCACCCCTAAGGCAGGCCCTAGGTAGCCCATAGGACAGGGTGCCATGTAAGCAAAAGGCAAGACATATAATTTTAAGTTCCCATGTCCTGGTAATGAAAAAATCCCCAAAAGTTGTTTTCATTACAGTGAGGCCTGCCCCTTTGGTAGGCCAGCTTTGGGAATTCCTTATATCGCCTTTAAGAAGTAATTCCTGTTCTTGGAGGAGTAGCTGCATCATGTTTAGTACCATTGAAATGGTAATAATAAATCATCTCTCTTAGTAAGGTCGGATTTATTGTTAGCATTTTAGAAATGCCACTTTTAGAAAGTAGGCATTTCCCTGCACTCTCTGTCCTGTGCCCCCACAGCTTATCTCCAATATAGGCTGGCTTGGGATAGATGACAGTAGAAAAGTACCCTCTTTTTGGCATTATACCCCCAGGTTCTGCCTGATGTCAGTGTGTTTTTGACTGTGTCACTGGGATCCTGCTAGTCAGGACCCCAGTACTTATGGTTTATGGCCTGATTGTCAGTGTGTTTCACTGTTTTTCTAAATTGTCACTGGAGTCCTGCTAATCAGAACTCCAGTGCTCATGCTCGCTCTCTTTCAAGATTTGTCACTATAGTTTAGTGACTCCAAACTCCATTCCATATTGGCACTCTGTACCCCCCCCTTATAAGTCCCTAGTATATGGTACATAGGTACCCAGGGCACTGGGGTTCCAAAGAATCCTTATGGGTTGCAGCATTTCTTTTGCCACTCATAAGGAGACCATACAAACACTTCTTCAGGACTGCCATTGCAGCCTGGGTGAAATCGTGCATGCACGATTTCACAGCCATCGTCACTTATAAGTCATCTATATGTCAGGTCTTCCAACACTGAAGGCAGGCTGCAAAGTACCTGTGTGTGAGGGCACCCCTGCACTAGCAGAGGTGCCCTCACGTCGTTCACACCCATTTTCACGGACTTCGTGAGTGCGGGGACGCCATCATAAGTGTCTACTACATCTAGGTCAATACATATATCTAGCTTCACAATGGTAACTCTGAATATGGCCAAGTAAGCTGTCCAACAATTGGGAATTATACCCCAATACTGATTCCAGTATTGTTTGTACAATCCCATGCACACTGGGAGCTCCACCATAACCCCCAGTACTGCCATACCAGTCTTATGAGGTTTTCACTGCAGCCCCAGCTGCTCCCACCTCACAGACAGGCTTCTACCCTCCTGTGGCTTGAGCAGCTCAATCCCAGGAGTGCAGAACTATGCATTTCCTTTAGGAGAGGGGTGTTACACCCTCTCTCTTTGAAAATATGTGTTACAGGCATGGGGGGTATCCTCCTAGAGCCTCTGGAAATGCTTTGAAGGGCACAGATGGCGCCTTCCTTGCATAATCCAGTCTACACCGGTACAGAGACCCCCAGTCGCCGCTCTGGCGTGAAACTGGACAAAGGAAAGGGGAGCAACCACTCCCCTTTCCATCACCACCACAGGGGTGGTGCCCAAAGCTCCTGCAGAGTGTCCCTGGGTTCTGCCATCTTGTTTTTAGGATGGTCAAGGAACTCTGGGAGCATCTGAGTGGCCTGTGCCAGCAGGTGACATCATAGACCTCTCCTGATAGGTGCTTACCTGACGAAACCCCTCTCAGGGCTATTTAGGGTCTCTCCTCTGGGTGTTTCTTCAGATTCGGATCACAAGACTCAAGCAGGAATCCTCTGCATCCTTCAGTTCATCTTCTACCAACAGATCAACCGCTGACTGCTCCAGGACCACTACAAAACTGCAACAAAGAAGCAAAGACGACTTCTGCAACCTTGTAACTTCAGCTCCTGCCAGCAACTGCAACAGTTTCCAGGTTGTGCATCCTCTGAGGACAGCCTGTCTGCAGCCAGCACCAGAAGAACCAAAGTCATCTCCCGTGGAGTGACGGAGTCACTTCCCTGCTTCAGCAGGCACCTCTGTACAGCAATGACCAGTGGCTTGGTCCCCCTCTCCAGACGACAGGCGTGGATCCAGCAACACAGGTGGTGGACTAATGTGAATCCAGCAGTCTCACTGTCCAGCTGTCCATCTTTGGTGGAGGTAAGACCTTGCCTCCCCATGCAAGACAGTACCCCCGTGCACGGCATGACTAGCAGTTGCTAAGTCTTGTGTGCAACCTTCCAAGTAGTCCTTCGTACACAGCACAGCTTAGGCCCCAAACACTCCATCCTGTGACTCACAGCTTCCTGAGTGGTTCTCCGGCGATGTGGGAACCCTTTGTGTTGTGCTGTGTGGGGCTCCATTTGCACCTCCTTTGTCCCCTTGCTGTGGGACTCCTGTGCACGCTGCCTGGTCTTCTGAGGGCTGTCCAAGTTGCCGAGAGCCTCCTCTGCCTCCCCTTCCTTGATAGAGGCCACCAGGTCCCTCCTGATCCCGGGCAGCGGCATTTTCCGCCAACCGCAAGCTTTGCGTTTACCAAGGCTTGTTGGTGGAATCCAGCGACGCAAACTAGACTGCATTCATCCATCTGGCATGGAACATCTTCTGCACCAACCAGGAACCCGCATCTGTATTCTTTGGTGCAATACTGTCTTTGTCTGCTCACCGGTGGTTCCACTTTGGCACCTTCATCCGGGTTAGCAGGGGCTCCTGTTCTCCCTGGACTCTTCAGTGCTTCTTGGACTTGGTCCCCTTCTTCCACGGGCCTTCAGGTCCAGGAATCCATCATCTTGCAGTCTCTTCTTGGTCTTGCATTATCTTCGATCACAACTTCTAGTGTGTTTTAGGAAACTTGCTGTGTTTTACTCCTGCTTTCCTGTGCTCTGGGTGGGATACATTACTTACCTTTGGTGTTCTCCTACACTCCCAGTGTCCCTCTACGCACTACACTTGCCTAGGTGGGAAACCGACTTTCGCATTCCACTATTTTAGTATAGGGTTTGTGTTCCCCCTAGGCCCATTGTAACCTGTGGTGAGTTTCACTATTTACACTGTTTTCCTACTGTGTACTTGCCTGTTTCTGGTTACTAGTGTACATATTGTGTGATTTACTTACCTCCTAAGGGAGTATAGCCTACAAAGTATTTTTGGTATTGTGTGACTAAAATAAAGTATCTTTATTTTTGTAACACTGAGTATTGTCTTTCATGTGTGTAAATACTGTGTGACTGCAGTGGTATTGCAACAGCTTTGCATGTCTCCTAGTTCAGTCTTGGCTGCTCTGCCTACAGCTACCTCTAGACAGCCTCGCTTCTAGACACTGACTACATTTCACTGATAAGGGATAACTGGACCTGTTATAAGGTGTAACTTCCTTTGGTACCCACTACAAACAGGCAAGCCTCCTACATTGGTGATGGGATAAGTACTTGCAATTGCCTTATCACTCTGTCACTGGTGCTTTTCATAGGAACGTGTACTCTATACTTGAGCTATACAAAAGTATACCTAGTAATTGCACTTGCATTGTAAATTTCTTAAAGTTAGAAAAAGTAGGTATGTTCTTTCATTTCACTTTACTCTAACTTTTCTATCACTATGTCTTCCTCTGAGGCCACCCCTAGCGTTATCAAAACTACTTATGAGAACCTAAACTTTAAAAGTTTGAGGGGGCTTTGGTTAGAGAGAAGCCTAGGGATTGGGAAGAACCCTAACAAAGATTTGCTTTAAATCTCCTTCTCCAGGATGACCAAGAACAGTCTGGTCACCAGGTAGAGGAGGTAGAGAGGAATTCTAACCAGGTAGAATCAGGAGAGTGTCCTGCGGATGCACGGAAGGGTCCTTCCCAAGATCTTCCCTCTGGTAAACCATCTAGTGTAGCTGGCAATGGGATGGGGTCACACACACGTAGAACTCCCTTCACACCTAGAGGCCAGGTTACTAGGGTTACACAATCCAGGGAAAGATCTGCCTCTGCTCATTCTCATGTCACTTCATTCTCAGAAGTGATCCACACATCCAGCCCTGAGGAAAAATCCCTAGATAGAGAACTCAGAAAGCTGAGGTTGGAGGAGGCCAAACTGAGGCTGCAACAGCAACAGTTGGCCTTAGATAGAGAAGTCCTAGCTGCAGAAAGGGAAAGACAGGGGTTGGGGCTAGTTCCCCATGGTAACAGCAGTAATAGCAGTTTCAGAAGATATGGTGTTAGGGGGAACGCATTTGACACTAGAAACTTACACATGATTGTCCCCCTTTACAAGGAGGGGGATGACATCTACAAGTGGTTTGCTGCACTTGAGAGGGCCTGTAAAGTTCAGAGGGACCCTCAGGTACAGTAGGCTGCTATCCTGTGGTTGTCCTTCTCTGGCAAAGGGAGAGACAGACTCCTCACTGTCAGAGAATATGATTCAGATAATTGCAGTGTTTTGAAGACAGCACTCATGGATGGATTTGGCTTAACCACTGAACAATATAGGATTAAGGCCCTCATTATGAACACAGCGGTAAACACCGCACCGCCGGCGGTGGCGGTAAAAACCGCCAACAGACGTGCGGTCCGGATCGCCAAATGATGAACCAACTGAATCACAGGCATCCTGAAAACCACCTACCGCCAGTAGAGGAGTGCCAACAACGACGGCAGATCCCACCCACAGGCCGACGGAAAGGCCTTACCCGCCCATCAAATAATGAACCACTAGACCGCCGTCAGTTCCGAGGCGGGAACCACCGCCACGCAAAGCCAGGCGGAAATGAACCAAATATAAGGAAACACTCACCGGAGGATCACACAACACGCCAAAGCGACATGGCTAGAGAGCTGCAGATCATGCCAGCCCTTCTCCTTGCCATATACCTCCACGACCGAGACTGCCGACGAAGACGATGACGGTAAGTACTGCAACCTACGAAACAATGCAAAAAAGGGCAAAGTTATAGATCCACCCAATCCACCCTCCCTGCAATGCTCCCACAACCCTTCACAGCAGCACAAGCCATACACCCCACAGCAAGAGGGACTTACCCGGCACAAGGCAAATCTAACCTGTCCAAAGTACATACATGTGCCCCACACCCACAAAAAAATGAAACAAGAGACCAGGGATCCAGAGTGTGCCGCCAAAAACACGGGCCACACATTAACTTTTTATTGTGCTCACTGAGCAAACGAAGTGGATATAAGGCTAAGGCCAGTCTGTCAGAACACCAGTCCCATGCACCACGATGGCCCCAACCTGACTCCCACAAGTGCTACGGTACTCTACTTCATAGGGGCAACAATGGGGCATCCAGACACCTCAGGGGCAGTGGGTGGTGGGGGTGTGGATTTACGACGGGGTTGGGGCTTAGATTTACATTCGGAATTTGGAGGGGGTTTGGGTTTGACCTTGAAAGGTGGGGGAGTGTGTTTGGACTGGGTGGAGGCAGATGGAACAGGCTCAGCACAGGGCTTCTTCCTCTCTGGGGAAGGGGCACAGGAATGGGAAGGGCAAACAGGGGCGGGCTGTGACGTGAAAGGAGTGGATAGGGCAAGGAGGTGTGCACGTTTAGGGACGAGACGGGGTGGGCCAGTGGGTTGGAATATGTCAGCACGGGAGAGGAAAAGTTTCTTTGGTGCAATTGGGTTGGGCCTGGAGGAAGGCGTAGGAGCGGAGGTAGAGGGAGTGGTCGTAAGTGGTGTAGGTGTGCGTGATGTGGGTGTAGGTGACTGGACAGTATGCTGAGGTGTGGTGGAAGTGTGATGGGTGGGTGTTTTGGTGCGTTTGAGGGTCTTGGGGGGAGGAAGGCTGGACACAGTGGGAGAAAACAGGCTGCCAGTGTTAATGTATGTTGTGTGGGTGTCTACAAATCTGGTGAGTGTGCTGCATGTGTCAACTAAAGTAGTTGTGGTGAGTGCAGGTGTGGTGTCTGGGGTGCATGTATGGATGTGTGCTATTGTGGTGACTGCAGGAATAGGCTCAGCAACAGTGAATGAAGGTGCAGTGCCTGCGGTGTGTATGTAGAGGGGACAGACAGGGAGGCGAAGGAGATGGGCACACTGGGGGAAGTGGATGTTGTTGTGAGTGCATGTGTATGTTGGCTGTGTGAATGCTTGTGGTGGGAGGTGTGGTGCTTGTGTTTTGAAGTGTGCTTCTTGTGTGTTGAGGTGTGTGCCTGCGTGTCAGAATGTGTGCTTTGGACGGGTGAAGGGAGTGGGGTGCTGGAAGGGGTAGAGGAGGTTGGAGGGGGGGAGGGAATGACCAGGGACAAAGGACTGCCATCCAAGAGGAGGCCAGAGCCTGAAAAGATCTCTGTAGGCCAGACACTGCACCATGAATGCAATCCAGATTGCCATTGGTCTGCTGCATCTCTGATGCTAGCCCCTGGATGGAATTGACAATGGTTGTCTGCCCTACAGAGATGGTTCTCAGGAGGTCAATAGCCTCCTCCGTGAGGGCAGCAGGACTGACTGGGGCAGGGGAAGAGGTGCCTGGGGCGAAGGAGACGCCCACACTTCTGGGTGAGCGGGCACGGGCAACTCGGTGGGGAGCAAATGGGAGGGTGGTGATGGGATGGGGGTGGCGGAAGATGACACAGTAGGTGTGGGCCCACTAGGGTTCCGCCACCACCAGGGAGCTGCCTTCGGAGGAGGTATCGGAGTCACTACCTCCAGTGGTAGTTGCCTCCCCCGTGGTACTCTCCTCGCCCTCCAACCCACTGGTCCGCTTGGCGTCGGACGACTCTGCCTCCGAGGATCCGTGGGCCACTGCATCCCCACTCGCCGGTGCCTCAGCTCCCTCGCCAGATGATGCTGATGTACACAGACAACACAAGAGAACAGGGATGGGGGGACAAAAAAGCAGAGACACTTGTAAATAGCTGAATGGAGTTGACACAGTGGTTTATACATACACCCACCCAGAAGACCCCCCTACAGGCAGCACCTACTGCTATACCCATCGCTATGCCCCTGACTAGTGCCCAGAACCCCCGACTACAGCCATTCCCCAAATAACTTGAGGACCCGACGTGTAGTAGACCTGACAAACACACCCATATTCCCCACTGGGGCCATAATGTAGATGGACATCAGTCAGAGTCCCTGCAACCAAGCAGCATAAGTCAGAATGCATACACACACATCCATCAAGGGACAAATAAATGGGATGTGTACTCATCCCCTTGCGACTGCTGTGCAGCCTTCAAGCGCCCAACCAGGTCTGGGTATGCCAGCGCCAGGATGCGTTGCATAAGGGGGGGTCAGTGCCCGACAGGCACCTCTTCCCCATTGGGAGGACTTCCCCAGCTGGGCCTCACAGATTTTTCGCACCCAGCGCCGCAGGTCCTCCCACCTCTTCCTGCAGTGGGTGATCCACCAGTTGTAGACCCCCAGGGTCCGTACCTTCTTGGCGATGGCATGCCAAAGTGCCCTCTTCTGGTGGGCGCTTACCTAAAAGGGACACACATAAATGTAACACAGAGGTCAGGCACTGGCCAATCATATACAGCTGGCTATACGTCCACAATGGAACGGCCAGTACAAACCGACGAACAGCACATACACACACAGCATGTCAGGAACCCTGGCCCATCCAGTGTCAGGTCTGCGCACATGTATGCAGCCAACACCAACCATTACACACATCCATGGCCCCCAATCCTCCTACTCACCTGTACCTCTGGCCATCTGTAGAGCTTGGCGTACAGGGGCAGGACCCCGTCCACAAGCCTCTCCAATTCCTCTTGGGTGAAGGCCAGGGGCCTTTCCTCTGCAACACGTGCCACTTCCATGACCAGAGGCAGGACACAGAAGTACACTCAGTGGAGTACCTGCTTGAACGAGATCAGGGAGTCAAGTGAAGTTGGGGTGACGACTTTGCATATGCACCGCAGCGGTATGCACCGTCACCGCCGGCGGGGATCATGACATTCTAGGTATCCCCGTTGACATCCATGTTAACTAATGAATTGGCGCACAGCAGTAACCACCACCTTACGCTGGTGCGTCAACCACTAGCGGTATGAGGTCACTTCCACAACGACAGTAGTGGATTACATGGGGCAGACATTTTGGCAAACACTATGCATTTTTAAAACTTACATCTGCACAATGCAGGCTCATTGTTCCCCAAACACCCATAGACATGTGCCAATTAACATTACCGCACCTGACAAGCCCTGATCTATCATTGTGGTCAAGTTGCTTTTATGTCATACACACTATGCATTTGTGTCGGTGACAATCATGCCAGCAGTGCTCAAAGACTGACAATGTGTGCCGATGTATGTGTGTTCCTCACACATGTTTTCAACTCCTCCTAGGTCCAGACCCTTGTGGCGAGGAAGGGCCCCATCGGTGTACAGACCACTTGTGGATTTCCAGACCATGGTGGAGTGTCACATCATTATCAATTACAGTCTCAAACCTATGCAACTATTCTTGAACTTTGTGCATAACTGCACTGACTTGTAATCAGCAAGCTTTCTGCACTCCATTTCCTGGCCACAGGCTAATTTCAAGTGACAGTGGGCATGGGTGCAGGCTTTTCACAGCCAATGTTTAGCATTATACTGACAAGATTCCTGAATGCATTTGTACGACACCTGCAGTCATATGTGAGGTTTCCCCAAAGTGCTGACCTCCCTGCAATCAATTCGGACTTCTATGCCTTTGCCAACATACCCCATGTGATAGGTGCCATCAATGGCACCCACATAGCTGTCATCCCCTCAAGAGTCAGTGAACAGGTGTACAGAAACAGGAAGAACTTTCATTCCATGAACATTCAATTGGTGTGTACTGCAGACCAGTACATCACACATGTGAATGCCATGTTCCCTGGTTCAGTCCATTTAATTTGTGCTGAGGAACAGTAGTGTGTTACACAAGATGGAACAACTACAAGAGGACAGAGGGTGGATCATAGGTAGGTGTTTCTGTCACTTATTGCCACCTAGCACACAGCCTGGCTGTCTGCTTCTGAGGCTTGTCATTTAAAATTGTGTTGTGGACCTTTTCTTGGTGATTCTGGATATCCCAACTTGAGTTGGCTCCTGACACCAGTGAGGAATCCTGGAACAGATGCAGAGAGGAATTACAATGAGGCCCATGGACGTACTAGGAGGGTGATAGAGCGCACAATAGGTCTCCTGAAGGCTAGATTTCGTTGTCTACATATCTCTGGTGGTTCCCTGGCCTATGGGCCTGAAAAGGCGTGTAGAATAGTGGTGGCCTGCTGCATGCTGCACAACGTGGCTGTGAGAAATTCTATCCCCTTCTTGGAGGAGGAGGGTGCTGTACATCCAGACCAGCTTCCTAAGAGAGGGGATGAGAGTGATGGTGATGATGAGGAAGGGGAAGATGTAAATTCCAGGACCCAACTGATACAACTCTACTTCCAGTAACTATGTGGGACAACTGCCTGAGATTGGTGTCTGTGCATCATACTGTCAGTGTTCCTTGTCATCTAGGGGGGTTGGATCAATACTAACTGCCACTATGTCCAGGTCTGCATAGGACAGATTACAATTGAGTCCATTATCTCAACACATATTAAGGCACAAAAACATGTAATGTGTGTGCTGCTTTTCATGCTACACAGGTACAAATAAAGGAGTTATCAACCAGTTGCATCCATACTTCACTTTGTTCACAGTTGATGACAGGGGACATTGTAACAGGTGAAAAATGTGTTTTATTTAGTGCAGGGATAAACTCGTGCAGATTGCAGTGATGGGAGTGGGTCAATGGTGGTTATCCAAAATGGCAACATGGTGGCAGCATTGTTGGCAGTATTGTTAGGTCCATCCATGCTTACATGAGTTTTCATTATTTGTAGCACAGTTTGGTGGTTAATTGAGTGGGACAATTGGTGGACAGTTTTTAGCAGAGTCACTTCTTAGTGGGGGCCTTGTTCTTGGCAGGCGTTCCTGTCCCATATCTTGGCCTGAGGGTCCGTTTGGGTGCCTGTTGTTGGCCCGTACGGGTTGAGACGGATGTCCCCTGTATTTCCTCAGAGGGTAGTACATGTGAGGTTGATGCTGATGCTCTTGTTGTCAGGTCTGTATCCTGTGCTGTAGTGGGGGCTTCCTGTTCTGTGTGGGCCTCAGGCTATGTTTGGACCAGCTGCAGCAGTGCACCTGCTATGCTGGCCATTGTGGCATTGTGCAGTTTCCACTGCTCCATAGCCTCTTGGTGGTGTGCTTGCTGCATCCTCTGACTCTGCTCCAGGGTGGATACTGATGTTATTGGCTGGGTTGTAGGGGTGTCAGTGGTATCCTGGGTGAGGCTGCTGGATGGTGACAGTCCAGGACTGTGTGAGGGACCACACTGATCATCAGTGTCCAGGGTTCCATCCCCAGTGTCCTGTGAGGTGCCTCTGTCTCCCTGTGGGGCACTGGCACTCCTTGTCCTGTCCGTCTGGGTGGCATGGGTGGTGGTGCCTGTTGGGGGAAATGGACATGTCTGTTACATTAGCATGGTCGGATGGGGTACAGAGGCCTGGGTTGTGCAGGTTACACACTTTGGGGCCATGCAGGATGCTTTGGTGAAGTGGGCATCGCTTTTAGCTTAGGATGTGGAGGTGCATTGTGCGTGTTATAGGCCATTGTGTTTCCTTGCAGGGGTGGGTGGCTGTGCACAGGGGGAGGGATGTGGGCCTGTTAGTGGGATTGTGGGCATGCAGGGGGAGTGGATTCAGTGCCTGTGGGCTGGGTGAGGTAGTGGTCCTGGTGGGTGTTGGAGGGGTGGGGTGGTGCATGCATTCCAGGTGTGATGGATTTGGGTTAATTGTAGATGACTTTCCAGAGTCCATTCCTCCAGTGAGTCCAGTGAGGCCCTCAGGGTGCAAGATGGCCAGTACCTTTACCTTCCAGTCAGTATATTCGGGTGGTGTTGGTGGAGGTCCTCCCACAGTCTTCTGGACTGCAATGTGGTGCCTAGATGCCATGCCCCTGACCTTCCCCCGCAGGAAGTTCCATCTCTTGCGGATGTCGTCCCTGGTGCGTGGATGATGTCCCACTGCATTGACCCTGTTGACACTGGTCTGCCATAGCTCCATCTTCCTGGTGATGGGTGTGTGCTGCACCTGAGCCCTGAATAGTTGTGGCTTGACCTTCATGATCTCGTCCACCATGGTCCTTAGCTCCCTTTCTGTGAAGCGTGGGTGTTTGGGGGGTGCCGTGGTGAGTGTTGTGAATGGTGTCTGGTGTGGATCTAGGTGAGGGTGCTCTAGTGTGGTTGGGTGTGAGTATCGTGGATTGTGGCATTCGGTGTCTGCTTCTGGTGTTCTCTGTCTTCGTTAGCCTACTTTTTGTTGCAAAGGATTGTGGGGTGTGTCTGTGAGTGTTTTATTGTGTTGTGGATGTGTGTCAGGTGTGTGGGTTTCTAACTTATCCAATGTGTGCACTTCTTACTGTTGGGTCCACTTGATTCCGGTGGCGGTCTGCTCCGCCAATGGTCATTCGGCTTCCACTGACCACCAAGTGCCAGAGTCACCAGATCCTCGGGGTCTGTGCACGTTCCCAACACGTCCACCACTGAACAGCTCCAAGACTCTAATAGATAAATCACAGAGACTGAGAGAGTTCAAGAGGGGAACAGGGGATTAGGAAGGGAACAGCTGGGAAGGAGATCTGTAGTAAGAAAAAGGTTTGAACACACGATATGAAAATTATATCTCCTGAAATCAATACTAGACTATGATTCTAAGCCTAGCCACTCTGAAAACATGAACAATCTAAGAGTTAAGGTTTAAAATGACTAAGTTTCAAGATGGCCGGATACCTGTAAGGGAATCAAGATGAATTAAATGAAAACTTTCTTATTCAAGTACTTTCCTTTACATGAGAATCAGAAAAAACATTCTGACTAAATTTTAAACCAGTCATATAAATCCTGTTTTGAGAATGTATACTAGGACCATACAATATTGCATCTAGAAACTCTGGCCTTCTGTGTACTCTTAAAATGTTTCAACATAATTTGCACATATTGCAGATATATATATATATATTTATATATATATATATATATATATATATATATATATATATATATATATATATATAGTACACACCACAAAAGGATTGTGCACCTTGAATAACATAATATGGATTCAGGAAACAAATCACATAACTTGTCAACTCAAATATTACATAATAAATATCTTAGAATAGTGGCATACAATAAACAACATGAAATAAACTCGAGGAGAGAATCGTGCGTCTTGCCAATTCGAGTGTCACCATGTAAAATACCAAGAAATGGTAGCACGCAATGAATATCAAAGTCAAATCATCATTAATCGAATCGCGCGTCTTGCCGATTCGTAAAACACGATGTAAATGCCAAGAAATAACAGCTCACAATAAATAACAAGATCAAAGTACAATGAAACGAATCACGCTTCTTTTGCCGATTCTTAAGCCACCATGTAAATGTCAAGAAATGGTAGCGCGCAATAAACAACAAAGTTAAATCCTCATGAAACGAGCTGTGCGTCTTGCCAATTCGTAAAACATCATGTAAATGTCAAGAAATAGTAGCGCGCAATGGACAACAATGTTTAAACACCATAAAACGAATCGCGCGTCTTGCCGATTCTTAAGCCACCATGCCAATGTCAAGAAATGGTAGCACGCAATGAATAACAAAGTCAAACCTTTATGAAACAAATTGCGCGTCTTGCCTATTTGTAAACTACCATAGAAATGTCAATAAATTGTAGTGCGCAAGTAATCTGTTACTCATTTAAGAATTAAACCAAGAATATGAAAATTCTCAATTACGGTGTCGGAACAGTCCAACCACCGTCTTACCGCCTGGAACAATGATCACCAATGAAGGATGAAGGGCAGAAGACTGGAAGATCCAAATAGGCCGCCGGGCCAGGAGCTCAGGAAGAAGCTGCTACTCTGCACCGGGACCTCTGAATAGTGAGCACTGGGAGCTGGGCTGGCTCTCTTTTATAGAGTCTTGGCCCAGCCCAGAACCACGCCCAGGCATGTTGCAGGGAAAGTCTCTGGAAGGCCCTGGAAAGGGGGCACACCCTAACCCACTCTGAAAACCTGCAGCAATACATTGCAAACGAACAGTATTTGTAAGCATGTTAAAAATAAGTTTTTAGGATTGAACTTTGCAATGCAAAAGGTTAAACCACAACATATCAGCATAATGCATAAATTACATTGTTTTGAGAGTGCTGGGTTTTTGCATTTTTGTCGCCAATAGAGCGCGTACTGCTCTGGTGTTGATACCAAGGTGATTTGTGCATCATTATTTGGAGGGCGGAGTGTTGGTGTGCTCAGCGGTGGTGGGGTGGGAGGTCCAGCATTTCCGCCAACAATGTACTGGCGGAGACTGTTGGACGGGTGATTTTTGACGGAAACAGATTTTTGCATCATTATATGGCGGTCTTCTGTCCCCCGTCACCACAGCGGTCGGCGGTGTTTACCGCTGTGTTCATAATGAGGGCCTAAGTTCAGAGAAACCAGAAAAAAGTCTTCACAAGATTGGATAGACTTTGTGGACTGTTTAGTGAAGGCCTTAGAAGGTTGGTTACATGGCAGCAAAGTGTCTGATTATGAGGGTCTATATAATCTAATCCTGAGAGAACATATTCTTAACAATTGTGTGTCTGATTTGTCGTACCAGTACTTGGTAGACTCAGATCTGTCCTCTCCCCAAGAATTGGGAAAGGCAGACAAATGGGTCAGAACAAGGGTGAGCAGAAAAGCTCATACAGGGGGTGACAAAGACAAGACGAAGGATGGTAAGTCTCATGATAAGGATGGGATAAAGATAAAAAGTCAAAGTCTTCATCAGGTCCCCAAAAGTAATCTGGGGGTGGGCCCAAATCTTCTTCAAGCCAACAGAAAAAGCCTTGGTATTTTTTTGTAACACAAGGGCCATTGGGCAAGTGACCCTACTTGTCCCAAGAAGAACACCAAACCTCCCACCACCACCACAACCCCCACTGCTTCCACTAGTGCCCCTAGTAATAGCAGTGGTGGTGGGAAAAGCTCTACTAATAGCCAATTTAAGGGTGTAGCCGGTCTCATTTTTGGTAATGTAGTGGGGTTTTGTCTGGTTAGGGATACCACTGAGGCTGTTTTGGTCTCAGATAGTGGCATTGACCTTGCCACCTTGGTTGCTTGTCCCCTTAATATGGATAAGTACAAGCAACTACCCCTAATAAATGGTGTTCAGGTTGAGGCCTACAGGGACACAGGTGCCAGTGTCTCTATGGTGATGGAAAAACTGGTAGCCCCTGAGCAACACCTACTTGGTCATCAGTACCAAGTTACTGATGCCCATAACAACACTGTTAGCCACCCCATGGCTGTTGTGAATCTCAACTGGTGGGGGGGTTACTGGTCCAAAGAAAGTTGTGGTATCCACTGACCTACCTGTAGCATGTCTACTGGGCAATGATTTGGAGACTTTAGCTTGGGCTGAAGTGGAATTGGAAGCTCATGCAGCAATGCTGGGCATTCCTGGGCACATCTTTGCTCTCACAAGGGCTCAGGCCAAGAGACAAAGAGGACAAGGAAACTTGGATCTCGGAAAAATGGACCAGGTGCTCCCAAAAACTAGGGGTAGGAAGGGCAAACCCTTGTCCACTATCACTCCCTCTCCAGAAGATTACCCTTTTGATGAGGAGGAGTCAACTCCTTGTGCAGAACCTACACCAGAGGAGCAGCGTCAGGCTGACACAACTGAACTCTTGGGGAGGAACTGGGTGTGGCACAGCAGACCTGTACAACACCAGAGGGTTTATGACAGCAAGCTTTCAAACAAGAAGCAGGGGATGTCAGTGACTCACACAGAGTTTACTGGGAGAACAATCTCCTTTATACTGAGCCAAGGGACCCAAAACCTGGTGCTACCAGGAGACTAGTCATTCCCTTGTAGTGTAGGGAATTCCTCCTAACTCTGGCAGATGATATTCCCCTTGCTGGACATCTGGGGGGAAGTGATACTTGAGGCAGAATGGTCCCTCACTTTCACTGGCCTCACATGTCAGAAGGCACAAAAGAGTTTTGTCGCTTTCGTGCCACTTGCCAAGCCAGTGGCAAGACTGGTGGCACCCCAAGGTCCCCCTTAATCCCACTGTCTGTGGTTGGGGTGCCCTTTGAAAGGGTAGGGGTTGATATTGTTGGCCACCTTGACCATCCAACTGCTTATGGAAACAGATTAATCTTAGTAGTAGTGGACCATGCCACCAGATATCCAGAAGCCATACCCTTAAGAACCCCTATAGCTCCTGCAGTGGCAAAGACCCTCCTGGGAATATTTTCCAGGGTGGGCTTTCTTAAAGAGGTAGCATCAGACAGGGGTAGCAACTTCATGTCTGGAGACTTAAAAGCCATGTGGAAGGAATGTGGTGTAACCTATAAATACACCACACCCTATCATCCACAAACAAAGGGACGGGTTGAGAGATTTAACAAAACTGTCAAAGGCATGATCATGGGACTCTCTGAAAAACTCAGGAGGAGATGGGATGTCCTACTGCCATGCCTCCTTTTTGCCTACAGGGAGGTACCCAAGAAGGGAGTGAGCTACAGCCCCTTTGAACTCCTTTTTGGTCATTCTGTTGAGAGTTCTCTCGCACTTGTCAAAGAGGGGTGGGAGCAACCCTTAAAGCCCTCTAAACAAGACATTGTGGATTAAGTGCTTGGCCGAAGATCAAGAATGGCTGAGTACATGAAAAAGGCCACTAAAAACCTTTAGGCAAGCCAAGAGCTACAGAAGCAATGGCATGGCTAGAAGGCTGTCCTGACTGAGTACCATCCAGAACATAAGGTGTGGGTATTGGAGCCTCTGGCACCAAGAGCACTCCTGGACAAATGGAGTGGACCATGTCTTATAGGGGGGAAGAAAGGTGACCTAGGCACTCCCAGAAATCCTTTAAGAGTACTTCATGTGAACCGCCTAATACCCTACTATGATAGGGCAGACCCTACTCATGGCCACTGATGAGAGGCAGGAAGAAGAGAGTGACCCTCTCCCTGACCTATTCTCCAACACTGCAGCTGACGGCTCAGTGGAGGGAGTTATTCTTGCAGACTGCCTTACAGCAGAGCAAAAGGAGGACTGCAAAAACCTCCTAGGCCAATTCTCTGAACTCTTTTCACTTACATCTGGTCAGACTACTTGGTGTGAGCATTCCATTGATACTGGAGACAGTTTGAGTGTCAAAAGTGAGATTTATAG
The DNA here is from genome assembly GCF_031143425.1 of Pleurodeles waltl. Taxonomy (NCBI): domain Eukaryota; kingdom Metazoa; phylum Chordata; class Amphibia; order Caudata; family Salamandridae; genus Pleurodeles; species Pleurodeles waltl. The sequence continues at coordinate 388,170,891 of NC_090446.1, read as the reverse complement.
GCAGCCTGTCCATGTCAGAGACTGTATTAAATCTGAGGTTCAGAAGACGTTGGATCTAGGAGTGATTTAACACTCAGATAGCCCATGGGCCAGCCCAGTGGTGCTAGTGCCAAAACCTCATTCTCAGAAAAAGGACATTACTTTTTGTGTGGATTATAGAGGGCTCAATGCAGTCACCTAGACTGATGCTCACCTTATACCCAGGGCTGATGAGCTGATAGATACACTGGCATCTGCCAAGTATCTGAGCACTTTTGACTTGACTGCAGGGTACTGGCAGATCAAGCTAACAGAAGATGCTAAACCAAAACTGCATTCTCAACCATTGGAGGGCATTACCAATTTACAGTTATGCCCTTTGGCCTGAAGAATGCACCTGCCACTTTCCAAAGGCTGGTGAATACAGTCCTCCAAGGCCTGTAAGCTTTCAGTGCAGCATATCTAGATGATATTGCTGTATTTAGCTCCATCTGGGATGACCACCTGGTCCACCTGTGGAACGGTTTGGAGGCCCCACAAAAGGCAGGCCTCACTATCAAGGCTTCAAAGTGCCAGATAGAAGGTTGAGCCCTAGAGAAAAGCATTGGTCAGCCATAGAGAAAGAGGCCTTTGCTGTGGTCTGGGCCCTGAAGAAGCTAAGACCCTACTTGTTTGGGACTCACTTCATAGTTCAGACAGACCACACACCACATCTTATGGTTAAAACGGATGAAAGGAGAAAACCCTGAATTTATGAGGAGGTCCATTTCCCTACAGGGTATGGACTTTACAGTGGAACATAGAAATGGGAGTAACCACACCAATGCAGATGGACTCTCCAGATATTTCCACTTAGACAATGAAGACTCATCTGGGCAAGGTTAGCCTTATCGTCCCCCGTTTGGGGGGGGAGTTGTGTAGGAAAGTACCCTCTTTTTGGCATGTTCTCCCCAAGTTCTGCCTGATGTCAGTGTGTTTTTGACTGTGTCACTAGGATCCTGCAAGACCTCGGTGCTTATGGTTTATGGCCTGCTTGCCAGTGTGTTTCACTGTTTTCTAAATTGTCACTGTAGTCCTGCTAATCAGAACTTCAGTGTTCATGCTCTCTCTCTTTCTAAATGTGTCACTATAGTTTAGTGATCCATATTCCACTCCAAATTGTCACACTGGACCTCCTTATAAGTCCCTAGTATATGGTACATAGGTACCCAGGGCATTGGGGTTACAGGGAATCCTTATGGGCTGCAGCATTTCTTTTGCCACCCCTAAGGAGACCATACAAACTTTTCTTCAGGACTACCATTGCAGCCTGGGTGAAATCCTGCATGCACGATTTCACAGCGATCTTCATTGCACCAGGTCACTTATAAGTCACCTATATGTCAGGTCTTTCAACTCTGAAGGCTGGGTGCAAGGTACCTGTGTGTGAGGGCACCTGTGGACTGGAAGAGGTGCCCCCACATCACCCAGGCCCATTTTCCCGGACTTCGTGTGCACTACATATAGGTCAATACATATATGTAGCTTCGCAATGGTAACTTCGAATATGACCATGTAAGGTGTCTAACAACTGGTAATTGTACCCCAATACTGATTCCAGTATTGGTTGCACAGTCCCATGCACACTAGGGGCTCCTCCATGGCCCCCCTCAGTACTGCCATACTAGTCTTCTGAGGTTTTCACTGCAGCCCCAGCTGCTGCCACCTCACAGACAGGCTTCTGCCCTCCTGGGGCTTGAGCAGCTCAATCCCAGGAAGGCAGAACAATGCATTTCCTTTAGGAGAGGGGCGTTACTCCCTGTCTCTTTGGAAATAGGTTTTATAGGCATGGGAGGGGTATCCTCCCAGAGCCTCTGGAAATGCCTTGAAGGGCACAGATGGTGCCCTCCTTGCATAATCCAGTCTACACCAGTACAGGGACCCCCAGTCCCTGCTCTGGCGTGAAACTGGACAAAGGAAAGGGGAGTGACCACTCCCCTGTCTATCACCACCCAAGGAGTGGTGCCCAGAGCTCCTCCAGAGTGCCCCTGGGCTCTGCCATCTTGTTTTCAGAATGGGCAGGAAACTCTGGGAGCATCTGAGTGGCCAGTGCCAGCAGGTGACATCAGAGACCCCTCCTAATAGGTACTTACCTGGGTAGCTGACAAATTCTCCCTTCCAGGGCTATTTACGGTCTCTCCTCTGGGTGTTTCTTCAGATTCGGATTGCAAGACTCCAGCAGGAATCCTCTGCATCCTTCTCATCATCTTCTACTGACAGATCAACCGCTGACTGCTCCAGGACCTCTACACAACTGCAACAAAGAAGCAAAGATGACTTCTGCAACCTTGTAACTTCAGCTCCTGTCACCAACTGCAACAGTGTCCAAGTCGTGCATCCTCCGAGGACTGCCTGACTTCAGCCTGCACCAGAAGAACCAAAGGAATCTCTTTTGGAGTGACAGAGTCACTTCCCTGCTTCAGCAGGCACCTCTCTGCTGTGACGACCAGTGGCTTGGAACCCCTCTCCAAATGACAGGCATGGATCCAGCAACACGGGTGGTGGACTAACGTGACTCCAGCAGTCCCACTGTCCAGCTGTCCATCTTTGGTGGAGGTAAGAGCTTGACTCCCCACGCAAGACAGTACCCCCATGCACGGCGTGACTTGCAGTTGCTAAGGCTTGTGTGCGACCTTCCAAGAAGTCCTTCGTGCACAGCACAGCTTAGGCCCCCAGCACTCCATCCTGTGACGCACAGCTTCCTGAGTGGTTCTCTGGCGATCCGGGAAGCCTTTGTGTTGTGCTGAGTGAGCCTCCATTTGCACCTCCTGTGTCCCCTTGCTGTGGGACTCCTGTGCATGCTGCCTGGTCTTCTGAGGGCTGTCCAAGTTGCTGAGAGCCTCCTCTGTCTCCTCCTCCTTGATAGAGGCCACCAGGTCCCTCCTGGTCCCGGGCAGCGCCATTTTCCGTCAACTGCAAGCTTTGCGTTTACCAAGGCTTCTTGGTGGACTTCAGCGACGCAAAGCAGACTGCATTCATCCATCCGGCATGGGAAATCTTCTGCACCAACCAGAAACCTGCACCTGTCTTCTTTTGTGCAATACTGACTTTGTGTTATCAGCAGTGATTCCACTTTTGCACCTTCATCTGGGTTAGCAGGGGCTCCCGTTCTCCATGGACTCTTCAGTGCTTTTTGGACTTGATCCTCTTCTTCCACAGGTCTTCAGGTCCAGGAATCCATTGTTGGTGTCTTGCAGTCTCTTCTGGGTCTTGCATTATCTTTGATCTAGTGTGTTTTAGGAAACTTGCTGTGTTTTACCCCTACTTTCTTGGGCTCTGGAGTGGGGTACTTTACTTACCTTACTTTACACTCCCTGCGCCCCTTTACACACTACACTTGCCTAGGTGGGAATCCGACTTTCACATTCGACTATTTTAGTATATGGTTTGTTTTCCCCCTAGGCCCATTGCAACCTATGGTGATTTTCACTATTTGCACTGTTTTCCTACTGTGTACTTACCTGTTTCTGGTTACTAGTGTATATATTGTGTGATTTACTCAACTCCTAAGGGAGTACAGCCTACAAAGTATTTTTGGCATTGTGTGACTAAAATAAAGTACCTTTATTTTTGTAACAGTGAGTTTTGTCTTTCATGTGTGTGAGTACTGTGTGACTGTAGTGGTATTGCAAGAGCTTTGCATGTCTCCAAGTTCAGCCTTGGCTGCTCTGCCTACTGCTACCTCTAGACAGCCTGGTTTCTGGACACTGACTACATTTTACTGGTAATCAATAACTGGATCCTGGTATAAAGTATAAGTACCTTTGATACCCACTACAAACCAGGCCAGCGTCCTACAGTGACACCTACACTTTGTGCATTCCTTTCAGACTCCCACAACACAGGATAACCAACTGCATCTGCATGCATCTGCATACTGATGGGTCTTCCTGGGAAGGAGGTTGGGAATAGTTCACAATTTCACCTCAGAGTGCTAGTGTCTGGTGTCCACAAAAAGGGGCTGATTACCTCCTAATGATAGTCTTAACTGAGACTGACCTGAAGGGGGGGGGGGGCTGTGCACTTCACAAGAACACTTTGTAGTCACCCCACAGATCAAAGTCACTTTTTGATACCAATATTGGACCTATGATCCACTCAGGACTTTACACTTCTGGACTCAAGACACGCTGCTGAAGTAAAGACTGCTGTGTGCCAGGACTGACTGCTCTTAGGAACTGCTGCCCTGCTTGGTTTTGCTGCCCTGCTGATCTCTGCCTGGTAACCCAAGACTTGACCTCCAGGCCCAGAGTGACTCTGAGCGGTCCTGCTTTCTCCTCGTCACTCGCTTCGCAACTCCTTGACTTTCAGCCAGCTGCTTCTGCCTTGCTTTGTCGCTATCATCGCATTTACTTCACCTGAGCGGCTTCTGCCTTGCTTTGCTATTCTCATCACATCGACTTTCACCCAAGTGGCTACTGCCATGCTTTGCCGTTCGCAGTGCATCAACCTCATCAGACCGGCCTCTGACCGACTTGGTGCTCGCATCACATCAACCTCACCGAGCGGCTTCGGACCTTCTTTGCCTCTCGCCTTGCATCAACCTCACCTGAGCTGCTTCAGACCCGCTTTGTCGCTTGCCTTGCATCAACCTCAGCCGAGCGACTTCATACCTGCTTTGCTGCTTGCATTTCACCAACCTAATCTGAGCGGCTCCTGCCCTGCTGTGCTCCAGTCATTACATCAACTTTTCACTTGATCGACTTCTGCTCTGCTTCGCTGCTCTCACTGCATTAACTTCACCCGAGCGGCTTCTGTCTTGCCTCACCACTCTCATCACAACCACTTCACCTGAACGGAATCTGCCCTGCTTGGCCGTTCTCATTTCTTTAGCTTCACCCGAGCGGCCTCTGCCCTGCGCTTGCTGCTTACCTTCCTTCAACTTCACTTGAGCAGTCTTTGGACAGCTTCGCCGCTCGCACCTCGTCAACATCAACCCGAGCGGCTCTTGCACTGCACAGGCACATCCCGCTCCTGGTACGAGCATGACCACAGACATTGAACACTCATGCTAAGGAGTCCCCAGCACCGTCTTTTTGATCTATTAGTATTTCCTTGCACCTTCATCGTACCACCTTCAGCCTTCAAAGTTAAATATTTTCGTATCGTATCCAACCTAAAAGTATCTATATAAACAAGCTTTATTTGTCTATATTCCTGTGTGAAGTCTCTTTCTGTGGTGTACCTCGCATGATTATTGTGGGTGTGTAGCACAAGTACTTTACACATTGCCTCCTAAGATAGGCCTGCCTGTTGTGTGCCAAGCTACCAGAGGGTGAGCACATGCTAATGTATGATGAGCCATTGACTTGCTCTGACTAGAGCTGTGGCCCATTCTTGGACAGGGTGCATACCTCTGCCAATAAGGGACCCGGTTTCTAACAGAGAACAAGTAGGAATATCATGCTTTGTGTCTGAGGATTTGTAATTCAAATTTCTCTTTAATGGTAAAGTCACATTTTAAGTAAAATTTTTGAAAATGTCACTTTTAGAAAGTTGGCATTTTCCTGCCCTAAATATTTGGTGTCTACAGCCTGTTCCTGGGTCACATAACTATGTTTAGTTGGCAGTTGGCTTTTGTTTATTCCTCCCAGACAGCAACACATGGGATTAAGTGTGCCTCTATTGGCCACCAACTGGCAGGATGGGGGTGGAGCTGGGCAAAGCCCCTGTTGCAACTAACTAGGCTGTGCCCTGCTAAGACACAAAGGACTTGTCACCTCTGCATTTTTTATGCTATCAACTTGATGCCAGGGCAGGGGAGGCAGGGAGATTCTAGAACTTCATATAGAATTCTCTTGGAACTTCCCCTACTTCAAAGTTGTCACCCGGTATAAATGTTGGACCCTCAGACGCAACTCTTCAATACACTGCTGGACCTGTGGATACTACAGAAGCCGGCTGCTGTGCTGCTTTGTTGCCAGAAGGTCTGCTACTCTGCTGCCCTGCTACTCCACTGTTCTTCTCCCTGCTTGCTGAGAAGAAGACTAGACCTGCCCCTTAATCCGAAGCTGAAGTGACTCCAAGGGTCAGCTGACTGACTTCCTGTTTTGTGCCATAGGGGCATAACAAGCTCCAGAGGCTCCCTGCAGCTGTCCAGCTGACCTGCTGCCTGGACCTGCTTGAGCCTTGCTGGCCTCTGGTGGAGTGAGTTCCTGACCCCCCAAGAGGCGCTCCTCAGGTCCTGGACCCTTTGGGTGGCTTCAGATGAGCTCCACTCCAAAGGTAAAGAGAAGTTCTGAAATTGTGGGCTCTTTGCAAATGTGACCAGCCCGTTCGTAGCAAGATCTTACTGCCCGCACCATCCGCCAACACAAAGTTTCAGTGAACTTAACTCTTTGTGCCACTGTGACCACCAATGACACCCGGAAGCATGAGATCTGCCCTAAAGCACTGACACCTTGTGGTGACCACCAATGCAAAGTTCCAGTAATGATTGCCTGCATTGCCTGAAAGGACTTTTGTGCTACAGCAATGACCATTTATGATGCCCAGTCTGCTCACTGTGCTACATCAACGACATCTACGATGCTCTCTGGAATTCTTCACCCTGAACTTTGAAGGTACCTCTTTAAGTGGGACTAACTTGGTCCCTGTTTCTGGCCTGTTCTCCTTCATGGTCAGCCTGGACTTGGGACTATCATCTGGTCTCGCACGACTAGATAACTGCAAGTGGTGCTTTGTCCTTTTAGGAGGTTTAATTATCTGAAGTCTTCAAAATTGCATATCTGCAGATCTACTTATTGGATTTTTGTCATTTTGGTGGAAAATAAATTATTAGATTTTACTCTATTTTTCTAAATTGGTGTGGGATTTTTCTTGTTTTGTGTTTTCACTTTATTACTGTTTGAAGTGATGCATTAAGACATTGCTCTAAGTTAAGCCTGACTGCTTTTTTGCCAAGCTAACATAGGATAAAGTACAGGTTATTTTGGGGTTTACTTGTGTTTCACCCTGACAGAGATAATGTTTGGTGCTTGAGTAGGGTTTGACCACCCTACCTTCACCAGTAGCCCAATTTTCAGCACAGTTCATCCCAGAAATTTACTTCAGAAATGGTGGTCAAGACCTTATACGCTTGCATCAGCATGGTAGAGAAACCTGCTCCATAGCCCCACAGACTTCCCACTCCCCACCGAAGGGCATTCTGCATGCCCCAGCACATTTCATCCAGGACCTGAGGAATTTTGATTAGGTCAGCTTCATCCTGATGGAATTCCACTGGCTTCCCTTGCTGGCTCTCACAATCTGCCATTTGTCAAGACTTTCATTGTATGCCCTTTTCTGTGCTTGTTGTGTTTTGTTCTGTGCCCATATTTGTCAGTCCTTTCATTGTTTCTGTCCAGTTTCTGCGCCTGTTTTGCCCCATTCTGTGGCCATATTTGTCAGTGCTTTCATTGCTTTTGTCCGGTTTCTCTGCCTCTTTTTGCTCGTTTCTGTGGCTACATTTATCTGTGTTTGACTTGTTTTGTGCTGTGTTGTCTCTGTGCCCTTTGTATGCTCCTCTCCCTAGTTCCATCTCCGCTGCCCCATACCTGCTCTTCACTGCATGCCCTTTCCTGCTCCTCCCTTTCTACCCAGCCCCGGAAACCACCCCCTGTGCTCCTACCCTCCAGGAGCTACTTAATGGCAGCCACAATGCAGTCGTGCCACTGGTGCACCAAAGGCAAACCTGTCAGTGCCTGCCCACATCTAGGTCAAGTCCAGTGCCAGGAACCCTGTACCCACCATTCCCCACTGCTACCCTGCTGCACTCTTCCATGCCCTCAACACCAGCAACCGCTTGTCATACTGCTGACGTGCCGTACCACACAACACAGAAGGGGCATTCACCTGCACCTCCAAACCCACCACTGCAACATCCACTGCCACCACACCTTCAACACCCAACACCCCAAAAGGAACCAACACCCACCTGCACCTCACTCCACAATATCATGCATGATCCTCAACATCTGCTTACTCAGCATCCACGCCACTGGGATCTGGGACCTACTAGAGACCGATGCCCTAGACCTTCTTTTCTTCACTGCAACATAGCTGACCCCAGCATCTACATCAGCCAATGCTGTAGCCATGACCGCCGGCAACAAAATCACTAGGTAAGTCTGTCAACAGAGACCCTGGGGAGAAATTACCATCATTTTCAAGGACTCCATCAGCTGCAGCACCAACACGTAAACTGGAACCAACTACACGGAACACCTCAACTTTAAACAGCAAATCATAGCCAACTTCACCCTGGTTGGAATCCTGGTGTACCAAACCACAGGGCCCGAACCAACTTCACCAGCAGCATGTAAGACTTCATCGCCCCACTAGTCATTAACTCCATCACCTACATACTCCTAAGAGACCTCAACTTTCACCTAGAATACCTGAAGAACCCCAAATCAGCTCCACTCCTTGAAACCATTCAAAACCCCAGACTCACCCAACACATCTCAGCCCCCACCCACACTGCCAGACATATCCTGCAGACAAGCTGGATATGTCTGCTCAGGTCAACGCAGTTGCCACGTCCTGCTTCCACACCCTGAGGTTGCTGTTAAAGATATTCAAATTGCTAACCACCAACACCAGGAAAACCATCACCCCAGCCATCATCACAAGCAGACTGGAATATGGGAACACATTCTATGCAGGAATCACCAACCAACATGCAAAAAGACTCCAGACAGGTCAGAATGCAGCAGCCAGACTGGTCTTCAGCCTCTCACACTGAGCTCACATCACACCCTACCTGAGAGAACTTTTCTGGCTCCTGATACATAAGCGTGCACAGTTCAAGCATAGTTCAAGCTTCTTACCCACACATACAAGGCACTACACAGCACAGGCCCTGTCTATCTGAACAACAACGTGCAGTTCTACCAACCCTTCACATAGCTCTGCTCAGTAGTAATCTTGCTAGCATACGTAACATGCATACAAAAAAGTACATCAAACGGTTGCACCTTCTCATACATCACTCCTAAAATGTGCCCTAACCTTCCATAACACATTAGAGGCTCCCCATCCCTTCTTGAATTCTGCAAGAAACTGAAGACCTGGCTCTTCAACTAAGTGCATGGAGGTTAGCCTCATTCATCTGGTCAGCACCAGAGTACCCTCACAGGTCATAGTGCACTATAAAAATATACATAACATCTTCAAAAACAGATGCATAGTTTACAAAGCTATCATGACCTGCACTCCGTCTATCTGGCTGACAAGCTCAACATCTCCGGTGGCTCTGAGCACACCCAAAGATAGGACACAAAGGGGGTCATTCTGACCTCGGCGGTAAAAGTCGCTTACCGCCGGCCAGAAGGCCGCCATAACACCGCCGCGGCCGCAGTAAACCGCCATGGTCATTCTGACCAGCAATTGGCAAACCGCCAAAAACCCGACATCCACAAAAATCCGCCACACCAAAGGTCAGCGGGAAACTGGCGATGACCAAACCTCCACCATCACGGCAACAGAAATACGCCCATGCCATTCCGACCCACAAATCCCCGCAGCGGTCTTTCAACCGCGGTATTCCATTGGCAGTACACACCGCCGCGGTCAAAATACACACACCTTTACAAAACACATCCACATTGGATAATTCAAAATACACACACCTGAGACACATACACACACCACTCCCACACACCCAATCCAGTATAAAACACACACCCACATCACCCACAAACCCCTACGACCACAATTGCGAGTGAAGGACAGAGAGAGAGAGCACAGCATAGAGTACACCATCACACAGAGGAAAATCACAACATCACCCACACACTTTCCACGCACAAAACACCATACACCACCACACTCACCACACTCTACAACACATACACCACCCCTCACCTCATCCACACCACCCCATGGTACCCCAAAGACACCCCAGGTTCTCAGACGCAGAACTCAGGGTCATGGTGGAGGAAATAGTTTGTGTAGAGCCCCAGCTCTTCAGGGCACAGGTGCAGCACACCACCATTGCCAGGAAGATGGAGCTATGGCAAAGAATAGTGGACAGGGTCAACGCTGTGGGACAGCATCCACGCAATGGGGACGACATCAGGAAGCGGTGGAACGACCTACGGGGGAAGGTGCGTTCCATGGTATCAAGGCACAACATTGCGGTGCAGAAGACTGGCGGCGGACCCCCACCTACTCCCCCAGAATTCACAGCATGGGAGGAGGAAGTCTTGCACATCCTGCATCCTGAGGGCCTCGCAGGAGTAGGTGGAGGAATGGACTCTGGTAAGTCAAATCTTCACTACTTCATTCCCCCCACCCCACCTGCATGCCAAATCATACCCCCACCCTCACCCCCACCCCATCACACCAACTCCTTGCTAATGGCTCACCATCACAACCCACCCATCCCAAAACCTAGCCCTGCATGCCTCCCCAAAGCATGGACACCCATCCCCAAAGCATGCCCACTGCACACACCCATCACCCCCACAAGCCACCATCACAAAAGCCCCCACAAGGGAATGCCAGCACTGGGGGACACGGCCACCCACCCATTACACGAAATGCCACACACAGAAGCAATAACCATACTCTTATACCCCTGCAGGACCCGAACACCACCACACCACCACGGAGGGTCCAGAGATGTCCATCCCACCCCCAGAAGAGGCCCCCAGTGATGACAGCAGCTCTGTCTCCCTGGACCCTGATGACCAGCCCGGCCCATCGGGGACCTCGGGACAGTCGGTTCCCCACAGACAGCCACAGGCTACACCAGACCCAACCCCCTCTGGGAACACCAGCACAGCTCCCACCCAGCGGGCCCATGCCTCTGTCTCCAGGACACGTCAATCAGCGGTGTGTCCACCACTACAGGGCACCCAGGTTGACTCACCACCCCAACAACAACAGGGACCTGGCGGCAGTGGTAGTGGGCACACCGTCCAGGGGACAGAGGCCCAGGGAAACAGGGGAACTGGGAGGGCTGCTGTGCGACAGGGGTGGGACTGGCCCAGGGAACCGACTCTCCAAGAGGCCCTCTCCTCCATCATGGGAGCATACCACCACTCCCAGGAGACGATGGCTACGGTACTGGCCAGGTTCCAAGAGATCCAGGTCATGCAGAAGCAACAGTACATGAGAGGAACTGAGGAACATTAGTTCCGCAATGGGGACCATCGTCGTGGCCCTAACCCAGATAGTCACCACATTGCGGGACCATGTGGCACCACAAAGGGCCCCTGTCACTAGCCTGGACCAGGAACAGCCTACCACCTCCGCCGGCGCTAGTGGACAGGAGGCCCCCACACAACGAAAGGCCACCAGAACCCCACCTCCTGCAGAAGAAGAACCACCCCGCAAGCGGAACCTGAGATCTCACAAGAAGACAGAGTAGGATTGCAAGACCCCCGCCAGAAAACGATACCCCCTGATGTCATCCCACTGTCCCACATTGTCACCCTGTCCAACCTTGAACTGCCCCTGCTCCATCCTTCCACAGGCATATGGACAATGCACCTGTGCGACTGAGAACTGGACTCTGCCATGGACATTACTCCACCATCACCCATCCCCGTTTTACAATCATGTTCCATAAATTTAGCACTTGAATAAATTCACTTTTTGCACTAAAAAAATCTGGAGTCTGCTTGTAATTTGAACAAATGTATTAGACATAACGGTGCCAAAATGTTCAGTTACATTGTGATGACAACATACCACTGTCACACAGCTGTAGTCCATGGGCAAACAAAGCAGAGGTCACGCAGTGGGGCCCACAGCTCTGAAAACGGAAGGGAAAGTCACAACTCAGTTAACAGGAACTGGGGGGGAACTCAGACAGTAGAGAGGCAGGAGACTTTAAGTAAATGTAAAATGGCGTGGTTGATTCGTACCTGAGTGCTACTGAAAATACTGTTGTATCACTGTGTCCCTGTTGTCTGTGTCGTCCCCGTCGTCCTCCTCCTCTTCACTCTCCACAGGCTCCACAGCTGCTACAACACCACCATCTGGACCATCCTCCTGCAGGAAAGGCACCTGGCGTCGCAAAGCCAGGTTGTGAAGCATACAGCAGGCCACGATGATATGGCACACCTTCTTTGGTGAGTACATTAGGGATCCCCCTGTCATATGCAGGCACCTAAACCTGGCCTTCAGGAGGCCGAATGTTCTTTCTATAATCCTCCTAGTTCGCCCATGGGCTTCATTGTAGCGTTCCTCTGCCCTTGTCCTGGGATTCCTCACTGGGGTAAGTAGCCACGACAGGTTGGGGTAACCAGAGTCACCTATTAGCCACACACGGTGTCTCTGTAGCTGTTCCATCACATAAGGGATGCTGCTATTTCGCATGATGTACGCGTCATGCACTGACCCAGGGAACTTGGCATTTACATGGGAGATGTACTGGTCAGCCAAACAGACCACCTGGACATTCATAGAATGATAACTTTTTCTGTTCCTGTACACCTGCTCACTGCCACTGGGGGGAACCAAGGCCACATGGGTCCCATCAATGGCACCAATAATGTTGGGGATATGTCCAAGGGCATAGAAATCACCCTTCACTGTAGCCAAATCGGCCACCTCAGGGAAAACAATGTAGCTCCGCATGTGTTTCAGCAGGGCAGACAACACTCTGGACAAAACCTTAGAAAACATAGGCTGAGACATCCCTGATGATATGGCCACTGTTGTTTGGAATGATCCACTTGCCAAAAAATGGAGTACTGACAGAACCTGCACCAGAGGGGGAATCCCTGTGGGTTGGCGAATGGGGGACATCAGGTCTGGCTCCAGCTGGGCACACAGTTCCTGTATAGTGGCTCGGTCAAGTCTCTATGTAAGTATGACATGTCTTTCTTCCATTTTCGACAGGTCCACCAGCGGTCTGTACACGGGAGGATTCCTCCATCTCCTCGCAAGTCCCAGCGGACGGTGCCTAGGAAGGACAACATGGAGCACAGAGTCAAGCAACCCACAGGTACGTAACCACAGCTTGCACAGTACACGATTCGCTATGCATTGAATGGCTTGTATGATTGGCAATGCAAGGCCTAGGCCTGTGTGACGCAGTAGAAATTAAGCCATGTTTGCCCTTGAAATGGCGGCTGCCTGACCTGTGAAGTGTGACAATGGGATGTGAGGTCAATGCTCTGGCGTGGCACACCGTGGCGGTAGGCTGTCGAAGCCCGCGGCGCAAAGCAGCATTGGTTAACATTGAACCCTATGGGTCTCAGGAGCCAATGACGATGTGCGCCGGCGGTCGCAGTACGCACCGCCGCGGTACGCACCGCCGCAGGCGTGACCGCCATTTTCTAACTGCTTAATCACTCGAGACCTGATCATCCACAGGAGAGGACCTATACTGCAAGTGCTGCTGTGAACTCGGTCTGGAAGAGACAATGGCTGCTGCGACTGGGGAAAGGGCCCCTGCCTTCACATCTGAGGAATTGGATAAACTCGTTGATGGGGTCCTCCCCCAGTATGCGCTACTCTACGGTCCTCCAGACCAACAGGTAAGTACACAGGGAGCACATAGTATGGGCTATGCCTGTGTTGAGTAGGGTGGATGTAAGATGGGGGGAGGGGAGCGTATGAGGATAGCAATGCACGACAGATGAGAGCATGTGCCACATGGCAAGGTTGGGGAGGGGGGCCACTCACATCGACCATGCAGAAAAGTGATGATATTTCTTTTTCCACCCTGTCCATGTCACATAGGTCAGCGCCCATCAGAAGATCGACATTTGGTGTGCCATCGCCAAGGACGTCTGGGCCCTGGGGGTCCACAACAGACGGGGCACCCACTGCCGCAAGAGGTGGGAGCACATCCGCCGCGGGAGCAGAAAGACCGCCGAGGCTCTGCTGGGGATGGCCTCCCAACGTAGGAGGGGTGCCAGTCGTCAATTGACCCCCCTGATGTCCCGGATCCTTGCGGTGGCCTACCCCGATTTGGATGGGCGCGTGAGGACATCACAGCAGACACAAGGGGGTGAGTATCAGCACATTCTGCTATATTAGCGCACAGTGTAGGCGTCTGGGTGGGGGAGGAGGGCTGTGGCTATCTCTAGGCCAGGGCGGTTTCTGTAGGCTAGGCCCCTCCGTTAGACATGGCCCTGGGCCCCCGCCCCCCACCTCTGTAGGGTGCTAAGTACAGCCATCCATGGCCCGGGCTCACCTATGTGTGCATTTGTCGTCCATAGACTTGTAGGCCAAGTCATAATAATTGAGCAGTGTACCCCGAGTGCGCGGCCTAGTGCAGGGGGCTTCAGTGTCTGTCCTCTCCGCCAACGGTGCCGCCAATGCATGCGCTCAACATGTCTTTCTTTCTTCTCTCCCCCCCCTTTTTTTTGGTTTTCCTGCTCATGTGTGCATTAGCATCATCAGGCGAAGGAGAAGTGGCATCGGCGCACGAGGGAGCTGCATCTCACATGGGCCCGGAGGGCCCTGCAACCGACTCAGACTTAACCAGTGAGACGGAGGGCGAGGGGGGCTCCACATCGGGGACCCGTGGAAACGTCAGCGACACCGACACGTCCTCGGAAGGGAGCTCCCTTGTGGTGGCGGCACCATCCGTGCCCACCGCAAAAACAGGTACAGCCGCCACCCAGCGCACCAGCTCCGCCCTCCCAGCAGCCCCTCAGCTTTCGCCCCGTGCCCGCTCGGCCAGGAAGCCAGCCATCTCCTTTGCCCCTGGCACCTCAGGTCCTGCCCCAGTTACCCCTGCTGCCCTCAGTGAGGAGGTCATTGACCTCCTCCGGACGCTCATTGTTGGGCAGTCTACCCTTTTGAATGCCATCCAGGGGGTGGAAAGGGGGGTGCATCGGAGCAGTGCATACCTGGAGGGCATTCATTCGGGTCAGGCTGCCCATCAGCGATCGTTCAACGCTCTGGCCTCAGCACTGACGGCAGCAATTGTCCCTGTGTCTAGCCTCCCCCCTCCAACTTCCTCAACCCAGTCCCACTCCCCTGTTCCTCTGCCTATCCCAGACACACCTACAGACCAACCTGCACACATATCAACACCCAAGGGCAGCTCATCCAGACATAAACACCACAGATCACACAAGCATTCACCCAAGCAACATCCACATGCAGACACAGCAACACCCACTGCCTCCACTGTGTCCCCCTCCTCTTCGTCTCCCTCCTCCCTCCCAGTGACGTCTCCACTCACACCTGCATGCACACCACCATCAGCCA
This sequence comes from Pleurodeles waltl, assembly GCF_031143425.1. Classification (NCBI taxonomy): domain Eukaryota; kingdom Metazoa; phylum Chordata; class Amphibia; order Caudata; family Salamandridae; genus Pleurodeles; species Pleurodeles waltl. The sequence continues at coordinate 388,155,711 of NC_090446.1, read as the reverse complement.
GTATGTCCATCACCACCACACCCACCAGAACAGTCCGCACACGTGCAGTCACCACCCCCACTACCATTTACACGTCCCCTGTGTCCTCTCCCAGTGTGTCTGTCACCCCCTCTTCCAAACCACACAAACGCAGGCAGCCACCCACCCAACAGCCATCCACCTCACGACAGCCTCCGTCACAAGCACCTGCACCCAAAAACAGCACACTTGACTCTCCTACAACCACATCCTCTTCCTCCACTCCCATACCCACTACAACTACCCGTCCCTGTCTTTCTAAATTGATTTTCCTTTCCAACCTTGACCTCTTTCCAACAACTGACCCACCCCCTCCATCTCGTAAGAGTCCAACCAGCACCTCAGCCACCACAAGCCCTGCACCTACTAGGACCATCGTTCAGGGCTATTGGAGTCCACCAGCTCCTAGGGCAGGAACATCGGCCAGCAGCAAGGGGACAGCCAGCCCACCCCCTGGGAAAAGAAGCAAAAAAGTGAAGGGCCGGCGCCACAGGCCTGAGACGGCTGCCCCCAAGGACACCAGCCTTGCACCGTCACCTGGCCCATCCACCAAGGAAGGGAAGGGTCCCAGAGATTCTTCCAAGGAGGGCAAGGGCCCCAGAGATACTTCCAAGGGAGGCAAGGGCCCCAGAGATTCGTCCAAGGAGGGCAAGGGCCCCAGAGATACTTCCAAGGGAGGCAAGGGCCCCAGAGATTCGTCCAAGGAGGGCAAGGGCAGCAGGGCGAAGAAGTCCGGCAGCAGGCGAGCTGCCCAGGAGGGCCCCACCAGCCCCTTTTGGGGTGTGACGGAGGACACCCACGGGCCCAGGAGTCCAGCACAGGAGGGCCCTGCAAGCGATAGGTCGGATGGCGACTGAGCAGGAATGATTGCCCAGATCTGGTTCCCTAGGAACACAAGACAAGCACCGCTGAACAGGGCCCCGCCGTGAGAAGAACCGCTGAACAGGGCCCCACCGTGAGAAGCACCGCAGAACAGGGCCCCGCCGTGAGAAGCACTGCTGAACAGGGCCCCGCCGTGAGAAGAACCGCTGAACAGGGCCCCGCCGTGAGAAGCACCGCTGAACAGGGCCCCGCCGTGAGAAGCACCGCTCCGCTGGGCCCCGCCGTGAGAAGAACCGCTGAACAGGGCCCCGCCGTGAGAAGAACCGCTGAACAGGGCCCCACCGTGAGAAGCACCGCTGAACAGGGCCCCGCCGTGAGAAGAACCGCTGAACAGGGCCCCGCCGTGAGAAGCACCGCTCCGCTGGGCCCTTCCTCTCAAGCACCGCTCCGCTGGGCCCCGCCGTCTGTGCACCGCTCTGCAGGGCCCTTCATCTCAAGCACCGCTCCGCTGGGCCCTTCCTCTCAAGCACCGCTCCGCTGGGCCCCGCCGTCTCTGCACCGCTCCGCTGGGCCCTTCCTCTCAAGCACCGCTCCGCTGGGCCCCGCCGTCTCTGCACCGCTCCGCTGGGCCCTTCATCTCAAGCAATGCTCCGCTGGGCCCTTCCTCTCAAGCACCGCTCTGCTGGGCCCCGCCGTCTCTGCACCGCTCCGCTGGGCCCTTCCTCTCAAGCACCGCTCCGCTGGGCCCCGCAGTCTCTGCACCGCTCCGCTGGGCCCTTCATCTCAAGCACCGCTCCGCTGGGCCCTTCCTCTCAAGCACCGCTCCGCTGGGCCCTTCATCTCAAGCACCGCTCCGCTGGGCCCTTCATCTCAAGCACCGCTCCGCTGGGCCCTTCCTCTCAAGCACCGCTCCGCTGGGCCCTTCATCTCAAACACCGCTCCGCTGGGCCCTTCCTCTCAAGCACCGCTCCGCTGGGCCCTTCATCTCAAGCACCGCTCCGCTGGGCCCTTCCTCTCAAGCACCGCTCCGCTGGGCCCTTCATCTCAAGCACCGCTCCGCTGGGCCCTTCATCTCAAGCACCGCTCCGCTGGGCCCCGCCGTCTCTGCACCGCTCCGCTGGGCCCTTCCTCTCAAGCACCGCTCCGCTGGGCCCCATCGTCTCTGCACCGCTCCGCTGGGCCCTTCCTCTCAAGCACTGCTCCGCTGGGCCCTTCCTCTCAAGCACCGCTCCGCTGGGGCCTTCATCTCAAGCACCGCTGGCCTATTGGCAGGGCCGGATCTGTGTCGGGCAGGGCTTCACGAAGCACTCTGGGCACCATGCCTCCTCCATAACCAGTGGAGTCTGTAATCCACCAGATGGACTGTGGCTTTGCACTCCCCAGGATGGTACAGTGGGCAATCCACCCACTGTAGAGACTTGTGAGACTGTGGCTTTGCACTCCCCAGGATGGTACAGTGGGCAATCCACCCACTGTAGAGACTTGTGAGACTGTGGCTTTGCACTCCCCAGGATGGTACAGTGGGCATGGAGGCCCCTCGTGGATCTGGCGTTGTGGACTCATGTGGCTGAGGTGCCCCCCCTTCCCTTCCCCCTGAGGTGCCTGTGGTTTTATTATCTGATGCCCCAGCAGTGTTCTCTCCAATGGAATCGGGTCTCGTGTGTGGGCTTTGCCCATGTGTTTATGCACATTGGCCCAAGGACAATGGCATGTAGCCAATATGTGCCGGACTTTTGGACTATGTTCATATTCTTCATGTTGTGATTTATTTGTTTTAATAATCTAATATTTCACTTAAGTTCAAATATGCTTTAATATACTTCTATTTTAATGATCATTTTATTTTGTCTTTGAATTATTCCGGGGGGTTTGCGCGGTGTAAATCGGACTTGTTGCTCTGCATTGGTGTGTGGGGATTTGGGGGGGGGGGGGGGGTCGCGTATGTGTGTGCCCGTAATCTTTTCTCCTCCCCCCTCCCCTGTGTCATAGGTGCAGTACTCACCGTTGTCTCCTGCGGCGGTGTTCGTGCTCCTGGTAGAGGAGCAGGTAGACAATCGCTGGTAGGATGTTTAATTCGGGTTCCATGCTGTCCAGATTCCTCGTGGAGTGTATAGAGGTGAGCGTTTTCCCGTTCGTGATCTGTTTCCGCCGTGTTTTTATCGGCGGGGCTCCCGCCCCGGAAAAGGTGGCAGATTGGTGGGTCGTGATAGGGTGGGCGGTACATTGTCTGCCGCCTGTCTGTTGGCGGTGACCGCCGCGCTGTTTGTTTGCCCCGCCGTGGCGGTCGGAGTGTTAAAGTGGCGGGCTGTGTTGGCGGTTCCCGCCAGGGTCAGAATTCCATTTTTTTGACCGCCTGGCTGTTGGTGGGTTGGCCGCCGCTTTAACACCGACCGCCAGGGTTGGAATGACCCCAAAGAGCCTAGAGACAAAGAAGTGTAAAAAAGGAAAATAAACAAAGCACCAGGCCTTTTCCATCTATAAACCTAGGATCTGGAACAGAATTCCCTCATCCATTAGGACCACCTCAGCTCTGCTCCAGTTAGGGAAAGAGTTGAAAGTACCTCTTCAAAGAACACCTCTATCATGAATCCGTAACAGTTTACAAACCAGCTAGCTCTCCAGTCACTTAATGACTTAGTAAAACTCTCAGCTGTCTTTAAGCTAGGTTTGAGCTATACAAATTCCACATATATACAGACATACACACAAACTTGACTGGTGCTAACTGGCAACTGCACTTTGACTCTGTTGAAAACTCTGCACTTTAAACTTCATTTTCTGTGCCACTGTTTCACATCTGATATTTTCATTGGTGATTCCATTTTTGGAGACCGGAAACACTTATATTTATGAGTGTTATTCCATAGGACCGTTTCATCACAGCCTGAGCAGATTAAAATCCTTGTGATCATTTGGGTGTGTCCAGCACAAAACTGTCATTCATCCCTAGAATGAATAAAGTTCACTGTCGTTCAGGCTAAAGTGTAAATTCAGGTCAGAGCATAATCAATATCGTTTTCATCGTGTAAGACTAGGTACAAGGTAAACAGAATGACAGGAGTGGAACAGAAGAGCTTTATCAGTCTCTCCCTTCTACAAACAGAATGTGTTTTTGTCAAATGAATAGTATTTTCTGAATAATTACACATTATTATTAACACAATTAATGTTGCTCTCTTCCAATTACTGCAGACAACCAAACAGTATAATTCAGTATTTCACTATTTTCAATAGCAATTCCCTATTTCAAAACAACACCTTCTTCAAACCAGCTTCCCCAAAATAAACATGTAATAGACAAATTACATAACGGACACCTGCAATATGGTCTGATATTGCCAAATCAAGGGGAACCCCTTAAGAAAAAAGGAAAAAAGAAAGCAGCACTGCCATACATCCAATTCTGCATTATTCATAAGTGGGTAGGTAAACTGCCCACTTACAAATGTCTCTCCCTGCCCTATCTGACAGGTCGGGTGAAAGGGGCTGTTCGCCTGGCCCTGCTGGCCTGAAAGGACGAGAGGGGCTAATAGAAGCTCCCCCATCTTACCCAAGAAGTGTAAAGTGGACCTATTTAATCCTGGGGTGTTTGTGCACCTCTGTGCGGGATGTTTTTCAAAAGATCAGCATTAGGATGTTTAAACAGATGTACCCCTTGGGCCCTTAGGGTCTCAATATACACCAATACAAACTATGGGACAGATTTATCATAGTGTTGTGTCACCCTTGGGCCACGCAAGAGGGCATAAGGGCAACACAACACTAAAGTCATATTTATCAAGCCACGGAAGACCACCTTGTGTGGCTCTGCCTGATAAATCTGGAGTAATACAAGACAGCGGAAATCGCTGCCTTGAGTTACTCTGTCCCAGGGAGGCGTTCCATAGATGGAGCATGGGTGTTCCTGCGCAACCACCCATGGATTTTAGCACATTTTCAGATTTACCATTATTGGTAGACCTTGGAATGCATCCAAATGCTTGCCTCCTAGGTGAGGCGTAACGAGTAGACGTATCTTTATTTCTCCTCATTTTTTCCTCTTTCTACATGTCATGATACGGCTGGCAGCAGTCTACTGGCATGGCGGTGCTGGTAGTAGCAGCACCACCTTACCGCCATCCTCCAGTATGGCCACAGCCGGATTTCCACCCTTCTTGTGGCTGAAGTCCGGCTGTGGTCATAATCTGGCGGACGGATGGTGTCACAGTGACGGTCTTTTGGCAGCCGTCACAATGTCATAATGTGACATAATGTGGGTAATATTTTATTACACTTTTCTTAAGGCCATACCTTGACAGGACGCAATATTCAGCCATGTATGGTCCATTAAGCTTATGCAGAGTAAAACGTTACATTGTGACTGTTAAGAACACATATATAACATATATTTAAGGTATAGCATACAACTCAATGAGCAATGTGAAAGAATCACCTATGGAGAGAGTGTCTTGATGAGTTTAGGCAGGTAAAGTCACACTGCCAAGCTAGGTGAGGCTCTTGGTGTGGCTGTAATTTGAAGTCAACAGTAGAACAACTTAATAACATGTTAACTAGGAGTGTGCAAGGCAGATATAAAATATAAGGCTATACATTCAGTATCGGGGGGCAAGGACCATTGCTGAAAATAGTGTAGTGAAGATGTCTTAGCACTAGATGGTTATAAACAAAATGGATGCAGCATGGGTTTCAGGTTAAAAAGTTAGGGGAAACAAAACACATGGGATCCTAAATGAAGATTTCTAGAAGATAGAGGCCCACCAGACCCCAACAGATGATGAGGAGGAAGAGTTAGATGAGGATGAAGGAGCAGAGCAGGATCAGGAGAACCTTGGAATTCAGACTGTTGAGGAGGGGCGCACCTACTCCCAGGATAGAAAGGTTCCTCCCATACAGAGAGCGCTGTGTCTTCCAGGGACCTGTCCCCAGTGGAGCTGGAAGACAGGAGGGAAGAAAAGAAGCTCAGGCTGGAGCTGGCCAAACTAAAAATGAAAAAAAGCCAAGCAAGCTGAGGGTGACTGGACCTTGGTTGAGAAAAAGGTGCTGTTGGAGCATGACAAAAACATGAGGACGCTGGAGCTAAAAGCTAAGCAACCTACATGACCCAACAGTGATGGTGGCAGTGTACCAACAGTGTCTGCTGGTGAAGTGATGGTATGCATACCCCAGGAGCTGGTGCCTAACTATGCGGTGGGAGATGATATATATATAAGTGGTTTGCTGCCTCTGAAGCTGCACTCAGGATACATAAAGTCCCAGAGGAGTACTATGGGGACAGCTTATGAAAACACATGCCATGGCTGGGGAGAGACACGCTCTTAACACTGGAGGTAGAGGACCATACCAGGTACGCTATTATATAATGAAATACACTGTTCCAAGAATAGAAAGAAAAGACAGGGTGAACACTAAGGAGTCCTAATTATTAGGAGCAAGAGTCCTCACACACCTTAATGGGTGTCATGCTTCATCATCGGACAGGCTCCTCGTCAGACCGGCGCTGCAATGTCTGACGGGCACCCCCCATAGGGGGGCTCTCTGCCGGAGATCTTTTATTGATGATGCCGCTAGTATCCCACAAATAAGTGAGGGAAAAGAATAGAAAGGGGAGAAGAGATTAAGCACTAAAATTGGCTCACGACCCCTACTAAATAGTATTTTTATTTCTGTATGGGGTGATGGCCAAGATTAAAAATATATCCAGGGAGTGAGGTAGAGGTAATGCTCATCCACTCTATTAATACTGAATGTGGAAAAGAGGAAGGGATCAGGAACTACCCGGTCCACCTTCAATTATGGTCGACATGTTTTGCGTCTATGTGGTCCACATGGATCCTGTGACGCTTCTTCAGGACCTAATGTTGTTCTAAACTTCTCCAACCAAAGACTAGGTAGACTCTTACAAACTATCACTGACAGTGAAAAGAGTATCGCCAGTCACTTACGAAAGTCCAACCTGATCCAAACTTTCTGTTCTTAATGGTCACCCTGCAAAGGTATAAAAGGTATCAACAACTAGGTAATGAACTCCATACCCTTGTTTGTATTAAACCAAAACAGTGAATATGTGACAAACTGTGTGACACAAAGTGAAGATGTGGGTAGTAGTACACTCATGCTGAATAAATAACAGAGGCTTACCCTCCCACGTCGGGACAGGGCTTCATGGGATCACGCAGACCAATAGCCAGGCTTATGATACATACTAACTGTTTGACAGACAAAACAGCAAGAAAACAGACAATTGTCTTTTTAGTACCAGTAAAACAATCAAAATTTATACAGGGAAAAGAGTGCCCAGTATATCCTGAAATAGTATGTAACAGGTTAAACAAAATGGAATAGGCAAGCTCGCAGGGCACCCAGATTACTCATCCAAAAAATATTGCTCCTACCAGTACTCATCAGATAAACCAGTGTCTACACAGCAGTATTCTCAACAGTATCCCCTACAACAAGAGGAGCTTAGCGTCCGCTCTTTCCGAGAGATACTCGGCCGGGCAGCAGGAAAAAATAAAAATAAGAATAAAATCCGTAAGTAGGGGCGTTTCGAGTTTATAGCGGTGCCCTCTACAAGTGAAAGAACTAAACGTGCAGGCTCAGAATCGGAGCCTGTCGCGCTGTTACTAATAGACGTTTGTTCAAGTCTGAAAAAAGATCCGAGTACCATCCCCGTAGATGCTGAGGGTTGTCAAAATAATGTCCGTTTAGCAGTGCATGAACAGCGGGCAACAGTCTATGTAGGGGCACTTACTTGAGCAGTCCTGACGTCGGGTGGGTACACCTACCCCCGGTCGTGCTCCCGGAGATGAAGGGAGTCGCAGTCCACGGAGTATAAATGGGCGGGTCCCCGGAAGTAACGCGTCATCTGATGGGTCAGAATGACACATGCATTACGTAGTAACGTAGTAAGCATAACCTAGGGACCCGGAAGTGTAGTTGATAATGGAAAGCAAAGAAGGCTCATGAAAGTGATATCGATTAGCAGGTCTAGGTGGCGGCCATCTTAGAAGAGTGTTCAACTCAACAACAAATGCGTGGTCAATTCGAAAATCTATATGAGCCAAACGTTGTCAGAGGCTAAAAGTATTGTGAATGGAGCCTGAAAATAATGATCTCTAGATGTAAGCCAACGGTGCTGGCAGCTATGTATGCACGAAAAAATGGATGGAAGGAATCGGGTCTATGGGAGGTGTCTGGTCAGGTAGTCTCCAACTAATGTGCAAATTTTGCAGGACAAAGTATGATGGTGCTAGTCATCCTACTAGAGTGGTTCAGAAAGAAAAGTTAGTCCACGGTATATCATCATTTAAGTCCTTACGATGGGTATTAAGTTTAAAGACCCAGCGTTGCTCTAGTTCGAAAAGGGAATTTGTTCTTTGCTGAACGCACGTTTGCAGTACAACCCACCACATGTCGTCAGGACTATGTCTCATTTCAATATAGTGGATACTCAGTTTGGTCGAAGCACGGCCGCAGCGAATATTACTGCGGTGTTCATTTATTCTTAATTTAACCGCTCTTGTGGTCATATCTACATATTGTAAACCACAAGGACAGGTAATCAAGTACACACAGTTGCGGGTACTACAATTGGTATGTCTGACCAGTCGCCATTTTCCAATAGGTTCCAGTTCCAGTGAATCCACTCGTTTGGTGAGTGAACATACATTACAATTTCCACATGGGAAATGCCCGGTAACTGGGGGAAGGTCCCATAGGGATGTTTGTCTGGTAGGGGCAGTCCGGAGTCTGGGACGGGTGTGGACCAACATATCTTTTATATTAGTGGTCCTTTTAAAAGCAAACAACGGTTTTGAAACATTCTCGCCTCCGCTACAGAGAATACCCCATCTTTTATTGATAATCTTCTTGATGGTGTTGGACATTGGCGTGAAAGTAGACACACAAGTGAGCTTGGTTTCCCGAGATCCGGGAGTTGTCTGTAGTAATACGTTTCTGTCACTGTACTTGGCTCGTTTGTAAGCAGTATTGACCACTCTGTTGGGATAGTGGCGATCAAATAATTTATTTTGCAGATCTGAGGCTTGCATATTGAAGGAGTTGATGTTACTACAATTACGGCGCAGGCGTAGAAACTGGCCATCAGGCCAACAGTAATCTTGGTGACTGAGACCGAAGAGGTGAACTTCAAAAAAGGATCAAGGCCATTAACCCACGTCGTGCAGACTTCTACCTCAGCGATGGGGCCCTGCCAAATAATCAAAATATCGTCAATGTATCGACGCCATAGTTTGATATTGTCAAAGAAGGGATTGGTATCAGGCAGAATAAATCGTTTTTCAAAGTCGTACATATAAAGGCACGCCAAGCTGTGGGCGAAGGTGCTCCCCATCGAAGTCCCTCTGATCTGGTGAAAAAGGAGATCCTCAAACAAGGCAATCCTTGTTATTGAGTTTAGGCCGACCACTCAGAAGCACTGTCAGAGGTTCAGGGAGAGCCACAAGCTCCCAAATCAGTCCTGGGTGGATCTCCTAGATTATGCCAGCACAGCACTGAAGGGATGGGTGACAGGCAGCAAAGTGGATGATTTTAATGGGCTCTATTAGCTAATCCTAAGGGAGCACATGTTCAATACTTGCTTTCCAGACTGTGCCAACACCGGGTGGATAGCAAGCTTAATGACCCTAGGAAGATTGCTGAGGAGGTAGATTTCTGGGTTATCAACAAAGGGCGGTCAGGGTTCCCAACCGAATAAATGGAGGGGGATGCAAATAAGACCAAGGAGTTCGCTCAAGGCCCCCAGAGCAGTTCACAGGGGGAAGGGTCCCAAACCCAATCTGGCCACCAGAAGAGAGACTTCATAGGTAACAAAACTGGAAAGTTTGCTCCCAAGTATTTTGAGTGCTATGTGTATGGGCATATCAAGGGAGATGCTAAGTGCTTTAGGAGGGCAGCGCCCCTCATTGTGGGCAGTCACAGGGGATAACAGTGTAGCACTTGGGGAGGACACGGCACCAGTTAGTGTAGGGGAGAATAGTGAGGCAAACCTAGTGTCCCTGGGGTAGCAGAGATGGTTCTCAAAGCCCTCATGCCTTCCAATACTTTAAAGTATAGGCAGTGGGACATCATTAATGGGCAGAAGGTGGAAGTTCGGAGGGACAGGGGAGCCAGTATGACTGCTGTCAGGTGTCATCTGGTGTCCTCAGAGCAAGTGAAACCCAATATATTTCATCAGGTTGTGGTAGCAGACAACCAGGAGAGCCACTACTCGTGGCTCTTTTCCCTTTGAGTGGGGGGGGAGGTCTCAGGTCTTCTGAAGGTTGCTGTGAGCCTGCTATGCCTGTGGTGGAGTGTCTGTTACAGAATGACCTGGAGCACTCTGCTTGGTAGAAAGTGGAGCTCATGTCACTCCTGGGTATGTCAGGGCTGTCTGAGTGGGTATGTGTGATCACCAGGTCTACGGATGCCCAAGAGGGCAGTCAAGAATGTCTGGAGCATGGAAGAATGGTCCAGACAGCTGCTAGGAAAGGGAAGGGCAGGGTGCATGGGACGTCAGCACCTGAATGTCCTCCAGCACAGGTGGATGAGGTTCTGGGTGAGGCTGCACCAGAGCCTACTTGGGAGAACTTTGCCTCCCTTAGTACACTGCCTGAACTTGCTGAATGAAAAAAAGTTAAAGGGGGGGCGGACCAGGGAAGAGTTCTGCAAGGGACGTAGAGGGTCTGAAGTGGGAAGCCAAAGTCCAGGCAGCTGTTGACAACTCTGGAGATCACCTCATATACTCGGAGAATGACCTCCTGGATAGTGAGCCTAAGGTTCGCTAACATGGTGGAACTCGTGTGTTGCTAGTTTTCCAATTTTACAGAGTCTTTCTACTGGGGTTGGATCATGCAATACCCTTTGTCGCGTGGGCTCTCATTATCCTAAATGAGACTACTGGATTTCTAGGCAGCAGGATCGATAACGGTGTGGAGGACTGAGTCTAACCCACGTGTAAAGAACTCTGCCACCCTAAATCCGTTTTTTGCTCCGGCTAACTAGCAGTGCCTCATTTCTCCCACGGGGAAGAGATGATTGGGCAGCCGAGCGCATGACATCTTTGGAACTTCTCAGGGAAGTCTTGATCACTCAGATCCAAACCAACTCTCTCATTTACAATATGATCTCATATACAAATGACAAAGGCAGTATAAGTTTTATACAATGTTTTAATAAAACGACTGCATTTTAGATAATAAGGCGTGAGCCACAATAACCAGAACCATACAACACAGTAGGATTGAAATTGTCACCAGGAGAGTAAAACATAAGAACAAAGCTATCATCGTGTCTATTAGTTTCTACTCTCCCTCTGCTTGATCTATTTCGAGCACAGCATGTTAAGCTTCTAGCTAGCTTTTCTGAATCACTGGGGAGACATCAGCTCTCATACCTGAGCAAAGGCCTGTGATCTTGGTTCAGCATCTGCAACGAGGCAGTCAGCGTCTAGTTGTGGTTCCCTGGTCGGAATCTCCCTCTTGCGTGTATTGGGACAAGGAAGTGATTTTATAACTAACATGTCAGCGTGATCACAAAATGTCCCTACGCAGGAATGCCAAAGACTAAACTCCTACCACGTCTATCGGCAATGTACCAGACTGTATCCTTGACTGAAGCACAGAGTGAACAGGAATGTGTTATGGAGAACTCCAGTGCTGAAGTAGGCTAAACAGTGTGATATGAATAAAAAACTAGACCGTAGAACTGGCTATTTGAAAAATAACAGTACGAAGCCTAATGAAAAGCATCTAGAGCAAAGTGCACAGAGGCTCTAAGCTGCAAGAAAATGAATAAAATACATCCAGGGCAAAGTGCACAAAGGCCTAAAGCCCGAAGCTAATGCGCAAAGGATACGTAAAACTAACCACACTACACCTTGGCAGGACATCTAGGGCATGACAAGATCTTTGCCAGGCTTTTCTTCCACTTCTATTGGCCCAAGATAAGGACAGCCTCTGACATAGTCTGTAGGGCGTAGCTTACCTGCCAGGCTAGTGGGAAGACTAGGAAAAAGCTAAAAGATCCCTTTACTCCCATGCCTGTTGTTGGCACACCCTTTGAGGGGGTGGGAATTGATATTATTGGACCCGTGGACCCCAAGACAGCCTTAGGCAATAGGTTTATTCTGGTCTTGGTGGATCATGCTGCTAGGTACCCAGAGGCAATCCCTTTGAGGATAGTTACTGCACCTCCAGTGGCTAGGGCCTTAATGGGGATTTTCATCAGAGTGGGTTTCCTCAAGGAAGTGGTGTCAGACAGGGGTACTGTGAGAAAGTAGCCTCTTTCTAGCCTTGTTACCCCCACTTTTGGCCTGTTTGTGAGTGTATGTCAGGGTGTTTTCACTGTCTCACTGGGATCCTGCTAGCCAGGGCCCAGTGCTCATAGTGAAAACACTATGGTTTCAGTATGTTTGTTATGTGTCACTGGGACCCTGCTAGTCAGGACCCCAGTGCCCATAAGTTTGTGACCTATATGTATGTGTTCCCTGTGTGATGCCTAACTGTCTCACTGAGGCTCTGCTAACCAGAACCTCAGTGGTTATGCTCTCTCTTTACAAATTGTCACTAACAGGCTAGTGACCAATTTCACCAATTTACATTGGCATACTGGAACACCCTTATAATTCCCTAGTATATGGTACTGAGGTACCCAGGGTATTGGGGTTCCAGGAGATCCCTATGGGCTGCAGCATTTCTTTTGCCACCCATAGGGAGCTCTGACAATTCTTACACAGGCCTGCCCTTGCAGCCTGAGTGAAATAACTTCCACGTTATTTCACAGCCATTTACCACTGCACTTAAGTAACTTATAAGTCACCTATATGTCTAACCTTTACCTGGTAAAGGTTGGGTGCTAAGTTACTTAGTGTGTGGGCACCCTGGCACTAGCCAAGGTGCTCCCACATTGTTCAGGGCAAATTCCCCGGACTTTGTGAGTGCGGGGACACCATTACATGCGTGCACTATACATATGTCACGACATATGTCTAGCGTCACAATGGTAACTTCGAACATGGCCATGTAACATGTCTAGGATCATGGAATTGTCACCCCAATGCCACTGTGGCATTGGGGAGACAATTCCATGATCCCCCGAGTCTCTAACTCAGACCCGGGTACTGCCAAACTACCTTTCCCGGGGTTTCACTGCAGCTGCTGCTGCTGCCAAACCCTCAGACAGGTTTCTGCCCTCCTGGGGTCCAGCCAGGCTTGGCCCAGGATGGCAGAACAAAGGACTTCCTCAGAGAGAGGGTGTTACACCCTCTCCCTTTGGAAAAAGGTGTCAGGGCTGGGGAGGAGTAGCCTCCCCCAGCCTCTGGAAATGCTTTGATGGGCACAGATGGTGCCCATCTCTGCATAAGCCAGTCTGCACCGGTTCAGGGATCCCTCAGCCCTTCTCTTGCACGAAACTGGACAAAGGAAAGGGGAGTGACCACTCCCCTGACCTGCACCTCCCCTGGGAGGAGCCCAGAGCTCCTCCAGTGTGCTCCAGACCTCTGCCATCTTGGAAACAGAGGTGCTGCTGGCACACTGGACTGCTCTGAGTGTCCCCGGACTTTGTGAGTGCGGGGACACCATAACACGCGTGCACTACATATAGGTCACTACCTATATGTAGCTTCACAATGGTAACTCCGAATATGGCCATGTAATATGTCTATGATCATGGAATTGCCCCCTCTATACCATCCTGGCATAGTTGGCACAATCCCATGATCCCAGTGGTCTGTAGCACAGACCCTGGTACTGCCAAACTGCCTTTCCTGGGGTTTCACTGCAGCTGCTGCTGCTGCCAACCCCTCAGACAGGCATCTGCCCTCCTGGGGTCCAGCCAGGCCTGGCCCAGGATGGCAGAACAAAGGACTTCCTCTGAGAGAGGGTGTTACACCCTCTCCCTTTGGAAAATGGTGTGATGGCAGGGGAGGAGTAGCCTCCCCCAGCCTCTGGAAATGCTTTCATGGGCACATTTGGTGCCCATTTCTGCATAAGCCAGTCTACACCGGTTCAGGGACCCCTTAGCCCTGCTCTGGCGCGAAACTGGACAAAGGAAAGGGGAGTGACCACTCCCCTGACCTGTACCTCCCCTGGGAGGTGCCCAGAGCTCCTCCAGTGTGCTCCAGACCTCTGCCATCTTGGAAACAGAGGTGCTGCTGGCACACTGGACTGCTCTGAGTGGCCAGTGCCACCAGGTGACGTCAGAGACTCCTTGTGATAGGCTTCTTCAGGTGTTGCTAGCCTATCCTCTCTCCTAGGTAGCCAAACCCTCTTTTCTGGCTATTTAGGGTCTCTGTCTCTTGGGATTCCTTAGATAACGAATGCAAGAGCTCATCCGAGTTCCTCTGCATCTCTCGCTTCACCTTCTGCCAAGGAATCGACTGCTGACCGCGCTGGAAGCCTGCAAAACTGCAACATAGTAGCGAAGACGACTACTGCAACTCTGTAACGCTGATCCTGCCGCCTTCTCGACTGTTTTCCTGGTGGTGCATGCTGTGGGGGTAGTCTGCCTCCTCTCTACACTAGAAGCTCCGAAGAAATTTCCCGTGGGTTGACGGAATCTTCCCCCTGCAACCGCAGGCACCAAAGAACTGCATCACCGGTCCTCTGGGTCTCCTCTCAGCACGACGAGCGAGGTCCCTTGAATCAAGCAACTCTATCCAAGTGACTCCCACAGTCCAGTGACTCTTCAGTCCAAGTTTGGTGGAGGTAAGTCCTTGCCTCCCCACGCCAGACTGCATTGTTGGAAACCGCGACTTTTGCAGCTACTCCGGCCCCTGTGCACTTCCGGCGGAAATCCATTGTGCACAGCCAAGCCTGGGTCCACAGCACTCTAACCTGCATTGCACGACCTCCTAAGTTGTTCTCCGGCAACATGGGACTCCTTTGTGCGATTTCGGGTGAGCACCGTTTCACGCATCCTTGTAGTGCCTGTTTCTGGCACTTTTCCGGGTGCTACCTGCTGCTGAGAGGCCTCCTTGTCTTGATCGACGTCCCCTCTGTCCCCTGACGCAATTTGCGACATCCTGGTCCCTCCTGGGCCACAGCAGCATCCAAAAACCCTCAGCACACGATTTGCAGCTAGCAAGGCTTGTTGGCGGTCTTTCGGTGGGAAAACACATCTGCACGACTCTCCATGGCGTGGGGGATCAGTCCTTCAAAGGGGAAGTCTCTAGCCCTTGTCGTTCTTGCAGAAACCTACGCTTCTACTGTCCAGTAGCAGCTCCTTTGCACCCACAGCTGGCATTTCCTGGGCATCTGCCCATCTCCGACTTGCTTGTGACTTTTGGACTTGGTCCCCTTGTTCCACAGGTACCCTCGACTGGAAATCCATCGTTGTTGCATTGTTGGTTTGTGTCTTTCCTGCAGAATTCCCCTATCACGACTTCTATGTCCTTTGGGGAACTTTAGTGCACTTTGCACTCACTTTTCAGGGTCTTGGGGTGGGCTATTTTTCTAACCCTTACTATTTTCTAATAGTCCCAGCGACCCTCTACAAGGTCACATAGGTTTGGGGTCCATTCGTGGTTCGCATTCCAATTTTGGAGTATATGGTTTGTGTTGCCCCTATCCCTATGTGCCTCCATTGCATCCTATTGTAACTATACATTGTTTGCACTGTTTTCTAATACTATTACTGCATATTTTGGTATTGTGTACATATATCTTGTGTATATTTGCTATCCTCATACTGAGGGTACTCACTGAGATACTTTTGGCATATTGTCATAAAAATAAAGTACCTTTATTTTTAGTATATCTGTGTATTGTGTTTTCTTATGATATTGTGCATATGACACTAGGTGGTACTGTAGGAGCTTCACTCGTCTCCTAGTTCAGCCTAAGCTGCTCTGCTAAGCTACCATTATCTATCAGCCTATGCTGCTAGACACCCTATACACTAATAAGGGATAACTGGGCCTGGTGCAAGGTGCAAGTACCCCTAGGTACTCACTACAAGCCAGTCCAGCCTCCTACATTGTCAGGGGCAGTGGCACCGGAACCTAGCGGTCTGAGAGCCCACTGAACCCTGACAATGTAGGAGGCTGGACTGGCTTGTAGTGAGTACCTAGGGGTACTTGCACCTTGCACCAGGCCCAGTTATCCCTTATTAGTGTATAGGGTGTCTAGCAGCATAGGCTGATAGATAATGGTAGCTTAGCAGAGCAGCTTAGGCTGAACTAGGAGATGAGTGAAGCTCCTACAGTACCACCTAGTGTCATATGCACAATATCATAAGAAAACACAATACACAGATATACTCAAAATAAAGGTACTTTATTTTTATGACAATATGCCAAAAGTATCTCAGTGAGTACCCTCAGTATGAGGATAGCAAATATACACAAGATATATGTACACAATACCAAAATATGCAGTAATAGTATTAGAAAACAGTGCAAACAATGTATAGTTACAATAGGATGCAATGGAGGCACATAGGGATAGGGGCAACACAAACCATATACTCCAAAAGTGGAATGCGAACCACGAATGGACCCCAAACCTATGTGACCTTGTAGAGGGTCGCTGGGACTATTAGAAAATAGTAAGGGTTAGAAAAATAGCCCACCCCAAGACCCTGAAAAGTGAGTGCAAAGTGCACTAAAGTTCCCCAAAGGACATAGAAGTCGTGATAGGGGAATTCTGCAGGAAAGACATAAACCAACAATGCAACAACGATGGATTTCCAGTCAAGGGTACCTGTGGAACAAGGGGACCAAGTCCAAAAGTCACAAGCAAGTCGGAGATGGGCAGATGCCCAGGAAATGCCAGCTGTGGGTGCAAAGGAGCTGCTACTGGACAGTAGAAGCGTAGGTTTCTGCAAGAACAACAAGGGCTAGAGACTTCCCCTTTGGAGGACGGATCCCCCACGCCGTGGAGAGTCGTGCAGAAGTGTTTTCCCGCCAAAAGACCGCCAACAAGCCTTGCTAGCTGCAAATCGTGTGGTAAGGGTTTTGGATGCTGCTGTGGCCCAGAAAGGACCAGGATGTCGCAAATTGCGTCAGGGGACAGAGGGGATGTCGAGCAAGACAAGGAGCCCTCTCAGCAGCAGGTAGCACCCGGAGAAGTGCCAGAAACAGGCACTACAAGGATGCGTGAAATGGTGCTCACCCGAAGTCGCACAAAGGAGTCCCACGTCGCCGGAGAACAACTTAGGAGGTCGTGCAATGCAGGTTAGAGTGCTGTGGACCCAGGCTTGGCTGTGCACAAAGGATTTCCGCCGGAAGTGCACAGGGGCTGGAGTAGCTGCAAAAGTCACGGTTTCCAACAATGCAGTCTGGCGTGGGGAGGCAAGGACTTACCTCCACCAAACTTGGACTGAAGAGTCACTGGACTGTGGGAGTCACTTGGACAGAGTTGCTGGATTCAAGGGACCTCGCTCGTCGTGCTGAGAGGAGACCCAAGGTACTGGTGATGCCGTTCTTTGGTGCCTGCGGTTGCAGGGGGACGATTCCGTCGACCCACGGGAGATTTCTTCGGAGCTTCTAGTGCAGAGAGGAGGCAGACTACCCCCACAGCATGCACCACCAGGAAAACAGTCGAGAAGGCGGCAGGATCAGCGTTACAGAGTTGCAGTAGTCGTCTTTGCTACTATGTTGCAGTTTTGCAGGCTTCCAGCGCGGTCAGCAGTCGATTCCTTGGCAGAAGGTGAAGAGAGAGATGCAGAGGAACTCGGATGAGCTCTTGCATTCGTTATCTAAGGAATCCCAAGAGACAGAGACCCTAAATAGCCAGAAAAGAGGGTTTGGCTACCTAGGAGAGAGGATAGGCTAGCAACACCTGAAGGAGCCTATCACAAGGAGTCTCTGACGTCACCTGGTGGCACTGGCCCCTCAGAGCAGTCCAGTGTGCCAGCAGCACCTCTGTTTCCAAGATGGCAGAGGTCTGGAGCACACTGGAGGAGCTCTGGGCACCTCCCAGGGGAGGTACAGGTCAGGGGAGTGGTCACTCCCTTTTCCTTTGTCCAGTTTCGCGTCAGAGCAGGGCTAAGGGGTCCCTGAACCGGTGTAGACTGGCTTATGCAGAAATGGGCACCAAATGTGCCCATGAAAGCATTTCCAGAGGCTGGGGGAGGCTACTCCTCCCCTGCCTTCACACCAATTTCCAAAGGGAGAGGGTGTAACACCCTCTCTCAGAGGAAGTCCTTTGTTCTGCCATCCTGGGCCAGGCCTGGCTGGACCCCAGGAGGGCAGATGCCTGTCTGAGGGGTTGGCAGCAGCAGCAGCTGCAGTGAAACCCCGGGAAAGGCAGTTTGGCAGTACCAGGGTCTGTGCTACAGACCACTGGGATCATGGGATTGTGCCAACTATGCCAGGATGGTATAGCGGGGGCAATTCCATGATCATAGACATATTACATGGCCATATTCGGAGTTACCATTGTGAAGCTACATATAGGTAGTGACCTATATGTAGTGCACGCGTGTTATGGTGTCCCCGCACTCACAAAGTCCGAGGAATTGGCCCTGAACAATGTGGGGGCACCTCGGCTAGTGCCAGGGTGCCCACACACTAAGTAACTTAGCACCCAACCTTTACCAGGTAAAGGTTAGACATATAGGTGACTTAAAAGTTACTTAAGTGCAGTGTAAAATGGCTGTGAAATAACGTGGAAGTTATTTCACTCAGGCTGCAGTGGCAGGCCTGTGTAAGAATTGTCAGAGCTCCCTATGGGTGGCAAAAGAAATGCTGCAGCCCATAGGGATCTCCTGGAACCCCAATACCCTGGGTACCTCAGTACCATATACTAGGGAATTATAAGGGTGTTCCAGTATGCCAATGTAAATTGGTAAAATTGGTCACTAGCCTGTTAGTGACAATTTGTAAAGAGAGAGCATAACCACTGAGGTTCTGGTTAGCAGAGCCTCAGTGAGACAGTTAGGCATCACACAGTGAACACATACCTATAGGTCACAAACTTATGAGCACTGGGGTCCTGACTAGCAGGGTCCCAGTGACACATAACAAACATACTGAAAACATAGGGTTTCAACTATGAGCACTGGGCCCTGGCAAGCAGGATACCAGTGAGACAGTGAAAACACCCTGACATACACTCACAAACAGGCCCAAAGTGGGGGTAACAAGGCTAGAAAGAGGCTACTTTCTCACACAACCCCCCCCCCAAACGAAGGACAATAAGGCTAACCTTGGCCAGTTGAGACTTTATTGTCTAAGTGGTGATAAGTAGAGAGTAGCTCTGCAATAGACTGGTTACTCCCTTTATCATCCACTATGTGGTTACTTCCCTGTGGGGATGTAAACCACCCTGTTTGAAGTTTTTTAGCTAAGCACCAATGTGAAGATGTATTTTCAGAGTTTCTATCAGTAAGTTTTAGTTTAGAGCAGTGGGAATTGTCCACTGAACCTATTTGTAGTGATGGAAATGCCAGACAGGGATGCTGTCTCAGAAAAGCCATGGCTGGGCAAATACTTTGTCCATATGGCTGGAAGAGAGAACAGGGATGCTGTTTCTCTTGGGTTGGAGCAGGGCAGGGATGCTGTCCTATGAGCTCCACACTAGGGCAAGGATGCTGTCCTAAGTGTTGTGAGGCAGTGCAGAGTTTCTGCACTAAAGTTTCTCTGGGAGGGTTGGAGGGATGCTCCATGTTAACTAAAATGGTGCTGTTTTTGTCACCAATGTTAGTTATCCCACAGAGAGGTACTTCTACCTCAGGGAGTACAGCTTTGCCAGCTGATGTTTCCCTTGGAACAGGTGCCACCCCAGGAGAGGTTTCTCCTACCACAGGAATGGTATCCTGAATGGCAGGGTGGTTAGGGGATACCGTAATACCCTTTTTACCTGTTGATGGAGAGGGATCCTGAGTTTTTAGGCCTTCTCTCCTTTGCTTTTTCATTTCAGTAGAAATGAGAGGGAACAATTCCTCTGGGATGCCCAGCATGGCTGCATGGGCATAAAACTCTACATCAGCCCAACCTGAGGCCTCTAGGTCATTACCTAAGAGACAGTCTACAGGTAAGCTAGGTGATACCACCACCTGCTTAGGGCCAGTAACTCCACCCCAACTAAACTGAATTATAGCTAAGGGAAGAAACTTAGTGGAGTTATGGACATCAATAATTTTATACTGTTGTCCAATAATGTGTTGTTCAGGAGCCACTAGGTTTTCAGTCACCAAAGTGATACTGGCACCTGTGTCCCTGTAGGCCAAGGCCTCAACACCATTTATTGAAACTGTCTGCCTGTACTTATCCATTGTAAGGGGACAAGCAGCCAGTGTGGCAAAGCCAATGCCACTAGGTGTGACAGAAACTGTCTTGGGACTGACTACCCCAGTTTCTATGATGGACCCATAAGTGAACCCAACTACACCCTTTGCTTGACTGTTGCCAGCAGTCCCACCACCACTGCTAGGGGCACTAGAGCTTGATGTATTAGTGGTGGTAGGCTCAGGGGGTTTACCTGGACAGGACTTATCCCCTGGCCTATGGCCTCTGTTTTTACACACAAAGCACCAAGGCTTTTTAATGTGTGCAGGTTGAGAAGAAGAGGAAGAATTAGTTTTATCCCCACCCTCTGAAGAGTGTTTAAGATTTGAAGTGGGATCTTTGGTTTTACCCTTATCCCCATGCTTATCTTGAGATTTTTCACCATCTTTCTTCTTATTGCCATCTTTGTCACCCCCTGTCTGAACTTTTCTGTTCACCCTTGTTCTGACCCATTTGTCTGCCTTCTTTCCCAATTCTTGGGGAGAGGTCAGATCAGAGTCTACCAGGTACTGGTGCAACAAATCAGACACACAATTATTAAGAATATGCTCTCTCAGGATCCAGTTATACAGGCTGTCATAATCAGTAACTTTACTGCCATGTAACCACCCCTCCAAGGCCTTCACTGAATGGTCAATGAAATCAACCCAGTCTTGTGAAGACTCCTTTTTGGTCTCTCTGAACTTTATCCTGTATTGTTCAGTGGTTAAGCCATAACCATCCAGGAGTGCATTCTTAAGAACTGTAAAATTATTGGCATCACTTTCTTTCACAGTAAGGAGCCTATCCCTACCCTTTCCACTAAATGATAGCCATAGGATAGCAGCCCACTGCCTTTGAGGGACATCCTGTACAACACAGGCCCTCTCAAGTGCAGCAAACCACTTGTTAATGTCATCCCCCTCCTTATAAGGGGGAACTATCTTGTGCAGATTCCTAGAATCATGCTCTTTTGCAGGATGACTATTGGGAATACTGCTGCTGCCACCATGGGTTTCTAAACCCAGTTTCTGTGTCTCCTTCTCTACTTCTAAGGACTGTCTATCCAAATCCAGCTGTTGCTTCTTGAGCTTCAGTCTGGTTTGTTCCACTCTCAATCTATTGAGCTCCCTTTCTAACAATCTGTCATCAGGGTGGGTGGGAGGGACATTCCTAGACACAGAAGTATGATGAGAATGAACAGGAGGAGACCTGTCCCTTACAGAGGGCACCCTAACAGCTTGGCTGACAGTGTAATGTGAGAGCACACCATCTGTATGATGTGACTCCACCTCAGTACCAACTATGCTAGACTGTCTAGTAATGGGCAGGATACGAAGTTTCTTTCCTGAATCTTTTCCTGGGGGAGTCCCTGGATCAGATTGGGAACCATTAGCTACTTTTTCAACAGATGGGGCACTTTTAGCCTTATCTTGTTCTCTAAGCATGTTAAGTAACAATTCCAAGGAAGGATTCTTCCCTACACTCAAACCTCTTTCTACACAGAGACTCCTTGCTCCTTTCCAGCTAAGGTGGTCATATGCAAGTTTGGACAGATCAACATTTTGGCCTGTGCCAGACATTTTTGAAAGAGTTTAAGTGACAGAAAAAGTGAAAAAAAAGTTTTTAGAGCTTTTAGAAAGACAGAAAAAAAACTTTTTAAACTTTTAAGAACTTTTAGAAAGTTTAGAAGTACTTTTCAGCACTTTAGAAAAGAGTGAAAAGAGGAAATGCAAACATTTTTAGTTATGTGTACATTCACTGAACTTGTTTTGTATATTTTTCTCTTATGAAAAGTACAATGACAAGAGTGGTAAGTAGTCTCAAAGCACTTATCCCGTCGCTGCTTCCAATGTAGGAGGCTGGACTGGCTTGTAGTGAGTACCTAGGGGTACTTGCACCTTGCACCAGGCCCAGTTATCCCTTATTAGTGTATAGGGTGTCTAGCAGCATAGGCTGATAGATAATGGTAGCTTAGCAGAGCAGCTTAGGCTGAACTAGGAGACGAGTGAAGCTCCTACAGTACCACCTAGTGTCATATGCACAATATCATAAGAAAACACAATACACAGATATACTAAAAATAAAGGTACTTTATTTTTATGACAATATGCCAAAAGTATCTCAGTGAGTACCCTCAGTATGAGGATAGCAAATATACACAAGATATATGTACACAATACCAAAATATGCAGTAATAGTATTAGAAAACAGTGCAAACAATGTATAGTTACAATAGGATGCAATGGAGGCACATAGGGATAGGGGCAACACAAACCATATACTCCAAAAGTGGGATGCGAACCACGAATGGACCCCAAACCTATGTGACCTTGTAGAGGGTCGCTGGGACTATTAGAAAATAGTAAGGGTTAGAAAAATAGCCCACCCCAAGACCCTGAAAAGTGAGTGCAAAGTGCACTAAAGTTCCCCAAAGGACATAGAAGTCGTGATAGGGGAATTCTGCAGGAAAGACACAAACCAACAATGCAACAACAATGGATTTCCAGTCGAGGGTACCTGTGGAACAAGGGGACCAAGTCCAAAAGTCACAAGCAAGTCGGAGATGGGCAGATGCCCAGGAAATGCCAGCTGTGGGTGCAAAGGAGCTGCTACTGGACAGTCGAAGCATAGGTTTCTGCAAGAACAACAAGGGCTAGAGACTTCCCCTTTGGAGGACGGATCCCACACGCCGTGGAGAGTCGTGCAGAAGTGTTTTCAAGCCGAAAGACTGCCAACAAGCCTTGCTAGCTGCAAATTGTGCAGTAAGGGTTTTTGGATGCTGAGGTGGCCCAGGAGGGACCAGGATGTCGCAAATTGCGTCAGGGGACAGAGGGGACGTCGAACAAGACAAGGAGCCCTCTTAGCAGCAGGTAGCACCTGGAGAAGTGCCAGAAAGAGGCACTACAAGGATGCGTGAAACGGTGCTCACCCGAAGTTGCACAAAGGAGTCCCACGTCGCCGGAGAACAACTTAGGAGGTCGTGCAATGCAGGTTAGAGTGCCGTGGACCCAGGCTTGGCTGTGCACAAAGGATTTCTGCCGGAAGTGCACAGGGGCCGGAGTAGCTGCAAAAGTCACGGTTTCCAACAATGCAGTCTGGCGTGGGGAGGCAAGGACTTACCTCCACCAAACTTGGACTGAAGAGTCACTGGACTGTGGGAGTCACTTGGACAGAGTTGCTGGATTCAAGGGACCTCGCTCGTCATGCTGAGAGGAGACCCAAGGTACCGGTGATGCAGTTCTTTGGTGCCTGCGGTTGCAGGGGGACGATTCCGTCGACCCAAGGGAGATTTCTTCGGAGCTTCTAGTGCAGAGAGGAGGCAAGCTACCCCCACAGCATGCACCACCAGGAAAACAGTCGACAAGGCGGCAGGATCAGCGTTACAGAGTTGCAGTAGTCGTCTTCGCTACTATGTTGCAGTTTTGCAGGCTTCCAGCGCGGTCAGCAGTCGATTCCTTGGCAGAAGGTGAAGAGAGAGATGCAGAGGAACTCGGATGAGCTCTTGCATTCGTTATCTAAGGAATCCCAAGAGACAGAGACCCTAAATAGCCAGAAAAGAGGGTTTGGCTACCTAGGAGAGAGGATAGGCTAGCAACACCTGAAGGAGCCTATCACAAGGAGTCTCTGACGTCACCTGGTGGCACTGGCCACTCAGAGCAGTCCAGTGTGCCAGCAGCACCTCTGTTTCCAAGATGGCAGAGGTCTGGAGCACACTGGAGGAGCTCTGGGCACCTCCCAGGGGAGGTACAGGTCAGGGGAGTGGTCACTCCCCTTTCCTTTGTCCAGTTTCGCGCCAGAGCAGGGCTAAGGGGTCCCTGAACCGGTGTAGACTGGCTTATGCAGAAATGGGCACCAAATGTGCCCATGAAAGCATTTCCAGAGGTTGGGGGAGGCTACTCCTCCCCTGCCTTCACACCATTTTCCAAAGGGAGAGGGTGTAACACCCTCTCTCAGAGGAAGTCCTTTGTTCTGCCATCCTGGGCCAGGCCTGGCTGGACCCCAGGAGGGCAGATGCCTGTCTGAGGGGTTGGCAGCAGCAGCAGCAGCAGCTGCAGTGAAACCCCGGGAAAGGCAGTTTGGCAGTACCAGGGTCTGTGCTACAGACCACTGGGATCATGGGATTGTGCCAACTATGCCAGGATGGTATAGAGGGGGCAATTCCATGATCATAGACATATTACATGGCCATATTCGGAGTTACCATTGTGAAGCTACATATAGGTAGTGACCTATATGTAGTGCACGTGTGTTATGGTGTCCCCGCTCTCACAAAGTCCGGGGAATTGGCCCTGAACAATGTGGGGGCACCTTGGCTAGTGCCAGGGTGCCCACACACTAAGTAACTTAGCACCCAACCTTTACCAGGTAAAGGTTAGACATATAGGTGACTTATAAGTTACTTAAGTGCAGTGGTAAATGGCTGTGAAATAACGTGGAAGTTATTTCACTCAGGCTGCAAGGGCAGGCCTGTGTAAGAATTGTCAGAGCTCCCTATGGGTGGCAAAAGAAATGCTGCAGCCCATAGGGATCTCCTGGAACCCCAATACCCTGGGTACCACAGTACCATATACTAGGGAATTATAAGGGTGTTCCAGTATGCCAATGTAAATTGGTAAAATTGGTCACTAGCCTGTTAGTGACAATTTGTAAAGAGAGAGCATAACCACTGAGGTTCTGGTTAGCAGAGCCTCAGTGAGACAGTTAGGCATCACACAGGGAACACATACCTATAGGTCACAAACTTTTGAGCACTGGGGTACTGACTAGCAGGGTCCCAGTGACACATAACAAACATACTGAAAACATAGGGTTTTCACTATGAGCACTGGGCCCTGGCAAGCAGGATACCAGTGAGACAGTGAAAACACCCTGACATACACTCACAAACAGGCCCAAAGTGGGGGTAACAAGGCTAGAAAGAGGCTACTTTCTCACAGGCCAGTGCCAGCAGGTGACGTCAGAGACTCCTTCTGATAGGCTCCTTCAGGTGTTGCTAGCCTATCCTCTCTCCTAAGTAGCCAAACCTCCTTTTCTGGCTATTTAGGGTCTTTGGTTTGGGGAATTCCTTAGATAACGAATGCAAGAGCTCATCAGAGTTCCTCTGCATCTCTCTCTTCACCTTCTGCCAAGGAATCGACCGCTGACCGCGCTGGAAGCCTGCAAAACTGCAACAAAGTAGCAAAGACGACTACTGCGACCTTGTAACGCTGATCCTGCCGCCTACTCGACTGTTTTCCTGGTGGTGCATGCTGTGGGGGTAGTCTGTCTCCTCTCTGCACTAGAAGCTCCGAAGAAATTTCCCGTGGGTTGACGGAATCTTCCCCCTGCAACCGCAGGCACCAAAGAACTGCATCACCGGTCCTCTGGGTCTCCTCTCAGCACGACGAGCGAGGTCCCTTGAACTCAGTAACTCTGTCCAAATGACTCCCACAGTCCAGTGACTTTTCGGTCCAAGTTTGGTGGAGGTAAGTCCTTGCCTCCCCACGCTAGACTGCATTGCTGGGAACCGCGTGTTTTGCAGCTACTCTGGCTCCTGTGCACTCTTCCAGGATTTCTTTTGTGCACAGCCAAACCTGGGTCCCCGGCACTCTAACCTGCAGTGCACGACCTCCTGAGTTGTCTTCCGGCGTCGTGGGACCCTCTTTTGTGACTTCGGGTGAGCTCCGGTTCACTCCACTTCGTAGTGCCTGTTCTAGCACTTCTGCGGGTGCTGCTTGCTTCTGAGAGGTCTCCTTATCTTGCTGGGCGCTCCCTCTGTCCCGTCACGCAATTGGCGACATCCTGGTCCCTCCTGGGCCACAGCAGCATCCAAAAACCCTAACCGCGACCCATGCAGCTAGCAAGGCTTGTTTGTGGTCTTTCTGCACGGAAACACCTCTGCACGACTCTTCACGACGTGGGACATCCATCCTCCAAAGGGGAAGTTTCTAGCCCTTGTCGTTCTTGCAGAATCCACAGCTTCTACCATCCGGTGGCAGCTTCTTTGCACCCACAGCTGGCATTTCCTGGGCATCTGCCCACTCCCGACTTGATCGTGACTTTTGGACTTGGTCCCCTTGTTCCACAGGTACTCTCGTCAGGAAATCCATCGTTGTTGCATTGCTGGTGTTGGTCTTCCTTGCAGAATTCCCCTATCACGACTTCTGTGCTCTTTGGGGAACTTAGGTGCACTTTGCACCCACTTTTCAGGGTCTTGGGGTGGGCTATTCTTCTAACCCTCACTGTTTTCTTACAGTCCCAGTGACCCTCTACAAGGTCACATAGGTTTGGGGTCCATTCGTGGTTCGCATTCCATTTCTAGAGTATATGGTTTGTGTTGCCCCTATCCCTATGTGCCCCCATTGCATTCTATTGTGACTATACATTGTTTGCACTGTTTTCTATTGCTATTTCTGCATATTTTGGTATTGTGTACATATATCTTGTGTATATTTGCTATCCTCATACTGAGGGTACTCACTGAGATACTTTGGCATATTGTCATAAAAATAAAGTACCTTTATTTTTAGTATATCTGTGTATTGTGTTTTCTTATGATATTGTGCATATGACACTAGTGGTACTGTAGGAGCTTCACTCGTCTCCTAGTTCAGCCTAAGCTGCCCTGCTAAGCTACCTTTTCTATCAGCCTAAGCTGCTAGACACCCCTCTACACTAATACGGGATACCTGGGCCTGGTGCAAGGTGTAAGTACCCTTTGGTACCCACTACAAGCCAGTCCAGCCTCCTATAGGTACCAAATTCATGTCCTCATAATTGAAGTTTATGTGGAAGAAAAGTGTGGTTACTCATTTGTTCTCCACACCCTACCATCCACAAACAAATGGGCATGTTGAAAGATTCAATATGACACTTAAAGGCATGATTGCGGGCCAGCCTGAGCCCATGTAGCACAAGTGGGATATCCTCTTGCCATGTCTGTTCTTTGCTTACAGAAAGGTGCCACAGAGCTGAGTAGGCTTTAGTCCATTTGAACTTCTATGGGGTCACCCTGTCAGGGGACCTCTCAGTCTGGCTAAAGAAGGGTGGGAGCAAGCTCCCAAGAAACCACCCCCTCCCTCAGGATGCTAGCCCTCTGTAACCAGATGTCCTAGCTCGAGAAGAAAGCTTCCAAGAATCAGGAGGCTAGTGCAGAAGTTGTGAAGCAGTGATACGACTGCACGGCTACCCCTGTGGAATTCCACCCTGGACAGAAAGTGTGGATGATAGAGCCATTTTAGCCTAGGGCTCTCCATGATCGCTGGACTGGACCATTCCAGGTGGTGAAGAGGAAATCCACCTACCTGGTGGATCTCAAGACCCCCAGGAACCACCTAAGGGTACTCCATCTCAACCGCCTCAAACCCCACTATTAGAGGACCATTGCTGCTTGTGACAGATGATGGGGAGGAGGAGAGGGAGAGTGAATTTCTCTCTGATCTCCTGGCACCCAAAGAGAAGGATGGGTCGGTGGAAGGTGTCAACCTCTTCTCCACCCTGACCCCAGAGCAGCTGAAGGGCTGTCAATGTCAGGCACGGCATGGGGATCATCTGGGTCCCTGCGTGGTTCTCTTGGGATTTCTCTTTCTACCTGCAAAGAAAAGAGAAGAAGAAACTGAGTCATTGACAGCATTTCTTGCAGAGGGTAACACGCTACAGAGCCATATGTGAACTTGATTACAATACACTTATCTGAAATGAATAGTAGAGAATTCCGTTGACTTGTCAAAATTCTTTTCACAATACCTGTATAGACAAAAAATACACCATTTCAGCAATTAAACTCTGATGTATATCTTTAGTGGTTCTATCTATTGTTTTCTATGTTGTGGACTTATAAAAGGAACATTTAAGGACCTTTAAGTAATCTGATAGTTTCTAATAAAAGTGTGACCTATATAGGAGTATAAAAAGTATTTAAGTGACATAGGCCCTCATTCTGACCCTGGCGGCAGAGGGCAGCGGAAGCACCGCCAACAGGCTGGCGGTGCTTCCTGAGCTATTCTGACCGCGGCGGTAAAGCCGCGGTCAGAAAAGGGGAACCGGCGGTTTCCCGCCGGTTTACCCCTGGCCCAGGGAATCCTCCATGGCGGCGATGCTTGCAGCGCCGCAATGGGGATTCCGACCACCTTCCCGCCATCCTGTTCCTGGCGGTTTTTCCCGCCAGGAACAGGATGGCGGGAACGGGCATGGGCAGTGCAGGGGCCCCCTAACAGGGCCCCATAATGATTTTCAGTGTCTGCTTTGCAGACACTGAAAATCGCGACGGGTGCCACTGCACCCGTCGCACCCCTGCAAATCCGCTGGCTCCATTCGGAACCGGCTTCCTCTTTGCAGGGGCTTTCCCGCTGGGCCGGCGGGCGATCTTCTTGAGATCGCCCGCCGGCCCAGCGGGAAAGTTGGAATCACCGCCGCGGTCATTTGACCGCGGTGCAGTGTTTGGGCGGTTTCCGCCCGGCGGGCGCCGCCCGCCGGGGTCAGAATGACCCCCATATTGTTTATCTTTGAAGTTATTTGGTTATTTGTGTTCATGGAAAAATCCTAAGTATCGGAATTATAGAGACGTAATGAAGTAATACTCCCAATGAAGAATATGCTGATAGGCAATCTTAATCAAGTATGTAGCAAACAATGTTTATAATATATGTCAGAACTGTATGAACTCCTATTTAGGAATATAGTAGAAGCATTCCTTAAGCTACTGCAGTTTGGTTGGTGCCTTCCGGCTGAACATGTTAGGTATGTGTAATAACCTCTTCTTACATACATAAATTACTGACGTCTTGGTCAGCCATTGCATTTACCTTATGATTTTCTCTTCAAGATTCAGGGATCAGAGCCTGTATGTTCTTTCTACATATGAGAAGAAGGGAAAATGTGTGCCTGTATAATTTCTACTATGAATGCATAGACAATACTGATGTCAGCATTTATTTTATAGATGCTGATAAGGAGCCAGACAATTCCAAAGTAGCTAGTAATATCCTGGGTTTACCAGAATTCATCCAATCATCCCAGGGAGCCAGGCCAACTCCTTCACTCTTAGAGCATGTTAGAAATGGGGTCTTTTGTTGGAAGTCAGGTTATCCCCTGTCCAAGCAAGGACCCTCACTCTACTCAGGGTAAAAGAGAATCACCCTCATCTAACCCCTGCTTACCCACTTGTTAGCTTGCCACAAGCAGTAGGCTTAACTTCAGAGTGCTAGGTGTAAAGTATTTGTACCAACACACACAGTAACTTAACCCCTTCGCTGCCAGGCCTTTTCCCCCTCCTGTGCCGAGCCTTTTTTTTGGCTATTTGGGGCAGTTCGCGCTTAGGCCCTCATAACGTTTTGTCCACATACGCTAGCCAAGCCAAATTTGCGTCCTTTTTTTCCAACATCCTAGGGATTCTAGAGGTACCCAGACTTTGTGGGTTCCCCAGAAGGAGGCCAAGAAATTAGCCAAAATACAGTGAAAATTTTGTTTTTTTCAAAAAAATGGGAAAAGGGGCTGCAGAAGAAGGCTTGTGGTTTTTTCCCTGAAAAGGGCATCAACAAAGGGTTTGCGGTGCTACAATCACCAGCTTCCCAGCTTTCAGGAACAGGCAGACTTGAATCAGAAAAAAAAAAAAATCAACACAATTTTGGCATTTTACTGGGACATACCCCATTTTTACAATTTTTTTGTGCTTTCAGCCTCCTTCCAGTCAGTGACAGAAATGGGCATGAAACCAATGCTGGATCCCAGAAACCACAACATTTCTGAAAGGTAGACAAAATTCTGAATTCAGCAAGGGGTAATTTGTGTAGATCCTACAAGGGTTTCCTACAGAAAATAACAACTGAAAAATAAAAATATTGAAATTGAGGTGAAAAAAACATCACTTTTTCTCTACGTTTTACTCTGTAACTTTTTCCTGCAATGTCAGATTTTCGAAAGCAATATACCGTTACGTCTGCTGGACTCTTCTGGTTGCGGGGATATATAGGGCTTGTAGGTTCATCAAGAACTCTAGGTACCCGGAGCCAATAAATGACCTGCACCCTGCAGTGGGTTTTCATTCTATACCGGGTATTCATTTGCTGAAATATAAAGAGTAAAAAATAGCTATCAAGAAAACCTTTGTATTTCCAAAATGGGCACAAGATAAGGTGTTGAGAAGCAGTGGTTATTTACACATCTCTGCATTTCGTGGTGCCCATACTAGCATGTGAATTACAGGGCATTTCTCAAATAGACGTCTTTTTTACACACTGTCTTACATTTGGAAGGGACAAATGTAGAGAAAGACAAGGGCCAATAACACTTCTTTTGCTATTCTATGTTCCCCCAAGTCTCCTGATAAAAATGATACCTCACTTGTGTGGGTAGACCTAGCGCCCGCGACAGGATATGCCCCAAAACACAACGTGGACACATCACAGAAAACAGAGCTGTTTTTTGCAAAGTGCCTACCTGTAGATTTTGGCCTCTAGCTCAGCCAGCACCTAGGGAAACCTACCAAACCTGTGCATTTTTTAAAACTAGAGACCTAGGGGAATCCAAGATGGGGTGACTTGTGGGGCTCTGACCAGGTTCTGTTACCCAGAATCCTTTGCAAACCTCAAAATTTGGCTAACAAAACAAATTTTCCTCACATTTCGGTGACAGAAAGTTCTGGAATCTGAGTGGAGCCACAAATTTCCTTCCACCCAGCGTTCCCCCAAGTCTCCCGATAAAAATGATACCTCACTTGTGTGGGTAGTCCTAGCGCCCGCAACAGGAAATGTCCCAAAACACAAAGTGGGCACATCCCATTTTTTGACAGACAACAGAGGTGTTTTTTGCGAAGTGCCTACCTGTAGATTTTGGCCTCTAGCTCAGCCGGCACCTAGGGAAAGCTACCAAACCTGTGCATTTTGGAAAACTAGAGACCTAGGGGAATCCAAGATGGGGTGACTTGTGGGGCTCTGACCAGTTTCTGTTACCCAGAATCCTTTGCAAACCTCAAAATGTGGCTAAGAAAACACGTTTTCCTCACATTTCGGTGACAGAAAGTTCTGGAATCTGAGAGGAGTCCCAAATTTCCTTCCACCCAGCGTTCCCCCAAGTCTCCCGATAAAAATGATACCTCACTTGAGTGGGTAGGCCTAGCGCCCCCGACAGGAAATGGCCCAAAACACAACGTGGACACATCACATTTTTTCATAGAAAACAGTGCCTACCTGTGGATTTTGGCCTCTAGCTCAGCCGGCCCCAGGGGGGGCAGAAATGGCCTAAAATAAATTTGTCCCCCACCCCCCAACCCCCCCCCCGGGAGCGACCCTTGCCTACAAGGTCACTCCCCTTGCGTGACGGCGCAAAAAAAAGATCCCTGGTGCCTAGTGGTTTCTGCCCCCCTTGGGGGCAGATTGACCTACAATCGTCCAATCTGCCCCTCAGGGGGGCAGAAATGGTCTAAATACAATTTGCCCCCCACGGGAGCGACCCTTGCCTGATGGGTCGCTCCCCATCTCTAAAAAAACAAACAAACAAAAAAAAAACACAAAAAAACTATTTGCCCTGGCGCCTAGAGGTTTCTGCCCCCCCTGGGGGCAGATCAGCCTAATACCAATAGGCGATCTGCCCCCAGGGGGGGCAGAAATGGCCTAAAATAAATTACCCCCCCCCCCCCCGGGGAGCGACCCTTGCCTACAAGGTCACTCCCCTTGCGTGACGGCGCAAAAAAAGATCCCTGGTGCCTAGTGGTTTCTGCCCCCCTTGGGGGCAGATTGACCTAAAATTGGCTGATCTGCCCCCAAAGCGGGCAGAAATGGCCTAAATACAATTTGCCCCTCCAGGGGAGCGACCCTTGTCCAAGGGGTCGCTCCCCATCTGTAAAACAAAAAAAAACAAAAAATCCCTGGTGCCTAGTGGTTTCTGCCCCCCTTGGGGGCAGATCAGCCTAATCAAAATAGGCTGATCTACCCCCCAGGGGGGCAGAAATGGACTAAAATAATTCCTCCCCCCAGGGAGCGACCCTTGCCTCCACACTCCATGGTGTCTAATGGTTTCTGCCCCCCTTGGGGGCAGATTGGCCTCATCAAAATAGGCCAATCTGCCCCCAAGGTGGGCAGAAATGGCCTAAATATAATTTGCCCCCTAGGGGAGCGACCCTTGCCTAAGGGGTCGCTCCCCACCTAAAAAAAAAAGAAAACATTACAAAAAAAATTAAAAAAACAAAAAAGATCCCTGGTGCCTAGAGGTTTTTGCCCCCCCTGGGGGCAGAAAAGGCCTTCCCAAAAAAATGCCCCCCCTGGGAGCGACCCTTGCCCAAGGGGTCGCTCCCTTTTGACAGTTTCAGTAAAAAAAAGAAAGAAATCCTGGTGTCTAGTGGGGTTTCAAAAGCCGGATTGCAAGCAATCCGGCTTTTGAAACCCTGGGAGAGACTTCAAAGGGAAGGAAATACATTTCCTTCCCTTTGAAGCCCCTCCGGGCTTCCCCCATGGGATTGAAAGAGAAATGCTTTGCATTTCTCTTTCAATAGCGCTGGAAGCAGAGCTTCCAGCGCGATGGGGGAGACCCTGTGACTAATCAGCGCGAGCTCGCGCGCTGATGTAACAGGGGAGGTTGGAGGGGTCAGGGGTGGAAGGGGAAGGGCTTCCCCTTCCATCCCTGACTTGGGGGAGGTGGGGGGGAACCCCACAGAGGGAGCGCTAGAGCTCCCTCTGGGCTCTGTGCACAGTACGTAATGGTTACGTCCGGGGCACAGCAGCCTCAGGACGTAACCATTACGTCCTGGGCACAGAACAGGTTAATGAAAACACTACAAAATGACACAACACAGGTTTAGAAAAATAGAAAATATTTATCTAAACAAAACAAGACCTAAACGACAACAATCCATCATACACAAGTCAGGTTATCAATTAAAAACCAAAAAGTCTTCATGTGATTTTATACACAACGCTAACGCTGTTAGCATGGAACTGTACCTGGGTGCATCAAAAATAACCCTGCATGGGTGAGTGTCAAAAGGGGCATGCGATGTGTCGATATCACTCACAAGTGAGACCGTGCGTCATTTCTCCTTCAGTCAGGTCGGCGTGCGTTGTTTCTTCTCTCCGCGGGAGGCCTTGCGTCGTTTTTACACGCCCAGCGTTGTTTGCGTCGGAAATCCTGCCGCACAATGATCCGAAAACCAAGCAGCGCTGGTTGGGATCTCACCGGTCTCCGTCAGCGATGCTGTGCATCGTTTCTCCAGCCTCTGGAATCAATCTTCCGGTCACGTTGGAGGTAAGCGCAGATATTTTGCTGTGAAGCTGGTGGCACGTCGATTTTTCAGCCGCAGATTAAAGTTGCATCGATCTTTTCCCCCCATGGCAGTGGGTGCGTGGATTTCTCACTCTTGGCCTGCCAGCTTCTCCTTTCAGGGCCCCAAGAACTGGATAGGCACCACTTGGCAGAGTAGGAGTCTCAGCAGAGGCTCCAGGTGCTGGAAGAGAGAAGTCTTTTCTGTCCCCAAGACTTCAAACAACAGGAGGCAAGCTCTAAATCAAGCCCTTGGAGAGTTCTTCACAAGAAGGGAGGCAACACAAAGTCCAGTCTTTGTCCTCTAGCACAGGCGGAAGCAGCAACTGCAGGAGGGCTCCACAAAGCACAGTCACAGGCAGGGCAGCTCTTTTTTCTCAGCTCTTCAGCTCTTCTCCAGGCAGAGGTTCCTCTTGGATTCCAGAAGTGTTCTAAAGTCTGTATTTTTGGGTGCCCTTCTTATACCCATTGTCCCCTTTGTAGTAGGCTTTCTTCAAAGAAAAGTCTCTCTTGTTTGTGAAATCCTGCCTTGCCCAGGCCAGGCCCCAGACACACTCCAGTGGGTTGGAGACCGCATTGTGTGAGGGCAGGCACAGACCTTTCGGGTAAAAGTAACCACTTCTTCTCTCCCGCCTAGCACAGATGGCTCATCGGGGAATGCAGACTACACCCCAGCTCCCTTTGTATCACTGTCTAGTGAGAGGTGCAACCAGCCCAACTGTCAAACTGACCCAGACAGGGAATCCACAAACAGGCAGAGTCACAGAAATGGTTTAATCAAGAAAATGCTCACTTTCTAAAAGTGGCATTTTCTAACACACAATCTTAAAATCAACTTTACTAAAAGATGTATTTTTAAATTGTGAGCTCAAAGACCCCAAACTCCAAATGTCTATCCGCTCCCAAAGGGAATCTACACTTTAATCATTTTTAAAGGTAGCCCCCATGTTAACCTATGAGAGGGACAGGACTTGCAACAGTGAAAAACAAATTTAGTAGTATTTCACTGTCAGGACATATCAAACACATTACTATATGTCCTACCTTAACCATACACTGCACCCTGCCCTTGGGGCTACCTAGGGCCTACTTTAGGGGTGCCTTACATGTAAGAAAAGGGAAGGTTTAGGCCTGGCAAGTGGGTACACTTGCCAAGTCCAATTTACAGTTTAAAGCTGCAAACACAGACACTGCAGTGGCAGGTATGAGCCATGTTTACAGAGCTAATAATGTGGTGGGCTCAATCAGTGCTGCAGGCCCACTAGTAGCATTTGATTTACAGGCCCTGGGCACCTCTAATGCATTGTACTAGGGACTTACTAGTAAATCAAATATGCCAATCATGGATGAAACAATTACATCCACATTTTGTATAGGAGCACTTGCACTTTAGCACTGGTTAGCAGTGGTAGAGGGCCCAGAGTAACAAAAAAATCAAAAACCCAGTCCAGCACACACCAACAACCTGGGAAACAGAGGCAAAAAGTTAAGGGAGACCACGCCAAGGATGAAATGTCTAACAGAGCAGGTTTGGCTTTTTGGTAGAAAGAGTATTATGGTGTCCATTTCACCCCAGCAAACAGGTAGGAGCCTGACAGTCACCAGTTACTGTGACAGTTTCCTCCCTGTTTTCCCTCAGTCCTGGGCTTACAGAATTGTGTACCCATGACATAGACACTGGGGACAGCCTGCCTGTCAAAAATAAAATGTACATGCTGAATGGCAAGGTGAGGGCCAGCATCAAAGCAGGCATCACTAAGATGCTGAAATCAGAGGTCACTGAGTCCTCCAGTAATCTTTGGTCCAGTCCAATGTATCTGGTACCAAAGGTACCCCAGAACTCAAGTTCTTTGCTGACTTCAGGGTCTAAAGTCAGTAAACAAGAGTGATGCACACCCACTCCCCTGAGCTGATGAGCTCGTTGATTGGTTAGGGATAGCCAAGTTCCTGAGCACTTTTGATTTGACTTCAGAGTACTGGCAGATTGCCCTGATCGAGGGGGCTACAGAGAAGTCAGCCTTCTCTACCCCAGAAGGCCACTTCCAGTTTCCAATGATGCCCTTTGGGCTCAAGAATGCCCCACCACCTTGCAGAGGCTGGTGAACCAAGTCTTGGCTATTATGAGGCCTTCAGTGCTGCTTACTTATATGATATAGCTGTTTTCAGCAGCATCGGGAAGGACCATCTATTTCACCTGTAGGAGGTTCTTCAGGCCCTGCAGCAGGCAGGCTTGACTATCAAAACCAGTAGGTTACAGATAGGGCAGGGGTCTCAGGTGTACTTGAGACACCTGGTAGGCGGGGTAAGATGCAGCCCCTCCAGGCCAAAATAGAGACCATCCTGGCCTAGGAGCCCCAAAAAATATAAACAGAAGTAAGGACCTTCTTGGGCCTCACTGGTTACTATAGGACGTTTGTCAAGGGGGTATGGCACCATTGTTGCCTCCTTGACTGAGCTGACTTCTAAGAAGCAGCCCAGGAAAGTTGTCTGGACGAGGCCTGGTAGAAAGCCTTTAACTTCCTAAAACAAGCCATGTGCACAGCCCCTGTGCTCAAAGCTCCTGACTTTTCTTAAGAGTTCATTGTTCAAACAGATGCCTGGGAACATGGAATAGGGCAGTTCTATCACAGCAAAATGAAAAGGGCCTAGACCAACCTGTAGCATTCATCTTTAGAAGGCAACTTCCCAGGGAACTTCCAATGGAACAGAAGTGGGGTGCTATTGAGAGAGAAGCCTTTGCTGTGGTCTGGGCACTGAAGAAGGTGAGACAATACCTGCTTAGGACTCACTTCTGTTTTTAGACAGACTAGATGCCCCTCAGGTGTCTCATACGAATGAGGGGTGTAAATCTAAAATTGTTGAGGTGGTCCATTTCCCTACAGGGGCTGGACATTACGGTGGGACACTGTTGTGGGTCTGACCATGCCAATGCTGATGATCTATCCAGATTTTTCCACCTTAGTGAGGAGAACTCCCAAAGGGTTGTGTAGTTCTCCACACTTTCTGGGGTGGTATTCTCCCAGACTTTTAGCCACTCCTCCTTTATTTTGGTGTATCTATTTTTTGTTGGCCATAGGTTTCGGAGCACTGTACCACTGCTAACCAGTGCTAAAGTGCATGTACACATTCCTTAAAACATGGTAGTATTAACTTTATCTCCCAACTGGTGTATTTAATGTAGATATAAGTCCCTAATAAAGTGCACTACATGTGCCCAGGGCCTGTAAATTAAAAGTTAATAGTGGACATTCAGCACTGATCGTGCCATTCACTTAAGTAGCCCTTTTATACATGTCCCAGGCCTGCCACCGCAGTGTGTGTGTGTGTGCAGTTTACACTGCTGTGTTGGACAAGCAAAATATACCTTTTGCCAGACCCAAACCTTCCTCTTTAACACATATAAGGCACCCCTAGGATTGACCCTGGTTGGCCCAGAGGGCGGCATGCAATGTATTCAAAGAGTAGGACATGTACTTTCTAGTTTTACATGTCCTGGCAGTGAAAAACTATTACATTTGTTTTTCACTACTGCAGGGGCTAGCTCTCCTACAAGATAATATTGGAGCTGCTTTATTAAACCTTGTGCAGCTTTAAAATGGGAAGAGATGACCCCTCATGTTTACTGTCGCTGGAATCACAATCTAAAATCCTAACGTATGGTGAAGTTGGATTTTAATTGTAATTCTGAAAATGCCACTCTTAGAAAGCTGGATTTTTTTCCTTAGCAATTTGCTGCCTGTAGCCTGTCTCTGGTCACATGGCTGGGTGTAGTTAGCAGTTGGTCTTTGTGTATTCCTCCTAGCCAGTCACAAAAAATGGGAGCTTAGGTGTAACAAAGTGGGTCATTCTGGGCAGGATGGGAGGGAGAACCTGGACACTTCCTCACTTCCACATGAATAGGCTGTGTCCTGTTACCACACAAAGGGCTTAACAACCCTGAATTATCACTCCAGTCAGCTTGGTGCCAGGGCAGCGTCGAAAAGGATTCCTTGAACTTCAAAGCCACTGTCCACCTTCCCGAACCAGGGCACCAAAGTATAAATACTGGACCTCAAACAACTCCACTTCAGTACAAGAAGGATTGCTGCACCACTAAAGGCCTGCCACTCTCTTGGAATGCTGTTTTCCTGGACTCTTGATTTTCTGAGCTGACCTACCTCTGCCTCCTGCCCTCTTGCATGGGAGCAAGAAGGACTCGACCTGCATTTCTTCACCCCAGAAACAAGAGTGACTTCAAGGGCTAATTGGCTGGTTTTCTGATCTGATGTCTCTGAGACAGAAAGACTTCCAACTGCACATCAACTCTCCTCACTGTGAGCCTTCCTTGTCAAGTGGTGCCACTACAGTCCTGGATCCTTGGAAGTGGGCCTGAGGTGCTTTGCTCTGGCGGAACTGACGCATCCCCTGCTGCAGAAGCACAACTCACACAGTGCTGCTAGTGCATTGAGAAAATCGACACATCACTTCTACTATGTGGGCTGGAACCGATGCAACCAGATTTGCATTGCTGTTATACCTTGCATCTCAATACCAGCATATCGCCTTTGAAACTGACATTGCAGCATTTTTCTTAGCGCAAGGTCCTCCCATCCCCGTTGACAGCAGCTTTGACAACAACAACGTAACTCACCGTTGCAGCAACAGCGCTTACCGGAACCATCGCAACGCCCGACCGCCCAACGCACCTTTGACGTTGACACTTAGGGAACTTGCACTGCAGCCTCACTGCATCTCGGAACCAACGCATTGCTGCTGTTGGTGGATAAAAGAGACGCATCCTCTCTACTGCGTGGTTTGGAACCAACGCATCGCTCCGCAACCTTGATTCAAGGTACTGCGGTTCAGCGGGCCCAACTGGGCCTCTGTAGCCGATCCGCACTCCATTGCGGTTGGCCTGAATGTTTGGCTTTGGCCCGGTACTGTGTGACCAGTCATCCCCTGTTGGCCATTCTTGCTGCTATGTGCTATTTTTCAGTTTAATCTTTAAAAATTCATAACTTAAGTTCTGCTTACTGGATTTTTGTTGTTTTAGTCTCGACTTATTTATTGAAATACGTTATATTTTTCTGTCTTGGGATGGGCTCCTTTTTGCGTCGTGTTCCACTGTTTTACTGCTTGAAGTGTTGCACAAATACTATACAGATTGCCCCCAGGTTAAGCCTGACTACTCTGTGCCATGCTACCGGGGGCTGAGCACAGGTTAATTTAGGGCCTGCTTGTGCCTTACCCTAACTAGGACTGTGGCTGCTGCTGGGCCAGGGCTCACATCCTAGTCAACAAACAACCCACTTTCTAACATGCCCTATTCCCCAATCAGGAACAAGGTGCAGAACCTGGTGGCAGCTCACCTCCTCACCTTGTAACCCACTCATCTTTTAATTATTTTAGATCTCTGTAACCTTAGGCAAAGTAGGGAGGTGGGTAATGCATTTCTGCCCTCTTTCTTTGACAGAACACACTACTCACACCCATGGATAAGTTGGGGATAGGAAGTACATATTAACACCCATGCCCTTGGGCATGGTAGGAGTAGATGCTTCAAATGGCCTTGCCACTACCCACACCTCCTCTGGTAGTTTATATAAAATCAGCTCCCTCAGCAGCAGTATTTATATCTCACCTCATGTTCGTGATCATTAGGAAAGATTTTTTTTTAAATCAAACCCTATCTTTTAGAACATTGGAGGAGAAGGCAGAGGGGCTGTAGGGGCCGCATGGAACAGATTTGCTTGATAAGGTGGGGTCACACTAAGTGGCAAAAGAGGAAAGTGGGCACACTGCGGTGCAGGAGGACCAATCCATTGGCACACTAAGGGGCTAGAGTTAGTTGGTGACACAAAATGAGGATGCAGGGTAGGAGGAGGGGCTACAGAGGGCGGGGAGCAGGCGAGGTGGCACACGGGGAAGGCTGTTGGGACAAGGAGAGGCTGCAAAGAGACTGGGACAATTAGAGGGGAGGCTGGGATAGACAGAGGGGCTGCAGTGGTTGATGACATTACATAGATGGGTTGTACATTGGTCGTGTGCACACCGAAGAACTGCAGAGCAGGTGGGGGCATTCAGATGGACAGCAGGAGACAGAAGGGCACACGAAGAACCATCAAGAGCAGGGTAGAAGGCACTGAGGCACAAAGGACAATGTGCAACTGACAACTGCAGGGGAGGTCTGAGACAAGCATAGGGACAGCAGCATTGCTGGGGGCACAATTTCCATAATTTGCCAACACATTTAACATCATAAGTCCTCACAACCAAAATAATATAGCAACACACCCACAATCATGCATTCACACAGACAGTGTCAGATGGCAACAAACCCAACATCATACGCCAACACATCCAAGGCAAATCCACAAAATCAACATCCTGCTCCAACACACCAAATGTCATATGTCCACACACCTATCATCATATGACAACTCATCCCCCTTCACACATTTACATACCCAACATCATACACTGACACATCCACCATCATACCTCAGTGCAAGCTATGCACCATCATACACCACTTCACTCACCACCATATTTCCCTACAATCATCATCATATGCTGAAAACTTCCAATGTCATACATCCACCCCACACAAAAGATAGCAAACAAAAACTATGAAATTCCCTAAAAGTTTTAATGTTGAAAGGGAGGTGGGGTTAACTTATGTATTAACAGTGGCTATGCGAAAACAAAAGTCATGAAATTCCTGAATTAAGATGCTGCCTTTACCTTATGTCCCAATTCCATTGTGCTAATACAAACTTATCTCCCACACTCAGCACAAAGCCTTCGCAATTTCACAGCCCTGAATTACTGGGATCTTTCTAGCCTGTCTATTTGTGATTCGCTTCAATACCTTCGGGCTGGAATGCGCTCTAGAAATGCATTATACACACATACATACATACATACATACATACATTATACATACATACATTCTGCTTGTGTTTTACAACACAGATCACTTCTGCATCAACCAGTTGGCCGCTAACACTCTCACACAGGAGCTAAGCCCTTTTTTGGATGTTTGAGGTAGTTTGCGCATAAAACTTCATCACTTTTTTCCCAATGACGGTATTCAAGCCAAATTTGCATCCTTCGTTTCCCAACATCCTGGTGATTTTAAAGGTATCTAAGGTTAATATATTCACACGGAGGCAGCAAAGAAATTGCCAAATAACTAAATGTTGCTTTTAGAGTAAGAATGAAAAACAGTGCTGTGCAAGAAAGCGTGTTTTTTTAAATAAAAATTGTATCAACTAAAGATTGGTTGTGCTAGGATCACCATGTTTCCAGCTTTCAGGAACAAAAAGAGTTGTATTAAAAAAAATGTTTACCACTTTTTTTGCATTTTTCTGACAGGTAGTCCAGTTGTCCTAATTTTTGTGGTTTCAACCTACTTGCATTTTGTGGTGAAAACAGGTGTGAAACTCATGCATGATTTCACAAAGTTAAACCTTTATGAAAATCAGACAAGTATCTAAATTCAGTGATATGGTTAGTAGTGCAGATACCTCAAGATTTGATTTTTCCAAAGAAACTAAGGGCTTGATTTAGAGTTTGGCAGACAGGTTCCTCCTTCACAAACGTGACGGATAACCTGTCCGCCGTATTACGATTCCCATAGTATCTAATGGATTTGTAATAAGATGGATGGGAATGCCGTCACGTTTGTGACGGAGTAAACGTATCCGGCAAACTCTAAATCGGGCACTTATAGATGAAATAAAAAATGAAAGTGGATAGGAAAAAATAGCCATATGTGATAGCTTTTTCATCTGTACATTTTTGTCACTATGGATGATTTACAAAAGCTATTTGGTGTTACATCTGATAGATCCTCCTGGTTACTTGAATTATAGGGCTTGCAGGTTCTTCAAAAACACACACTACCCACAGCCAATAACTGAGCTACAGATTATGGCCCTCATTACAACCCTGGTGGTCAAAGACCGCCAGGGCTGTTTTGGAGGTTGCACCGCCAACAGGCTGACGGTGCAATCTCGGGTATTACGACCGCAGCGGAAGCGCCGCAGTCGTACCGCCGGGACCGGCGGTTTTCCGCCACAGTGGTCCCGACGGATTTAATCCTCCAGGGCAGCGCTCCCATGTTGCGTCCGTCATCCCCGCTGGGCTGGCGGGCGGAAACTCGGTTTCCACCCGCCAGCCCAGCGGGGATGTCGAAATGGCCATCGCGGGAGTGGGGCCGCATTGGCGGCCGCGCGGCAGTTAAAACTTGGCGGGCGTCGGTTGCCGCCCGCCAAAGTTGTAATGAGGGCCTATGTTTTTTCATTGTGTACCAACCATACCACAGTTCATTTGGTAAAATATTACTGAAACATGGGTATGAAAAAAACCTATGTATTTCTAAAATGTACACAAGATGCTGAGTTTAGGAATAGTGTTTATTTATACATCTCTGAGTTTAGGGTTATCCATACTATAAATTATGGGAATTTGTAAAATGTCTTTTTTCTTGCACACTGGCTTACATTTAGAAGCCAAACATGCAGGGAAATTCAATTGGTAGTAACAAATCTTCTACTATTTTGTAATCCATCACATATCTTAATAGAAATGATACCCCACTTGTGCGATTGGGCTTAGCCCCTGTGACACAAAATACCCCACAACGCAACCTGGTGACATCATATTTCACCTAGCAAAATAAATGCTTTTTTTTACCATGAGGCTATCAAAGGAGTTTGGACCCTAGCTCAGCTGTCATGCACTGAAATATACCAAACATTCACATTTTTAAAAGCTAGACACCCAGGGGAGTCCAGGTGTGTGTGACTCATGTGGATTTCATTAATTGTTTTACCCACAAGGTCTTGCAAACCTCAAACCTTTCACAAAAACATACATTTTCCTCACATTTATGTGAGAGAAGGTTCTGTAGGCTGTGTGGGGGGAATCCTACCATCCACTATTCCCACACTTCTCTCAATAAAAGTGGTACCCCACTTGTGTGATTTGGCTTTGTGGCAGAGACACAAATTTCTCCAAAATACAACATGGAGACATCAATAAATGTGAGAGAAAAATGTCCAGTTTGGCGATGTGCTTAACTGGGAATTCTGGGCCCTGGTTCCCCTGCCACCCAGGGAAACTTACCAATCCCATACATTTCTGAAAATTAGACTCCCAGGGAAGTTCAGAGCTGCATGACTTATGTGGATCGGCCAACACTTTTTTTTTTTACCTAGAATACTTTGTAAACCTTAAACTTTGGCTTAAAAGACCATCTTCCTAACATTTCTGTTCAGGAATCTCCAGGGATCCACAAATTTCCTATCACCCAACTATCCTAAATGTCTTCTGATAAAAACACTATCCTACTTGTGTGAGTAAGCCTAGCGTCTGAAACAGAAAACGCAACAAAATGCAACATGGACAGATCATTCTTTTCTATTCAGAATCAACTCTTTTTTTTCAATGTGGTAAGCTGTGGAATTTTGGCTGGGCTCAGTCGCCACCTACGGTAATCCACCCAATTTAGACATTTCTGAGAACTAGACACCTGGGGGAGTCCATGGTGGTGTGGCTTGTGCTGATCTCATGAGGTTTCCTTTAATTCAGAATCCCTTGCAAACCTCAAACATTTCTGTGAGGAAATGTTCATACATCTGCAGGGATCCATAAATTAGCTACCATCAAGTGTTCCAAACATTTCCCAATACAGTTGGAGCCCCACTAGTATGTGTGAACCTATGTCCCAAAGCACAAAAGGCCCAAAAACACAGCGCGGACAAATTTTTCAACTCAAAACCAACCCTTTTTTGCAATGAGGGTAGCTGTGGATTTCGAGACTGGGTGTGAGTGCCACCCAGGGAAGCCTAACAAACCCAGACATTTCTGGAAACTAGACACCTGGGGGAGTCCAGGATGGATGGTGTGTCTTATGCAAATCTCACAAGATTATTTTACCCAGAAGCCAGGGCTAGACAAGTCTTTTATTTCAACCAAGCATTAACCCAGTTAGCTGGCCCCCCTGGAGGCTGTTTTTCTGTGTTAGGGAACCCTCCTGGTGTCTCTGTCACTTTCCCCAGCTCCCCAAGGTTAATTGCATGGAGAAGCTTCAGAAGAGAGAGAAAGACAGAGGGGGGGCAATATGGAGAGAAAGTGATCAGAGATTGAGACGAGAGAGGAGAGAAGGAGAGAGAAAGAATGGATAGAGGGAAAGAGAGATTGCATGAGGGAGCAGATGAAGGGAGCAGAGCTGGTTTCAGCATTTTTGCTTTGGTTCACCAGTCCGGCCCAGCTAAACACACACATTCTCTTCATGTTTCGGTGAGGTAAAGTTCCAGAATCTGCATGGATCCACAAATGTCTTACTACCCTGCTTTCCCACACATCTCTTAATAAAAACGGAACCCTGCTTGTGTGGGTAGGCCTAGATTTGTTTTGGGTATGGTTTGTTTCTCTTGATGGCAGCCAACCGTGGGCCCAAATACTGCAACTACCCCTATTGTTGATGTCGCCATGTTGCATTTTTGGGACTTTTTTCCCTAAAGGCAATATGCTGAGCCAAACAATTGGGTAGTGTTTTTATTTGGAAACATGTGGGAACCGTGGGTGGTAGGAAATTTGTATAGACTCACTCCAAGGCACAGAAGCTTGTGTGGGTAGGTGTGGGTTTGGTCTGTTTCTCTGGATGGCAGTCATCCCTTTGCCCAAATACCGCAGCTACCCCTATTGTCGGTGTCTCCACATTGCGTTTTTTGGACTTTTTTCCCATGGGCAATATGCTGAGCAAAACAACAGGGTAGAGCTTTGTTTTTGGAATCCTGTGGGAACTGTGAGTGGTATGGAATGTATTTAGTCTCAAAACAAGGCAAAGAAGAAAAACACGGCGAAATTTAAAAAAAAAAAAACATGGCAGAGGGATATAAGGGTTTCACCAGTATGTCACACCAACGTTGATAATATGCCAGGTTCATACACTTATGGTATATTTTCTATGGGAGGATGGGTAAGTATCACATTGCATATGTACAATAAAAGCAAATAGCCCAGCTGCTATGAATTTCTTATAACTCAGAGGGTTTCGCCTTTGTTGCGACTTCGCCCTCCTAAAAAAAGTCATTCAGCATTCTCGGTCTCTCGCAGGAAGAACCGTCAGATTTGCATTTATGCCGCACGTTGTATTTTTCC
This sequence comes from Pleurodeles waltl, assembly GCF_031143425.1. Taxonomy (NCBI): domain Eukaryota; kingdom Metazoa; phylum Chordata; class Amphibia; order Caudata; family Salamandridae; genus Pleurodeles; species Pleurodeles waltl. The sequence goes on along the minus strand of NC_090446.1, from coordinate 388,111,280 downwards.
ACGGATGCTAATGAAAACTATTTCCATGTATTTGGTGTAATTGCCTGTGTATGTTTGACGCAATTGTGCATTCCAAACATAATAAGCAAGAAAATCTCTGCCTCGGTCTATTTCTGCTTTAAAGTGGGACAACATGCAGCGCCACAGACTGTGCTCTACCTTAACACGAACAGAACACCCAGCCGCGCGCAGCCTCTGCCGGGCTCTGCCATTGGCCAGGCTCTGCTGACACGCCGTATTGTGTCTGCCTGTTACTAGGGTTTTTTTCTGCTTGCTTGTAGAAGTGCTGTCTATGGAAAATCAATGTGCACAATCTAACAGAGAGGCGGCGTTCTGCCCTGGCTAGTGCTGAAACGAAATACAGACATCTCAAGCCTACAGCCCCTCGAGCATTATTAGTCTCCTCATTGGAACACAGTCTCTTCATGAGGAGGTCTCTCTCGTTGGACGGCGGCCTCTTCCTGCTTTTCTTGCAGGACAATCTCACAACTAGTGAGCGAGTATCTCCGACAGCCTTGCTCACAAGGAGTGAGTTTGTCGTAGGGCGATCTTGTCATTAAGGAGCGAGCCACTAGTATAACGTCTTCATTGAAAATACAATCTCACTCGATAGGCGGTGAGTCTCATGTTGAGGCGTCTCTTTATAAGAAAGGCTAACTCGTCGATATTGCGTCTCTCTCTCTCTCGCTCGCTTTTTTATGGCCTCATTAGGGGTGAGTTACTCGCTGGAGTTCAGTTCGCTCACTTGGAGGGGGTTTCCCCCTTTCTAACAGCTACTCTCATTTGGATAATATCTGTTATTGTATCTCAGTTTCCCTCATTATGAGTGCATTTCACGATTGTGAATAATCTCTCATTAGGAGTGTGTTTCTGATAGGAAGACATCCAGCCGTTAGGAGCATTTTAGAACTAACTTTTTGTTGCATTTTCCTGAGTTTCGTGATGGACAGTCTCCATTATTAAGAGTGAGTTTTTGTTGCAGTCCAGATCACTCATAAGGAATGGGCTTGAGAGAGCTTCTCACTGGTGGCAATCTGTCACTCATTAGGACTAAGTTTCTCTTTGGCGTTTACTCTAATTCATGTGCTGGAATGAATTTCTATCTTTAGTGGGGTCTCACTCATTAGTAGTGTTTTTCTCTGAGGACAGTCTCACTCATTAGGATTGAACTGTAGTGAGCTTATGCTCAAGGAGAGTTTCACTCATTAGGAATGGGCTTCTCCTTGGAAGACAGCCTGGAGTGCCTTGGGTGTGTTTCTACCTCTAGGTGATACATCAGTAGTGAGTTTCTGGTGGGAAGACAGCCTTCCTCATTATGAGTGCACTGGAGTGAGTTTCCAGCAGGGGGAAAATGTCACCCATTAGAAGTAAATGGTTCATTGTATGACAGTGAGCACTCATTTGGAATTGGCTATATTACAGGCTGAGGTACAGCGGCAGTCACCATGATGCCACTGGAAACAAGAAAATGCCTTTGGTTGAGTAATCTTCTTTAAGCCCACTGGTGGAGTGGGGTTCAAGCTTGTCATTTTTTAAAAAATGGAATGATTTCTTCTGTGTTCAACTAAAAAATGTCCTCTGTGTTTATAAAGCGCAGCTACTCATTGGTAAGGGTTTCAGGGCGCTGAGGGGGTTAGTCCTCTGAGCTTCAGTTGAAGAGCCAGGTTTTAAGGTCCTTCCTGAAACTGATGCAGCGATGGTGCCTGCCTGAGGTGCAGTGGCAGGGTGCCCTCACCCCAACGCAGATCAGTGGAAATTACAAACAAGTGTTACCAAAGCCATTAGGTCTAGCTTACATTTTGAGTCCTAACTAAGGTATATTAAAAAAAAAATGCTGGATTTAAAAAAATAAAAGCAAGACATGATTGTGTCCTCTATACAATGCATCTATGAGAAAAAGATTTGTGTGATAAGTAAATGCACCTTGAAGATGTAGTAATCACTTCCTAAGAAGAGGATTAATACGCCAGACAACCAATAGAACGAGGTGGGAAAGACGCCAGACAACCAATAGAACGAGGTGAGAGAGAATTACTCCTCTGGTTGAAGTCAAAGTCCTTTGCGTCCATATATGTCCTGCAGACAGTTGTTCTATCGAGCCGGCCCAAACACATACTGCTCACAAACCAAAATATCTCATCTAACTGGTGTCCCACTTTTCGGATATTACTAAGTAAGTGTGATGATATTAGAGTGATTACCTTGATTAACCACTTACATTGAACAATAATAAATTGTTCTTCTGTAGTGCTACGTATTCGATTTTTTAGCAGTTTAAATAATAACGTGTAAATATAAACCAAGTGAAAATTACGGCGCCCGAAGAATGAAAGTCAGAGTCAGTCATATTGGAGTAATAACACGTGAACTAATAGCAAAATGCAACGTACCACAATTGGAGCCGAGGTGCTGGGAACTTGACAGAATTTTCTAATTTGCAGTTTTAGGATTCCTTATTTCAAAGTGCTGCTCGGCACCAACCTGAAATGCCGATTAATAAAGTGGGAGGATATAGAAAAAGAGAAATGATTAAAGGAACCAAGCACACAGAAACGTCTGAGAGTTAAGACAAAAAAAATTGAGGGATTAAAAAAGGGGGGAAGGGAAAGAGCGACAGACTGAAGAATGGAAAAGGAAGATAGAAGGAAAGACGAAGAGTGAAGAGAAATAATGGAATGCTAATGAATAGAGAAAGAGTGTGTGTTTGGTATAGAAGAATAGAGAAAATGAGTGGGATCCAAATTTGACTGTGCTGCCGAAATAGAAAGAGAAAAAAATGTTGGGAAAAATAAATTGAAAAAAATATAAAAAAGCCGAGTGAGGAAAGAGTGGGATATAGAAAATTAAACGAACAGCGAAAGGAAAACAACAAAAATAAGGAGCGAGAAATAGAAAGAGGGTAGATGAACGAGAACTAGAGGAAGGGAGGGCTGCGAGGGGGAATAGAGCGAGAAATATATAGAGCGAGAAACAGAGAGGGTGAAGGGGAGCGCGCACGCCTCAGCGCTATCTCTTTCTGCACAGAGACGTCCCTCGGATTGATGCTCAGGAGCTGAAGGATCCCAGGGTGGAGGAGGCTGCCGGACGGGAGCTAGGGGCAGACAGTAAGGGTCGCTGCCTGCGCCGCGCTGGTGCTGGAAGGGGCTGCAGCGACGGGGCGGCGGAAGGCGCTTCTGCTGGCAGCACCGCTTGTGGACACGGCAGCTGGAAGCACCGGGCGGCGCGGGGCCTCACCTGCCCGGGATGTGAGGCCCTCGCCATCCATGCTGAGAGCGGGGAGAGATGGCCGAGGCTGGGCAGGAGCGGGGCCGGAGGCGGCAGGCCGGTGGCGCCGGGCTCTGCTGCCTGCAGGTCTGCCTCTGGGTCATGTCCGTGTGCGGGGAGGAGAGGACCTTCATCGTGGAGGTAGGTCACCGCTGGCCTCTGGCGGGGGAGTTTAGGGGCTGGGGGAGAGGGGTGACGGAACAAGTGCGCACTGGGGCAGAACAGGTACACCAAGAGAGCCCCGTCCGGATTTATTGGATAAGGTAGGCACTCGCGGGAGAAAAGCAACATAAACAAGGGGGATGGGGGCGTTGAGGGGTAGTTCAGTCGTATACGAAGAAATACAAAATACTGGCGTTCGCGACAGGACAATGAGAATGCCAATTCTGGCCTCGAAGGCACAGGGAAAATGTAAATAGTGATGCCCAGGGTAACACGAACAAGGATGCATGAAGCACTGTAAGCACAGCCCTTCGCAGGGATTTACAGGGCAGCCTGGGCGCTCTTCGTACACAGGAGCAGTACAGTTCAAGTGTTCTGACCTGACCCACGTATATCTGGCCATCCACAGGCCAATCCAAGCACACGCGTACACAGTACACTACATTGCATGCACAGTGACACACAGGACAGTACGGGTTTAATAACATTACGCGGGATACTGTGAGGACAGCAATACCCAAGGCACTGTGAACAACTAAACATGGGCGTATGTAAACAAAGGACTGGCACCGCAACGTAAGCACGGGCGTACGTGGCATAAAAAGTACAGAATGAGCCTCGGCAATTTAAGCACTGGAGTTCACGTGGCAATACAAGCACAGGTTAGATAGAGCAATGCAAGCACCAATGGCGTAACGAAACTTGAGCCCCCCTCCCCTTGCACAGTTCGTGCAGGGGCCTCCTCGGTACTCAAGCAGGAGCTCTGAGGCCAGAGTTCTTTTCAGATAGCACCCCACTGGGGGCTCGCCCTCTCCCCACCGCACCGCGGGGGCTGCAGGGGCCTTTGTTACGCCACTGGCAAGGAGTGACCAATGTAATTCAAGCTTCGAGATATACTGAGCAAAACAAGCACAGTGAAATGCACCGAAATACGCTATGTCGGGGGCAGAGGAAGTACTGCAAACATGGGAGAAAACAAGCACAGGCACAGACATGGCGAACGAGCTGCGGCTCTCGCTCACAACAGCGAGCATAGAGGGCATATAAAAAACTTGGCGAGAAAGGGCAAATCAAGTAAAGAAGTGGTAACAAAGCAACATAGTGCAGTGCGAGCACATTGTTGAATTGCTCAAACCAGAGAACAAGAAGGGCGCACAGAATAGCTTCAGCACAGAGAACACTAGCACAAGGAAAACATTGCCCCAGTAAGCAGAAGTGAAGATCAAGTACATGGGTGTGTGGTAGAATAAAGCACTGCACGTCATACATTGCATAAGTGCATACTCAGCAAGGTCATACTTTCCACAATAAAAAACAAAACACAGGCCTGTAAGTGTTACACAGCCCTGACATAGCATACAGCCTGCCATCTCTGAGCGAAGAACAATAGTAGCAGGAGACTGGGTCTATCATGCATGCCTCGAAATCTTCGAAACTGCCATTCAGGCAAAAGATCAGAGGAGTACAACCAGAGGGACAGAGATAGTGCAACTGAGGTGTTGGGTGACATTTGTTTCATGCCTGCTATTAATATGTATTCAGTGTTGCATTCACCCTGATGGCTCGCTGGTCCTTTCTTTATGCCGGACTCACCCAGCAGACTTGGTTGCACCAGCTTGGATGAAACAATCTCCATGACTTACAACACAGCACAGTCGTGTGTTGACTAGAAAAAGGTCCTATTGATCCTATTGCCTGTGTCCGCGATCTGCAAGTGTTTAGCCTTTCTCAGCTGTCAGGCCTGCAGAACACCAGAGCACATCAGCGCTAGCTGTAAGCAGTCGTCTTGGCATTTGTTGGTTCATCAATGCATTGAGGAGCATTTGTGCATGGATGATTTGATACGTAGCATAGCCTGTGGACCTCTTCCATGTTTCAGGCCTTCTGTGTCAAGAGCAGTGGTTGACTGGACTCGATAATTCCAGAGCTTTAGGTACCTATTGCCCTGTCTCCACCCTCATGTTTCATCAGGAGCAGTTTTCTGGGTTCAATATGCCTAGCATTCATTGTGTTGAAACCACAGTATTCAGCGTTCTACCACTACTACTGTGGTGGACACCACCATGTTGGTAATGTACGTCACAAGGTCCTGACCCAGAATAACTGTTGTCAGTTACAGGTGGAAGTAGACACATCCCAAGAGGCCAGCCAGTGCTTCCTATTCCATTTGGGATTAGAGCTGTTCAGGAGTGGTAGATTGAATGAGTGGTCCTCAGCTATACACTACTATCATCGCTGTCCTTAAGTTGGCAATTTGTATGAGGGTTGTGCCATTGCCAACTCTCCTGGCATTCATGATGCGTTTATTTGAGTTCTGTGGATGAATGTTTGAAGGCACTGCATTCTCAATGAGGGGATTCTTCAAGGTTTTGAAAGCCCATTGTGTGGTCATCTCTGCTACAGTTTTTGGCACAGGTGTGATTTTGGGAGCGAAGATGTATTTAAAGAATGTTGTGTATCAGAGCATTGACACTCATTTTTCTTCCTTCAGCATCAGTTTGGCTACTTTTTGATTAGAGAACCCTGGAAGGGGTCATGTGTTGTGTTACAGTTCTGTTATTGTGAAGAAGAATGTGCTGTTGCTGGTGCCAGTGACACTTTGGTTTCCTTATATGGTTCGGAAAGATTTCGGAGCTACTTCTGAGGTACTTACACCAGTTCAGACCTAGGCATTGAACGTTGCAATGTGGCCTGGGACTGAGTCCATTTCCATCAAATCAGATCCTGTTGTGAGATGCAGCTTGCAATATACACGGTTGTGATGGCGGAGACATGTATTTCACATTCACTTGATTGGTGGCCATGCCGCAAATGTAGATATGACTTGATCTTGTCCCGTGTTTTAGGTTTTATAATGGCACATTTTGGAAATAAACAAGGCTGCCAGCAGAACTCTTATTCTTATTCAAATAGGTAATAGTTTTGGATTCGATTATTTACAATCTTATTTTTGAAGTTGCCAGTTCCTCATGGATGGAATGCCCTGGCACACGGCACTCACAATAGCTGCATGGCTCTATAATAATAACAATAACTATTCTTGAACATAGTTACCCACAAAACACACAAATCATTCACAACAACATAGAAATGTTAAAGAAGCAGTTAATTGTGACTATATTTTGAATCGGATAAACCCACAAAATACAAACAACTGAAAAACAACATAAATAATTAAGAATTATAATGTGTTATTAATACTCGAAAATATAATTAGTATAGCAATGCGTTTTGTTACGATGCAGCGTGAGTGGGGAATTTATTTGACATTTCGATCCCGATGGTTTCCTTAGACAGGGTCACCTTCGGGACATTTGTCTATAAGTCACTTAAATAAAGCATCCTATAGAGCTGTTCAGTTGTTTTTTCTGTGTGATAAGAGTACATATGGTCCTGGAATACATTCTAAATTATTCTACACCAGATCCCCCATGTGTTCTTTGCCTTGGACCCTAACATTGCTCCATTATTGGTATATGCTTCACCTAACTCCGTACAATTTGTGGTCATACTTGGGTGTCTCCTTGATGAGCAATTCTCTAGGTTGCTTTTTGACGTGCTTTTAGACACATATCTGATTATGACAATGCTTAAGTAAACCATTTGAGTCGAAATGTTGACAAATTTGATTTTTTCGCAACATAAACTATATTTTCCCCAAAATTATGCACATGTATAAGCACTGTATGGCTTCTGTGGAATAACCATTTGTACTGCACGGTTAAGGCAGCCTATTGTTGATTTCAAAGTTGCTATTTTTCTTGTTGTATATACATTTTTTGGCACCTTACTTGCACTGCACTGTTACAAGACCTACTGTGCTGCTATACTAATTACGTGCAATTTAGCAGAATGGTTACGAGGAACGTAACCACCCACAGTAAATCTACTCGATTTAGAACCGCAAGGAAAAGTATCAATGCAAATTCTGCCCCTCTACTGACAGATTATTCCTACACCACTTCCAGAAATACAAGACGAATCATATTAACCCACAATCAAATGCTTCTCCTGTCTCTATCAACTTCCACACCTGCACTACCCTTTAACCATGCTAAATCATATTGCCTTCCTATGCGCCTATATACACTCTCTTCATAGGGCATGGCATCGCCTTTAATTCATCCTAATCCTCCTCTCACCTCAACTACTCCTCACACAAACTACTCATTTGCGTTGATTCTCTTCTCTATCCCCTTTAATTTAGTTAGTCACCCACTTTATCGCTCACTCAGCTCATGAAAACTAAGCCAACTATCCAAAAAAGAAGCTAAAGTAAGGCTTCTATCGGATTGTCTTTATAACACAAGAATAAAAGTTGCTAATTTCAAGCCTGTTGTGAAAGCACTCAGAAACTAAACAAATGACCAACCACTCACCCTTGTTTTCTTCAGACTAGCGTGCTACTCGCAGAAAATGTGCTGACAAAGTGCTTCAAAGCCTTCTCAATCCTACAAAGCGCTTCATAAATTATAATTACTGTACCGAAGCTTCAATGTTAGCCTGTATTTATATCGACTCCAAAATGCCAACTACCAACATTTAGTAAATAGATATTTCGTTCAGAATAGAAAATGTACACTTCCATTAATACTGACTATGTTTGTAGTCCGTATTGTTGAGTTGTTTTGCTGCTCCTGTCTACAACATGGCACACGTACCTCACACACTCTACCATCAACTGGTAATTAGTACAAGTTGAATGCCCAACTGGTAATTCCTACCAGTTGAATGGCATTGGTAACTCTTTTCCGTTTAAGAGCAATGTCCCTCGTTGCGAGCTCACGTGACTCAACAGAAAGACTATCCTTGAAGTACAAGAACTCCTCCAGCCGAAGCCACTCATCAGCCAAACGTGATCCAACAATGAAGAAAGCATTGAGATTGCTCAGGCCAGGCTGAGAGCGCTTGACCTCATTCCGTACGTCACACAGTGAGAAACCCATTCGGTCATCGCTCCATACAATTTACAATGTATGCACTTATCCAGCCGATGCAAGCAAATCGCAACATCCATGGATCGTCCAAATGTAAATAAAAAGGCACACTCTAGGGCACGCACAGATCAAACGATGGACGCACCCTTTCAAAGCAGAAGCTGCTTACAAACACAATACAACATTTCGAGGCAGGCATTCCGATGTGTTGGAGAACTGGTCCTATTGTTATTTATGAAGCGTGGTTTCAATAAGTACAACACATCTGTTCGAAAGGTGTCTTCAAAGCAGGGGAATATACTTCATAATTTTGTTTTCGAAGTACTCGGTGCCCTCTGTCCAGCGTACTGAAATGTGCTGTGTCTGCTCGGGACGGGGTTCCTTGGGATGCCTGCGTTGTTTTAAATCGTCTTTAAAGCTTTGGGCATCCAAGGGTGAGATCGTGATTTGTGTTTTGACGAAAATACCGTTACTTTAAAGAACGACCGCGGCTGAAATTAGCGCACATGGACCATTTGCTGAAATGCTTGATCTGCAGGCAGATTGAGATTAGAATACATCGATGTTGGGTGGGGCGTCTTCTTCCGGTGAAGAGGGAGTCAATGCTTCCAAAAATAGCAGCAGCCCCGTGTACAGGAAGCAGTTCGGGGAGCAGCGCTGCGGGGTCGCGGAGGCCCCCCAGGGCACCGTAGGACCAGTGAGGTGCACCCCATGCCCCCGAACATTGCGTCATTCGGTGCACGCCTGGCACATTGTTTTGGAGACATTGTATCATAGAACCGGAAGTAGCGTCTCTCCTGCTCCCACTCCTCTCTGCACCGCAACAAAGGGTCCGAGCTATGGCTGCTCAGCCACGAGGGGCGTTTATCTGCTTCTCGAGCGTACAGTTACAGGGGTCGAGTAGAACTACTATTAACGGACCATGTCTAAACATTGAGTTGTACATCTCTTAAAATCTTGCTGCGTGCACGAGTATCTTGGCCGCTCTGCGTATTCTCCACGCCATATTCCTCGATTCAGTGAATATCTTTTTTAGTGGGGACGAGAGGGAAAGGATGGGGCGTTTAGGAATGAAGGGGTCTGTTGCTGTGTACCCGCGTGCTGCTTCTTCAGTGCAAGTAACATCTCCCAGGTGTGTGTATGGTAACAAGAGGGGTCTAGGGTCGTCTTAAAGACGCTTTTCAAGCGCTTTCTTGTTTTTGCCTATGTTCCTTGTGTGAATTCCAGTTTCACAACACTTCATCTTTTGCTCATTTCCTAGTGTGCAACCCAATGAGTAACCACAATAATAAAAAATAAAAAATCGATGTTTCCATGTTGACTGACATTGCACTTCCCTTATACTTAACAATGTCTGCCACTCTGCCACTACACCAATGAACACCACCATTACTTTAGCATGATGAGCACAGGACAGATGACAGCATATTGGCAGACACATGGCGCACTTTGAGTTCTGCTACATAATGTAGATCGGTTTGCAACCTGAAATTTACAGGTCCGGAACCCATCATCGTCCTTTCCATGGTGACAAACTAGGATACACTGAAATGAACAACAGTTAACCCTTTTTTATTAAGCACCAAGGGACCGTTCAGTTTATGATGTAAAGGTTATAAATGTTTGGTCGATGCTGCAACGCAAATCCATCGACTGAGGTAAAAGAGGCCCTGAAATTTGCTGTCACATATGTGGGATGTTCTCTAAGCCAACTGATTAAGGGTTACCCTGCACAAAGTACACCAGTGCTATCTTATGGTTGCCAGGTAGCATATGTTAAATTGAGATAGCTATTGTAATACTTTCCTTGGAAGCATCTTCTTGGGCTAACTTAGGGAACCAAGTTAAGGCCATCAGGCTTGAGCATTTCCCGTTAGACTGTCTCGATGGCTGTCTATGGAAAGACTTGTCAAGTACATGCATACAATTCAAAATGCACTAAGTTCTGATCCTCAAACAATGAATACATACTTTGTGAGTAAAAAAGAAATTTTATGATGAGGCTGTCACCAGGTCAATTTAAAATCCATTGTTAAGAAACAGACGAAGAACGATCCTTACTAACTGATTTTAATCACGTGTCTAGCAAACCCAAATGTCCTCATTTCATCATTTAATAGTGCTGGACACTAAACCGTTATGTATGATTATCTTTTATCCTCAACATTCAATAAAATTCTCAGGCATATGGATCCGATCGATACCTGAAACTTATTGGGTGAAAAATGCCGGATAAATATTGAGACATGCAGATTTGGATGCACGAAATACCAGAATCTGCATGTTATTCACTATTTAAGGGTCAAACTCCTAACTGGAAGTTACTTATGGACCCAATAAAATTTGACGCTGTGGAGTTGGATTTTGTCTGGTTCTATAACATTTCAGCTTATTCACTGGGCCACTTGTAATGAGGGCCATGATGTTTTCTTGCAGCGAGGTCTAGAGCCTGATGTGCATTTTTTAAATATCTGTTTATTGCATTTTTGATAAACAGAAAAAAACATAGTAAACATGAAACATGTAACTAATAATATCCCAGCTGCATGGTGTTCAATTGTTGTACGAAAGTCTATGGCCCTCATTACAACCCTGGCGGTCCAAGACCGCCAGGGGTGTTTTGGCTGAAGCACCGCCAACAGGCTGGCGGTGCTTCAGAGGGGATTACGACCGCGGTGGTAGCGCTGCGGTCGCACCGCCTGGGTCGGCGTTTTCCCGCCACATTTGCCCCGGCGGTGATAATCCGCCAGGGCAGCGCTGCTTGGGATTACGAGTCCCCCTACCACCAGCCTTTTCCTGGAGGTTTGAACTGCCAGGAAAAGGCTGGCGGTACGGGGAGTCGCGGGCCCCTGTTGTGGCCCACATCCCCGCTGGGCCGGCTCAGCGGGGTTGTCCTTATGGGCACCGCAGGAGTGCGGCTGCATTGGCGGCCGCACGGTGGTTACCGCCCACCAATGTTGTAATGCCCCCCTATATGTCTATTGCATAGGTTTGGTGGCTTTTAAATGTCATCTCCCACCTTCTGCCATGGCCTGTTTGCATTTTTCAGAATGGATCTTCATCGCATTCCATGTTGTTGTGCAGCGCTCGGGCAGTCTGGTCAGGTCTACAAATTCGGACATTGCCCCATTATACTTCATCCCTTCCCTGCCAAGAGCCCCATATCTTAGCCAATCTGCGGCAGCAGCTCCTAGCAGCTCCTGGCTTTTTAGATTAGTTCCTTAGCCTTTTGAGACCAGTCCATGATGTGCAGACATCTGGTTGTAAAATATCAGTTGCAAATTTCGACCAGTGTGGACATTCCCCAACAAGCTTATTTTTTAATTCACAAAGGGGAAGAGATCCATGGAATCCTGTGGAATAATTTACCACCCCAAATTGGTAGTCAGTAATTTTTCAATGTTTTGCACCTGGATTACGGTTGCAAAACACTGAGACTCCTACCGATTTGCGGTTTGAAAGGGATGACTACAACACGCCTTTTCGAAATTGTGAAGTCGGTAAAAGTTTCATACGTAGTAAAAACCTAGTCTGGGGCTACAAATGCAATTATTTTGTGAATCGCAGCGTTTGCAACCACAAAATAGGTTTGCACATCAGGCCTCTATGTAGTAAATAGCTGTCTTGCAAGTTTTGAAACATAGAGGAAGACAAGTTGATTTTTTAAGGAATCCTAAAAGAGTACTTACATTTTGTTTTGTCATTTTTATCAACATTTAAATTAACAGTTCTGTACATTATGGTTTGCATTAGACTTAAATGTATTTATAAAATCAATTACTGCAATGCAATCCTGTGGAATAATAACTTGTTTAAATAGGATGACTTATAATGGCCGAAAAAGCAGGATGGAAGAAAACATCACAGAAATCAAACAAAATTGGCTAACCTTATCACACTTTGGTCTAAATTTACTAGGGGTTGCACAGGCTATTGTACAGCTCAAGTTTTCACTGAGCCAGCTGGATTTTAATAGTAATAAATGAACACAATACTTTGGCTCGCCTTGTGACACACAAGGGACTTCGCAAAACTTCAGAAACAAAACCACTTGACGATGATATTGAAGGATTGATAGTCATAGCATGATATTCCCGAGCGTAGAATTATAAAATGGGAAAGGTTTTAGCAACTTTCTCTTTTCTCGGTCTAGTTCAAACCCATATGTCACATAGTAAAAATGTCCAAACAGTGACTCTCATTTTTAGGTCGTGTGCAAGCACTATGATTTTTTTTTTTTAAAGATCTCTTTTATTGCTTTATAATTGCATGAACGCATACAAAAACAAAATAACTTCCCATCTTTTTGTAACTCCCCGTCCCCCTCCCTCTCCCCTTTCGCACTTCCCATCAATTATACAGAGGTATTTGTTCGGTTCACAAATGAATCACTTATTTGGTCTCTTGTACGATCTTCAACAGGAATGTCTTGAACAATTATACATGATCTGTTTCTGGTAAATCTGCCTCTGCATCAGAGTTAGAAGTGTCAGGTGTTCTAAAATTCTCGAGTATCATGTTCCAGTGCTGAGCATTGTCTCTAGTTCCTAGGCCCCTGAGTGTTTCCCTTAGTAATACTGTCCCTTCAGTTTCCGCCCACTTGATTAATACATTTCTCCAACGATTTATCTGTGGTCCCTTCGGATCTTTCCAGTGTGAAGTTATTTCTCTCCTTGCAAGTATCAAAGCCAGGTCTATGAATCTGTTTGTGATTTTATGCTTGCTGGGGCGAGGGAAATCTCCCAAAACCGCCACCATGGCTGATCGGGATAATTTTCTGCCCGTGCAAGTGGAGAGTGCTTCAAATATCCCCATCCAGTAGTCCCCGATTAGTGGGCAACTCCAGAGCATGTGCAGCAACCCTGCTGCTAGTTCTGCACATCGGGGGCAGCTGGCATTTTCTACACCATGAATCTTTGATATCATATAGGGGGTTAAGTAAGCTCTGTGATAAACATATATGTTTATTAATTTAAACCTGGCATTTCTGGAAACTGTATATATGTGTGTGGTTATTCTGGTCCACTGTGTGTCATCTATTGTAACATCCAGTTCCCCCTGCCATTTGGTCTTAAGTTTATTTAAGGGAAGACATATGCTGGTTAGTAGAGATGTATATATCCCTGAAATCAACTTCCCTTGGTCTCCTATAGTGCATATTTGGTCACAGGTGTTATGTCTGGGGGGCTCCTCTAGTCCTGTACCCCACTGTCTACGAAGAGTCCTAGCAATTGCGTTAAAGGTTAGGAACAGCCCTGGTGGTATCTGGAACCTTTCCTGCAGTTCTGCATAAGTGCACAGTTTCCCGTTATTATATAGAGCCCCTATGGTGTCGATCTGAAGTGCCATGAATTGGATGATACCCCTTATTACATGATTACCTGTGACGGTTCCTATACAGATCAGGGGAGCCTCTGGCGAGTACGGTGTTCTGGTGTGTGTTCGTTTTAGGTATTGTTCCCAGCAGTGACGTGATGCTTCCCATTCTATCGGAAGTGTTTTATTCTGTTTCTTGGGGTTTAGTAGAATGCCCAGAATTCTATCACGGGGGCAGTGGAGAGGGGTTCTCAGTGCTTCCCCCACTGGGGGTGCTCTGATGAATGGCGCCAGCCATTGGAGTTGGCTCGCCCAATAGTATAATTCAAAGTCAGGAACAGCCAAACCACCCTCTGCTGTTGTTCTCTGGAGGGTGCGCAATGCTATCCTTTGTCTGCTGGTTCCCCATATAAATCCTGTAATCAAGGACAAAATTGTTTTAAATACCACCCTCGGTATAATGAGTGGGATGGTTGCAAAATAATATAACATTCTAGGTAACACTATCACCTTAATCAGTGCAACTCTCCCAGTAACCGCTAGCGGGAGTGTCTGCCAGAATATCATGCTGTTTTTGTTACTCCTAATTGTGTTCTGAATGTTCCCTTCTAGTAAATCCTCAGCGGAGTGATAGATATTGACCCCTAAATATTTGAATGTGGACGGGGACCACGGAAGACCCCGATTGTCCATTGGTTCTTCGATACCCCTAGCAGCTGGAAAAATGGACGACTTCCCCCAGTTTATCCGGAGTCCAGATGCGGCTCCAAAGTTGTCTAACATTGTCATTGCTCCTGGTAGATCGGTCTCTGCGTTCCGGAGGAAGAGTAACATGTCATCCGCATAGAGAGCAATATGATGCGTCCAAGCATTGATATAATGCCTTCGTAGAAGTGTGCAAGCACTATGATGTGTTGTAATCTATTTGGGCTTTTAACCACGCCCACCTCACGCCCATCACTATCACTTGCCTTTCAAAAATCTCTTGTTACCATTGGTTAATGCTTTACGTTTGTCCCTCCTTAGGGCAGGTTTGTTACTGTCTTGGCCATCGACCCTGTTACATGGATAATTGCACTTTTGCTGATACTTTTGACTGGGAGCAAACTCCTTTTTCCTTTTGTGTCCCTCCTTTGGTCTCATGGTGGCCGTGGCGCTTTGAATCGGCTCACTTATGTCAACTGTTTTACTTTTTATTTCCAATTTAAGTGCCAAGAAAAGTCCAGTAAGGGATTTACAATGCTAATAGCTCTACAAATACGAGACCCATTGCATTGCAAATGCTTGTTATAGTTCTGTTAATCTGCGAGGCAGCCCAGTGGGTTGAGTGCCTGCTTTAGCTAACTTTGCGTGACTATCAAGTCACAGGTTACAATTCCTACAGTGGGCGTTCAGCATTTCATCTTTCTGAGGTTGTTAAAATTAGTGCCATTAAATTGCTCAATAATGTTAAGCTTTTTCATAAGCATTCAGTGTGATCTGAAAAAAAAAACTGTTGTTTGACAGACAACTCCAAATTGACTTGCTGCACAAAGTGCAGCCAAGGTTTTTCTTCTCTTACCACTTGACAGAAAATAACCTGCTAGAACTCTGGAAATGCTTGTACACTCCCAAAAGATGCATGTAAACTCTGGCCTCGATTTCGGGTGCCTCGTAAAAAATCGACAGCCTTCAAAACCACTGTTTGAATGGGTATTGGAATTATAAGCTTGCTAGCTAAATCTGACAGTTTGATTTTTTCCCTCGATGAATTTTGAAAGGTCTCCTTTGCCGAAAGTTTGGTGGGTGAAAAATGCCCAGTAAATACAAGGACATGCAAAGTTTGGTGTGATACGCTCTGAACTCTCTGTGCGGTTTCCCATTCCAATTACCCTGGGGAACTCGTAGGTGGTGTTTTTTTTATCTGATCTGATGGATAACTACCCCCATGGTAGAGTTAGTTTTTGGGCCCCATAAATAACACCTAAATACCGTGGGACTCGTAATCATGGCCAAAATATTTTTAGCATTTCTTGAATTGATGGCATCTCTTGACAGGTTGACAACTCAATTTTGGTAAAAAATCTGAAACCAGGCTATAGACTGACTTAATTTCTTTCTTCAGCTCAATCACAAAATAAGTTTTTATATCTTTTGAACCTACTTTATCCAAACTACACCTTAGGTACCAAAGGGGTTGCTATCCCCTTTGCTTTTATTTGACATTTGTTTAATTACTGATACTGGGCTCCCAGAGGCCTCTCTGGTAACATTTATAAAACTTCTCCTTTCCGTAGCTCTGCTCACCCTCCAGAGTGTTTGCCTTTGCTGAGAAATAGCATGCGTGTATTTCCCTTAACCCGGTCTGCTACTAACCAAACGGGGCAATAACTGGCTCCCAGGCATTGCCCTGTGGTGAGGAAGTAAACCCTCCTATAACTAGAGCGCTTTTCAAGCAATCCTTTTAATTAACATATTTATGAATTACTTGTCTTTCAAACAGGGACAATGAAGACTTGAATGTTTTAATCTGGTGGGCCCCAGGCTTGCTAAAATGGTTGAAGCTCAGTGGGTTACTCCTTGAGCCCAGTTGTATTTTCTGGGGCCAGGGTTTTATATCAGGACATGACATAATGCCCTTCCCTTTGTCCTTCCCTGCTAACTTAGGAGGCATTTGGCTGCCAGACAACACTGTTCATGAATCCAGAGCCCTTATTTGTATGCACTGCACTGAGCAAGACACCGGGAAGTGCAGGCTTGCTAACGTTTCAAAATATTTTAAAGTGTGGGGTGGGGGCGAGGCTTTGGAGGAGGCAGGGTTTTGTGCCGAACACAGCCAGAGCACTTTAGCTCACTACCTCCCTCTACCCTAACCAAAAAGAAGCTGTTGAGACTATTGCCAGTGTCCTGTGGAGAGTTCACAATGTGGAGTGGACATTGACTGATCAAAGCTTCCAAACAATTAGCCAGAAACGTGCTGTCTGCAGGGGTTACCAGCTCACCAGAAACAGTGTTGACAGGTGACTAAGCTACCCCTAGCTCTCACTGTGTGGGAAGCTATCACCTGTATGTGATAAGTGGTATACCCTCTGATATGCAGACAATCAATAGCCCATGTCTTGAAAAAACAAAGAACATGGAACTTTGTTATAAAAGATAACCAATCTTTGGTCTGTCTTTTTCCTTAAACCTCCTATGTTCTAGATCAAAATGCTGTTGTTTGGGTCTATACAGGATTAGTCGAATTGTTGCTAAGTGCATTATGTATTTTTTTATTTATGGCATTTATATAAGTGCACTGCCACCAGAATAGTTTTCTGACGCTGACCATAAACCCATGACAGTTCGAAATGGGTCACTCAGACTCACTGCTCAAAACACGATTACTTAGGAAAGAGCCAGGTCTTAAGAGCTTTTTAAAATGTCAGAAGGTCTGTAAATGATCTGAAAAGATCGGAAGCTGGTTCCAGAGCCCGGCTGCCCTGACCATAAAAGTCTGCCCACCTTATCTAGCTTTCTTGAACTTAGCCACCTGAACAAGGCTGGTGAGGATGAGTGAAGATCTCTGCTTGGACTATATCTCCTCAGGCTGCTTCGCAGGGAGACCAGGCCCATCCCTGCAGTTCTTTGTTTGATCGGCAGCTAGAGCACCTCCTTCAGGGCTGCGGAAGCTGAAGCCCTTCTTGGTCTGTTCAAAACAAGTTTCGCAGCCAAGACCTGAACTCTGGACTAGCGGAACAACAAATAGTCTGGGGCATCTAACATCAGAGCATTGCAGCAGTCGAACCAGCTAAGAATGACACTGCCTACCACTGGTGCTCTAGCTGAAGAATGGAGCATAGGGAGAATCTTCTGCAGGGCTCTCAGGAGAGCAAAGCAAGAGCCCGCAGTTTTGTTAAAGTGGCTCTCAAGGCTAAGCTTGCTGTCAAACATGACCCTCTAATTCTGCACCTTATCCACAGGTGCGAGCTTTCGATCTGATGGAAAAGGCCAAAAATATAGGGGGAGCTCTACTGGCCCTTTCTTGCTTATGCATGACAATGGCTTGATCTTGTCCCCATTGCATTTAATGAAGTTGGAATTAAGGCACTACCTGATCTCCTGCATACATTTATGGAAAGAGACCAACTCCCGGTTTCCTGCCAGTGACAAGAATAGTTGAGTGTCATTGGCATAATTGACCAGTTGTAAGTTGTAGGGCTTAATCAATACAATTAGAGGGGCCATATAGATGTTGGAATGAATAGAGCTAATAGCATAGCCCTGCAGCACACCTTGTTTCAGCCTCTCAAATTCCAAACAAAAAGGAGGAAACACCACTGCCTGACATCTATCCGTGAAGTAGGGACAAAACCATTGCAGTACAGTCCCTTTTATCCCAACATCAATCAGCCTGGAGAGAGGCCGAGAGGTCTAACACAATCAAAACCACAGAATGCCCCTCATCTTCCCTTGTTCTGAGCCCATCCATAGCTGTGAGCAAGGCTGTCTCTGTTCCATGGCCTTGCCAGAAGCCAAATTGTTCCAGCAGATTGTTGGCCTCCAAGCACCGAGATAGTACTTTATTCACAAATCTCCCCAGAATTTTCACAGGGTAGGGCAGCAGAGATATTGGCCTATAATTGACCACAATGGACATGTCCTCAGAGGGCTTTTTCAAAATGGGCGTGACAACTGCTTTTTTCCAGATGGCTGGTACTGACCCCTCTTGCAGAGATTGGCTGCAAATTTGCCAGAGTAGTGGAAAAAGTCCAGCTGCCTGTTCTTTCCAAGCATAAAGTGGCAGTGGATCCAAACGGGAACCTGAGGAGAAGGTCAAGGCCAGTGCACAGAAAACTTCCTCCAGAAAAGCCCCAAAAGGATCCAGCTACAGACATGGGACCTGCAGTCAGAGTCGTTTGGTGGGGTACGATTGGGACACCCCCCACGAACCCTCGCAAAGGGCATAGTGGGGATGGAAAGGTGAATGTCTCCAAGAAATTATTAATTTTTATTTTAGAACATCACCGACTCATCACAAAGTGCCTTAGAAGGTGTGACTACCTGATTTAGGCATGATGGATTGGACAATTCTCTCGTAATTTTAAACACCTTCCTTGCACTGTTTGGAGCAACTAGTATGGCATTGGCGAAGGACTGAGCTTTGGCCTTCCTGATACCTTTTTTATATTCATGAAGGGCCTCCTTAATTGCTATTTTGGCTATCACCCAATAGGCACAGCACAATTTCCTTTCTACCTTCTTACACTTTTGCCTCATAAGTTTAAGCGAACACTAGATTTCATAGATCGCATCGTTTTCACCTTGAAATTAGGAGATTTACGGGACTCACTGGACAAAGCTCTAACTCTAGGTATTTAATCTATAGAAAAGCAGAGAATAGGTGTACTGCTCCGGGACTTTCCCTGTGCCGCCGAAATGAGCAGGATAGAGATTAACCTCAGTTTGTTGTAGTTCTCTGTCAGCCATCCAATCTCCTTGAGAGCTCCCAAAGGTGAAAAGGATTCATAACTGGAACATTAAACCCTGTAATAGGCTGACTGTGTGTGGTCTCATGGTGAGAACATGTATCAGGCTCCCCATATGCTAAAGACATATAGAAGTAATCCAATGGCAGAGCTGTAATCTGAGACGGACATAACACTGACAACCACAATCTAGTTTAAATCAACTCTATTAGGCTTGGTGTTGTATAATTCACTAAAATACAATGACGCAGAGATGTTTTAGACCGTGGGTCTACTCAGCTCACTCTGTGGACCATATTAATTACTTAAAAAAGTTATTTGGTTAAATCTGCTCTTTTCCCAACTCAGTGGACTGATTTATTTCTACAGTCCATCCAGCTCTCTCTGATTAAGGCCCTCATTATGAACACAGCGGGATTTCCCCGCTGTGTTCCGGCTGGTGGTCTAAACACAGACTGCCAGCCCGTTGAGGACCCCGCCGGCTGAATAATCTACATTCCGCGGGGCGGTGGGTGGAAACAGTGTTTCAGTAGAATGCTGGGCCATGACATTGCCGACGACTTCACATGGAGCTGTTGTCAATGTAGCAGTGCGGTAGGGTGCAGCAGCACCCGTAGCACATATCACTGCCCGTAAATCGGTCAGTTTCATGCGTGACGGGGCTGTGCACGTGGGGCCCCTGCACTGCCCATGCCAAGTGCATGGGCAGTGCAGGGGCCCCCATTCCACCAGCCTTTACCTGTGGTGGACATAGGTTCTTTACATAATATGGCGGTCCGGACAGCCTATGTTCATAATGACCGCCTAAGTACTAAAAGAGGGACATTCATCAGTACTATAACATAAAGCATGGCCTGAGGTGGAAAATCTAAAACATGCAGTTGACTGGAAGGCAGCTGTTTGTCGTGGCCAAAATTACTGAATGATAAATTATTGCAGTTACCCCTAGGAACCCCATTAGATCTTCTGTGCCCATCATGGATTTGAGTAGGACGACTATCTTCACGGGGCTCTGCCAATCCCGTCGAGGGATCTAGCCCCAGTGTACTAAGTGCAGTAGTAGCTTGAGAGATTTCAATGATCTTTGAAGGGGACACCACAGCAGCTTTCAGTTCTTTCAGTAACTCAGAATAGAAGTGATATTAATGACCACCTGCAATCTAAATAACATAAAATCCAGTAAGATTCTTACCAACACCTCTAGAATCATTAATATGACATGCAGCTTCTCAGTATTATTACTGGCAACATTTTGGAAAGATCAACTCATCTTTGTCAAGGTGACTATCCAGCTACCGGACAATTTGGTAACTATATGAGAAAATGTAGGAACTGATTTTTTTTTCTTTTTTTGGTGAAGGTGGAGTACCTGAAGCAGAGTGAGATGTGTTATTAATCATTAAAAGTTCCTGAGAAATACATTGGTTCAAATTAACAATACCAGTGGGCCCTCCACCGCCATCTAACAGTCTATTACAGTTTTGTGTTGCAGGGTACTCATGTCAGTCTTATGTGTACTAACAAGCCTCCCTTCAGCGCTACAAATGTCCCCTTCTATAGCACTGGTTCAAAAAAATAAAAGTTGACATTTTACTGGACCTACTTTCAGCAAGAGTAATTAGCTTCCTCTTCCCATTTGTAGATGATATCAGGTGGCAGCAGTGTTCACAATACATGAGCTAAGAAGAGTGGCCCAGCCCAGCCTGATCTGGGCCACCCTGATCATGTCCAACAACATGGGACAGAAACACAAAAAATATGGCACAGGCACAGCCCCACCTCCCGCTGACAGTATTGGGCACTGCGGCCTCCTCAGATCAGCAGCCTAAAAGCAGCCAACACATCTTTCCATGTCCAGTAAAATGTGTGGAAATTTGTATTTATTGAAAACTTAATAAAATTTGATAAGATCAAGATCAAAAAAAGAAGACAATCAGCGATTGTTACAATTTTAGCAGCAGCAAGGACTGAAGTGGGTAGATTGCCATGACCCTTTACCCGTGAAGTAGCTGGGCTGATGTGCTGCATCCGCGTTGACCTCTTGTAGGCTGTAAGCATCATGTGTTAGGCTCCAATATTGCGCCCCTCCTCCTAGCATTCCTTTTCACTCTTCTCTGTAGTGGGACTGCATGGGATGTTTCACACCCCCTGAAAGAAACTGTACAAATGAGCATAGTGCAAACTTCCAATCGTTCAAGGCACAAGAAGTCAGATTCGATGAAATTGTGGCTACAAAAGTGTTGGCCTCTTTTGTAGGCTGTTAACATCAGGTGGTAGGTGACAAGGCAGAGCTCCCCCTCCTGGCCTTCCTTCTCTTTCAGTTCCAGAATGACACTGGTGGGACACTTCACGTCCCCTAAACTGAGCTGTTCGGAGGGGTACAACGCAGTGTTCAACTATTCAAGGTACAGAAATTAAGGTTGGAAAAAACTGAGGCTGTGCGAATCTTGATCTCTTTTAATAGACAACTCCTCCTCCATGATTACCCCTTCTCCAGGCTTGTCAGTGGCACTGTGCGGGACACTCGAAGCCCTCTAAACAAAGCCGTATTAATACATCGCTATTGCTAAAGTTTTAAAGATGATTAAAAGAATAATGTTTATTTTCCTTTCATGGAAAGTCAAAAGAGTAATATTAAGTTGGTACTTTCTTTCAAGGGATGTGTTAAGGGGATGGTTTGCTTTTCTAAACTGTGCAAATGATCGTAGGACATTTATGTTGTAGCAATGTTTTTGGATTAGGGAAAATTAAATAAATGATGTGAAAAAAATACATGAAAAGTAATGTGGCTCCTCTTATAATCATTGTATAAAGAAAAAAGAGTGTTTGTCAAAGATTAACTTTACCTTCCTTCTTTGATAAATCTGCAAACAAGGTAATCCTGCAGTTATGCTGAGCAATAAGAATCTCTTCATTACATTTTAGATATCAGACAGGACAGTGAGATACATGCATATCATATGTTGAATGATTTTCTCACTATCTTTGCTGTAATGGTCACCGCTAATATATTACAAGTCCTGCCTTATATGAGCTTTTGCAATCCTACACCGGCCGTACACACAAACTAGAAGACTTGCAGAAGAATAACTCTCCTGAAGTTTATTTGAGGAAGGCCTTAATATAAGCCAAGCCAGCTGGTGTCACGACAAGGTGGACCTGGTAAAGTACCAATTTGGTAAACCGTTTGTAGGTCAATTCATATCCACAAAGTGAAGCTGAATCTTACACATTTCATTCAAGCAGTGATCGTCAAAATGTATCAGTTCCTCTTCAAAACAGCACTTTAATCACATTTGGACTCATGTAAAAGAGTGCAAGGAAGTCTAGTTTTTATCAAGTGGCCCTCCGGTAGATTGGCTTGATCCCAGAAATAAATTCTCCCAAAATATTGCTTTATTAACGTTTCCAGATTCTATCCAAATATCTAGTTTACAACACTGTTGCATTTATGGAGCACTGCTATCTTCATGACATATTTTTACCAATCCTTTAAAATACAGAGTGGGATTTAGCCTCTTAACAAGAGTATTAATTTCTTACTTCATGCTATTCGCTATTTGGTGTGTCATTATGCCTTGCAGTGAGTGCCTCCACTGGGATTCATGAGGGATTATTTTCCGTCTGAAAAGTACCCTTAGCTATCGATCTGCTTGTCACATTCAATTCTTTACCTCCTAATATGTTCTATACAAAAACAATCATTTTTGCTACATTTTGCCAGCACTGGCATAGCCAATAAGGTAGGCTTCAATGTGATAAACAGAGTTTGTGGTCTCAACACTTCTAATTACACGAGTTGACATAATAAAGCTTTATTGGTGTTTCCAATGCTTGTAATATGTACTCAACTAAAACTAAGGGCCTGATTTAGAGTTTGGCTAACAGGTTACTCCATTATAAACGTGATGGATATTACGTCCGCCGTATTACAAGTGCCACTGGATACAAAATAAAGGCACAGGCAGAAACCTTGGGCTTTCAATTTCTCACCTAGTAAAATGGTATTTTGTTAGCCAAAGGAAGACACCCCTCAAGCGCTAAGAAGGTCATGAGGGCAATTGTACAAAAGGTAAAATATTTTGGTAAAATATTTTGACATAAGGTAGTATAAAACAGCAACAACTAATAATGCATTTGCTTTTCAAGTGACATTTTTTCTTTTTTTGTCATTTATATTACCCTCAATCATGTTGCTCACCTGCATTGCGAGAAATCGAAGCACAGAGAAAGGATTAGGCTATATTGTTGTTAATGGCTGCAGTCACAGGGCATATAGGATAACTATTTTATTTGTTTATGGATGTGGATGCTGAGTGGTTAAAAGATGCAATATTTAAACAGCCATTCAAAGTTGCATGAATATGCACCAATGTGGACACGTACATTGTGTGTTTTCTAAAATGTAAGCAAAAACATTGAAGAGTTCAACTAAAGTAAAAAACCCAGTGAGCGTCTCCAAAGCCACCTAGAAAAGGTACAATGTGTGGGATTGTCACAAAGCAAAAACATGTTTGTTTGTGCTTGATCTTGATACACAAATTCTTAGCGGAATATAAGAGCTCGGATATCTTTTGTATATGTGTGCATTCTTTGGTTTAAGTTAAGACTCTCAACAAGGTACTGAATTGCTTTCTGATGCAAAGGGACTTGCAGCAGGCTTCAGAAACAAAGTGTCATTTAATACATTTTGGAAGGAGAAATACAGGTCATTGATGGACCACAAAATGAATTTTAGTGGGATTTACAAAGGCCATTTTATTAGTGGATCAAACCTAATTTTGTAAAGAGTCAGTGGTTGCAAATTTTCAGGGGTTTCTGCCCATGCCCTTTGGGTGGGGGGTGGCAGTGGAGGTGTGTGTGTGTGTGTTGGGGGGGGAGGTGATGACTGTAAGCTATCTCTTAAACTGTCCACCATATATCACTAACAGACTGTGGATGGAAACTCCAACCAGTGAATGTCTTGAGCATTCCAATAGATGTTGTGAGCAGGAGTCGTGCAAACAGATACTATAAATCATGGTATCACTGTAACTAATAGACATTACTATTACCCAGCTCAGTGATTCTCATTTAAGTGACACCAGAAGGATGAAATGGTAATGTAACCTTTTATCCTCTGGATTCAAACATGTGACGGTTGGGTTACCATTTACCCAGTGCAGAGTTCTCAGTAACACACTTATGGATCCTTTTAACATTTGAAGCATTACAATTTCTGTGTTGGCATTGGGAAACCCGAAAAGGGAAGTCTTGGGTTTGCAAATGACTTTGGATTATACTCCCATATATTTTATTCCCTCTTCACATGTCTTATTTTTGCCCCTTTCCCTCTGACCTATAGTATCAATTTTCTCCTTTAACATAATTTCACTGGAAGACATCATGTAGAAATAAAGTCTTATGGCTTTAATATTTGTGAGTAAGAAGGAATGTAATGTCGTTTATGGACAAATAATCATATGAAACGAGGAGTGAATGTATTAATTGTCCTGAAGAAGGATGTCAGCATAGAAGGGCCAGAAAGCTAGATCAATATGATTGTACTTGTATGTATTTTTTCTTTTTTTCCTATGTTCTTGTTCCCATTCACGTGGGATAAAACTTAAGTTCACATAATTTTGAATCAAATGATTTCCATAAATATGTGACATTGGACTAAGTAGGTATTTTTTTTGTTAAACTTTCTTTATTAAAGTTTCAGTGGTACAGATATATCCGACATTTGAAATCTTGTGTGTTGCCATGTCGAACTGTATGCTACAAATGGATTCATCATAGTCAACAAATGGCTCACTCTGAAAACAATACAAAGTTGGTAGGAAATTTTCCCATGTCCAGCAATATTGCTCATTGCTAAAATAGGTACTACATGAATCATGATAACATACCACCAAATAGTGTAACAAAACAAAACTAACATAACAGGTGAGACAATAGTAGCATGGATAGCTAATGCTTACAGGTTCACGTCAAGAATGAGTACAGCTGTAGGGAACTCTCGTGCCCAGTTGAGGAGCCCCTCTATATATGGAAGAAATGTAGTGCCCTAAGACATGGGAAGCAGGACATGAGAGGAAGTCCCCTGGAGAGGAACTGCACCAGGGATCCCAAATATACTCAAAGCCCCTCCTCGAGTCTGCCAAAATGTCTGCCAACCGCTCCATGGAGAGGAACTGCCAAAGCCTGATGTACCACAGGGCTATGGGGGGATAGATGGGGGGGTTCTGGTAGCCCCCAGTGCTGACCACATGATGGAGCGTTCTTCCACTGTTTGCTGCTTCAGGGCTGGCGCACAGATGCCTAACAGTCCATGTGCCATAGTATTGAGGATGAGGTAGCCCAAAATCTTTTTGATTTGTGATCAAATTTCCTCCTGGTAGGGACGGATAGTTGGGTAGTCCCACCAAATGTGTCAAAAGTCGCCCAGCTTGCCACAGCCCCTCTAGCACCTATAAGATATGTGTGGAAAAATATTTTAAAGTTTTTCTGGATACAGGTACCAGTTGTAGAGTAATTTATAATGTGCTTTTCTTACACCCATGGAGTGGTTATATTTGGTGATATCTTGAAAATTTCTGTGTTGGCTTTGGGAAACCTGAAAGGGAAGTCTTGGGTTTGCAAATGACTTTGGATTATACTCCCATATATTTTATTCCCTCTTCACATGTCTTATTTTTGCCCCTTTCCCTCTGACCTATAGTATCAATTTTCTCCGTTAACATAATTTCACTGGAAGACATCATGTAGAAATAAAGTCTTATGGCTTTAATATTTGTGAGTAAGAAGGAATGTAATGTCGTTTATGGACAAATAATCATATGAAACGAGGAGTGAATGTATTAATTGTCCTGAAGAAGGATGTCAGCATAGAAGGGCCAGAAAGCTACATCAATATGATTGTACATGTATGTATTTTTTCTTTTTTCCCTATGTTCTTGTTCCCATTCACGTGGGATAAAACTTAAGTTCACATAATTTTGAATCAAATGATTTCCATAAATATGTGACATTGGACTAAGTAGGTATTTTTTTTGTTAAACTTTCTTTATTAAAGTTTCAGTGGTACAGATATATCCGACATTTGAAATCTTGTGTGTTGCCATGTCGAACTGTATGCTACAAATGGATTCATCAAAGTCAACAAATGGCTCACACTGAAAACAATTACAGAGTTGGTAGGAAATTTTCCCATGTCCAGCCCATATTGCTCATTGCTAAAATAGGTACTACATGATTTATGATAACATACCACCAAATAGTGTAACAAAACAAAACTAACATAACAGGTGAGACAATAGTAGCATGGATAGCTAATGCTTACAGGTTCACGTCAAGAATGAGTACAGCTGTAGGGAACTCTCGTGCCCAGGTGAGGAGCCCTTCTATATATGGAAGAAATGTAGTGCCTTAAGACATGGGCAGCAGGACATGAGAGGAAGACCCCTGGAGAGGAACTGCACCAGGGATCCCAAATATACTCAAAGCCCCTCCTCGAGTCTGCCAAAATGTCTGCCAACCGCTCCATGGAGAGGAACTGCCAAAGCCTGATGTACCACAGGGCTATGGGGGGATAGATGGGGGGGTTCTGGCAGCCCCCAGTGCTGACCACATGATGGAGCGTTCTTCCACTGTTTGCTGCTTCAGGGCTGGCGCACAGATGCCTAACAGTCCATGTGCCATAGTATTGAGGATGAGGTAGCCCAAAATCTTTTTGATTTGTGATCAAATTTCCTCCTGGTAGGGACGGATAGTTGGGTAGTCCCACCAAATGTCTCGAAAGTCCCCCAGCTTGCCACAGCCCCTCTAGCACCTATAAGATATGTGTGGAAAAATATTTAAAAGTTTTTCTGGATACAGGTACCAGTTGTAGAGTAATTTATAATGTGCTTTTCTTACCCCCATGGAGTGGTTATATTTGGTGATATCTTGAAAAAGCATGTCTCACTGTTTCTCCTCTATTGTTGAATCAAGGACCCACTCTTAAAATGTGACATAATGTGGGTTGTAAATGCACTGTGTGGACATCAGTAACTTATAGAGTGTAGAGATACTTCCCCACATCACCCCTCCATGTCGTACAAACTGTTCAATTGGGAGCAGTTCCCTGTTAGCTGCCGACCGTATTTGTGGGTGTGAGACCCAGTGCTTTAATTGAGTGTAGTGGAAGTGTTCTGAGGGGGGCAAATGAAAGTCCCTGCAGCAGTTCTCAAATGTTAGACTATCGTTCCCGTGAAACAAATCTGAGCTCCTCAGACACCCTCCCTTCCTCCATGTGTCAAATTGCCCTGGTGTCATTGCTGGGGGGAAAGCCACATTGTAGTGAATGGGGGTGTATGGGGAGGAGGAAGTTGTTACCCTATAAACGTTTGTTGCTGCATCCCAAATTTTGAGCGTGGTAGCCGTGGGAGAGCTCAGATAAGCATTTCTTGGTCGGTCCTTGCTAGGTTTCCAGACTATATCCCATATGGTCTGGCCGCTACTGTGCGGTCCATATGAAGCCACAGTTTGTCCGAGGAATTGAGGGACCACTCGGCAATAATGCAAAGTTGGGTCACTCTATGGTAGATCTGGAGATCTGGGAGTGCCATGCCTCCCGATTCCTTCGGCTGTGTGAGTAGTTTGTGAGACATTGGGACCCTACTTCCCTGCCATATAAACTTTGTGATCATTGAGCAGGTTTCCGTGAAAAATTATTTATGTACTTCAATGGGTAAGCTTTGGAACAGATTCAATATACAGGAAAGTACCATCATTCTAATGGCATTGATACGTCCCATCCAGATGCAGAAAAGGGATGATCTTTGCTTAAAATCCATTTGCAAGCTTCTAAGAAGGGTGTCTGGAAGTTTGCCTTGTATAGATCAGTGACTTTAGCAGTAATTGTCATGCCTAAATAAGTAATTTCCTTCTTACCCCACGGGAAATTGTGTTTCCGAAGCTATCCCTCCCATCTCAGTTGGAGAAACCATCAAATTAAGCATGTAGGATTTCCCCATATTGACTTAAATCCCGATACCCGCTCGTATATGGCGAGCTCTTCCTGAATCGCAAGGATAGTAGCCAGGGGTTTAGTGACAAAGAGTAGGATGTCGTCTGCGAATAGTGAAATTTTATGCTTGTTGAGGCCAAACTGAATACCCTGAATTCTCGGTTGTGCCTGAATTCTGACCACCAAGGCTCAACACTGAGAGCAAAAAGCAGGGAGGGGAGGGGGCAACCCTTCCTCGCCCCCCTTGTCAGCTCAAAGAATTTAGATGCCACACCATTGAGCATAATACGCGAATTGAGGACATGTATATTTGCTCATTAACATGGCTATAAATTGGTCACTAACTCAAACCGCCGTAAGGTTGCCATTAAAAAAGACTACTCCATGCGGTCAAAAGCCTTTTCGGCATCGAGTGCCAACAATATGGCAGGAATCTTTTTTTTAGTCACCTTCTGCATCAGGTCGTCTACTCGTTGCAGATTGTCTTACATTTGGCGACCTTTAATGAATCCCGATTGATCGGGGTGAATCAAATCGGGCACTACCTCTTCTAGTCTTTTGTCCAAAATCTTTGAGTACAGCTTAGCGTCAAGATTTAGGAGGGCAATAGGTCTATAGGATGCACAGGACAAAGGGTTCTTTCCAGTTTTAGGGATAAGCATAAGTAGGGCTTCTTCCATAGTAGGGGACATAGTATGGCCTGTCATTACCTGATTAAAAAGCTGAGTGAGGTGAGGTGTTATGTCTGAGCTAAAGGTTCTATAGAATTGGGCATTAAACCCATCCGGACCTGGTGATTTGTGTAGAGGAAGAGAGTCAATAGCTGCCTGTACCTCCTCCCTTGTGAAGGGAGCTATAAAAGTTTCATTAGTCTCTTGGGGAACATGCAGGAGGTTTGCTTGCTTTAGGTGAGCTTTCTTAGCGTGGGCGTCAGGTCGCTGCGACGTGTATAGTTGGGTATAGAAATCCCAAAATATTCAGGCCTTTTCTACCTCTGGGTAGTGTTTGCATATCTCTTCTCGGATATGTATTCTCTCACCTGTCTGGCACGTAACTGTCATGGTAGCATTGGGCCTATTCTGTTCCTCTTTTCATAAGAAGTTTTCTTCAGGCGTAGCAGTGAGATTTCTGCTCTATTAGTGTATATGGATTGCAGATTACCTTTTAGAGAAGTCACCTTCTTCCGCCAGGTGGGGAAATCTTCATGAGCCTTTTCTGCTGCTACCAATTCTCTTTCCAAGTCTTGTCTTTCCTTGGTCTTTAGTTGGTGCAGAGTGGTTGCTAAAGCAATGCATTTGCCCATATAAACACCTTGAATACACCCCAGGTTGTGAGGTGCGAATTGTCAGTGGAGTTGTTATGGTGAAAATAGTCCCAGATTGCTTTCGGAAGTTTGTCTTGAAATAAGCGGTCATGTGTTAAGATATTGGGGAAGTACCACCTGCGAAACTTGAAACATGTCGAGGGCCAATCCTGTCCAATCCCTAGTGGGGCATGGTCAGAAATGATGATGGGGAATATAATCACCGATCTTAGTACCTGTCGTAGGGATTGGCTCAGGAAGACATAGTCAATCCTCGAGTACGACCTATGTGAGAAGATGTAGGTGGTCATTCCGACCTCGGCGGTCTTTTCTTCAGACCGCCGAGGCCGGGGGAGACAGAATACCGCCATTGCTGGCGGTATTCATGGCTCCCTATTCCGACATTTCCACTGGGCCAGCGGACGGTAACAGCGTTACCGTCCGCTGGCCCAGCGGAAATGGCACATCAACATTGCCGCTGGCTCGTTAGAGCCGGCGGCAATGTTGATGTGCAGCGGGTGCAGTAGCACCCGTCGCGCATTTCATGGCCCGAAATTCGGGCAGTGAAATGCGCAATGGGGCTATGCCTGGGGGCACCTGCACTGCCCATGCCAAGTGCATGGGCAGTGCAGGGGCCCCCAGGGGCACCCCCAGTCCCCTTACCGCCAGCCTTTCAATGGCGGTGTTTACCGCCACGGACAGGCTGGCGGTCGGGGACTCATAATCCCCAGGGCAGCGGTGCTTGCACCGCTGCCCTGGGGATTATGCCCACCAGGCAGAAGCCTGGCGGGAAAGTGGAGGGGCCGGCGGTCTGACCGTGGCTTTTCCGCCACGGTCAGAATTGCTGGCGGAACACCGCCAGCCTGTTGGCGGTGTTACCGCCAACATACCGCCGGCCGCCAGGGTCGGAATGACCGCCTTAGTCTTTACCGTGGGGTTTAGCGTTCTCCATGCATCGAAGAGGCCCAGCCTGTTAAGGGCCGCCTTGAGGGACTTTGCAAATACGCTCGTTTGGGCTCTTTGAGATTGGGTTATGTCTTGAGTGCCATCCCATATTAAGTTGAAATCATCTAGAAGGAGAATGTCACCTTCTGAGTACCCCTCCAAAATTGATAGAAAGGAAAGATGAAATTGAGTTTGTCCACTGTTGGGGGCATATAAAGTAGCTATAGTGCACAGTTTCCCTCTGATACAGCCCTTGGCTATTAAAAATCTGCCCTCCTTGTCCTGTTTCTTTCCCTGCAGCTGAAAATGGATGGAGGTGTGAAACATCAAGGCTACATCACAACGTTTTGTGGTCGAAGAAGCCATGTATGCATGTGAGTAGTGTTTGTGGTGCAACCAATGTCCATCCTCCCTCCTAAGATTAGTTTTCTGCAAGGCGATTATATTAAAGTGATGGTGCCCGAAATATTTTCAAAGTTGTCATCATTTATTGGGGGAGTTCAAACCCTTAACATTCCACAATAAGATTTCAAGCATCCTATATCTCTAGTAGTTTATGCTGTTGATATCTTCCCCCCTTCTGGTGGGTAGCCTGTAACCCCAGTGTAGGTGATCCCAACCCTCCCCCTACCCTGCTCATCATTCTCTGCCAGTTGCCCCACAGTCTCATCCATGCTTGAGTCTGCTAAAGATAAAAAAACGGAAAACTTAAAAACAGTACAATAGCTATTAACAAACAAAAACTTAGTAACTTCAAACCATACCATCTTGAGGTTATCATGACGGGCAATGGACACACACCCACCCTGATACCTCACAGAGACTGCATATTGACATGTTGTGAATATCATCTATCACATTGTTGACGCCATGTTGCTCATGGCTCCAGTCTGTAACAAAAGCCGGTGGTATCTCTCTGTGTTTTGTCAATGCTCACCAGAGGATTCCCCCCTGGGTTCCCAGACCAGCATCAGGCTAGATCAGAGGCTCTCAGGGGCACAATTGCAGAGGTAGATATGCCTCCTGCGTTCCGCTCCTATTCGCTACACTGGCTATGGCGCTCTATTTCTTGTGATTCCTTTTCCCCCTTTTTTGTGGTTTCTAGGTATTTGTGGAGGCTGAGGCCTCCCTTCTCCTTTGTGGTATGTCAGTGTTCTCGGCAACTACATTTAGGCCCCCCACCTGTAGTCCCAGTAGAATAGATGCCTCCTCGAGGTCCATGAAGTGGTGCTGTTTGTTGTTGAGCTCAAAGGATGTGCCAAATGGATAGGTTCATCTGTACCTGACACTTCTAGCCCTCAAAGCATCTGTAATTGGGTGAAATTGTAATCTGCAGGCTAATGTTGCTGGGACTAAGTCTTGGTATAATGAGCAAGAGAAGGAGATGGTGTCTTGTTTCCTTGCCCTCTGAAGGATAAGCTCCTTCACCTTAAAGTTCCTCACCTTTGCCAGGATGTCTCTTGGTCTCTTCCCCTGGCCAGCGGTGTTGACTCCCACCCTATGCACACGTTCCAGTTCGACCTCCGGGTGATCGTTGCCTAGGATATTGCAGAAGAGACCTGTTACAAACGCTTCAGGATCCTGGCCTTCGCTTCCCTCTATTAGTCCCCTCACCCAAATGTTATCTCCACTTGAGCGCTTTTCCAAGTCCTCACATTTGAGGATTGGAAGATGGAGTTGTATTTGTCAATGCAGTGTTCTTTACCTTTGATTGTGACAGTCCCTCCGATCTGGGCTCGGCAGGTCCAAAGTAGTTAGAGACCTTATTAGACTGCGGCTTCCTGCGTGACATAAATGCAACTGGGATGATGGTTGGGTGCTCTTCCAGAGAGTGCAGTATGATCACTCTCTTATCCTGGCAATGTCCGGTATTAACAGCTGCCCCTTCGCCCACAGCCCAGACAGCCCACGCCTGCTTGCTTCCTCTGGTTCAAACGGATCCTGTTGAGCTCAAGTTGCCATTGACTGTAGGAGTCTACCGGTCCCAGAGAGCAGCACTGGATCACTTCAGACAAATTCCTTTTATCAGTTTTCCCCTGCTGCTCTGCTTATATAGCTTATCAAGCTTGGTGGGAAGTTATACAGTGCAGAGGTGAACCCTTTCTGGCTACCAAGGTGCCCCTTCGTATCATCCTGATCTTCACCTGGCGGGCGCCATGTCTGGCTCAGACAATTTGGTACTAGGCCTCTGTCCAATCCCCCGGGGCTATTAATGGGCGTGGGGCTGCAATTCTTACTGAGCATATCAGTGTGGCTTCCTTATTTCTAAGCAGTTCACCTCCTGTCATCCTTCCGGCAGCAGCTCCTCTCCCGTAATGAGCGTTAGGCTGGTCCCAGTCCACGTCGACCGGCAGCCTCATCTTCGCCACCCTCTAGCTGCGCTCACTCCCTGATCGGAGCACTTGGCCATCCACAGTTGCAGCCAGCCTCCACCCAAACTGTTCCCTCACCATTTCGCCAGACCGCTCAACTTGCAGCGGAGTGAGGCCCAGCACATCCCGGTGGCCGCCATGTTGCTTCCACGCACTCAACTATCGGGTGCTCCAATTCTGGTGTTTATGTCCTCACCTCCTCTTCTGGGTGCCCCTTGCTGTAGCGCCTCTCACCCCCTGTTCCTTCCCGTGCTCACTTAAGGGCCCTGGTTCACGAGATGACATTGATAATAGGGTCTCTGAATAGGTAATGAGCGGATTATGCCAGCTCAGCCATATTGGTTGACCACCTATAAGGTATTTTTAAGCAGAAAGTAGAATTACACTAAATTTACTTCACTGGTGTTTTCACATTTCTGGTAATTCACTATGATTAAAAGACAGTCGGAAACCCAGACCCTCATCTGTGAGTAGCACACTTGTTCTATGATAGTTAGCGACAAAGTAAGTGTCTATAATGAGGTGATACTATTTAAAAGCTCAAAGATGTAAAAAGAAACATATAAAAATTCAAATTGTGCAGGTATTCATGCTATATCGCAATAGGCAAAGTATCCCTGACATATAATCCTCCATTGTAACCCTCCATAACCCTCCATAACCTGACCTTAATTCTAACATTTTACCCTCAACAGTGGCTAAAATAAAAAAGGGCTAGAAATCCCATTTAATATATAGTGCTACTGAAAAAGACTATTTGAAGGTGATCAAAAGCAATTCACCTAAACATTAGCCTGCATGGCAAGTTTCATTTACGCCTATTGCATTAGTAAAGCAATTGGTATTTGTGTCACACTGAACCAGTTGAAGCTACTAGAACCACTAAAATGTGCATTCCAATGTCCATTACTCAGCCTACTTCCAATGTAACCAGTATGGACCTTACAAACATC
Organism: Pleurodeles waltl; assembly: GCF_031143425.1. NCBI lineage: Eukaryota > Metazoa > Chordata > Amphibia > Caudata > Salamandridae > Pleurodeles > Pleurodeles waltl. Next base: position 388,077,589 of record NC_090446.1, on the reverse strand, counting down.
ATTTAGCTGTTTCCTGTAGAACTGTTGCACATTGGAGTTGCCTGAGTAATGAGTTCATTTTTTGTTAATATAGAAAGAACTTGATACCCTGGCACCTACTGAACAGCTTACAATGAACAAGATTTTTAAATATTCTTCTTGAAATCATGTACAGTACATAAAGCTATATTCAGCATAAACCGGCCTGAACACAAAGCAACTGCAACACCCTAGAAAATTGCACCTTCTGCACAATGTTGTACAGGTCATGTCTAAGTGCTAGAAAAAACAGAAGAAGGAAAGTGAGAATGGAAATAAAAAGAAAACAGAAAAAAATGAGAAATAATATTTTTGTGTGTGGAAGTGAAATCCTAGATGATGGGCCATGAATTTCGAGGTGCTCACACTATAGACCTCCTTTATAATAAACCATTACACATTTTCTTAGCTCTGAAATCCACATCCTCCGATAAGTGCTGGATTAAGTGAGCATTCATGCACTGCCAATAGTCTAGTGCTTAACCCTGGTGTTTAAGCAAACACCATAACCAGAGATATCAAAGAAGAACAATGGGTTGATCAGATACTGGCAGGGATCATTACATCAGGGTGTCAGTAACTGGGTAGATGCATAGTCTATTGCATCTGACCATGGGGTGCAGGCCATAAAATTAGGCCTCATCTTCAAGGGAGATCAAAATTGGGTTACAGTGAAGCAAAGCATCTAGAGGTTCAAATTAAGCAGACAAAGTCCAACAAAGCAGGGCTTAAGAGATCAGGGCCAATCTTAACGAGGGTCTTGCAGCTGGAGGTAATCCCCTTGCATCTCACTGCTGTTATTCTTTGCTGATCCAGTGACCGGTAGAATTCTAGATTACAGACACAGTTTAATGGTTTGTGTAATTTGTAGAAGGCTCCTCACAGATTATCTGCCCCTACCCTATTTTATGACAAAATGGTCACCATGCAGTGTGTGTTTCTGGAGTGATCTTTTCTCTCTCCCCTGCTCTTTAATATCCATGACAGACCCTTAACAAAGCTCATCAGATAATGTTGTTGATTTGAAATCTCCTACACCAGTGACATGCAGCATGTTATTCGCCTGGATAAACCATCAGCTAGCCTTGTCCACTTTCCTGGATCTACACTGACATTTTTGGGAGTTTACCAAAACCAACCTATGTTCAGGAACCTGGTCCCACATTCACATGGTGCATCCTCTAAAGAATACTCTTTCCTAGCTTTCCAATGGCTAACAAGGTATCCTGGCGTCAGCCATGTCTTCTCTTAAACTTAGATAACTGCAACAACATGTACCTATGTCTGCCATAGCCAAGCTACAAAGAATTAAAAACCTTTCTATAGTCCTATAACACCTGTAAGAATTTGACCACATTTGTTGCTCTTGTTGTAGCCTGTAGTGTCAGGCAGTCAAATAGAGAGTGACATTCACATGCCCCAGTTAGTGTGCTTGCTCCATAGCCAAGCTACAAAAAATGTAAAACTTTTCTGTAGTTCTCTAACATCTGTAAACATTGGACCACATTTGTGGCGCTTGTTGTAGCCCGCAGTGTCTGACAGTCAAACAGAGAGTGATATTAAAATGCCTCAAGTTAGTGTGCAATGTATTTTAAGTCTTGCGTACCAGATACCATTTAGCTGTCTGATTGCAGAAGACCTTTTGTTGGCTATACCAAGAACGTACAATGGGATTAGAGTATGCTCACTGCTTCAACTGGTTGCTTTTGTGACACTTTCATTTGCTTTCATCTTATTTAATGGTTTTCCTTCTACTTACATCCTCATTTCCTCTTCTTGTGTTTGTCCCTGCCCTGAGTTTATCCTCTTAACTATTGTTTTGCTTGACTGACGTATCCTCTCACTGCTCACTTTTAGGGAATACTGTAGTGTATCCTATTCAATTTTAATGGGAATCAGGAGCTTAGCTTAGCCATAGGCTTGCAGGCCTGTGCCCCCGTCACCTAGTGACTTATACCCTACTGAGCTTGCTCTGTTTTAGCACATTTATTTAATTATTTCTCCCATGATGGCTGCCATGTTTATAATTAGGCGTCACTATCAGTGTCAAAGATAAATGAGATACGTAGGCATTCACATCATGTACTTTCCCACTTTAGTGCAACAGTAACATAATGTACCTTTTCAGGGAATTGTTTATATAATTGCCACCCCAAGCATGCCTTCTTATCTATTGTTTGGGAACATACCTGTGTCAGTGGTCCTACAAGATCTGTATAAATATATCTTACACAGACAAGATAATCAGAGGGATTCCTACCAGATGCCATCAACACTGTCTATGCCAGTGTTATCCAAACTGTGGTCCGCGGACCCCCAGGGGTCGGTGACACATTACCAGGGGGTCCGCAGGCCTGGGATGACAGAAAGATGCTTCTCCAGCTGGGGCCAGACAGAAACACGTGCATGTTTTTATTTGTGCTGCATTTGTAAAAGCACTTCACAGTTCCTTGTACAGCAAGCAACTTTCGGGTGAAAATAAAAGCGTCACAATATCTTTGGTGATTAATGTACCTGCTGGAGAGAGATGGGAGTTTTGTCTAGTGACACTTTCTAAGGTAGTCAGATGGTTAATGCGCCTGATCCCGAGAATTTGTATCATGCAAATAAAATTATTTTATGTGCATAGCACAGTGGGTTACTTCTCATGTCACAGAGATTATTTTGTTATTGTGCAGTTCATAAGTTACAATCGTATTCTAGCACAGTGAGCTATGAATTGCCATCAAAGAGTTGTATGCAAACTGCATGGCACAAATTAGAAAGTTTCTTTTTTTCTCTGCCTTTCATTATCTTTATGCTGCAAAAAAAAAAGAAAGGTTTGCTTGTGTAGAAATACATTCTTATTAAAGTCAACGCTAACCACTGTGTTATGTTCTGAATCCTGAGTTTGTGCTTCTACAGACCAAGCACTCTTAGAAAAGGCCTACAATTGTGAATGACATGTGAATTCTACACGTTGTAGTCACTGGAAAAGTGCTCCAAAACCCTGCGAGGTGCTATGAAACAGATGAATTACATGTGACAGGCTATGGAAACTTGAGAGGTCCTTATGGTTTTACTTCCTTTCCCCACCTCATATTTATGTGAAAAAGCTTTCTCAGATCTTATATACCTAAAAAAATAAAAACCGAAATCGCTTGGGAAATGTAGAATCTGACCTGAGGAGTCAGCTTTCCTAAATAAAACCAAATAATGAAAGGCTAGTCACCAAGATGCAGCAGCAAACTTCTCATTAAATTGTTTTGATTTCTGCATACGTTTTCGATATAAAATAGTTATATCATTAGTAATTTGAGTATTTGTTTGGTGTGTACTTGTTTGTGTATTTTTTGTGAATTAGTGTTTTAATGTTTGAAATTTAAATTGTACAAATTGTTTGGGGGTCCCCGGCTTCCAGTAGTGATTCAATGGGGGTCCCCAGGAGTCAAAAGGTTGGGAACCACTGATCTATGCTACACGTCGCCTTGATGCTGACCCAGTCTTCGTTTCCCTAAGAGTTTGATCTAGAGACCTAATTTCAAGGAAGCATGGGTTGGGGGGGCTCTTCTCATGGACATGGTATTGGCAGATTAGGTTTAACACACCTAGCTCTCTTTAGGTTAGAGATTAGGTTCTTAATGCTAGGGTAGTAGGGCTTATTTCACATCTATTTCATATTTTATGTTATCGCAAGATGGTGGGGGTCTTTGTATTCATTGCTCTTGTTTTTACCATTCTGTTTCTTGCATCGTTCATTATCCTAATTATTGCAGCCCATGCAATTTATCATAGATTGCAGTCTTGTTAATAAAACCTATTGAAGATGTTACTGCATCTCCTTCATTGCCTACGTGTGACTGAGACATGATGCTCATGTGAGAAGAGGGTAATCTCTGTTTAACCACGACCACCCTGGGATGTTGCACTCTTGAGTCCATGTGTAAAGGCTGCCACAAATCACTGTTTACTGTTTGGGTTTTTGGTGAGGTACTGCTTGTGAGCCGGGAGGGTTGGGACGACAGTTGCGACTTGTTGTAGGATTGGCATAGTCACCTACAACGAAAGTGTTGTCATCCTTAAACAGGCAGTCTTGCTTAGAGCAAAAGTCAAACTACGACACTACTTCTTGTTGTAGAGCACTCCATAAGAGTACATATGTTTTCTATCTTTGCACCTTTTGTGCCTCTCCCTGCCAAATACCTGCCCCATGCCCTGAATTTCTCTTTCTTCGGAATTTGTTCAATCAAGTGGTTTATACTGAGATTCTCAGAATCACCCACGATGAGCAGCGATCAGCCAGCTTGGACTCTCATTTCAACTGACTTGGTCCGCTAAAATCCTCGCCTGTTCTTCTGACTGCAAACGCAGGGCACACTCAATAGTAACAAACACAGATTATGAGTTACATGGCACAAGATGCCTCACACATTACAGTGCACAATACTAAATCACCTCCCCCCAATCAAATAAACAATAAAAAATAAAATTAATAAAAGAAATATAATATTAATGACTTGACAAGTGTATGTTAATGTCCAGCTGTAAACCATTAGTGTAACAATAACGCTGAAGAACATTTGTGAAAAGAATATGGAGGGAAGGGTCCCACCTGAGTTGTTATGCACCAGAAAGTAACATTAGCATTAATAAAATCTTTACATTTCCGAGGCCTTTTCATTACTTGCAGTCTTGTGCATCCTGCTGTAGAATGACTTTGAGAATTGCTACAGATGCTAACACCTCCCTCAATAACCAAATCATCACGCCCTCCCACTGCCAGTGTTCCTTGTAAGATGTATCCATTGTGCCCAATCTAAGTCCAGACCAGCACTTTTTTTTCTTGTTTATGATATTGACTTGCTGCTGTGACAGCTTTACCAAATTCCTTTAGTTTCACCAGCCTTTGGCTTCTAGCTAGACTGCCTCTTTGCCAATTTCACAAACTTTAGTTCAAGATGAAAACATTGACTCTCTTTCAGACCTTAATAGGTATTTTGATCAGAACATAATCTCCAACCATTAAACAAGCATGCGCGTTGGGACTTTTACCAAAATCCTGTTTCATTTTAGCCTGTTTGTCAGATACCTTTGTGCAACCTGTTCATTTTAGTTTGTATTTTCACTTGCTTTATTTCTTATTGCAAGTTGATCCATTAACCACATTGGAAACAAAGCTGAATGGTCTTTCACCCTCTCAGCAACAAGAACGTAGTGACCCCAGTGGTGCAATGTGTTGTGGTGTGGTTTTGTATTCCGAAACTTTCTGTTTGAGAAATTGCTTGACATCCTTATCTGCCACAAGGGCAGTTTGTACACCCTCCTTTATTTCCTTGTTACCTCTCTCCACTAATCCATTTGAAGACGGTGAGTACAGAGCAACACGTAAATGCTTGACATCATGACTAGTTAAAAATTCACATATTTGCTCAGACACAAAATGTTAACCTTTGTCTGTGACTAAGCACTTGGGTGCCCCTTCTATGGAGAACCTGCTGCAAGAATATTATAGCTGCACATGTAGAGGGAGAGGTAGCAAAGGAAAAGTACAGCCATTTTGAAAAATAGTTGACCAGGAGGATAGCATATCCCATGTCCCTTGGTAGGGAAACATACCGTCCTGAAAAATCAAGGTCTAATTTCTCCCAAGCTGCATCGGGGAGTGGAACCGGGTGTAATGTTTTTTTTGCAAAGTTTCCAATGCTTATCAGAAAGGAAGCACCCAGGGCATTTGTCAATTACGTTGTTTAATACGCATGCATGTTTTGGTTGTATCCAAATGTCCCTGATGTGCTTTGGAAATTATGAGACTGCACATTTTAGCTAGAGGGGCATGTAAATCACCTCTTAAAACTAGCCCATCATCAACGAATGCTCACCTGCAACTTGGGCATATGTTTTCAATTTGTACTGCAAAACACCTGACCTGATTTAACCTTACTGCACCACTATACGGTACTATAAATTCACTGGCTTGCCTTAATTTCTCGTCTTGCTGACATGCCTCCAACCACTCATCCCCATTACATGTAAAATCATACTCTTGTGCAGCATCAACTGAAGCACGTTGTCAATGTCAAATTCTTCATCCACTTCTGGCAGAGGCATGCAAGGCAGGCAATCTGCTTGGAATTTGTTCCCGCCTGCCACCTTACTTATGGTAAAAGTGTATTCATGTAGTTTTGAAACCAGCCTGGTCAATCTTGCAGACACATTGTTGTGAATTACCCCTGTAAAGATCTAAACCACAGGCTTATGATCTGTTTGTCACTCAAACCTTTGACTCCAGATGTACATGTTTAATTTTTAGATTGCCCAAATGTACGGCAGGGCCTCATGTTCACTCGTGTGACACTGCTTTTTAAACAGTCTAAGCAACCTGGAGGCAAATGCAACTGTTTATTCTTTGCATCCCACTATTTGGCTAATTTGGCCGATTATAGAGGTGCAATCCTATTAAAATGCACTAAGAGCTGGTGCCTCTAAATTAAGTAATTTTCCTTGACAAAAGCATCCTGCATTTCCTCGGACCAAAGACATTTTTGCCCCTTACTCAGAGGGGACCTCAGAGGCTCTACTGCTAATGCGTACCCTGACACAAAACCTGCATAATACTCTGCAAAGCCTAAGAAAGAGCACAAATCTTCTGGTCAGTGTGTGCACTTACCTCCATGATGGCTTTTACTAAAGAAAACTTGAGTTTTATACATGAATCAGAAATCATGTGTCCTAAATACAATTCCTTTGTGGCAAATTTCCATTTATCTTTCCTGACTGTCATCCCTCTGTGCATCAATATGGATAAGACTTTCTCTAGCATGTGCTTGTGTTCTTCTAGGGAACCTTTGAATATCAGAATGTTGTCCTAGTAGGCCTGTAGCCCTTTGAGGTCGGCGAACAGGATGTCCATGAGATTCTGGAACACTCTGGCAGTGGATACCAGCCTCAGTGGCAGCCTCAAGTACTTGTAGGCACCTAAGAGCATGGCAGAAGCCGTCAGCTCCTGTGACTCCTTGTCCAATGCGACTCGGTGATAGGCCGACCTCAAATCGATAATAGGAAACCACTTTGCCTTGCCCACATTTGCTAACATCTTCTCTATCTTGGGGGTGTGGTGGAAGTCTACCAAGATGTTAGCATTTAAGGTATGCAAATCTGCACATAACCTGATCTCACATGATTTTTTGCGTGCAACCAAAATCGGTGCCGCATTCTGAGAAGACTCAATGGGTTCTGTAATACCTTGGGTGCATACATCCTTAAGCATTCGTTTCAGTTTTTCTCTGACACTTTACAGGACTTCTCGGACTTTGTAGAACAATGATTGTGCATTGGGTTTGACTCTGAGGTGATGAACAAAACCTTTAACAGTCCCCACATGGTCACGGAATAGCTCCTTGTACCTGGACAAAATTGTTTCAACCAGATCTTCCATACTACAAACTAGACTCACTGGAATGTCACCTACGACCACAGAAGTGCTTGAACCGGGCATGAGATACAACCCCATCTTTTCAAGGTCTTGCCAACCAATAATGTCCTTACCTTTGATAGCAACACATACGTTTGTAAAGGTCTCCCTGTCCGAACAATTCACCTTGCCCATAAAGTAACCTAGCAAATCAATCTCCTTTTCACTGAAAGCTTTAGTATATATATCTGATGGAGTGACTGGTTTGTGTCTGCCCCACTTGTCATAAAAGGTGATGTCCCTGAAAATGGTGATCAGCGAACCAGAGTCTGCCATGAACTGCAACAATACATTATCAATGTGAGCCTCACAATTGGGGCTTCTCACATTTAGGCTCCTCACATTTGTGCTAACATTATATTCAATGGTGAGTACCACGTTATTTATGGAATTGATTACCACTGAACAGCCCCAATTCAATGTGGCCGCTGTGTGTGATGTCACATGCAACATCGTCAGGCTGCAGGGCACAAGCAGAGAGAGGCATGCAAGCTTGAAAAGGGTCTCCTAGCCACAGGTTATTTGAGACCCAAGGAAAAAGTGGAAGCCATTGCTAGGCAATGTTGGATCTGGAGGGGTGCGCTGGATTTACCTATGCAGTGCGGAGAAGCCCCTTGGGAGCCTGACCAGGGGCATGGCACAGGGTCAAGCTGGCGGGTACCAGTTGTAGAATTTGTGGTAAGCGCTACCACCGTGGCATCTGCGACAATGCCAAGGTTGCATCAATAGGCAAAAGCTGGCTTGACACCAATATGTGGTAGATGAGAAGTAGATGGAATTTGTTCAATCAAATTGTTTATTGAGCTTCTCAGAATAGCCCATGACAAGCAGAGACCAGCCGGCTTGGATTCTCGCTTCAACTGACTTGGTCAGCTGGAATCCTAGCCAGCTGCTCTGACTGCAAGCGCAGGGCACATTCAATAGTAAGCAAATACGTCATGAGTTAAATGGCACAAGGCGCCTCATACATTACATTGCACATTAATACACTCCATGAGAGTACGTTTTCTATCTTTGTCTCTTTTGGGCCTCTCCCTGCCAAATATCTGCCCCGCGCTCAGTGTTTCTCTTGCTTCCTCATGTGCTGCTCGCCCTCTCTTGTGTGCTTCTCTCCACCTAACCCTCTTTCCCCACGTACTCTTTGTGGCTCTCTTCTTCCTGTACTATTTTCCCCTCCTCTTCCCTCCTTGCTTTATTTTACCTTTATCAACCCTCATTTCCTGTTACTTTTCCCCACCCGTTCTTTTGCTGCTCCCCCAGGCATTTACATTTTTTGAGTTGCATTTTTGGAGGACCTCTGCAGCTGCCATTTGCTACTAGGCACTGTGCTACAAGACAAGTGTTTCACACCCTCTAAACAGCATTTTGTATTTATTTTAATAATGTTGCATCCAATCTTAAATTGGTCAATAAAAATGAAAATAACACATGCGTCATTCAGTAGATACATGCATATGTGGTGATGCATGAGTGCACAAATGCCATAACACATGTGCGCACCCACAGAATGATGTGATCAACAACAGTGACCATGTCATCACAACGTTTTTCCCCGGGTGTTGCACAGCATCTGCAAAAGCATTGGCAGAGCCAAGAGATCTACAAGACAAGACCTACTAGCTTTGCCAGTGCATTTTAGGGGATGGACCATAACTGCCTGCTCAAATTGCATTGTTCCTTACTTTCCAAGTAGATTCTTTCGATCTGAGAATTATTTGCTGCTCCTTCTACTTAGAAGGACACCTTCCGTGTACCTTAGTGCAAACATGTGAATACAATTCTGCAGGCCAACAAACATCATCTCAGCTTCAGAATGGCCTTAGAATAGCACTTATTTTTTTTAAGTTGGTTAAGTTGTGTAGTTTTCAAGTTATTTCCTCCCAAAGTGTTTTATTGCCCCTTGTCTTGTTAGCATCAAGAAGCTTGCCTGATTGAAGTGAGCTCTACAAATTAAGAAATAATAATAATAATGATGCCGAAGAATATTATAATCAAGGAAATAGAATAAATGATTTCACAGACAGGGAGATGTCTAATTAGTATTTATTGCGTGAACTCACACCTATATTGCTTCCAATGACAGCAATTGTGAAAACGACTCATTTTTTCAACAAATCATTTACACTGAAGTTTTTAATTCAGTTGTACATCTCCTCAAGAAATCCAGTTGCTGAGATGTCTTGAATGTCTTTATGCAGAAGTATTCTCTGTAGAAGATTGTTACTCCTTCTCATTACCAAGTGGTAACGGACCCTCAACGTGAACATAGATAGGTTCCATGCCAACAGTTGCCTAGTGGTTGGCATCAGATTGTGGCAACAGTACTACAATTTGGAAAGAATGATGAAGGCCTGCCCTGGTTTAAATTCTGTATTTATCTTGTCACGTTTGCTGTGCTTCAAAGACAGAGGTCAATGTCAAGGTATGTCATCTGAAAAATTGCTGCTTATGTTTTTTATGATGGTGATTGGTGTTCACAAACTCCGCCCACTTTGCAGTCTGAGGAAAATAAACGCAAAATGAATGATATGACAATCTTGCTGGGGTACAGAGAGTCAAAGAAAGGGCTGTAGGTTGTCATGTGTTTTTTGGAGCTTTCAACAAAATGTAATCCAGCAGTTAGGAATGCAAAAATGAAGCATATTTTTTGTAATCCTGAAGTGTGATGGAAACAAAATAATTCATAAGATCAAAGCAAATAAAGAGACTTTACCAGGTGATGTATAAATTATAAATATTTTCTGAAACATGATTTCCAAACATTTACATTTGTGTGCAATATAGTTTTATCACTACTACTGTAGGGCTGGGCAAATTTAGTGGCCGTTTCAATGGACAATGTCCTGATTGTAAATAACAGTGCACTATCACACAATGCTTTAGCTACAATAAAAATTGTCTGCCTCATGTCCCTTAACGCTAGCTGGGTTGCGGAAGTTCATCAATCACAAAAATTGTGTCATGGTCCTAAAATGTTTTGGAAACCACAGCTCTAGTGCCCACAACTTGGAAACAGCAGGGTGAATGGTTGGAGACTTGTTGACAGCAGAATGGCTGTGGACTGGCAACAGGGGAGTTACAGCCTGTGGTTTTCTACCCCAGGTGATATGGGGGAGAGCAAAGTCCTGCGATTTACAGCACTACCATAGTCTACTCTGCAGATGTTACCTGTGCACAATCTCTGAGAGCACAGCAGCACTCACCTGTAGTGCTGTTAGTCCTTTGGTGCAACAGTAGATTTGCTCTTTCCCACCACCTGCCCCATTTGACATGAACTGTATCACATATATGGGAGGAGAGGCTGCATAGCATCTAAAGCTACTGACCTTAGAACACAGGGTCCAAGGTTTGCATCCCAGCCTTGGCTCAGCATCCTGGGATCAGTTAATCTCCATATGCCTAAAAAGGAAATATATGCACAAGGTAGTCTGGTTCAGTTGCAAATCACTCTTAGGGGTTGTGCTATAAACAGCATATATATATATATATATATATATATATATATATATATATATATATATATATATAGATATATATATATATCTATATATATATATATATATATATATATATATATATATGCAACTCTACTTCTTCATGTTGCTGCAGCATAGTAAATAGAATTCACTAATGGCTGAGCAGTGTTTAATGTGTCCCTTGATCTGTTTTACACTTTGCGTTAGGTATGGGTCCAAGCAGAGTACATTGAAGTGAATAGGCAGCTGCCTAGATACAGCCATCCCATGATGTACAAGTGTTTCACCATACAGTCTTAGTGCAGGTTTAGCCGCGTGCACCATTTTCCATTGGACATTTGCTTTTAAAAAGCCATCTTATTGGACTAGGTGGACATAAAGTTTGGCACTCTTAAAAAAGCCTATAGTCACTTGTAAAGTAAACATACACATACCAACAGCTTTGTGAATAGGTGCGCACATGTTTTCTGGTACAGGAACTAGAACATATGGTAACCAACTGATTGACCCAGGACAAACCAATGAGGTGAGATGGAGAAGCCAGAACTTCAACACAAGTTATCAACCTAAATGCCACACTACACTACTATCCTTGTTCAAGCATGTGATCTTCCAACACTATATTTAAAATACATCTTTATATAGTAAACATAATCGTTGTCCCTTATAAAAAAACAAGCATTGGCGAAGCCAATCAATCTCGCCTATGCAAAGATCTATCAGCTTTCTCAATTTGTTTTTAGCCCTATTGTAAAAAAGCACAGGTGCTGTGCAGTATAGCTGAAGGTAATTAAAAAGTGCTTGTATAGTAAAGTATAGTATGGTATCAATTTCTTGTCTCTGTATAGTATGGTATAGTATGGCCCGTCATTATATTATATGGTATGGCATTGTCTGTCATTATATGGTATAGCAAGACATGGTGAGGTGTTATAAGGTATGATATGGCCAGTCTTTGTATAGTATGGTAAGGGATTGTATTCTATAGCCTGTCATTCTAAAGTATGATACGGTACCACCTGTCATTGTAAGGTATGGTATAGTGTTGTATGGTATGGTATGATATGGCATGGTGTGGTATGGTTTGGTGTAGTCTGTCATTATATGGTATATTTTGGCATGGTGAGGGATGGTATGCCCACTCTTTGCATAGTACAGTGTTGGATGGTATGCTATAGCCTGTCATTCTGTAGTATGGTATGGTAGCACCTGTCATTGTATGGTATTGTATGGTACCACCTGTCATTGTATGGTATGGTATAGTATGGTATGTAATGGTATAGTGTGGTGTGGCATGGCCAGCCATTGTATAGTATGTTATGGTAAGATATTGCATATCATTAAACTCTATTGTATGGCATGGCATGGCATGACATGGTATAGTATGTTATGGCATGGTATGGTATGTCCTGTCATTGTGTGGTATGGTATGACATGGTATGGTATGGATTGGTAGGGAATGGTATAGTATGGCATGGGATGGGATAGGATGGCCTGTCATGGTATTTTATGGCCTGTCATTGTATGGAATGGTATGGTATGATATGGTATGTTATATTATGGTATAGTAGTGTCTGTCCTGTTGTGTTATGGTATGGTGTGGTATAGTGGGACTTGTCATTGTATGGTATGGTTTGGCATGGCATTGTAAAGCATTATATGATATAGCCCGTAACGGTACAGTATGATATTGTATGATGTTGTATGGTATATCCCCACCATTGTATAGTATAGTATGGTATGGCCTGTCATAGTATGGTATGGTATGGCCTGTCATTGTATAGTATGGTATGGTGTGTTATTGTACAGAATGGTATGATACAGAATGTCATTGAATAGTATAATATGGTATAGTGTGGTATGGTATGGCCTGTTATTGTAGGTAGGGAAGGGTCAGTCTATCGTTGTATGGCGCAGTGTGGAATGCTATGGCTTGACATTCTATAGTATAGCATGTTATGGGCTGCCATTGTATGGTATGGTATAGTATTGCCTGTCATTGTACAGTATGGTATGGTATGGCCTGCTATTATGTGGTATGGTATGACCCGTCATTAGGTCATGATATGATAATCTTTGTTACAATGTACACATTAGGCTACAGGATGAAACAAAATAGGAGTGGTCAGCGAGCAAAAAAGATCTTTACAATCTAATGTTATTTTGACGATAGAATAGTCTATCCAACTGTAATAGGGTAAGCATAAGCCAATTTAAAACACACCCTGTTTTTTGCACAAAACATTTTAATCGTGCCCAAGACATCCTATAGGTCATGAAATGAGTACCAAAAAAGCACTTTGTTACAAACTAAACGAGTGATTACTTAATAGCAATAACTCAAAGCCGTTAATGTGTTTTAAAATTATTTGTAAAAGTGATGCTGACCACCCATGGTGTGCTGGTGTAATGCTGCACCAAAGGTAGAAGGGGAGAGGATGTAAAAAGGAACGAACACAAGAAAGGAGCGGGTGAAAACAACACTGAGCTAAACCAGGAGAAGATCATCTAAAAACACATTGTGAAAATCTTATTATGCTGCTGTACGTTTCACCTCCATAAAAAAGCGACGCAATGGCAAAATGTAAGTATTTTTTAAACTTATTTAGACAAACAAAGCTTCAGATCTTTGTTACATTGTACAAATTAAGCTACTGGAGGAAGCGAAATAGAAGTGGTCAAACACACAAAAACGTGCACTACAATATAAAGTTATTTTCATGCTAGAATGTTCTATCCAAGCTGTAATACCAATAACCAAACCAATTTAAAACACACCCTGTTTCTTTTGTTAAACATTTTAATCCTGCCTAAAACATCCTGTAAATCATGAAACATATTCAGAAAAGCACTTTGTAACAAACTAAACTAGTTACTACTTAATAGGGATAGCACAAAGCCACTTACATATTTAGAAATTTCTGTAAAAAGTGATGTTAATAACCTGTGGCCTGCTGGTGGTGTTATGCCACACCAAAGAGTAGAAGTTTAGAGGATAAAAAGTAAAAGGGAACAAACCTGAGCACTGGAAATGGGCTGGTTAAAGCAACAGCACAACACAAAACCAGGAGCAAGACAACCTAAAAACACATACACTGTTTCGAAGGGCTGCAAGTACAAGATAAAAGTAGGCTGAGACAGAAAAGGGAAGCAAGGGAACAGGGGAAGGACTCACCCATAAACACAGAAGCAGTACTTGGTGCATACTCCAGGGATGCAGGTAGCACACAAACAGAAAGTGAAGCCAGCATGCGTTAACTGAACAGTAGCCAGCAAATAAGTCTGATAAGGAAGCCAACCAATGGTATGCAATGAACAGCTCATCTCCTTATAAATAAATAAAATGTCTGACAAGCAACAGTGCATGCGCTGTCTCAGGCAAGAGCTAAAAAGCAGGGGAGTTAGTTAGGTCAATTATTCGAAACAATACTATATTCCCCCTTCCCTCATTGCATACATCATGGCCTTCATTGGTCACTTGTGTGACCTGCGCTAGACCTTTCAAGAGCGTAAATTATTCTTTGGTGCTCTCAGGAACAGAAAAGAAACAAATAATCCAGAAAGTTAAAGTATTGTTTTGTAGAATGAAAAAATAATAGGTGTTAATGTTGTAAGGAAGAACTTTCTCCCTTCTGCTAAAAAGTGGTCCCTTGGTAACAAGCAGATCTTGTGTTTTCTAGGGTCGAGCATGCATACAGTAAAGGGCTTGGAGCCCGCCTGTTGCTTCCCATTTGTTGTCTAGTGTGGCACTCTTCTTTACAACCTCGTAATTTGTCACTTCAGTTCAATAATCATTTCTGTTCCTCTGTGTGGAGCAGGGACCAAGCACTGATTGATTCAATTAAATCAGTGCCAGTCCACATTTCATGATGTGGTTGAGGGACTATCTTGTTCTTTTTAACTTCAAGTGCCCTGCAAACAGAAGGCATGTGACTGGCTAAACCTTGCCCAGCAGGACAAACAAAATTGCGGAGTTTTATTTTTTATAGCTAACTTATTTTGTCAAGTGGTCTTTTATCACTTTGCTCTCATGTTTTCTTTTGTTTTTTTTTAAAGGGCACTGTTCCCAAAAGATTACACTTACCTTGTTCTAAATATTGCAAAGCAACATTATTTCTTGATTATGTGTAATTTCTGAAATTATGCTATAACACATAGGGGGTCATTCTGACCCCGGCGGTCTCAGACCGCCGGGGCCAGGGTCGGCGGGAGCACCGCCGACAGACCGGCGGTGCCCCGCAGGGCATTCTGACCGCGGCGCTTTGGCCGCGGTCAGTGCAGGAAAACCGGCGGTCTCCCGCCGGTTTTCCGCTGCCCGTCAGAATCCTCCAAGGCGGCGCAGCATGCTGCGCCGCCTTGGGGATTCTGACACCCCCTACCGCCATCCTGTTCCTGGCGGTTCGCCCGCCAGGAACAGGATGGCGGTAGGGGGTGTCGCGGGGCCCCTGGGGGCCCCTGCAGTGCCCATGCCAATGGCATGGGCACTGCAGGGGCCCCCGTAAGAGGGCCCCGCTTGTATTTCACTGTCTGCATAGCAGACAGTGAAATACGCGACGGGTGCAGTAGCACCCGTCGCACCTTCCCACTCCGCCGGCTCGATTACGAGCCGGCTTCATGGTGGGAAGGTCGTTTTCCCCTGGGCTGGCGGGCGGCCTTTTGGAGGCCGCCCGCCAGCCCAGGGGAAAACTCAAAATACCCGCCGCGGTCTTCTGACCGCGGTACGGTATTTTGGCGGCTCCCGCCGGGCGCGCGGTGACCGCGCCCGGCGGGAGTCAGAATGACCCCCATAATCATGCAGTACACCCCAATCCAGCCTACTCCAATCCACCCCACCCCACTCCACCCCACCTCACTCCACACAAATCCACCACACTCTAGTCCAACCCACTCTCACCTCAATTCAGTCCATCTCACCCCACGTCAGTCCTCCCAACCCACCCCAATCTAATCTGTCCCACTCCTTTTCACCCCACTCCAGTTTGCACCACTCCAATCCAAAACAATATGCCCAGCTTAAATCCAAAACAATATGCCCCACACCCATCTACCCCACTCCAGTTTGCCCCACTCCGGTCCAAAACAATATGCCCCTTTCCAATCTGCCCCAATCCAAAACACTCTGTCTCACTGCATAGTGCTGCACTCCAATCCAAAACAATCTGCCGCACTCAAATCTGTCCCACTGCACTCCAAAACAATATGCCCCACTCCAATTCAAAACAATATGCCTCACTCCCATCTACCCCACTCCATTCAACGGAAATCTGCCCCACTCAAATTCGCCCCACTCAGGGCACCTCAGCTCACCCCGATCCACCCCACTTCATCCCAGTTCACCACACTCCAATCCTGTCCACCCCAAACCAATCTAATCCACCCCAATCCAATCTTCCCCACTCCAATCCAACACACCTCATCTCAGCCCAGTCCAATCCACTTTACCCCAATCCAATCCATCCCACCGCACCCTAATCCACTCTAGTCAACCCCACTCAAGTCACCCCATTCCAATCCGTCCCACCCTGCTCCAATCCAACCCACCCCACCCCACTCCAATCCAACCCAATCCACCTACTCCAATCCACCCCACTCCAGTCAAGTGTAGTTCTAGTTCACCCACCCCAATCCATCCCACTCCAGTGCAATCGACTTTAATTCACCCCAATCCAGTCCACATTAATCTACCCTTCTCCAGTCCAAGCCACCCCACTCCGAACCACCTTAATCTACCCCACTCCAATCCAGTCCACCCCTCTCCAATTGATCCACCACACCCACCCTAATCCAGTCTACCTCACACCACTGCAATCCTATTTACTCCACTCAAATCCAATCCACCCACTCCAATCCAATTTAGTCCAACCCACTCTGGTCCAATTCACCCCACTCAGCCAGTCCACCACAATCACCTCCACCCCACCCCAATCCAATCCACCCCACCCCACCCCAAACCAATACACCCCAACCCAATCCTATCCTATCCAATCCAACCCACCCCACCCCAGCCCTATCCAGTCCACCCCAATCCAATCCATCACACTCAATCCAATCCAATCCACCTCTCCCTAAACGACACTCATTTTAATCCACCCCAGTCAATTCAATCCACATCTCTCCAATCCAATCCACCTCCCTTTAATCCAACCCACCTCACCTCACTCCAATTCAATCCACCGCACTCCAGTCCACTCCATCATGCCAATCCAATCCACCTACTCTGAACCAATCCACCTCACCTCAATACAATCCACTCCACTCCGATTCACCTCACTCCAATCCACCCCACACCAATCTACCCCACTTCAGTCCAAACCACCCAGCCCCAATCCAATCCACCCATCCAGTCCACTCCACCCCACCTCACCCCAATCCACCCACCCAATTTCAATCCACCCCACTCCAATTTACTCCACTTCAATTCACCCCACTGCACTCCAATCGACCCAATCTACCCTAATCCAATCCACTTTATCCCACCCAACCCCAATCCAATCCAACCCACGGCAATCCAAACCACTCCACTCTAATCCTCCCCAATCAACACCACACCAATCCTACCCACTCCACTACAATCCACCCCACCCCATTCCAATTCACCCCACCCCAATACAACTCACCCTGATCCAGTCCACCCCACTCCAATCCACCCCAATCCAGTACACCCATATCCAATCTGACACACCCCACTCTAATCCAGTCCACCCCACTGCAGCCTACCACACCCCAATCCAATCCATCCCATCCTACTTCAAACCAGCCCACTCCAGTCCAGTCCACCCACAATCCACCCCACTCACTCCAATCCACCACATTCTATCCCAATCCAGTCCAACCCCCCTCACCCTGCACTATTGCAGTTCAGTCCACCCCACCCCACTCCAATCCTATCCACCTAGCCTACCCCAATCCAGTCCACCTGACTCCAATCCACTCCAGCCCAATCTAATCCACCCTACTCTGATCCTGTTCATCCAACTTCAATCCACACACTTCAATCCAGTGAATCCAAACCACCCCACCCCACTCCATTCCAATCCACTCCAATCCAATCTAATACACCCCACTCCATCCAGTCCACCCCACTCCACCCCAATACAATCCATCCCACTCCTATCACTCCAATCCACCCACCCCAATCCAATCTAATGCACCCCCTCAAATCCACCCAAATCCAATCCGCCTACCCCATTTCAATCCACCTCACTCCAATCTAATCCATCCTACGTCAATGCTTTGCACTCCACGCAATCCACTCCACTCTAACCCAGTCAGGTCCACTCCACTGTACTCCAATCCAATCCACCCCACCCCACTACCTCAATCGACTCCAACCATTCTACCCCTCTCCACTCTATGATACTCTCTGTCACTGAACCACTAAACTCTACTCCCCTCTACTCAACACTCTACTCCCCCTACTCCACTCTACAACACTCCAATAAATCCACTTTACAACACTCTACTCCCCCACTCCACTCTGACACTCCGCACCACCAACTTTTAGCCTCGCTGAACAACAGCCACACTGGTGTACAATATGGCAAAACACATTGACAAAGCCAGATGCTCTTGTATACGCGAGACCTATTGGCTTTACCAATGCTTGTTATGTGTGCACTTATAAGGCCGAAATGTATTTTATTTAAATAAACCCACATTTTCCCAGGAGACTCTGCCACTGCGAAGGTCATTGGGAAAGGTTAATATGGGTTGGCTTTGCCGCTCACACTTTGCCGTGTGATCACTGCCTTCCTATTGCTTTTTGATGTATTTTTTATTGTGTACAGGTCTACATAGAGTCCCACCACTTTGTTGTTGCATAGCACTTATGAAGTGAGGAGTATGGCCTAATAGCCAATTACTGGAACACAAAGCAGTGGTAAGAAGGTGGGGATGAGCTTCTATGGGCACTAAAATTACGCATGAATTTACATGTGAAGTTTTGAGAAACTCCAGCTGAGTGACCACCTCAGCAATGTCACAGGGTCTATGTTGGTCTTGCAACTCCATTGAGAAGCCCTTTGATTTCCCGACAGACCTTTGACTCTGGATGGAAACACTGGGCCCGCTCAAGCCTAACATGAAGCTGTCTTAAATGCTCTTATTAGGTCGAGCGTGCAAGCGCTTTGACCTGTTGTAGGCATTGAGGGCTTTTAACCATGCTCACTTCACGTCCATCACTTTTACTCTCTCGTGGGCTTGCCTTTCAAAAATCCCTTAATGACATTGGTAGATGCTTTACGTTTGTCCCGCTTTGGGGCAATTTTTTTAGCGCCTTGCAGGCTGACCCTGTTACTAGGAAAATTGCATGGTTGTTCATACACTTCAGCGTGGATGAACTATTTTTTTTGTCTCTTCCCTCTGTGCTCAATAGCAGCGATAGCTCTCACAGTGGTTACAGTGCCAACATCACAAACTCCGTTGGGGGTATTGGAGAGCTGGTCACATTGTTCACATTGTTACCTAATCAGAGTCATTTCTTTTGGCTCTCCCCTTCACCCTCCATAGCTTTCACAAAAACACATATAATTGACAAATGCTTTATGTAAAAAACACATAAATCTGCAATGCAGCTCTCCGGGCACGGCACGAGAGCCGATACTACAATATTCATTGCACTTGGGAAAACTCGCCCCATAATGCTTTGCAAGCATTCTTTTTCAAAACATTTTTGCCCATGCCTGTGGTGGTCCTAGAAGAATGGGACCACCTTCAAAATGTTCACCACGACCTGTTCCTTCTGTCTACAGCATCTCTGGGTCCCCACACTAAGGTAGCGGGGCCCCTAAATGAATAACCACTCTTTCCATTCAATGTCTTTTTTTTTTTAACCTCTCTTGTGGTTGGAACTTTTGTTTTCGAGCTGAGAGTAGTTTATGTTTTAAGAGTCTTGTTTGTAATATTATTGCTGTAGGCCTGCTATTACTGAAAATGTTTAATGCACTACACCCTCCAGGGGCTAAATATATGGTAACATGGCGATGTTTCTTACAAATACTATTTTCATGGTAGTTTCTTCTAAGGGATGTTCTAAGCATTACAGCCTAACGTCAAATGTTTATTTCTTATATATAAAGTTTTTTATTGGGTTTATATGATAATTGAATATATTTTATTTATCTCTCCTTATTGCAGTTATGACCACTATACAGGCCAACTCAACATCCTTATTACACTATGACTGTTTGAACACTCTTGATATGTTTGAATGACCCTTCTAGTTCATTTCTCTTCTTACTCCTCCGTGGCTGTCTTGTTTTGGGAATTGTGTTAGCCAGCCGGAAACTCTGATGGTGGGGTAGTTAAAGTGGTATTTTATTGGAATTGGCATGGCAAATTTAAATTAGGATGCTAAAGGCAACATTTTCATTTTTGGCTGCAGATGGAGGAAGAAGGTAAATGGAAGTGCTTTAGTTATATGCAAGGCAACTGGAATTATGTGGCAGGAAAAGACCAAATTATGAGGCAGGGTTGACCACTTTATGTGGCAAGAAAAGTCCAGTTATGAATTTACAACACCAATAGTTCTAACTCAAGCGAATGCGAGACCCATTTCATTTGTTAGAAGGAAATCTGTTAATAAAATAAGACAGATCAATTTGATAAAGTAATTTAGGTTTAATTGATTTTCAGCTGGGAACGACAGGCAGTCTCAACATAGAGGCAATGACTGAAGTTCAAAGTTCTAGTTCACAAGCAGTGGTATTTATACTGTAAACACCACAAAAAACTACGGTCACAAGTTCATCATTGACATAAGCAAGAACAAGCAGTACAGATAAGCTAATAAGAGCACATGCATGATTATTGGTCGCCTCATGGGTGGGTAATTAACATTGACGTCATTCAGCATCTCTATCTTTCTGCACAAGAAGTGATTATATGTTACATGATGCTCACGGGAACCCTGCCTTGTGCAAATGCTTATCTGACCCTTACACAGTTCCCCTCACCAAGATATGAATGACCTGTGGTTTTTAGGACCCTTGAGCTAAAGCAGGATACACCCTTTTGTTCCACCTTGTTTGTGCTAAGTGAACATTTTGAAAGCGACAGTTGGTGCAGATTTAAAGAAAAACTCTCACTCTAATGTGGCTTGGGCCTCTTGTGTGTTTCAGCACAGCTAACTTAACAATGCAGCATGTGTATAGGTTTCCTAAGTAGTAAGTGTTTGTTTGTCCTAAATATGACCTGCCTTTTCTATTGAACCCACAGTCTGTCTTTTTTAACATGTCATGTATTAAACCTTTCACTACTTACATTGGTTTACAACTATCTCTAAAATGTTTGTATTGGGTTTTGGGAACTTATGTTTGTATGTATGTGATGTATTTGATGTGTTCCTATTCTTCCTACATCACATTGCAAAGGTTGTTTTTTCAATATTCCAAACTTCCTACGTTCTTGTGTGAGGTATGATCTAGGATAAAGATTTGAGGCACTGAAGGGAGTTGTGCTCGACAGATGCTACATCATGGCCACTGTAGACCACTACAAATGGCTGTCACTGAGTAAAACAGACTGAAGTTAATGGCCGCGATAGAGGCCTTGTTGATATGGAGAAAGGATTGCTGGAATGTCAAAATACAAATTTCCATGGAGGTATGATACCCTTTGCATTGGAGATGAAGTGATACTTGTCAGTGAATCTGTGAGGATAATAAAATACTCTTACAAAGGGAGTAAATAGATATGCGCTAATTGGATACTTTGGGCTGACAGGCTTTGCAATAATCTAATTATTATAGAGTGTAAACTAGAAATGCATGCATTCCAAAGTCTCTGTATCTGTAAACACAGATTTTCCTCAGTTCACACTGTAAAGTATTTGCACTTTTCGGTATTCTCACATTTTGCCTACGCACTCTATTGCTAGTCACTATCCACAGCTCTCTGGGACTAGATTTGGGCGTTATAAATATCCCCAATAAAATGAATACATCCAAATGACACAAAATGTAAAACATAAACATATTATGAATAATTTAAAATATAATATCCAGAAAAATAAAATGTTGCTACAGAAAGTAACTAGTAATCTAGTGTCTTAAATGAAATAAACTCTCTTTGCGGTTTAATCTCTTGAGGATTTAATGTGCAGGTAATGTCGGGGTATTATCCTTTAATAAACAAAATAAAATGGGAAACATACAACATGTTTACAGGTTTTCTTTAACACATTTCCCGGGGGAATTCCTTGCTGATAACGCATAACGTTTACATTTTCTGGTCACTCAGAGACTCAGGGCCTGATTACAACTTTGGAGGACGGTGTTAATCCGTCCCAAATGTGACGGATATACCACCTACCGTATTACGAGTTCCATAGGATATAATGGACTCGTAATACCGTAGGTGGTAGATCCGTCACATTTGGGACGGATTACCACCGTCCTCCAAAGTTGTAATCAGGCCCTCAGTTTCACAGTCCGTTGTTTTTTCCCAGGCCCATTAGATTAGATGCACATCCCACCCAGCCCACCATCCCAGTGAAATGTAAGAAGAAGGTGCTTGTTTTCACTGCCACTTATTTATTAGTTTATTTACTTGTTTTATTTATCACAGGTTAGTGCCCAGAACCCTTTTTGTGATGCTAGTTGGTTGACTGAAAGTAACCTGCCATTTAAGCAGTGGTTTCTTTTAGAGGGTGGGGAAGCATCAGCCCCCCCCCCCCAAAACCCCACCTCCTCAAGCGAGCTGCAGAGGAAAAAATAGAATGGCTATGAAAGGATTTCATTGCCATTTTATTTTTTCCTCCGCAGCGCACTAGCCCAGAAACATTCCTGGCATGTTAGGACTGACTCTGCTTCCAGCAGCAGAGGACTGGAGCAGTGCCTGGCAGGGACGCTCCAAAGTGCGCATGTCATTTTGGCCAGCTGCTTTGCACAGGCCAAAGTGACCTGTGCACTTTGAAGCTCTCTACTCAGCTGTCTAAGACAGCTGGGTAGACACCAGACACAGGTCTTCAGGGTCTGAAGGAGCGTCTAGCCAAGACACTCCATCCAATCCAGGCACTTCTTTCATGCTGGTTAACAGCATGGGAGCAGTGCCTGGATTGGCTAGGACAGCTCTTCCCTCATCGGAGAGCAGAAGCACACGGAGGAGGACATGAAGCCCATGGGTAAGTGCCTTTTTTTTAATGTGTAATGTTTGTGTAATGCATGTGTGTATTGTTATGTACGTGTGTAGTGCATGTAAGTGTGTGGTGCATGTAAGTGTAGTGTTTGTGTTATAGTGTTAATTGAGTATTAGGGCGGAGGGATGGTTTACGTTAGGGTTTTTGAAGGAGGGGCTGTTTTTTTTTTTTTTTTTTTGCGGAGTGGTGGGGCACATTACCTGCCCCACCACTTTAAAAAGGTTCATGCCGCTGCTGCAGTTAAGTCCCCTTACAGTGTGAACAGGAACTGTTGGAAGTTCTCAGTGAATAAGTTTGTGTCTCCGTATATCTGACCTTCAAAAAAGATTGGGCAGCAATTTTTAGGTGGGTCTGTGTTCCTCGCAGGTAGGGTTGTATGTCAGAATATCAAGCACAAAAACATCATACTGCAAAAATATTGTAGTTAAAATATTGACTACGAAAATATTTATTTTGAAGGGAATTATATGTAGGTAAGTATAGATCTTCTGTTTTTAACTCCACACATATTTTGAAGGCTTCTATGGATGGAGTTATGTATAGTAATTCTATACTTACCTATTTATATTACCTTCATTATATTTATGTGGTTGATATTACAGTTACGATATTTTTGCAGCCTGATATTTAAGACTCAGTATTATGGAGGTATACCATGCATGGAGTGGAGATGGTTCTAGTACTGTCTCTGGTGGAGGAAGAGGCTTTAAAACAACAAGGAATTAAACAGACCTCTGATTTCTGGAAGGGTGCCAATTTTGAATGAAACATTCTGTATGTTCACCCACGATTCCCTTCTACAGCTTAGCACTGCCCACCTCCTTCAAGAAGCATGAGTGCTCGGGTAGATGATATATGGTAGCTCCATGTCAAAAACTAAAAGCACCAGAAATCTGCAATCTTGGCTACTCTTCGTTGCCTTCTCCCCACATGTCCCCTACCTTGAAAATAACAGATTGAATATGTATTTTGGTGATTTGCACTATGGCTACCTATAGTACTTCCATCGGCAGCTATTCTTCATCTACTGGTCTACATGCACACAAGGGTAATGCATGCCAGCCTTATCAGGTGCTCCTGAAATAGAGGGGTGTCCTAGAATATTGCCTTTCTCACAATGGGCTATTCCCAGGGTTGATCTCAGTTATTGCCCCATTTACAGCACTCTTTTGCTAGACAGCTAGGTTTGCTCCTTAAACATGCCAAGCAAATTTACACAGAATGTGACAGATATTTTGTACTTCTATGTTGTCATCTTGTCATACTGATGTAAACTTGATTTTACCAGCCACTGTTGGATCATTGGTTCACCAATCCATATATAACATTATTTTTATCCTGCATGATTTGTAGACGCTCTGAGTGCATCTTAGAGTACTAAAGTACAAAATAGGTTATTTTATGGCAAGAAAATAGAAAGGAATACGTAGGGAAGCTGTAGCATTAAGAGAGTAATTTAAGAATAGAGCTCTGCCAAGAAGCAAATGGGTGAAGTGTCTGTACAAATGTATATAAATGTACTTTAAACAGCTGCTCCCAGGCTGTTCTGGCAATGCCCCAACATTATATAATATTTTCTTGTCAACCAAAATATATGCAGATTAATTTGAAATGCTGGTTATTAAAAGTCTTTTATTTTTTTGTCATTCCTCTTTAAAAGCTAAATCTAAAGTTTAACATTAAGACAAAAAAGAAGCTATTTGGTTTGAAATAGGTGTAGAGCACATTGACGGAACCCCTTTACAACACAAAAGGTGATACAAAGACTAGGGTAACTTGAATCCACCAGAAAATGGTGCAAAATATAAATGAATAAAATATCTGTTCAGTTAAAGAGTATCAATTACTCATTGGGCAGTGGAAAGGAACATTAATGCACCCTGCCCTCTAATACTATACTAGTTGAATCACTTCATGAGTGCTCTACTGATATAATCTTCGTTAACCTAGTAAGGTGTTGATTGGTATCTTGCATGAGTGCCAAAATAATTTACACCCAAAAACTGTATCTGTTTGACACTCCATTGTTGAAGCATACCTATGAACCTAAGTCACAGTCGCAACTAACGGGGCTGGGTTTTCACAAACTTAAAGATATCTTCTCTGAGGCTCATGTTTTTATGTTAGCCATTTTTAGGGCTCACCTGAAATAGCACATACACTGTTTGTTGCGAGACATTTTGTTTACTTACAGTGGGGTTAGAGCCTGCCCATTGTTTACCATTGGTTGGCTGTATTGTCACTCTCATGTGCTCGCTTCTTATTTGTTAGCTTCTGTGGGCTTTACTATTTTGCAAACCATTTTTATTGTTTTCAGTACATGCTTATAGTAGACAACTGGTCTATAATAAGGGTTCAATAGAATCCAATATATTCAGTGTTACAAATTGAGTTACTGGTTCACTGGGATGTGAACCCTGGTCAAACAGCAACCAAAATCCTAGTTAGGGTAAGGTACAAGCAAATCCCAAACTAACCTGTGCTCAACCCCCTGGAAGTTTGGCAAAGAGTAGTGAGGCTTAAGTTAGAGGCAGTGTGTAAAGTATTTGTGCAACACTTTAAACAGTAAATAAGTGAAAACACCGCACAAAAATAACCCACATCAGGTCATAAAATTGGGGATTTAATTTAATAAATAACACAAGATAAAAGCAACAAAAAATCCAATTAATACAACTGAAGATATTGAAATTATTTTTTTTAGAGAAAATAGACCCAAAAGGCGTAAAGCGCTTACGGTTGATCTCTGGTCCTGGCAGACCAAGACAACGTCACAAGTATAGGCCGACCATGATAGACGCCATTAAGCCTGCCGAGCAAAAGTACCTTTAATCCTAGTTTGCAGATCATTGCGTGGACCTGCTTTGAAGATGTGTTGTGCAGCCAAGGGAATACATCTGTTCTGAGATGTGACAAGTCTGTGGTGCAGGGTCCTCTTGCATCATCACTGAGAATGCGTCAGCAGGGCTTGTGATGCAAAGTCCGGCATCGAGGATGCAGCACGTAGTCAGGGCAATGCGTCGGTTCTGAAGAGCGGTGAGACTGCAATGCTGGGTCTAGCATCATCGTTGAGGATGCTGTAGATGAAAGATTCAAGGACCTGTGGTGATGATGCGTTGACCAGTGACAGTTCTGAAAGTGAAGCGGGATGAGACAGCTATGCGAGTCTTTGAGGTGGTCCAATCCATGCATCAGAGGAGATGCGTTGGTTCTGCACAGGGTTGCACAATACAGCAGAGGAGATGCGTCAGTTCTGCTGGTACCAGCAAGGCTAATAAAGCACTGTAGTACCACTTCTAAGGATCCAGGACTGAGGTGGCACCAAGTGCCAGGGAAGGCTCCCACATGGCAGAGTCCAGGTGCAGATTTGAGGTGGTTGAAAGCCGGTTATGTCCCTGAGGCTTCAGATCAGAAGGCCAGCCAACTAGCCCTTGGAGTCACTCCAAGCTCTGGGTTCAAGAGAAGCAGGTCCAGTCCTTCTCACCCAAGCAAGAAGGCGGCAGGCAGCAGGTCAGCATAGCAAGTCAACAGATCCTTCAGAGCAGCAGTCCAGCAGAGTGTCAGTCCTTTCAGCAGCACAACCGTTCTTCTTCCTGGCAGAGTATCCACAGGTCAAGAAGTGAACTGAAGTGGTGGTGTCTGAAATCCTTATTTTATACACAGATGTGCCTTTGAAGTGGGGATATGCTTCTAGAGGCAATGGCTTTGAAGTGCACAGACGCCCTCCCTTCCGTTCCATGTCTCCAGACTAACTAAATGAAGTATGCAGTCCTTGTGTGGAGATATGGCATAGCCTGTTCAGGTGAAAGTGAGGATAGGCCCAGCTCCTCCTTTCCAGTCATCCCTGCCAGTGGTGGCCCTTCCAGTCACACCTAAGCCTCCATTGTGTGTGGTTGTCCAGGAAGAATACACAAAGCCTAACTGTCAACTACACCGAATCATGTGACCAGAGAAAGGCTACTTGCACCCAGAAGCTCAGACAAGAAAATGTCAACTTTCTAAAAGTGAAAATCTAAGAACTGTGATTTAAAATCTGACTTCAATGTAAGTTAGCATTTTAAATTTGGATTCCAGAGACACTAAACATGATCCAGGTATGTCTTCCCATTTGGAAATTACACTTATAAAATATAAACAGCAACATCAATGTTATCCTATAGGAGGGATAGGCCTTCCACTAGTGAAAAACAAATTTAAGTGTTTTTCTCTACCAGGACTTGTAAAAATCAAAAGTACATGTCCAATTCTTTAAATACACTGCGCTTAACTTAGGGATGACATACAATTAAAAAAGAAGTTTAGTCCCTTTAGCAATAAAATAACCCCCCGAAATGTGCAGGTCTCTCTTAACACTGGCTGCATATTTACTTCCTCTTCTTGTGTTTGGCCCTCCCCTCGAGCATGGCTAAGTACTTGTGTCTTTCCACTGCTCACCTTTTGGGAGCTACCTTTCTCTTTTTGTGTGTTGATTTCTTGAGAGTGCATGTGTTTTGCAGTTGGCTCCCTCATGTGTTTCTCTGCCCTAGCTCACCATGTTGCTCTCTCTCTGCCTTGTGCTCCTGTTTCCCACCCGTGCCTATGTAGCCCTTACTTACCTGTGCGCTTCTGTGCCACTCTACACCACTTTGTCTCACCCCTGTGCTTCTGCCTGCACCCACGTTCATGTCGCACTCTCTTACCCATGTGCTAGTGTGCACCTCGATATTGCTGTTGTTCATCTTTGTGCTTCTGTACAGCCCACCATTATGCTTGCTTGTCCATGTGCGCCTGTCCCCCCCGCTCTCCTCCATGTTGCTTCCTGTGCTCGTTCATTTGGGTGCTCACCCCTCACAATGTTGCTGTCTCATGTCCGTGTGCTTCACTTACGCCTGCCCTCCGTTGCCCCCAGCTCTATTAACATTAAAAAGAACAAAGAACAATGACACAACCGCTGTGTTGCTTCATCTTGTAGGCAAGGGCACGCATGTTTAACACATGCATGTTTACAGCCTACAAAATTACACGATCCAGCTGCTGCATTTTCATGCTATTTTTTGCCCTTTTGTTAAAATCTTTTCTTGATGTTGGACAGCATCGTAAAGAAAAGACATTGGCAGAGCCAATAAGTCTCTAAGGTGAGATCTATTAGTTTTTCCAATGCTTGTTATTGTTCTGGCTGCATAGCATGCTGCTTTGCCACATAAGTATCATAAACTCATAACTCTCTGGCACGTCATCACGAAACCAGCGTTGCAGCACTTGGTTTCTTGGATATACAACACTATGCTGGATCTAAGCGTAGTGGGAGACTAAAGTTTGAGAGAGATGGGATGAGGATCCAGACTCTTCATTGACAAATGATCAGTGACTTTTTTGTGGTACACAAACAAGAAATATGTAGTTAAACAGTAAGCACATGGGCTTATTGTAAAAACCCTACACAGATAGTACTTTATGCCAATGGCTTTGAGTTTATTTGGCTTAGATATTGAAACCTTTGAGAGATGCTGTTACCTGGAGGTGGATGGTCTTCACTTGGCCTGTTCGTGCAGTCAGTTCATGTGACTGCTTGATAGGTTCCAGAAGACATCTGCTTTCTAGCTCTGTATGATTCTTTTAGTCTAACGTCTCTGTAACCCAAACCCCTGCAGACATGTCTTATTTTGTTTTAGAAGTTTCTTACCTAGGGTACTCTTAAAAACATCAGCCCGAAAAACAGAAGCTTTTATGAGTATTGTAAGTAATATCAAATGAATACTTTTTATTGTACCCCTATATGCTTTGTAGTTCGGTCCAAAACGTCCAATACCCTTCTATTAAAAGTGCAAAGAGGACACATTTATTTATATTTGTATTCCCTGAGTATGTCCATTTTATCCACTTTTAATATGTTCTGGGGCTAATTCACAAAGGCGTGTAAGAGAATGTAAATGAGCACTACACGAGTAACACTAAACTTACTTCCAATGTTCATTTTGTGATACGGCCTCATTCATTTTTAATAGTGTTTTTTTAAGTTTGCATATGAAAAAATATATTTCTGTATTTCAAGTCTATTTAGAGTCTATTTGTGTTCCTCTAATATAGTTTGACAAATCATAATAATGTTTTTTTTTCAAATAACTTCCCATTTCTACCCTAACTCCACTCCTCCAACCAGTGCAGATTGGTGGATGAATATTCCAGTCAGTGCCCGCCCATATATAGTTTGGCTGCTGTCAGCATGTGTGTGATGAGGAGTCTTTCCTGTTTAGAGAAACTTTCAATGGGTGGAACTCCTAGGCTCAGTATCACATAGCGGTCTGAGTTCTTTGTTATGGGTACCTCACTCATCATGCGCAATATATTTATACAGTATATTACGAGTTTAGCACATGTCTCTTTCTTTCTTTCTTTCTTTCTTTCTTTCTTTCTTTCTTTCTTTCTTTCTTTCTTTCTTTCTTTCTTTCTTTCTTTCTTTCATTTTACTCTGGCAGCAGCACAGGTGGGAGTCAGGAAGTCATTAACCTACAAGGATATTTAGGTCTGGTTTGAAAGTTGAAAAGTCACCTATCTTTTAACCATAACCAGTTTTATTCTACACTTCGTTTCCACACAAATAATACATATGCATTCCCATGCTATTTACTTGTAGTGCTTCACATTATCATACCACATGCCTCTAAAACCAGACCTATTGGCATTATGAATGCTTGTTATTATACCTATCCTATCCCATACTGTGGGATAGGGGTTTTGTGAATCTTGCCCCTTTTGTTGCTTCCCTCTGTTATCCCCGCCATATCACTGTGAATGACAGCCTGTTCCAAAACCCTTAACAATGGGTAATTCCCTTTTGAATTTAGAATTGAATCTGGAGATTCCTCTCAAGGTGATAACTCTCAAAACCAGGCTTACTGTGCTCTGCACTGTCAGCAGTATGCATTCAGAGACCAAGAAGACTTCAACAATCATAAACCGGTTCCTAGTTGTGCATTGCTTAACTGCTCATCTTTCCATTTGTGTTAATCACAGATGCTTTTAGCATTCTCATAAAAAATATTTGTGGTGTTATTCTTTTGTCTAATGAGTTGCATTTTTCAGTTCAGTTTTGTCTCATGTAACTCCTTTGCTCACTCCTGGTTATTGTTCAGTGATCTCTTTTGCCCAGTAATTCCATGCCGGCCAGCAGAGTCGTAATCGAATACTATTTTGTGTTCAGTTGAAATTAAGAGTGAATGGGGACAGCCAGTTGTATTTTCTTCTTTTCGTGTTATTTCTTTTTTATGGTGTGTCGTTTTCCTACTCTGTGTAGCGTGTTCTGTGACAGGACCTCGTACACCTGGAGCTCCATTCTCATGTAGCAAAGAGGGGGGTGCTATTTTGCTACTTTCATGTTAATTTCCTTTTTTGTTCAAGTGTGAATAGCTCAACATGGAAATAGCTTGTTTCGAGTATCTTTTAGCCTCCAAACTGGGTGTTATCTCTCAGTGCCCACCTTGAAACTCCAAAACGTCTTGCAGAGATTCACCAAATAGACTGGATAGAATTTGAAAATACTTTTTTCTTCACTTTCTTTTACTTTTTTGAGGCTTATGTCTTGCCTTCGAGACGTATATTCAATATGATCAAGTTTTTGAAGCAGGTCTCTGTTGTATATCTCTAACAGATTCATTATTTCTATGCTTTGGTCTCCCTAGGCTGCAAAATTAGGTGGCCTATTATTTGCATTCACACTGATCCCCAACCCGTTCAATTTGTTTGCTATTTCCTTAACCAATTGCGTAATTACATCTTTAGCATTCACCAGGTGTAAGGCTCCACCCATATACTCTGAACAGTTTACAGGCATCCAGTAATTTCTCTGTAAGGGAACATGGGTGTTCCTAGTCTTTGGCAAACTACATTTATTTATTTGTTTATTTATTTAATATATGTGATTATTATTATTTACACAACGGAGATGTGGCCAGATGGGCAGTGCAGCGACTATTATGAAGGAAAAAGTTTACGCTTAATGAAGGAAGGGTTAACATTTGAAGGTGACTGATAAAATATGTAAGTGGAGCTATAATAAGGTAAGAGACATTTCGAAGTGCCAGCCTTGTATTGTTTGATATTTGCAATCGCTGGTGAAAACAATGATTTACATCTTTTTTGAGGTAATCCCTGAATACCAATTTTTAAATCATAGCAGGTCATACCTTCAGGTGATTAATGCTGTAGCCAGATGAAACTTTCAGATAGAGTTGCTTGTCATCTTCATACTGGTGGATTGTGCTGTCCTTGCCAGCAGCGGGGCCCAAAGGGCACCAAAGAAAGGTAGAAGATCACTTGTGAGGGAATGGAGCCCTGGATATACCACAGTGAATTGTTATGGACTTGGATCTGGAGGAATCTATCTGTACCAGCTGTCTCTGTATTTCAGTTTGACTCAGACCATTACTGGACAATGCTATTAAAGAGTTCTCGAGATTCAAGGCTGATATCTATTGCTTTTTGGTTTACATTATTGAGACCTGTGCAGAGTTTGAGCAGGATAAAGAGGAAGAGGCCACTGTTGTAGGAAATTGTAGAGCATCATTGACCATTTGGATGGTTGCTTTCTCCATACTGCTCTGGGTCGGAAACCAGGCTGGTGGTCTTGAAAGGGGCATTGATGTCATTGTTATCATGGAGTTCAGCTGATGACAATCATCTCATTGACATTCCCCAGCAATGGCAGACCGGTGATTGGTGTTCAGTTTGGGCTAATTCATGTGGGGTAGATCCACCCCTGTTTTAAGGACATGTGGAAGAACATGGTTGAGCTCATGCAATCAGTGGTTGGCTTCCTATAAGTGGCATATAGAGCTGTTCTGACTATCAGCTCTTTATGCTTCTGTGTTCACCACCACCTCGTCTTCTGACATTTGATGATCCACATTATTTTGACTAGTCCTATTTATTCTCTTGCACTGTGTGCTCTGGTTTCTAAATGTTAGCTGCTGAATTATCCAGTAAAGTAGACCCTTATTATTAGCTACAAGTTCTGAACCCACCTTTCTCATGTGGAGGGTTTGCTAGGCAGATTAATTTGTTTTCGAAACTTAGTTTCCCATAAATATAGATTTTGCTTTAAACCTTTTGTGGATTTCAAGATTTCTGTTCAGAAACTGTTGAATTACGTAGTTTAGGCAATGCCTTCCACCAGTGAAAAGGTGAAACAGTTAATGTTGTCGCCAAAGGGGATCTAATGTACCACATTTTAAAACTAGGTTGATTACTGCTTTAAAAAGATGGAATATGCACTATACAACTCAATGAAACTAAGTCAACTGTTATGACTTCCATGAAGATGCCAAGTTATTATATTGCTCCACAACAAAAGCTTAATTTGCCTACCAGCGATTTATGTATCTTTCTAAAATCATTTTTTGTCACCAGTTCACTTTGAATGAGAGGGACACATTGATTCCTTCTGAGGGTCAGTTGGTTTTCAGTGTTCTGTTGTAATGTGTTGTAATGGGAGTTGATCAAAATGACATGTAAATTGAATCCTAAACTGTGTCTTTCTTTCTTTCTTTCTTTCTTTCTTTCTTTCTTTCTTTCTTTCTTTCTTTCTCTCGCTGACTCACAGCCTTGCAATGTACAGTATAACAATCAAGTGCTCCTATCTAGCTATACTGAGACATAGAACAAAACAGTCAGTATATACAATTAATTCAAACATTTGCTGCCTTCAGAGGTCATAAACCTTACAACTTTGAAGTAATCCTTTTTGTCATTCAACATTAAATACAATACAAAACAGTTTGAAAGAAATAATCTGGATAGCCTTACTTGAGTTAGTTTCTTAATTATGCTGTGCTAACAACACCTTTGTAGTTCTATAAAATATACATGGCTTTGTAATAACTGGTACAATAACCACATTGCCTAGTGTCATGAAATGACATTACAGCTCCCGCTCAGAGCTTTACTGAAATTAATTTTTAATACACCTCCTAATTTGATTCACCACACACTGTTGGACCTGGCTCTTTCTGCATGGTCATCCCCAGACTTTTTTGCCTTTCCCTCCACATTTTGCTGAATTTGTTTTTGTGGGTTTTAGCATTCTGGAAACCTTACCAGTGCTGGCCAGTACTAAAGTGCAGGTGGTCTGTACTCTAAACACGGTAACCTTTGCTTCTCCGCAATTGGCACATTTAATTTACTTGTAAGTCCCTAGTAAAGTGCACTGTATGTGCCCAGGGCCTGTGAATTAAATGCTACTAGTTGAACTGCAGCAATGTTTGTGCAACCCACTACAGTAGCCTTTCAAACATGTCTCAGGCCTGCCACTGCAGAGCCTGGTTGGGAAGCTTTAAACTGACATTTCGACCTGGCAAAAGCACCCACTTGCCAGGCTCAGACCTTCATTTTTATTACATATAAGTCACTCCTAAGGTAGGTCCTAGTTAGCCCCAAGGGCAGGGTGCAGTGTATTTGAAACATTTGACATGTACTTTTAAGTTTAACATGTCCTTGTAGTGAAAAACGGCTGCACGTTTTATATCTCTCATAGGTTAACATTAGGGCTACCTTGAAGCAGCCATTAAGTGTAACTTCTAATTGGGAAAATATAGAAATTTGGCGTTTGTGTCTCTGCATTCACAATTTAAAATCACAACTTATGGTGAAGATGGATGTTAAATTGTAAGTGGGAAAATGCCCCTTTGAAAAAGTTGGCATTTTCCTATCTTAACCATTCTGTATCTTTGCCTGTCTCTGAATACATGTCTGGGGTTGGTGACAGCTGAGATTTATGCATTCCCTCTAGACAGTCACACACAGAGGGAGCTTAGAAGTGACATAATGGGTCTTAATACGCCATTAACTGGTTTGATGGGGGGGGTGGAGCTAAGCACTGCCTCACACCAGAATAGGGCATTGTGTCTCCCCACTCAAGGATCTTCATATCTCTCTGTAAAGTGTCTTGAGCCAGGGAAGGAAGGGCACGGAGCTTGTTATCTTCAAAGGCCTCTTTGATGTCTCCCCCACTACAAAGGCACATTTGGGTATAAGTGAGACCCTCGTGGGTATGTAGCGCGCTTTACAAATGCAGTGATTGATTGATTGATTAAGTACTAGACCCCAAGCCCCACCAAATCAGAAATCTACTGGAACCAAGGATACTATGCCAGGAAGAAGGACTGCGGTGCTGCCAGAAGGGACTGCCAATCTGCAACTGCATTGCTTTGTTGGCCTACTACGTGCTGTGTGCAGTGCTGTAGGAGGGACTGCCACTCTGCTACCTGCTTTGCTGTGTTGGCTTGCCGCCTGTTGCTTCTTGCCTGGAGTGAGAAGGACTGGACCTGTTCTCGACATCTCTGAACCCAAGATTTTCCAAGGGCTTGTTGAGTTGCCCCCTTTTCTCCACAGTCTCAGGGACATCAAAGACTGGCTGCAACTCTCCTGGTGCTGCTGCAAACCTAAAAATATTTTTCTGAGAAGCCAGATTTTTCGATTACTTGTTTTCCTCTTATCAATCAATCAGTCAATTAATACTTGTAGAGTGCGGCTAATCACCTGTTAGGGTCTCCAGGCGCTGGGGGGGAAGCGGTAATTGAAGGTTAGAGGAGATCAGGTGAAGAGCCAAGTTTTGAGGTCCTTTCTGAATTGGGAAAACATGGTAGATCTTCTGAGGTGGATCGGTAGGGAGTTCCTGGTCTTGGCAGCGAGGTGAGAGAAAAACCTTCCTCCTGCTGTGGCCTTTGGGCTGTGTGGAGCAGCGGTGAGTGTGAGATCAGCAGAGCGGAGATGCCTGGTGGGCGTGTAGAAGTGGAGTTTTTGGTTGAGGTATTCTGGTCCGATGTTGTGGAGGGCTTTGTATGCGTGCGTGAGAAGTTTGAAAGTAATTCTCCTGTCTATTGGGAGCCAGTGCAGGTCTCTCAGTAGGGCGTAGGTGTGGCTGTGTTTGAGGGTGTTGTTGATGAGACGGGCAGAGGCGTTCTGGATGTGTTGTTGTCTTTTTTGTACCTTGGTGGTGGTTCCGGCTTAGAGTGCATTGCTGTAGTCCAAGTGGCTGCTGACGAGGGCCTGGGTGACTGTTCTTTTGGTTTTGGTAGGGATCCATTTGAAGATCTTCCTTAAGCATACACACGGTGGTGAAACAGGTGGAGGAGACTGCGCTGGCTTGGCGATTCATTGAGAGTGATGAGTCCAAGATAAATCCGAGGTTGCGGGCATGGTCGGTGGGGGCCGGAGCGCTTCCGAGGTTTGTGGGCCACCAGGAGATGACCCACGCTGAGGGTTTTTTGCCAATGACGAGGATCTCTGTTTTTTTCAGTATTTAGCTTGAGGCAGCTCTCCTTCATCAATGTGGTGACTGCCTTCATTCTGTTGTGGAAGTTGGCTTTGGCTGTGTACAGGACATTGGTGAGGGAGATGATTAGCTGTGTGTCGTCGGCGTATGAGATGATGTTGAGTACGTGGTGTCTGGCGATGGTAGCTGGGGGGCCATGTAGAGGTTGAAGAGAGTGGGGCTCAGCGAGGAGCCTTGCGGGATGTCGCAGATGATCTTGGTTGCCTTTGAGTAGAAGTGGGGGAGTTCGACTCTTAGGGTTCTGTCGGAGAGGAAGGAGGTGATCCATTCTAGAGCCTTGTCTCGGATGCCGGCATCGTGGAGACAAGTCCATAGGGTGCGGTGATAAATGGTGTCAAAGACAATGGAAAGGTCGAGGAGGCTGATAGCCGCAGTCTCACCCCTGTCTAGGAGGATGCGAATGTCATCTGTGGCGGCGAGGAGGGCGGTCTTGGTGCTGTGGTTGCTCCGGGAGCCAGACTGAGAGGGGTCAAGGATGTTGTAGAGTTCGATGTGTTAGGTGAGTTGACTGTTGACAGTCTTTTCGATGACCTTGTCTGGGAAGGGGAGTAGAGAGATGGG
This sequence comes from Pleurodeles waltl, assembly GCF_031143425.1. Classification (NCBI taxonomy): domain Eukaryota; kingdom Metazoa; phylum Chordata; class Amphibia; order Caudata; family Salamandridae; genus Pleurodeles; species Pleurodeles waltl. The sequence continues at coordinate 388,041,641 of NC_090446.1, read as the reverse complement.
CCGGAGGTTCTTGAGGTCCTCTGGGTCTGCGGTTGGTTTCTTCAGTAAGGGCTTGATTTTGGTGTGTTTTCAGATTTCTGGGAAGGTGGGGGTTTCAAAGGAGTGTTTGATGATGTACTGGAGCTTGGGTGCAATGGTGCTACTCGCTTTTTTGAAGATGTCGTGGGGGCAGGGATCAGAGGGAGAGCCGGAGTGGATGGAGTTCATGATGTTGAGGGTTTCCTCGTCGGAGATGTTGGACCAGCAGAGTAGGTGGTGGGGCTTTGGTGGAGTTTCGGTGCAGGCTATGATGGGTTTGGGCGTGGGATGGTCCGGGTTGGAAACCTGTCGTAGATGTCTGCTATCTTGCGGTGGAAGTAGGTGGAGAGGTTGTTGCAGAGTTCTTGTGATAGGAGGATGTCCGTGGAGTTTGTTCTGGGGTTGGTCAGTTAGCTGATGATCGTGAAGAGCTCTTTGCTGTAGTGTGCGTTGTTGTTGATGCGTTCCTGGAAGGTGTTTCTCTTGGTGGGCCTAATTAGTTGGTGGTGTGTGTTTAAGGCTTTTTTGAAGGCTTTGTGGTTGATGGGGGTCTTGTCGGTGTGCCATTTCCTTTCGAGGTGTCTGCAGTTTTGTTTGGACTCCTTGAGGGCTGGGGTGAACCAGCTGGCTTTCTTAGATGAGCATCTTTTGGAGGGTTTATTGATGGGAGCAAAAGTGTTGGCGCAGTCTGAGATCCAGGTGATGAGGTCCTGAGCAGCTGTGTTGGTGTCAAGGTCGTCTGGGGGGGGGGGTGAGCTGTTGAGGGTGGTGAGTAGCTGATCTTTGGTGATCTTGTTCCAGCTCTTGCAGCGTGGTAGGTGAGCGGGGTGTCGGTCGGGTGATTTGTTGATGGTAAAGTGGATACAGTGGTGGTCAGTCCACTGGAGTTCGATAATGTGGCTGATGGAGATGTGGTTGCTGGTGGTGAAGATGGGGTCGAGTGTGTGTCCGGTGGAGTCGGCAGGTGAGGTGGTGAGCTGCTTGAGTGCGAGATTGGCAAGGTTTTTGAACTGTGTCGTGGAGTTGTCATTGGTGTTCTATAGGTGGAAGTTGAGGTCCCCTAGGAGAATGTAGTCCTTGGAAGCGAGCGAGTGGGTGGTGGCGATGTCAGCGATGGTGTCACAAAATGGGTGGCGGGGGCCCGGCAGCCCCTAGACGAGGGTGCCTCGCAGAGTGGTGTTATGGTTGGTTCCAATCTGAAAGTGGAGGAGTTCCATCTTGGTTGTGGAGTCTTCGGTGCTGGTGGAGAGGCGCAGGGAGTCTTTGTGGACGATGGCGATGCCTCCTCCGTTGCTGTCTTCGTGCTGTTTGCATATTACATACCAGAATGCGTTGCAATTATATTGAAGTTGCATTTTTCTTAATAATACATATGCAGTAGAACAGTGGAGTAGCAGTGAAATAACTCCAGTGCAGTGGCGTATATCTTTTGTTTTCATAGCTTCATTAGTTCTCATACCTAATATCGTTAGAGTACGAACTGAAATAAAAAGACACCAGTAAATTGGTCAAAAATAGTTCTGAAGGGAGATAATTGGTGCCAAGTATTTGACTGGGAAATTGATGGGATAGAAATTAATGGAACCAAAAGAAAACTGCTCCTTTCTGCTCTGCTTACTCTGGGAAAATAAGGGGTGCAAAGCCTGAGTGGATTTGTTAATTTAGATTATCCCAATGGATATTCATGAACACGTGCAGCAGAATATTCTTTGACACAGTTGGAGGCAGTGGGGATGGAAATATGCCATAAAATCTCCTTACATTTTGTGGTTAGTGACGGACATCCATTATTGTGGTGGCCTGTTGAAGGCGGATCAGACACGTGAAGCATATTTGACTTGGCCTGCATGAGAAGTTCTCTGAATGTAGAAGCACCGGCGTCGGTCGAGCACGTCCCTGTATAATTAAAGAGGCAAAGGCACTGATGTTGCTGCAGCTGGGAGCGCTAAAAATAGAGATGCTCTCCGCCAGTGTCAAAATGCACATTAACATCACATCCATGCTGACTCCAATCTAGGGCTTCAGGGGTCTCTTGATCAGGCTTTTTGCCATTTCTTCTGATTTTACTGCCAATGCAAACTCTTGATGTGAATGCTGGGTGAAATTACCGCAATGAAAATCGGAAATGTTCATCCAGGGATAAGATATTGCCCTTTTAGGCAGCCGTACTACCAACTTTCTATGTGAAAAATACAATAAAATTGATCACCCTTTTTATCCTTCAATTTCAGCTCACAATGTCACGACCTTGTGTCAGACTGTTATGTTTTTTCTGCGATCAAGTTGAAGCCCAATACTGCACGATTGTGTATATCTGAACTATGCTTTAGGTCATCTCCTCATGGGAACCCATATCAGTTTACCAGTAGTCAGACAGCGTTGAACTACCTGTACATTCCAATTCCTCCAGATTCTTCTGAGTTGTCTCACACAACTTCAGTACCACAAAAAGCAGTACCCCCCCAATAAACATATTTATACCACACTAGTGAAAGAAATGTGGCAAAGGAACACATGTTATTCAGGACAAGTGTACTAGACAGACTTTTACTTTTTAATCTATATATATTGTCTGACAGAAGTAAACAAGTATTCACAAAGCCAGTAGTTCTGACATTGGTTGTCAGCCTTTTAGCGTTGTCATTGCCTGTTCTGTTTTGTCATGGATTTGCAAAACGTTTTGCTGGGGAAGCTGCTGTGCCTTTTCAACCTGAAAAACACAACAGTGGGGTAAAGCAAAAATCATTTTTGGCCTAAAAAACACTCTTTGCCATAGTAGTCTCTGACACAGACAGAAACTATTTTGTATGCGGATGGGTTATATGTTGAAACAACGAGTGCTTCAACCACCCATGGCTCAACAACGAGGTCGGAACAACGACCTTGTTGTTATCACTAATGCCTTTTCCACGAATGCCTTAACAACGATTTTTCGTTGTAAAGGCATTCCTGATAAAGGCATTAGTGATCAGCATGCACAGTTCCAGCATGCGTCCCCCTTGGCCACCCACCCCTAAAAATTACCGCGACCCCTCCACCCCTAAAGATTGGAGGGATGTCCCCCACCATGCACAGTTTTCATCTCAATAACTTTACTGCAGATGTTACAGAGGGCCACGGGGAACGTTGGATATGGTATTGGGTTAATGATTGAACAATTAGTTGGTGCCCGTACAGGGAGGCACAATGGGCGCTTACTTTGTGCAATAGCTTCATTTTCGGGGATTCCATGATTGGATTCTTTTGTTGGTATTTTATTGTATTCAGTTAGAAGGTTTTATGATTATGCACCCTTATAGGTCCGAGGTGGGATATGCTTGACATATGAAGGGTGTTTTCTCAGTTTTTTTTGCTTTCTTTTTCTCTTTTATTGTAACTTGCTGCAATTATTTTAATTAATCATGCAATAAAGAATCATTCATTCATTCAGTTGTTACAATGATATTATCAACAATGTTACCAAAGATGTTCTGAGTGTTGTAATGTGTGGGGTAATTAGCAGTGCATGGTGAGGGCACGAGGTTATAGTTACCTTAGGGTACGAGTTACAGTTACTTCAGTTAACCATAACTATAACTGCTGAATTTCTATGGTTTTGTGCGAGCAAATTCAGAACCTAACTATGACGTCACTCTAACCTTTATTTTTGTAAGTGAATTTTATGATTTTTTAAATTCTATTTCCTAACTATAACGTCCCTGTAACGTTTGTTTTTTTTTCAGCGAATTTCATTTTTTTTTTAACGTTAAGTAATTTGAATTACTTTAGGTTAATCCAGCCACCTACGCACATGGCCGGCCAGGTCCTACTACCAACTCCCTACAAGCACCAAACTCCCACACCATGCACAGGCCCTGCAAACAACCCAGTTTAAGTTCCAAACTCGATGCTACTGACAGCCTTTTGCTGTGCATGGCAGAGGTTGGCCACTATGGCCAGGCCCTATGGCCAGCCGTTGAAAAGCACCAAACACCGAGCCATGAACAGCCATTGCCAAACAAAAATAATAGGGGTCTGGGTACAAATACTCTAACACTCTTGCCTTGGTCCTGGGGTCCCCCTGGAACCCTTCCAGGACAGAGAAGTCATTTTCTTTTAATTTTCAGTAAAATCTATGGGTGGATCCGCAGATTTAGCAGAATTATTTCACCCAATTCTTATTAATTCTGCACCCAGGTGGGCCATGTTCCGGGGGCATGGCCAATATAACAAATAAGGAGGGGAGCTCATGGGGCCACCTTCTGCAAGTCTTAAAAGCTCTGGGGTCCACCACCTCCCCAGGGCTACTAAAAAAATTCTTAGAGGCCGTGCAGATCCCCGGGGCATGAAATGAAGAATAGTTTGGGGGAGTGGACCCCACCCCCCGGGGACCACCACCTCTCCTGGACTATTTTTACATTTTAAAATGGGAGGGGGCCAATCAGCCCCCCCTCCCAAGGCTGATTACTGCCCCAGGGACCCCATCCCCTGGGGCCCAGCCACATCCTCCTGGGTGCCCTGGTCATCCAGGGGTCCCAGTTTTCTTAGACTGGGACTTTGGTGGGAGCCTCAAGATCCCGTGGTCTTAGCCGGCTGCCCGTGTGCTGCAGGCATTGCCCCGCACGCAGGTAACTCCTAAAAATGCAACTCCTTGTGTGCAGGAGCAATCTTTTCATCCCATTCTATGCCTGCACAACAGCAGGCAGGGAAAAAGATGAAAACTCCGCTTCCAGCAAGTGGGAGTAGTTTGTCTGTCACAGCTCCCTCCAAGCAAAAGCAAACAGCTACCTTCTGAGAGTGGGCACCCCAGAGACATATATGGCTCCTGGTGGGGGGGGGCACGCAGCCTCCTCCTTTTTAATGCACAGGCCTGCCCCGGGGAGGAGGTGGTCCCAGGGGCCGTATATGCCCCCCCTCCATGTTTTTAAAGATTTCTGTGACCCAAGGGAGGTAGTGGTCCCTGGGCCATGGACCTCCTCTTTAAATTTGTTTGTAGGCCCAGAGAGGCGAGGGTACCCGGGGCCCAGGGGTCCGCGCTGCTTCCCCTAACAATATATATCATGTAACCTCAGGTGGATGGTGGTCCCCAGGGCCGGGGGGGGGGTCCACGCACCTTCCATATATTTAAAAATGGATCCCAGGGAGGTGGTTGTCCCCAGGGTGGTCTAAGCGCCTCCTCTAACAATTTTAGGTGGTGGTCCACGGGGCCCAGAGGGGGTGTGCAAGGCCTCGTATTTTTATTGATTATAGCCCAGGAGAGGTGGTGGTCTCAGGAGGTTCTAAAAGCCCTAGGAGGGGCGCCTGTGCACCCCCTCCTTTAAAATTACATTAGCCATGCCCTTGTGACTTGGCCCACCTGTGGGTAAAATGACTTAGAAGAGAAGGAGACCACTTTTTGAAAAAACTCTCAGCGAAATCCATAGATCCACCCACGGAATTTGCAGAAAATATAAATAAAAATACTTTTTATCCCCGGCGGGGTCCCCAGGACCATGGCAAAGGGGTTAGGGTATACCTTCCTTGCCCCCCTTTTTTTGCATTCAGAGGTTCGGGCTGCAACTGTGTATAAAGACTCTATGGGAATTAACATGGGAAACACACTTTTTTTTAAACCCCCTTTGTCTCAGCCCCCACTTGACGGATCGCCCCAAAATTTGTTGTGCACATCAAGACCATAGAAGACACTTCTTTCGAAATTTCTCTGATGATTCATCAGATGTGTCAAAGATTTAGTCAAGTCAAAATGTGCTTTTTGTATGGAATATAGGTCCCAACTATAACTACCTACTAGCGACTGCCAGTAGGTGTGCATATATTATATATATATATATATATATATATATATATATATATATATATGTATATATGTATATGTTCGATGGCATGTGTAGCTGCAGATACACATGCTGTGCACATCCCGCCATCTGGTGTTGGGCTCGGAGTGTTACAAGTTGTTTTTCTTTGAAGAAGTCTTTTTTCGAGTCACAAGACCGAGGGACTCCTCCCATTTCGACTCCATTGCGCATGGGCGTCGACTCCATCTTAGATTGTTTTTTTTCCGCCATCGGGTTCGGACGTGTTCCTTTTCGCTCCGTGTTTCGGGTCGGAAAGTTAGTTAGAATCTCAGAAAAATCGTCGGTATTGTTTGCGTTCGGTATCGGGTTAGTTACAACAGATCGACACCGAATTAAGAAGAGCTCCGGTGGCCCTTCGGGGTTTTCTTCCATCCCCGTCGGGGCCTGGTCGGCCCGGCCATGTGTCTCTTCAAGGCTGATGGAACGGACCCCATTCCGCTTCTGTCCAGAATGCCATAACAAGTATCCATATACAGATCAACATCTGGTCTGTAACTTGTGTTTGTCACCAGAACACAAGGAGGATACTTGTGAGGCCTGTCGAGCGTTTTGGTCCAGGAAGACACTCAGGGACCGAAGAGCAAGAAGACTGCAAATGGCGTCGGCGCCGACAGGACAAGAGCTTTTTGAGGAGGAGGAAGAAACATTCTCCACCCAGGAGTCGGACTCTGAGGAGAACGATCCCGAGGAAACGCCGAAAACCGTGAGTAAGACGTTGAAACCAAGAACTCACGAGAAAAGCGCTAAAGCCCAGGGGACGCCACCTCCAACAGGCCATGGCTTAACCCGAAAAGTAGGTGACCGTTCATCGGCACTGAAAAAGGGTGAGCTGGTGTCGAAGTCATCCGACTCCGGTCGAGATACCGGCACACAGCAATCTCGGGCCCGAGATAGTGGCTCAGAGAAGATTCGGCACCGAGACACCGGCACCGAAACGGGTCGGCACCAAGAGAGAGCACAACGCCGAAAGTAAAAAAGGTTTCGTCGGAGCCGAAAAAAGCAGCCGAAAAGGTTTCGGTACCGAAATATCCGGCCTCAGAACCGAAAACAAGTTCCTACACTGAGGAACAAGGACTGTCCACACAAATGAAGACACATAGATTTGGACAGGAATTACAGGCAATAGAGCCAGATCACACACAAAGACAGCTCTTTATTCAAAAAGATACAGGGAAGATCAGCATTCTTCCTCCAGTCAAAATGAAACGCAAGCTTGCCTTCCAAGACAAAGACAAACAGCCACACGCAAAGGTGGCTAGTAACAAGTAACACCGCCACCATCCCCACATCACTCTCCGCAACCATCACCGGTAGCCACTCCACCAATGATGCAATCCCCAACTCATACAGGAATGAGTCAAGATGACCCTGACGCATGGGACCTTTATGACGCACCAGTGTCAGATAATAGTACAGAATGCTATCCAGCTAAACCATCGCCACCAGAGGATAGTACAGGCTACGCACAGGTGGTGTCAAGAGCAGCTGCATTTCATAATGTCAGCCTTCATTCAGAGCCCATTGAAGACGACTTTCTTTTTAATACACTGTCGTCCACACACAGCCAATATCAGAGTCTTCCTATGCTACCCGGAATGCTAAAACACTCCAAACAAGTGTTTGAGGAGCCTGTTAAAGGGAGAGCCATTACTCCAAGAGTAGATAAAAAATATAAACCGCCACCAACAGACCCAGTGTACATTACACAACAGCTAACACCAGACTCTGTTGTAGTGGGAGCAGCGCGCAAAAGAGCCAACTCCCATACTTCAGGAGATGCACCACCTCCAGATAAAGAAAGTCGAAAATTCGATGCTGCAGGCAAAAGGGTGGCGGCACAGGCAGCAAACAAGTGGCGTATTGCAAATTCGCAAGCTTTGCTAGCCAGATATGATAGGGCCCATTGGGATGAGATGCAACACCTTATTGAACATTTACCCAAGGAGTTCCAAAAAAGAGCGCAGCAAGTAGTAGAAGAAGGACAGGGTATCTCCAATAATCAGATACGGTCAGCAATGGATGCTGCAGACACAGCTGCTTGAACTGTCAACACAGCTGTAACAATAAGGAGACATGCATGGCTGCGTACATCAGGATTTAAACCAGAGATACAGCAAGCTGTGCTGAATATGCCATTCAATGGACAGCAGTTGTTTGGGCCGGAGGTGGACACTGCGATCGAAAAACTTAAGAAAGACACTGACACGGCCAAAGCCATGGGCGCACTCTACTCCCCACAGAGCAGAAGCACATTTCGAAAGACACAATTTCGAGGGGGGTTTCGAGGGCAAACCACAGAAGCCACAACCTCACAAACAAAGCCCACTTACCAGAGCCAGTATCAGCGGGGAAGTTTTCGGGGACAATATAGAGGGGGACAATTTCAAAGGAATAGAGGAAAGTTCCAAAGTCCCAAAACTCCTCCAAACAAGCAGTGACTTCAAGGTCACAAATCCCCAACACATAACACCTGTGGGGGGGAGACTAACCAAGTTTTACAAACATTGGGAGGAAATAACAACAGACACTTGGGTCTTAGCAATTATCCAGCATGGTTATTGCATAGAATTTCTCAAATTCCCTCCAAACATTCCACCGAAAACACACAATATGTCAAAACAACATATAGATCTTCTAGGACTAGAAGTTCAGGCATTGCTACAAAAAGAAGCAATAGAGTTAGTACCAAAACAACAAATAAACACAGGAGTTTACTCCCTGTACTTTCTGATACCCTAAAAAGACAAGAGTCTAAGACCTATACTAGATCTCAGAACATTAAATACCTACATCAAATCAGATCACTTTCACATGGTTACATTACAAGACGTTATCCCACTGCTCAAACAACAAGACTACATGACAACACTAGACCTAAAGGATGCATATTTCCATATACCAATACATCCTTCACACAGAAAGTACCTAAGGTTTGTATTCCAAGGGATACATTACCAATTCAAAGTGTTGCCATTCGGAATAACAACTGCACCAAGAGTTTTTACAAAATGCCTAGCAGTAGTAGCTGCACATATCAGAAGGCAGCAAATACATGTGTTCCCGTACCTAGACGATTGGTTAATCAAAACCAACACGCTAAGACGGTGTTCACAACACACAAAATATGTCATAGAAATCCTCCACAAACTAGGTTTCTCAATCAATTACACAAAGTCACACCTTCTGCCGTGTCAAACACAGCAATACTTAGGAGCAACAATCAACACAGCAAAAGGGATTGCCACTCCAAGTCCACAAAGAGTTCACACATTTCACAATGTGATACAGACCATGTATCCAAATCAAAAGATACAAGTCAAACTGGTGATGAAACTACTAGGCATGATGTCTTCATGCATAGCCATTGTCCCAAACACAAGGTTGCACATGCGGCCCTTACAACAGTGCCTGGCATCACAATGGTCACAAGCACAGGGTCAGCTTCTAGATCTGGTGTTGATAGACCGCCAAACATAAATCTCGCTTCAATGGTGGAACAGTATAAATTTAAACCAAGGGCGGCCTTTCCAAGACCCAGTGCCACAATACGTAATAACAACAGATGCTTCCATGATAGGGTGGGGAGCACACCTCAATCAACACAGCATCCAAGGACAATGGGACATACAGCAAAAACAGTTTCACATAAATCACTTAGAACTGTTAGCGGTATTTCTAGCGCTCAAAGCATTTCAACCCATAATAAGACACAAACACATTCTTGTCAAAACAGACAACATGACAACAATGTATTACCTAAACAAACAAGGAGGCACACACTCGACACAGTTGTGTCTCCTATCACAGAAAATATGGCATTGGGCGATTCACAACCACATTCGCCTAATAGCCCAATTTATTCCAGGAATTCAGAACCAGTTAGCAGACAATCTCTCTCGGGATCACCAACAGATCCACGAATGGGGGATTCACCCCCAAATACTAAACACTTACTTCCAAATGTGGGGAACACCACAAATAGATCTATTTGCAACAACAGAAAACTCAAAATGCCAAAACTTTGCATCCAGGTACCCACAAGATCAGTCTCAGGGCAATGCGTTATGGATGAGCTGGTCAGGGATATTTGCTTACGCTTTTCCCCCTCTCCCACTACTTCCATATCTAGTAAACAAATTGAGTCAAAACAAACTCAAACTCATACTAATAGCACCGACATGGGCAAGACAACCTTGGTACACAACACTATTAGACCTCTCAGTAGTACCTCATGTCAAACTACCAAACAGACCAGATCTGTTAACACAACACAAACAACAGATCAGACATCCAAATCCAGCATTGCTGAATCTAGCAATTTGGCTCCTGAAATCCTAGAATTCGGACACTTAGACCTCACACAAGAATGTATGGAGGTCATAAGACAAGCTAGGAACCCTACCACTAGACACTTCTATGCAAATAAGTGGAAAAGATTTGTTTATTACTGCCATAATAATCAAATTCAACCCTTACACGCATCTGCCAAAGATATAGTAGGATACTTACTACAATTGCAAAAGTCAAAGCTAGCTTTCTCTTCAATAAAGATACATCTGACCGCAATTTCAGCCTACCTTCAAATTACGCACTCAACTTCATTATTTAGGATACCAGTCATAAAAGCATTTATGGAAGGCCTAAAGAGAATTATACCACCACGAACACCACCAGTTCCTTCATGGAACCTCAACATTGTCTTAACACGACTCATGGGTCCACCTTTTGAGCCCATGCACTCTTGTGAAATGCAATATTTAACATGGAAAGTTGCCTTTTTGATTGCCATCACATCTCTAAGAAGAGTGAGTGAAATTCAAGCATTTACCATACAAGAACCATTTATTCAAATACACAAGCATAAAGTAGTTCTACGGACAAATCCAAATTTTTTACCAAAAGTGATCTCACCGTTCCACTTGAATCAAACGGTAGAATTAGCAGTGTTCTTCCCACAGCCAGATTCTGTAGCTGAAAGAGCACTGCATACATTAGACATCAAAAGAGCACTAATGTACTACATTGACAGAACAAAACTAATTTGAAAAACAAAACAACTATTTATTGCTTTCCAAAAACCTCATACAGGGAATCCAATTTCTAAACAAGGCATTGCTAGATGCATAGTTAAGTGTATTCAAACCTGCTATCTTAAAGCAAAGAGAGAGCTGCCTATTACACCAAAGGCACACTCAACCAGAAAAAAAGGTGCTACCATGGCCTTTCTAGGAAATATTCCAATGAATGAAATATGTAAGGCAGCAACATGGTCTACGCCTCATACATTTACCAAACACTACTGTGTAGATGTGTTAACGGCACAACAAGCCACAGTAGGTCAAGCTGTACTATGAACATTATTTCAAACAACTTCAACTCCTACAGGCTGAACCACCGCTTTTGGGGAGATAACTGCTTACTAGTCTATGCACAGCATGTGTATCTGCAGCTACACATGCCATCGAACGGAAAATGTCACTTACCCAGTGTACATCTGTTCGTGGCATTAGTCGCTGCAGATTCACATGCGCCCACCCGCCTCCCCGGGAGCCTGTAGCCGTTTAGAAGTTGATCTTGAACATTTGTAAATTTATATATATATTACTTTAAACTTCATTATGTGCATACGTATTCACTCCATTGCATGGGCACTATTACTAGCATACACAACTTCTACCTCACCCTCTGCGGGGAAAACAATCTAAGATGGAGTCGACGCCCATGCGCAATGGAGTCGAAATGGGAGGAGTCCCTCGGTCTCGTGACTCGAAAAAAGACTTCTTCGAAGAAAAACAACTTGTAACACTCCGAGCCCAACACCAGATGGTGGGATGTGCACAGCATGTGAATCTGCAGCGACTAATGCCACGAACAGATGTACACTGGGTAAGTGACATTTTCCATATATATATATATATATATATCCGAAACAAAGCGTGCCAAGAAAAAACGACGCGCACAGCAGCTGGTGCGAAAAAGGAGGGCTGGCCGAGCCCTCAGTAATCTGTGTAAACAAGAAATGATTGCCGCACACACCGTTCAGCTACAAGAAGCTTTTCAGATTTATTCGATGCAAATAAAACAACACGTTTCGACTTTACAGTCTTCTTCTTAGTTTCGACTAAACTAAGAAGAAGACTGGAAAGTCGAAACGAGTTGTTTCGTTTTATTTGCATAGAAAAAATCTGAAAAGCTTTTTGTAGCTGAACGGAGTGCGCATCAATCATTTCTTGTTTATATATATATATATATATATATATATATATATATATATACTTTTTGTTTTCTTTATAGAAATCATAAAGTTAGCATAAATATCACAATTTACAAGATTAAAAATCAATTAAACTATACAGTGACAATTCATCCTTCAATAAACAGCGGCTGCAGGCACACAGCCTAACTTTGGCAGTGCCTGACAATGGTGTCTCCACTGCGACACCAAATATTCAAGCTGCTTCCCAAATCACTGAATCACTATCACAGTGTCACAGTGAAAGGTGATTTATTCATCAATATGCAGCAGTAAGAGCATCTTCATGTTTCAGGTGGTAACCAACCTTGATCCTGATTTGGGAAGTCTCTTGGACACATATATATGTATATATGTGTGTGTGTTTGTGTGTATGATGTGTGTATGTGTGTATCTATCTATCTATGAATTTATATATACATTATATATATCTATTATTCAACAGCGAAGAGTCTTCGTTACTGCCCGGACATTTCTTTGCATATATGTGTATATCTGCATTAAATTATACTTATTTGTTTGTAGGATGGTACGTGGGCCTCGTATGAGTTCCAAAATTCATATTAAACTTGACTTCAGATGGCTGTTTCCCACACCCCAATGCCTCTGTTCCTCTGACACCGAACACTGCAGAGACTCACTGAATCTCCCACCTCGCTATCCTGACCCAACTGCTCGCCACCATCACTACTATTGGTTTTACCATTGCTTGTACAATTGCACTGACATTTGGTATAACTAATTGCAGTGGCAGGCTATCTCGGAATGTACGTTTTATTCTAAGCACTTGCACAAACAATAACTGCAGCTAAACATCTTAAGCTATTTTCTATATTTCCAAGATGTTCACCATAATTGGATGCTACATAACAGCCATCTTGGAAATACAGAAAAGAAAATCCAGGATTGCTGCCACCACTGCTTTGACAAATCTAATAATTGCAAACAACAAACACTGTCAAAGTGGAACCTCTTGGCTTTGCCAATGCTTGCTTGTGTTTCAATTTGATAAAATAGTTTCATGGACAAAGGTGGAGAGCATAACGATAATAGTTCTTCTGGGTGCAACTGCTATCCTCTCAGTGTAATGATTAAATGGGTTCTATTCTTTATTTTGGTTAGAACTCTGACGATGCTCAAATCTTTTCTAGTCAGTTGTTTTCTAGGTCAGTTTAAAAACTGATTATTCCTTTAACAGTGCCCTAATTAGATTGAAATAGAAATAGCATTTTAGTAGTTTGCTGTAGCAGTGGCTAAATATTTTGATGTTGATGTTGCTTATGTAGAGAATGAGAGTTAGTTCTCAGTTGATTGTGGTGGTACTTGTGAGAAAGAATGAGTTTTGGTGGTGTTGGAAGGATTCAGATTAACCTTTGGATCTCTTTAAGTTCATGAAGTTTTGATAGAGTGAAAAATGGTGTGGCGTTTTTCATCAGCAGGAAAGTAAGACAGTGATTGCAATCATGTCTTACCAGATATATCTGTGGTGGTGCTGTATCATGCTGTTCTTGACCAGAACAGGGGAGTGTGTAGAGCAACTGCCACAACTTCCTTAGGTGAACTGCTGTGCGAAATTATGGTACTGGTGCCTGGTGTCGCTTTGCTTTGCAGCCAACACCTCTTGAGTGCTGCACCCCACTTGGCAATTCTACATGATCAGTGATTTTTCCATAAAGCCAACTGAAGCTTCTGATTTCTTGCCTCTTTGCAGGCAGTTAATAATATTTGTATCTCACTACACAAGCATGATATCTCTCCATTAATTTTCTTCCCCACACAGTTATATACCTCTGCTTTCTCAACAAAAGTAACACATTATTGAAAATACAGCATTATTTTGAAACAAAATTGCACTGGCCGCCATGGATGTAGTGCTTCTCCTGGTAGCTGGCTCCTAACAAAAATATTATGAATTGTATGGTCCCATCTGATATGTAAATGGAATTGCAGATGAGTTTGGTTGCTATTACCTGTATCTTCCAGGGCCCACACATTAGTAGTATTTTACTTCTCCTTTGGAGTGTTGGTTGTTTGCTGTGATGAAGTTTGTGATCTGTCTCATGTTTGTGGTGTGCACACTTTGATTTCTTAAGCTGTCGTAGTTGAACTCTTTCTCTAGGCAAGACTGCTGGTTTAAGGATGACAGTACTTATGTTTGTAGGCGACTGTGCCAATCCTATAACAAAACACGACTGTCCTCACAACCCTTCCGGTTCACAAGCAGTACCTCACCAAAAACAGTCACAGGTGATTTGTGGCAGCCTTCACGCATGGACTCAAAAGTGTGACGTCTCAGGGAGCGTCGTGGTTAAACAGAGATGACCTCTTTTTCTCATTAACAACATATCTCAATCACACACGGCAATGAAGAAGATGCAGTAAAGTTTCAATAGGTTTTATTTTAGTAAGACTGCAAGCTGCAATAAGTTGCATGGGCTGCAATGATTAAGATAACGAACAGTGCAAGAAATAAAATGGTAAACACAAGAGTCATTAATACAAAGACCCCCACCACCTTGCAATATCATGAAATAACATGAGGTGTGTGATATGTCCTGATACCCTAGCATATAGGCCTAACCTCTAACCTAGAAGAGAGCTAGGTATGGTAAACCTCAATCTGCCAATGGCATGTCCATGAGAAGAGCCCCCAACCCTCATTACCTTGGAATGAGGTCTCTAGCTCAGACTCCGCAGGAACATGAAGTCTGGGTCAGTGTCAAGGGGACGTGCCGCATTGATAGTAGCAATGGCATCTGGTGGGAATCCCTCTGACTATCTGATAAAGTGAGGAGTATTTAAATAGATCTACTTGGACCCCTGACGTAGGTTTGTCCCCAAACAATAGATAATAAGGCGTGCTTGGGACGGTAATTAGTATAAACAAGTCCCTCGACAGCATGAAGAGGGAGAGTACCTAAAGTGAACACCTACAGTTTGTTTGTATTTGTTGCCTGATCTTGATGCCTTAGTGTGGTGGCACTGATAATGCAAATCAAAACATGGGCCTAAGTCAAAACAAGGCAGCCATCTTAAAGGAATTAATTAAATAAATGCGCTAAAACAGAGCAATCTAAGTAGAGTAAAAGTCACTGGGTGACGGGGCACGAGTCTGTAAGCCGCAGGCTAAACTAAATCCTGTATCCCATTAAAACAACTAGGAGTCACTACATAGCCATGTTGAATAAGCTAAGTTAGGACTATAACTTTGCCACTCTAGTCTGAGTGCACTGGTGGTCGCTGGAAAATTGTGTCAAATGCACAACTGAATCCCAAGTACCTAGAAATGCTGTTGTAAAATGTTGATAGTAAGACTGTGGTATAAAGAATTAAGAACAAATCATAAAGCTCATAAGTAAAGAAACATTTCAAAATTTTCATGTCAGTATACATGTACTATAGACACCTTGGGCCAGACTGACATACCAGGCACCAGGCATTTCAGTGGGCTGGCCGAGTGTGGGCTCGGTTCACTGCCAGTGGGGGCTGGTTTTGTTGCTGGGGACGTGCCGGCACCTTTTCTGCATTCAGCGCTCTAAATAAACAGTGCAAAAACAAATTGTTTTAAAGTATGCTTTAAGCACGCTTAAAAACCCCTGTGAGTGGCCAACCATCTACAGACCTCACCCCACAGTCTCCCTTTTTTAACCTTTTTTTAAACTCTGGATTGACTTCTGCACAAGCTCATGGGTCCCACAAGAGCATCAGGGAATCACTCACGGTTATGCAGACCCTGTGGGTGTACTGCACAACTGTGACAACACCCAATATTTTACTATTTTAAATTTTATGTCGGGGGAATAGAGGGGTCATTGGGGTTAGGGTATCCCTACCTTGCCTCATATAACATTTTGTATGTTATTTTTCAGGATTTAGGGACTTAGTCCCCGAGTCCAGTAATGGCGGGGACAACATTTTTCTTTATGTTGCAGCCAACAATCTCTTTGCTCAGTCCTGGCAATTAGAATTATTTTTTTGTCTATCAAACCTATGAGAGTCCTTTGGCAACAGATATCACTATTTTTTATATGTTAATGTCTCTGAAAGAGCTGAATAGATTTACACCAAATATACCTTAATTTCTCTGAAACGGCTGAATAGATTTACAAGAAATTAGAAGTAGCACACTTTCTGGATAAATATCTAGCTTTCTGGCAATTTTGGGGTAAATCTGTTCATCCATTTTTTCTGTGTTATAGCCTTCTTATTCCTGTGGAAATTGCATAAGGGGAGAAAGTGTTTCTGGCATCCCTTTTTCTCAGTCCTCGCTTGCTGGATCATTCTGATACTTTGCAGCAAGGAGCTCAGGTTGCTGAACTTTGTTTTTCCAAAGTTTTGTGAAGATTCGTCAAACACCACCAAAGTTATTAGCAAAACAAAAAATGCTAGGCCTATGAAAACTCTGACTCACATATAACTACGTAGTGGCTACCACCACTTTTTTTGTAATGAAAGTAATAGAGTCATTTTAATCTTTTATGATGTTAAAAGGAAGTTGGTTGGATTTGGGTATCACTTCCTGTTGGGGAAAACGCATTATAATCCATATGTCAGAATACATTTCTTAATCAACCAGGATGATTTGCGATGATATCTATCTATCTATCTATCTATCTATCTATCTATCTATCTATCTATCTATCTATCTATCTATCTATCTATCTATCTATCTATCTATCTATCTATCTATCTATCTATCTATCCAGACACTAATATGAAAAAACAAAGGTTAAAGGGACATTATACTTAGGTAAAAATGTCAGTTAAATCAGGACATTTTACACTAATGAAATGACTGAAATTCATCAGCTACAGTGTAACTTGTGCCTTAAAGTAATTATAAGTCATGGCTGTAGCTGTGTTTATAAAGTACAATGAAAAACTGAAAAACTGCATGATGAGCAACATGTTTTTGGACCCCCTTTTTCTCAGCCCTTATTGACAGATCGCCTGAGGCGGAGAGGCGGAAGTGGGTGAGTCTTTTTTTAGAAAGTTTTGTCAAATGGATGCAAAGTTATCAGTAAACTGGGCTTTATATATCGCCAGAAGGTAGTTATAGTTAGGACCATGTTTCCATAGAAAAAGTATTTTTTGACTTGCCTATATCTTTGGCACTGTTTGATGGATCTTCCCAAAAATTTCCCCCAAAAAATGTACCGGTGATTCTTGTTGCGCATAGAATGTTTCGGTCTGATCCACCAAGCTGGGGCAGAGAAAAAGGGGGGGTGTAAAAAAACATGCGCTTTCTGTGTTAATTCCCTAAGGAGTTTTAAACATGTCTACAGCCGGAACCGCTGGACAGAATTACACCAAATTTGGCAGAAAGGTAGCTTTTGGATATTTGGTGGAAATCTGTTCAGTAGTTCAGTAGTTTACGAGAAATTAAGGAAAATCCATATTTGTATATCTGTAGCCACGAATAAATCACAAATGCTTGCGAATGCGCGCACAAATAGAAGAGCTGTTATTGGCCGGCCACAACCTGATTAGAAAGTTGTGGCTGCCATTTTGTGTTTTGAGAGACAGTGCCTGGGGCTAAACATTGAAATGATAAGGGGTATACAGGGTCAAGGTAGAGGTACCCTGACCCCAGGTGTGTGATTAGGGGTGTTTGAGGGTCAAATTATGGGTTTAAAATGATTTTTCTTCACTGTGTGCAATATTCGCAAATATTTGATAATAGTCCTGAATACTCTCAAATACTTGAGAATATTCGAGGGTATTCAAGAATTTTCGAGGATATGAACATTTAATTTTTTTAAAAAAAAACATTCACAGTGTCCTCCTGGGGACAACCACCTCCCTGGACCTACAGTATTATAAAAATATGGGTGTGTGCAGACCCCCCCCGGGTCCTGGGACCACCATCTCCCCAGAGCTATAACAAATTATGCAGGGGCGTGCGGACCTCCCCTGATGCCTGGGGACCACCATTTCCACAGGGCCACAATAACAAAATAAAGCATGGGTGGCGCACAGAACCCCCAGGAACAATCACCTCCCAAGGTCTGCAATTAAAATAAGATGTGAGGGGGCATGAGGACCCCCCTGACCCCCAGGGATCACCACCTCCACAATCCTACAATATTATAAAAATGCAGGAGGGCATGCAGTCCCTCCTGAGTACCACCAACTCCCCAGGGCTAACACAAATTATGTGGGGGCAGCGTGGACCACCTGGGCCCCAGGGATCACCACCACCCAGGGCCACAATAGTAAAATAAAGTGGGGGGCTGCACGGAGCCTGCTGGGTCCCAGGGACGACCACCTCCCAGGGGCTGCAATTAAGATAAGATACAGGGGTGCGTGAGGACCAGCGGGCCCATGGGACCACCACCTCCCTGGGCCAATAAGTTTATTTTGAACATAGAAGAGGAACCATGCAGCCATATACAGCCCAGGGGACCACCACCTTTCTTAGGCCGGCCCGTGAAGATCAAAGGAGGGGGGCCAACTAGCCCCCTCCTGGATCCATATATGGCCCTGGGGACCAACACCCCCCAGTGCTGGCTCTTGCTACCTCCTGAAGTGCTCAGCAAGCTGAAGCTTTAAAAATGCTCCTGCTTGCTGGAAGCAAAGATTTCATCTTTCCCTGTCTGCAGACATGTGGGCAGGGAAAGAGATGAAATTATTGCTCCCGCAAAGAAGTAGCTGCTAATTGCACCAACTCCCTGCATGTAGGTACAATGTTGACTTCTGCCAGAGACGGGAGCCGGAGGGATCGCGGGGGCCTTGAAGCTTCCCCTGCAGTCCCCATGAGTCATTATTGGGTACCTGGGCAAACATAATCATATAGTCAGCTCCAGGAGATCGGCGTAGGAAGGTGGGCACGTGGTACCTAGGGAGGTGGTGGTTCCCTGGGCCCAGAGTGGTCTGCGCGGCCCCCCCTTATATTAATTCAATGTAGGCCTGAGAAGGTGGTGGCCCCAGGGGGCGAGGTGGTCATCACAGCCCTGCATCTTTTTTTAAATATAGCCTTGTGGACGTGGTGGTCCCCGGGGAGGGGATCCACACGTCCCCCTGCTTTATTTTATTTTTGTAGCCTCGGGAAGGTAGTGGCCTCCGGGCCCAGGTGGGGGTCGCACCCCCCCACTTTATTTTAATCTTGTAGCCAGGGAGGTGGTGGTCCCCGGGGCGCAAGTGGGGTCTGCATGGCCCCCCTTATATTAATTTAATGTAGCCTCAGGAAGGTGGTGATCCCCGGGTCCCAAGGTGGTTCACGTGGCCCCCCTAACAATTGTTAATATGTAGCTCTGGGGAGGCGGGGGTCCCTAGGGCCAGGAGGGGTCCATGCACCCTCCCACCCCCATTTAATGTTGTCCCGGGGAGTTGGTGGTTCCCTGTGGCCAACCCAGCTGCACGCAGCCTTCAGCAGTCTGTGGCGCAGGGTTGGGTGGTTATAGGGGGGTGGTTGCAGACCCTGTGCCCCATTCCTGCAGCGCATGACTGAAGGCCATCCGCAGCAGTGGTTGGATTAACGTATAGCAATTAAAATTACTTTATTTTACAAAAACATAGAAATCCACTGAAAAAAACCAAAGGTTAGAGGGACGTTATAATTACGCTCAAAATTTTAAACGTATGAAACCATAGAAGTTCAGCTGTTAGAGTTAGAGTTATTTTACGTAACTATAACTTGTGCCCTAAGGTACTTATAACTTGCGCTCCTGACATACACAGTTTTTTCCTCAAAAATGTTATTGCAAGTACTACATTGATATTATCAATGATGTTATCAGAGATGTCATGAGTGCTTTAATATGTGGGGTAATTAGCAGTACATGGCGAGGGAGCAAGTTAAAGTTACCTTAAAGACCAAGTTATAGCTACTTGCAATAACTCTAACAGCTTAATATCTATGGTTTTGTATGTTTAAAATGTGAGCCTAACTATAACGTCCCTGTAACCTTTGGTTTTGTGGGTGAATAGATAGATAGATAGATCTTTGTGCTGATTAAATAACCAAATCCAATGTGTTTTACCTAACCATGGTAGACCACTGCGCATTATAATCTAGCATCACAAGATTGACAGTCGATCATTGTCCTTTCAATGGCAATGAACCACACTAACCCGGCTACTGAGCACAAGCAAATGATAGATGTACTCAGTAATTGATGATTCAAAATGAAACTGTTGAGAAGCATCAAGATAGAAATAGCACTAGTTTGCTGCATTAAATACCATGGTCCCGATTCACAAATGTAATCTTAGGTCAAAAGTCTAAACTTAAACCAAAAGTCTAACTTTACTACAAGTAAAGTCAGACTTTAGGTCTAAAGTTAAAGTTTTGGTCGAAGTTTACCTTTATGAAACGGGCCCCAAATATACATATATTGACATGTTGCAACAGTAAGTTCTTGTTCACAAAAAGCATGGGGTTTTGGGGCAATGAACATTTTCACATTTTCTTCAGCGCAGTATGTCTGTGTGCCCATCTTTATGCCCTCAGCATCATATATATATTACCTAGTAGCAGTCACCACTAGGTAGTTATAGTTAGGACCTACTTTCTAAATAAAAAGTGTTTTTTTACGTGCCTAAATCTTTGGCGCTGCTTGACGAATCTTCAAGGAACTTAAAAAAAAATTGCCATTCCCGTCAGCATCTGTCTGGAAGGTTTCGGGGTGATCCGTACAGCAGGGGGCTGAGAAAAAAGGGGAGTCCCAAAACACGTTTTCCCCATTCATTTTTCCATAGACATTTTGGACAGCGATAGCGCACAAACTACTTGCTGGAATTACACCAAATTTTGCAGAAATGTAGGTCCTGGTCCAGAAAGAGTGCTTTGTTCATTTTAATGTAGTTCTGTTCAGTAATTTGAGAGAAATTAAAGATCATTTAAATTTGTGCATATAGGGGCGCAAAGGATTTGCGACCCCTCCCGATCTCGTACAGAGATCTGATTGGCTGATAACACTTCATTAACAGAAGCCATTGAAGTGTGGTCAGCCATCTTGGGACTCGGGAGTCCCAAAAAAAGGTAAAAAATTAAGAAAAAAGGCAAGGGTACGAACACCCTTAGCTTTGGTGGTGGGGGTCCCAAAGGGACCGGCCCAGGGGTGAAAAGCATTTTGTTTTATCTTATGAATGGAGTCACGGTGTGTTGGACTTTTTTCCTTATGCAGGAGCGTCCCCAGTCTTTTTGCCGCCTATCTATTCTGACCTTTTTTTGTTGGCTTTAAAACTCTGAGCACTTTACCACTGCTAACCAGTGCTAAAGTTAATATGCTCTCTGTGTAAATTGTATAGTTGATTAGTTTATCCATGATTGGCATATTTGATTTACTAGTAAGTCCCTAGTAAAGTGCACTAGAGGTACCCAGGGCACTAGGCAGTGACACAAAAGGAGCTGGGGTGTAACCTGCATATCCTGATGAGCCATCTGTGCTAGGAGGGAGGGGAGGAGTGGTCACTCACGACTGAAAGGGCTGTGCCTGCCCTCACACAATGCAGTCTCCAACCCCCTGTTGTGTATCTGCGGCCTGGCCTGGGCAAGGCAGGATCTCACAAACAAGAGAGACTTTCCTTTGAAGCAGGTCTACTTCAAAGGGCAAAATGGGTATAAGAAGGGCACTCAAAGCCACAGACTTTAGAACACTTCTGGAAACCAAGAGGAACCTCTGCCTGGAGAAGAGCTGAAGAGCGGAGGAAGAAGAGCCGCCCTGCCTGTGACTGTGCTTTGTGGAGCTATCCTGCAGTTGCTGCTTCTTCCTGTGCTAGAGGACGAAGACTGGACTTTGTGTTGCCTTTCTTCTTGTGAAGAATTCTCCAAGGGCTTGATTTAGAGATTGCCTCCTCTTGTTTGAAGTCTCAGGGACAGCAAAGACTTCTCTCTGCCTGCACCTGGAGCCTCTGCTGAGACTCCTACTCTGCCAAGTGGTGCCCATCCAGTTCCTGGGACCCTGAAAGGAGAAGCTGGCAGCTGAAGAGTGAGAAATCCATGCACCGACCGCCGTACGGGTAAAAAGATCGACGCAACTCCAATCTGCAGCTGAAAAGCGACGCGCCGCCGGCTTCGCGCTGAAAACCGACGGTCGCCTGCAACGTGACCGGATGTTTGATGCCCACGGCTGGTGAAGCGAGGTGCAGCATCGCTTATGGAGACCAGTGAGATCGCAACCTGCGCTGCGTGTTTTTCAGATCATCGTGCAGCTAAATTTCTGATGCAACCATCGCTGGGTGTGCAAAAACGGCACAAGGCCTGCCCGGACCCGAGAGTGCGGACCAAATCGATGCATCTCTCTCCTGTGGAGAGAAGAAACGACGCATGCCGACTCGACTGAAGGAGAAACGACGCAAGGTCTCGCTCGTGAGTGAAATCGACGCATCACAAGCCCTTTTTGACACACCGTTGCCCGTGAGGGGTTATTTTTGACGCACCCAAGGTACATTTTCACACTAACAGCCTTGGCGTTGTGTTTAAAATTACATGAAGACTCTTTTCACATTTTCATTGTTAACTTGACTTGTGTATTGTGGAGTTTTGTCATTTTGGTCTTGTTTTGTTTAGATACATATTCTCTATTTTTCTAAACCTGTATTGTGTCATTTTGTAGCGTTTTCATTAAGTTACTGTGTGTTGGTACAAATACTTTTCACCTAGCACTCTGAAGTTAAGCCTACTGCTGGTGCCAAGCTACCAAGGGGGTGAGCGGGGGTTAACTGAGAGTGATTCTCTTTTACCCTTACTAGAGTGAGGGTCCTTGCTTGGACAGGGGTAACCTGACTGCCAAACAAAGACCCTATTTCTAACATTGGCGGTAGCGATGGGATTGGACTTGTATTTGTACTTGACATGCAGTGATTAAGTGTACACTACGTTTTTGAGTTCAGACCACTACATGACCACATAATACTCGTCTTGTAATTTTGCTTTTTCTCTTTGGGACTCCTTTTTGTTCTACTTCCATGATTTTGCTGATCCCTTGATTGACTCTTTTAACTTCATTGGTAACTTGTTTTCTATCTTTTGGAACTTTGCACTTGTTGCCATCATGTCTCAATCTAGAGGTGCAACTGCTGGAGCTATGTTTGAAGTAGAGAAACTGAAAGAATATTCAGTTGCTCAGTTGAAACAGTTCTTAAAGATCTTGCCTGTCCCATTAAGAGCTCCACCAGGAAGGGGGTGCTGCAAAAGGCACAGAGTGCCTAGGTGACATTCAAGGAGGTTGGGGGCACACAGTGGAAAACAATATGGATGGGGAAGTGCAGAGGATACACAGTGGTGTAGTGGAAGTACCTGTTACACTTGGGGGGAGGGTCCCCAGGAGGGGTAGCAGGGGGTCATCAAAGGGTCTGACTCCTGAACAGTTACAGGACAGATAGGCAGAGAGGTTTCGCCATTTAGAGTTGGAAGAGTTAAGGATGAAAAAGGAAATAGAAGAGAGGAGGAAGGCCTTAGAGGTGAAAAAGATGATTTTGGCTTATGAGCTAAAACTGAAAGAGCTGGAAGTCATGAGGGCTGAGTCCAGCTGGAAAGGTGGCAGCAACAATTCTATATCCAGTGCTGCTGAAGAAGTGCACATGGCCAGAGCTGTGGTGCCCTACTTGAAGGAGGGAGTTAACACACACCAGGATGTTCAGGGGTATGAGGTTGCATCAGTGATACACAGGATCCGTGAGGTGGACTGGGGAACTGGCATGGGTAGTCATATTCTTACTGGTGGGAGATACACTCTACTGACTCTAGGTGAGAGTGACAGGGAGAGTGGTTCCCCCCAGGTAGAAGTCCTGGTTATGGAGTGTAAAGACATCCCAGAAGAGTGTGGGTTGAGTGTCAGGGACAGTCAGGTACTCTCTCACCAGTCTTAGGAGGATGATGTTGGATGCTTTTTCAAGGCTGAGTCACTGGATGGTTGGGTGAAGGGTATTTTCGTTAATTCATGTGAGGGGCTGAGTGATGTAATTGCTGGAGAGCATATGTCTAGTCCTTTTTTTCCAGAGCTATACCAACACCAGGTGGAGTGTGAGTTTGCTGACCCCGGGGAACTTACACTAGAGGCAGACCTCTGGGTGAGTACCAGAGAGTCTGAAGAGGCATTTGGGGGTGCTCCTGAGGGGAGTGGTCTAGGTATTTCCCAACCAGGTGAGGTAGGGAAGGATTGCAGTGTCCCAGGTAGGTCCCAGTGTAGTGGGATGGGTGAGGGACCCCATGTCCAGTCTTAGAGGAGAGGAAATGGGGATGGGCTGAGGATCAAGGTGTCTGAGATCCAGTCCCAGGTCCTGGAAGGGTCCATGAGGGAACACCAGGAGGGGAGCCTAGCCTGTACCATAGGGCCATCTACTGAGGGAGACCCCACAGTGTCAGGAGAACTTGGAGGGGTGGCTGTAGCCAGCATCCCACCAGTTATTGTGTCTGGCAGTACCACTCCTAGTGAGGGAGTGCAAAAGTCCAGACAGAGGGTTGAGAGGGGGTTGTGGACCCCAGTGGAGAACCTGGAGGGTCGGGGGTCAGCTGTGAGAGCAGAGCCCCCCAGGAATGACCTTGGTGAGACCATTTGTAGGTTGGGAGGAATCCAGACTCTGCCGGATGGGCAGAGGTCAGGAGACCTGCACCAGCCATACTCTTGTGTGACCCTTAGGGACGGTTTGCCCCTTGTGGGGGGTAGGTGTGCCCTCCAGGAAGTCCTGGTGTGGCAAGCAATGGTTCAACTGCAGAGTGGTGACTCTGGTTTGAATGATCTGGTTCAGGGGGTAAACTCTGACCTGGTGGGGGGTAGTTGTGCCTCTCAGGAAGTCCTGGGTTGCCAGGCAATGGTCCAGTCTGAGGGTACAGACCCTGGACTGGAGGATCAGGTGCAGGTGTTAAACCCTGACCTGAAGGCGGGGCGGTTTGCCCATCACCCCCCCTGGTGTGATTTCTAGGAGTATTCTCCCTGAGGGGGGGTGCAGAACCCTGAGAGAAGGGACAGGGGAGAAAGAGACTCACTTCTGACCCCGGTTCAATCTAAGGGTGCAGACCCTGGATTGGAAGGTCAGGTTCAGGGAGTCCCCCCTGACCTGGAGGGAGGGGCTACTGCTAACAGTACCCCTACCATGTTGTCTTCTGGGGGGACCACTCCTAGTTGGGGAGTGCTGGACACCAGAAGGGAGGGCAGGGGGAGGGAAGCCTCACCCCTGGCCCTAGTCCAACCTGAAGGTACAGACCCCAGGTTGGAAGACGGGGGTGAGCGGGGGATAGCTGAGGGTGATTCTCTTTGTCCCTGACTAGAGTGAGGGTCCTTGCTTGGACAGGAGGTAACCTGACTGCCAACCAAAGACCCCATTTCTAACACGGTGGATCAGCGGATCTGACGTAAAATCAAAAAATCATAAAGCCCCTGGGTAAGCCATGTCCCAAGGGCATTTGTTTACAAATGCAGGGGTTTACAAATGGGCATTTCTTTACAAATTTACAACTGTAATTCGTTCCCTAAGGTAACTATAAGTTGCGCTGTCGCAGTGCACTGATAATTATCACACAAATTACAGCACTCATGCCATCTTTGATAACATCATTGATAATATCAATGTAATATTTGCAGTAACATTTATGACAAAAAAACTGTGCATGGAGGGGTTGCGAGTTATAATTACCTTAGGGCACAAGTTAAGAGTTACTTGATGTAACTCTAACTATAACTGGTGAATTTCTATGGTTTTGTACGTTTAAAATCTGAGCCTAACTATAACATCTCTGTTGCCATTGTTTTTTTTAAGTGAATATATATATATATATGTTCGATGGCATGTGTAGCTGCAGTTACACATGCTGTGCATACGTCTGCCATCTAGTGTTGGTCTCGGAGTGTTATAAGTTGTTTTTCTTCGAAGAAGTGTTTTCAAGTCACGGGATCGAGTGACTCCTCCTCTTCGGCTCCATTGCGCATGAGCATCGACTCCATGTTAGATTGTTTTCTTTCCGCCATCGGGTTCGGACGTGTTAACTTTCGCTCTGATTTGGAAAACCTTGAAAACGCTTTATTTCTCATTGGTATTGTTTCGATCTCGTTACACCTTCAATCCACACTTCGGTACCGTCGGCACAAACATCTCCACTCGCCCTTCAGGGCGTGCATGCCCAACTCGGGCCTGGTCGGGCCGACGACGTGGAAGCCTCATGGATCGGACTCCATTCCGATTCTCTCCTCGGTGCCACGCTAAATTCCCTTATAGAGACCAACACCTCATCTGTAATCTCTGCCTTTCCTCAGACCATCGGTAAGAAAATTGCGAGGCCTGCAGATTCTTTTGGTTGAAAAAGACACTCCAGGACAGAAGAGCACGGATGCTCGAGATGGCGTCAAAAAGCTCCAAACATCTCATCATCAAAGAGGAAGAGATCATGCAGACCGCAGTCTCCGTTTGAGGATCCGACCAGGATTCTGAGGAAGACAGACCGGTCACAGCAGGACAGCACGTGAGTACGCCTGCCCCTGTACCATCTAAGCCCAAACATAAGGCCTTGGGACGCCATTGATGGATGCCATGGCTCGACCCGAAAAAAGACGTTCGATGACTAACCCACCAGCTCGGCACCGAAGAAGGCCACCCCTCCGAAGCCATCGGACTCGAGCCAAAGCTCCGTCTCCGAACCGAGCAAACACCGCTCTTCCGAGTCCAAATCTTGAAAATCATTTTCGGAGCCAAGACCATCCTCAACCCCATCTTTTTCGATACCGAAGAAGCCAGCTTCGGAGCCGAAAGGACCTAGTTATACTGAGGAGCATGGACTTTCAAAAACACTCAACGCCATAACTCTACTGAGGAGGACTCACAAAGCAACCAATCATGGAAGTAATGGATGAAAGGCAAGCCAGGATTCATATCCATAAAGAAACTGGCAGAATTTTAACTGCACCTCCTCCAAAACCAAAGAGGAAATTAGCCTTTCAGGAGGAATTGGACACTACACAGCCGCCAGCTAAAGTACCAAAAACAAAAGCAAGACCACCACCTCCTCAATTTTCTCCTCCTCACTCTCCTCCTCACTCTCCACATCTACATATCTCTCCTCCTACTAGTCCTACACCTATGCAGTCACCATCACACTCATTTGATTCGCAGCAGGACAATGTGGATCCATGGGATCTTTATGATCCAGACCCCATTCCAGACAATAACCCAGATTGCTATCCCTCTAAGCCTTCACCACCAGAGGATAGTACAGGCTACGCTCAAGTGATAGCTAGGGCGGCAACATATCATAATGTCACCATGCACACTGAGCCATCAGAGGATGATTTCTTATTTAATACACTCTCCTCCACGCATGCAACATATCAGTCGCTCCCTATGCTCCCCAGCATGCTAAAATATGCTGACCAAATATTTTGCGAGCCTGTAAAGGCAATAATAATTACTCCTAGAGTAGAGAAGAAATATAAGCCACCTCCTTCTGATCCTGGTTATATTACCCAGCAACTATCTCCAGACTCAGTAGTGGTAAGCGCTGCCAGGAAGAGGGCAAACTCACAATTGTCAGGTGATGCACCCCCACCAGACAAAGAGAGTGGGAAGTTTGATGCTGCAGGGAAGAGGGTGGCATCTCAGGCAGCCAACCAATGGAGAATAGCCAATTCACAGGCATTGTTTGCTAGATATGACAGGGCCCACTGGGACGAGATGAAAGATATAATCCAGCATCTCCCCAAAGAACAGCAAAAGAGGGCACAGCAGATAGTGGAGGAAGGCCAAACCATCACTAACAATCAGATCAGGTCTGCCCTGGACTCAGCAGATACAGCGGCCAGAAGCATCAATACTGCTGTAACCATAAGGAGACATGCATGGCTTAGGTCCTCAGGATTCAAACCTGAAATCCAACAGGCAGTTTTGAATATGCCATTCAACAAGAAACAGCTTTTCGGCCCAGAGGTCGACCTGCTATAGAAAAAGTGTGGAAGGATTCAGACACCGCAAAAGCCATGGGTGCACTATACACCACACAATACAGGGGATCCTTTCGCAAACCCCAGTTTAGAGGTGGATTTAGAGCCCAAACTGCAGAGGCATCCACATCACAGCCAAAGTCGGCCTACCAACCTCAATACCAACGAGGTGGTTTCAAAAGTACTTATAGAGGCCAGTACTTCAGAGGCAGGAGAAAATAACAAACACCAAAACAAGCCTCACAACAAAGTAAACAGTGACTTGTGCCATTCCTTTCCAATCCACACCTCCCCTGTGGGAGGAAGACTGCAAAAGTTCCACAACAATTGGCTAAACATTACAACAGACAACTGGGTATTATCAATTATCCGCAATGGCTATTGCCTAGAATTGATACAAACTCCACCAAACATTCCACGAAAACCACACAGGCTATCCACAGACCATATCACTCTGTTATTGACCCTGCTTCTGCAGGCAGGTCGCTCCCCGCTCCGCCATCCGTGCCACCTCCATTCCTTTTTTTCTCTCCCGCTTTCCCCGCCGCTATGTCCCCTGCGGCCCCTCCCACCTCCCCCCTCCTTCTCACCGTTCCTTTGCCTGGTTTTACCCCGCTGCTGCGTCCCCTGCGGCCCCTCCCGCCTCCCCCTCCTTCTCACCGTTCCTTTGCCTGGTTTTACCCCGCCGCTGCGTCCCATGCGGCCCCTCCCGCCTCCGCCCTCCTTCTCACCGTTCCTTTGCCTGGTTTTACCCTGCCGCTGCGTCGATTGCGGCCCCTCCCACCTCCCCCCTCTTCACCGTTCCTTTGCCTGGTTTTACCCCGCCGCTGCGTCCCCTGCGGCCCCTCCCGCCTCCCCCTCCTTCTCACCGTTCCTTTGCCTGGGTTTACCCTGCCGCTGCGTCCCCTGCGGCCCCTCCCACCTCCCCCCTCCTTCTCACCGTTCCTTTGCCTGCGGCCCCTCCTGGCTCCCCCCTCCTTCTCACTGTTCCTTTGCCTGGTTTTTCCCTCCGCTGCGTCCCCTGTGCCCCTCCCGGCTCCCCCCTCCTTCTCACGGTTCCTTTGCCTGGTTTTTCCCGCTGCTGCATCCCCTGCGGCCCCTCCCGCCTCCCCCCTCCTTCTCACCGTTCCTTTGCCTGGTTTTTCCCGCCGCTGCGTCCCCTGCAGCCCCTCCCGCTTCCCCCCTCCTTCTCACGGTTCCTTTGCCTGTTTTTTCCCGCCGCTGCGTCCCCTGCGCCCCCTCCCCCTCCTTCTCACCGTTCCTTTGCCTGGTTTTACCCCGCTGCTGCGTCCCCTGCGGCGCCTCCCCCCTCCTCACCGTTCCTTTGCCTGGTTTTACCCCACCGCTGCATCCCCTGCGGCCCCTCCTGCCTCCCCCTCCTTCTCACCGTTCCTATGCCTGGTTTTACCGGGCCGCTGCAGCCCCTCCCGCCTCCCCCCTCCTTCTCACCGTTCCTTTGCCTGGTTTTACCCCGCCGCTGCGTCCCCTGTGACCCCACCACCCAGCCCTTTCATTCGTCAGGCCCTCCCGCATCCCAGATGCCACTCCCACCCAACCCTCCTCTTATGGCAGCCGCGGCACGGTAGCAGGGAGCAACCTTTGACCCTGCTTCTGCAGGCAGGTCACTCCCCGCTCCGCCATCTGCGCCACCTCCATTCCTTTTATTCTCTCCCGCTTTCCCCACCACTGCGTCCCCTGCGGCACCTCCCGCCTCCCCCTTCCTTCTCACCGTTCCTTTGCCTGGTTTTACCCCGCCGCTGCATCCCCTGCAGCCCCTCCCACCTCCCCCCTCCTTCTCACCGTTCCTTTGCCTGGTTTTACCCTGCCGCTGCGTCCCCTGTGGCCCCACCCCCCAGCCCTCTCATTCGTCAGGCGCTCCCGTCTCCCAGCTGCCACTCCCACCCTCCCCTACTTTCCCTTCCCCTCCTCTTATGGCAGGCGTGGCACGGCCGCGGCACGGCCGCGCCGCTGGTGCGCCAAAGGCGTACCAATGGCAAGCCTGTCTGTGCCCGTCCACGCCAAGACCGCGCCCAGCGCCAGTCCCCCTGGCCCTCTCAGACACACCTACTCCCCCCTCACCCTCCACTTTCTCAACCCAGGCCCCTGCCCCACATGCACCCCATCTAGCCCCACACACACTCATGGCCCCTTCACCTGCCACACCTGTTGCTTCTTCTGCTCCTCATCCCTCACACCACACACCAACCATAGCGACCCCACCATCAACAAACACGACACCCCCAACACAACACTCACCCATCCTGCCCCCGCCAACCAACCCCGCTGCACATCAGCCCACAACCAGAACACACCCCGCAACAACACCCTCATGCACCACACCAACGCCACCCACCACAACCACCTCAACTGCCTGCTCTTCAACATCCGCTCCCTTCACAAACATGCCATAGAACTCTGGGACCTCGTCACATCACATTCACCTGACATCGCCTTCCTCACGGAAACCTGGACCAACCCCTCCTCAGACCCCGACATAGCCATAGCCACCCCCAAGGGATACAAACTCCAACACAATGACCGCCTCAACAGGCCAGGCGGTGGCATCGCCATCCTACACAGAGACACCATCAAAGTCACCACCAGCTCCCAAGACACTATCGACAACACTGAACACATGCACTTCCTCATCCACATTACCAACAACTCCACCCTCAGAGGTACACTAATCTACAGACCACCCGGACCACGCCCGCCTTCTGCGACACCATCGCCGACAGCATCAGCTCACGCACCCTCACCTCCACAGACTACATCATCCTCAGTGATTTCAACTTTCACTTAGAAAACCTACAGGACCACAGCACTACCTCCCTCATAGACAACCTCACCAACCTCGGACTCAAACAACTGGTCACCGCACCCACCCACTCAGCAGGACACACGCTCGACGCAATTTTCACCGCAAGCCAACACATAACCTACACCCACAACACCGAACTCCTCTGGACTGACCACCATTGCATCCACTTCTCCTTCACCAAACCCCCCCACACACTACCATCAACACACCACCCCCTACCGCATCTGGGACAAGATCTCCACAGAACGACTAAACTCCCAACTGGCCCACAACCCCCCCCCACGCCAACGACCCCAACACAGGAGCACACAACCTCTCCAAATGGATCACCAACTGTGCAGACTCACTAGCCCCCTCAGAAAACACATCGCTACCCGCAACATCAAGAACGCCCCATGGTTCACCCCTGAACTCCAAGACTCCAAGCACAAATGCCGCCAAGCTGAGAAAATATGGCGACTAGAACCCTCCACTTCTCCACCCTCAAAACCACCATTTGCACCCATCACCAACTCATACGCACCGCCAAAAGAGATCACTACAAGACACGCCTTGACAACAACTCTCAAAACTGAAAAGAACTCTTCACCATCATAAATGAACTTGCCAAACCCAAAGCCAGCAACATAGACCACACACAGCCCCTATGTGATGCCCTTTCCAACCACTTCCTCCACAAGATCCTGGACATCCACAACAGCTTCATACCACACACACACACCACACACACCCCTCACTCACCCTACCCAACCCCCACTCATGACCCCCCGACCGCACTCTCCACCTGGACCCCCACCACAAACGAAGAAACCAAGAAAAACATGAACTCCATCCACTCCGATTCCCCCTCCAACCCCTGCCCACACCGCATCTACAACAAAGCTAGCCCAACCATCGCCCCCATACTCTACAACATAATCAACTCCTCTTTCGACTCCGCCACCTACCCAGACCCCTGGAAGTACGCGGAAATCACCCCTCTCCTAAAAAAAAACACGCCGACCCGGAGATCCTCTCCAACTACCGCCCTACCGCCCTTTCCCGCCAAGGTTGCAAAGAAATTAGTCAACGCCCACCTATCCCACTTCCTCGAAGCGAACAACACTCTTGACCCCTCACAATCCGGGTACCGCAAAAACCACAGCATGGAAACCGCCCTCATCGCATGCACTGACGACATCAGGACCAAAGTCGACAAAGGCGAGACTGTCGCACTCATCCTCCTAGACCTCTCCGCAGCTTTTGACACCATCTGCCACCACACACTCCCCACGCGCCTCCACAACATAGGGATTTGCCACAAAGCCTTAGACTGGCTCACCTCCTTCTTCACCGACCGGTCCCAGAGTGTCTGCCTTCCACCCTTCCACTCCAACACTACCAAGATCACCTGCGGAGTCCCCCAAGGGTCCTCCCTCAGCCCCACACTCTTCAACATCTACATGATCCCCCTAGCCAACATCCTCCGAGCACACAGTATCACTATCCTCTCCTATGCAGATGACACCCAACTCATCCTCTCCCTCACCCGCAACCCCACCACCGCCAAAACCAACCTACAAGCCGCTCTCCTCGACACGCCAACTGGATGACCACTAACCACCTCAAGCTCAACTCAAACAAAACCGAGATCATCATCTTCGGTCCCAACAAAACCACATGGGATGACTCCTGGTGGCCCACCACCCTAGGCCCCGCACCCACCCCCGCAAACCACGCACGCAACCTCGGCATCATCCTTGACCCCTCCCTCTCCATGACACAGCAAATCAATGCTCGAACCTCCTCCTGCTTCCACACACTCCGCACTCTAAAAAAATCCTTCAAATGGATTCCCCCAGAAACCAGAAAGACAGTCACCCATGCACTCATCAGCAGCAGACTGGACTACGGTAACGCCCTCTAAGCCATCGCCACACTCAAACGCAAACTCCAGAGAATCCAGAACACAGCCGCACGCCTCGTCCTTGGCCTCCCCCGCCACGAACGATTCTCACCACACCTCAAATCCCTTCACTGACTCCCCATAGACAAGAGAATCACATTCAAGATCCTCATCCACGCACACAAATCCCTCCACAACACCGGCCCGACCTACCTCAACGATAGAGTGAACTTCCACACTCCCACACGCAACCTCCGATCAGCAGACCTCGCCCTAGCCACAGTCCCCTGCATCCACCGCACCACCACAGGAGGCAGATCCTTCTCCTACCTCACCCCCAAAACCTTGAAGTCCCTCCCCACCAACCTTCGCAAAACCAAGGACCTCCTGGTCTTCAGAAAGAAGCTCAAGACATGGTTGTTCGATCAGTGACCCTCCCTGCCCCCCTTGTTTCCCCCCCCCCAGCGCCTTGAGACCCTCACGGGTGAGTAGCGAGCTCTACAAATTTTTTGATTGATTGATTGATTGGTTGTTATAAGAAGAAGTCAAATCTCTATTTCTCAAACAAGCAATAGAAGCTTTTCCACAAAATCAATTAGGGACAGGAGTTTACTCACTGTATTTCCTCAGTCCCAAAAAGGATGGCACCCTAGGGCCAATATTAGATCTCAGAACCCTCAATCTTTACATCCTGTCAGAACACTTTCATATGGTAACCCTACAGGATGTGATCCCACTACTTCAGCAACACGATTTCATGTCAACATTAGACCTCAAAGATGCGTATTTTCATATACCCATCCATCCTGCGCACAGAAAATATCTTAGGTTTGTCATTCAAGGAAAGCACTATCAGTTCAAGGTGTTACCTTCTGGAATAACAACAGCTCCAAGGGTATTCACAAAGTGCCTAGCGGTAGTCGCAGCCTACCTAAGAAGACAACACATACATGTCTTTCCATATCTAGATGATTGGCTGATAAAATCAAACAGTCATACGCAGTGTCAAAACGATGCGCATTATGTAATACAAACCCTGCACGTGCTAAGGTTCTCAGTAAATTACCAAAAGTCACAACAACAACCTGCACAAATACAACAGT
The DNA here is from genome assembly GCF_031143425.1 of Pleurodeles waltl. Classification (NCBI taxonomy): domain Eukaryota; kingdom Metazoa; phylum Chordata; class Amphibia; order Caudata; family Salamandridae; genus Pleurodeles; species Pleurodeles waltl. Next base: position 388,007,855 of record NC_090446.1, on the reverse strand, counting down.
ATTTAGGGGCAGTACTAAATACTCAAAAAATGATAGCAAGTCCAAATACACAAAGAATACAAGCATTCCAGAATATAATAGCACAAATACAAACAAATCAACAGTACACTGTCAAATTTGTCATAAAAATATTAGGGATGATGGCATCATGTATTGCAATTGTTTCACATGCAAGACTAAACATGCGGCCCTTGCAACAGTGCCTCGCACAACAATGGTCACAAGCACAGGGTCAACTTCAAGATCTAGTGTTGATAGACCGCCAAACATACATGTCCCTTTAGTAGTGGAATTCCACAAATCTAAATCAAGAACCTGTGCTTCAGACCATAATTACAACAGATGCACCAATGATTGGTTGGGAAGCTCACCTCAACAATCACAACATCCAAACACAATGGGATGCCCAACACACACAGCTACATATAAATCACTTAGAGTTGTTAGCTGTCTTCCTAGCACTCAAAGCTTTTCAGCCTCTCCTCATTCACAAAAATGTCGTGATCAAAACAGATAACATGACCACCATGTATTACCTAAAAAATAGGGAGGGACACATTCGTCCCAACTCTCCCTCTTAACTCAAAAGATTTGGAAATGGGCAATACACAACCAAATTCACCTGGTAGCACAATACATTCCAGGGATACACAACCAATTAGCGGATGTTCTCAGCATAAATCATCAACAGACACGTGAGTGGGAGATTCACCCTCAAGTACTTCAAAAATACTTTCATCAATGGGGAACACCAGACATAGATCTGTTCGCCACCAACGAAAATGCAAAATGCCAAAACTTTGCATCCAGATACCCACACCCCCTATCCAAGGTCAATGCTCTATGGATCAATTGGTCATGGATATTTGCTTATGCTTTTCCTACTCTCCCACTCATTCAATTTCTAGTCAATAAATTACGTCAAAACACGCTCAGTCTGATACTCATAGCGCCAACGTGGGCACATCAACTGTGGTACACAACACTATTAGACCTGTCAGTAGTACTACACTCCAAACTCCCAAACAGACCAGACCTGTTAACACAAAACAAAGGGCAGATTAGGCACCCAAATCCCAACACACTCAATCTTGCGATTTGGCTCCTGAGGTCATAAAAGTTGTGTATTTACAACTACCAACAGAATGTATGGAAGTAATTAAGCAAGCAAGAAAACCTACTACTAGACAGTGCTATGCGAACAAATGGAAAAGATTTGTATATTACTGTCAATCTAAACAAATTGCCCCTCTTTCAGCATCAATACAAGATATTGTATGCTATTTACTTTATTTACAAAAATCAAATTTAGCGTTCTCTTCCATAAAAATACATCTCACTGCAATTTCCACATATTTGCAAAATGCACAGCACAGCTCTCTATTTAGAGTACCTGTTATCAAAGCCTTCATGGAAGGCTTAAAACGCATCATTCCACCCAGAACACCTCCAGTTCCTTTGTGGAACCTAAACATAGTGCTTACATGACTTATGGGCCCACCATTTGAACCTATGCACTCGTGTCAAATACAATTCTTAACATGGAAGGTTGCCTTCCTAGTCGCAATTACATCATTACGAAGAGTTAGCGAAATTCAAGCTTTCACTATTGAGGAACCGTTCATACAAGTACACAAGCATAAAGTCGTATTACAAACTAACCCTAAACTTCTTCCTAAAGTAATATCACCTTTTCATATCAGTCAAACAGTGGAACTACCAGTCTTCTTCCCACAGCCAGATTCTGTGGTAGAAAGAGCTCTACATACATTAGACATTAAAAGAGCTCTAATGTACTACATAGATAGAACAAAACCTTTCAGGAAAACTAAACAGTTATTCGTAGCTTTTCAAAAACCTCATACTGGTAATCCCATTTCAAAACAAGGTTTAGTACGAAAGATAGTAAAATGCACCCAAACATGTTACCTTAAAGCTAAAGGACAACTTTTAGTTGCTCCTAAGGCACATTCTACAAGAAAAAAAGGTGCTACAATGGCCTTTTTAGGAAACATACCAATAGCTGAAATATGTAAGGCAGCTACTTTGTCAACACCACATACATTTACTAAACACTATTGTGTAGATGTTTTAGCAACACAGCAAGCCACAGTAGGTCAAGCTGTAATAAGAACATTATTTCAAACAACTTGAACTCCTACAGGCTGACCACCGCTTTTATTGGAGGACTCACTGCTTTGTAGTCTATGCACAGCATGTGCATCTGAAGCTATACATGCCATTGAATGGAAAATGTCACTTACCCAGTGTACATCTGTTTGTGGCATGTTCCACTGCAGATTCACGTGCACCCTCCCACCTCCCCGGGAGCCTGTAGTCATTTAAGTTAAACAATACTTGTACATATGTAGATATTTATATATATTTAACATTCCATTAGCATGGACATCTCTTTTATTTATACTCAATCACTCCTACCTTACCCTCTGCGGGAAAACAATCTAACATGGAGTTGATGCCCATGCGTAATGGAGCCGAAGACGAGGAGTCATTCGATCCCGTGACTCGAAACACTTCTTCGAAGAAAAACAACGTGTAACACTCCGAGCCCAACACTAGATGGCAGACGTATGCACAGCATGTGAATCTGCAGCAGAACATGCCATGAACAGATGTACACTGGGTAAGTGACATTTTCCATATAGAGAGAGAGGAAGAGAGAGAGGGAGATAGAGATATAGATATTATACATAAAGACATATATATATATATATATATATATATATATATATATATATATATATATATATATCCCTTTGCAACAACAAAAACTACCATCACCAACGTATCATTATACCGTGAAAAGGTACTATACTGACTTAAGCAGTCTTTAGTCATTCACTTACTGAAAAACCCATGATGGACTTAAACCCATCCTGAGATTACCATACTGTTTCAAACCACTTCATTAAAGCCACCATTTAAGAAAGGATGATAACCAACCAACCTCATTAATTAAGAGACAGGATATACATACCATTCAACTATCAATCAGATTTCGGATGTCTCAGGTATATAGAATAAGTCACAGTAGAGCTAAGAAAGAAACTGGTCTGGCTGTAAGATCACGATCAACTGATGGTCTTCTTATCTTCCCAGCAGTAGTCTGTGCCTTGCATCATAGTATCTGAGATGTCACACCATGGAGCACTAATTACACACAGACATGGGTATCTCAGGCAGAACACTAGCATGAATCAGGTCCCACCTACAAGACCCCTCTCAACAAATAAAACCAGGTCTGATATTGTCAGAGAGTCAGAGGTAACTTTGGGGAGTTTCCCAGGCATCACCAATCTTCACTCGGTTGGTCTGCATGGGTATGCACCCCCTGGCCCACATCATAAATCTGTACAACCGCGTTTCCTTCAAATGAAATGCAGACTCACCATTACAAACAAATGCGTACTTCTTAAAAATGGGTACATCTTAATGACCAGAAGGGGGAGATAGGCTACATTTCTGTGAAATTAACAAAGGTTTGGGCCGGATAGAATGTTGTGCTAATATGTGAGCTTTTCAACAGAAAACCATTACTAATCTCCTCAAACAGAACTAGGCATGAACTCATTTTCATAATTTTGTTAATAGACAGGTTGCTTCATTTTATTTATTTAAAAAATATATATTTATTGTTGAAATCTACCTTATGAACCAGCATATATAATTGCAATTTAGAGCACGCACACACATAATAAAATAATGAAATTATCCAATCAGTTGTATCATTTGCAAATGATCAACAGCCTTCTTAATTAAATACACCACCTTCTGTCTATTTCTAATATTTGGTGAAATTACACATGAAGCAAACAACTCTCTGTTTTTAAAGCATAGCTGGGCACTATAATTTGCTACACTTTATCAAATATGGTGTGTGCTTTAGTATAGATGATACATTACAATTCTTTGTCTGTAATGATGGCTATGTTTGTTGTCCTCAATATATTTTAAGTGTCACTCTTACCTTTCGCTTTCAACCCTGTATAGGATGGTTTAGATCATGACAATACTTAAAACTACAGAAATTCTTACCTACTCTCACATTGATCAATATAATTAGTATATGTTTCAGCCTTAGTGGACTGGAGTTCCTTCTGGATCCCAGCCAGTCAATGTTGAGGAGAAGCTCTTCTTAGTTTGAAGATCCAAAATAAATTTTAAATCAGTCACCTACCTATGTGGGTCTGATGTCTTACTGCAGTCTCATTAGTCCTACTGCATAACATTAAAGGAGCAAGTCTGGGACCCATTCGATCCATCAATTGAAATAATTTCGGGAGCAAGAGTTCAGAACCATTTGTTAGGATTGGAATAATGTTGGCGTTGTATGTCTTAAGTAGCAGACCTAGGGAATAACACCCTTTTTGGCATAAAAAGTAGCATGTGAATTCCAAGGGTCCTAAGATCAATACCAACATACACAGGCTTCAATATGACATACACTATGGTACTTGTTCATGAAGAAAGGCATCACTTTTTAATTGATCTTCAGGGTACTTCTGCTCTGGTTAAGGTATGGCGGCTGTCCAGTGATCTTTGTAAGCCAATCTTAGCTCCTTTAACGATCATCAGATCATAAAATGAAAACAAAAATCTCAGCTTTCCAGATCCCAACTTTGGTGTAACATTATAAGCAGTAATTATTTATTGGTTAGTAAAAAGCATACAGTTATATTAAATTGAATGGACGAAAGTACAGACCCCTCCCTGATAACGGTGTTAGTATCAATGTGCACATGTTTTTTTCTTGGCACCTGACGTCAACATTGAAGCCCTATTATTAGTGTGTCATTTATTCAGGATGTGGGCAATCAAAAGCAAATAATATCCTCCATGATAGAGCTCAATATTGTTGAAGTCAACAAATACATAACACAGTGGCTTGGTGCCCCTGCTCAGCGACTAACTGGGTAGGACCACACTGTGTAACCTGGACAGAACTTTCCAAAAGCCAGTTTGTGTCAGGTCATGTCCTTATCACCAGTTCACAGGACGAGTTCTTAAAAAACAACTTTGATAAACATTTTAAAATACTACCACTTTGTGTGTGGTAATGTTCTGGGTTTGAATTCTTATGTATGTTGACTATTGCTACCAGAATGGAGCCATTGCAATGCTTGGGTATAGTGCATATGTTTAGGATTGACTGAAGTATTTGTCAAAATCATTACACGTTTGCAGGGAGTCAACTTCAGTACATGAGAGGTAAGGCCATCCGACCCATTATGGAATGCAGGTTTGCTCCTGATGATTAAGCTACACACGTAATCCACCAGAATTGGAATTTCCCCACCATGAAAAGCCTGGTCGAGAACAAGTGCTGGGCCATAGGGGGCCCCTGCACTGCCCATGCCCATGGCATGTGAGGGGCTCCCCTGCCCAGCACCATTGGAATGCGCACTGTCTGTTTTGCAGACAGCGTGCATTCTGAGGGTGCTGGTCGGTCCCCTCTCTGCTACGAGATAGCACTTGGCACCTTTGGGGGGGAGCTGAGCGCTGTCTTGTAGCACTGCTTCTGCTAGTATGACCGGCAGAAATGCTCTATTATAATGTCCCTGCCAGTCACCCTGGCCAAACAGACAGGAACATTGTAATAGGGCGGGGGGCCACCAAACTCGTAATGAGGCCATTAATGATTTTGAGCTCAATACACTTGCACCTAGATACAACCTGCGTGCCTGACTCGTGCAAGATAAAAGCTCAGTTTTTAGGAACTAAAAATGAAGTACCCATATTATGCAGCAGACAGGTACAAATACATTTGTTATCAGGCAATGTGGAAGAGAACATAAAGGATCAGTTATTAACAGTTGCAGCTGTGCATGAGGACAATTTCACTAAGGCTTCTTCTATATTGCTAGCAGTTGGTGATTCTCTATGATCGTTAGGCATACCTTCACAAAATAGAAAAGGGTGTATGTGTTTAATGCCACTAATAAAGGTATTCTTAGTGGACAGTAATGGAGAAGAGGTTTATAGACTCCCTGCTGGTTTACTCCTGCATTGAGATATGACATTTCTGGTCATCCACCATTTGTTTAAGGCTCACAGGTAAATTCACTAATTGTAATATTGCTTGGAGTCCGATGTTTACCTCTGTTTAGCAGATGAAACAATTTAAAATTCAACCACAGACAGCTTACACATAATCTATATGTTCCTTAAATTAACAGGATACTGTTCATCATTCACCTCAGTTGTTATTGAAAGATCCTCTGGCACACTGTTTGCAGGCATCTTTCAAGGAGAAGTCTGAGGGCATGTCCATCAACGAAGGCACTATTGAATCCTTTCATATTGCACCAGGTTCTGTCAATGTTGGATCTTTGGTTGGCGTCTTGTTTTCAACATGCGAGCAATCTTGTGCCATTGTGGCATATCTTTTGACTTCCACTAGCCATCATGACAACCAAATGACAATGTAATTTGCAGGCACTGCTCCTGCACTATTTCACAATGGAGGCATTTTTATCAGATAGAGGTTGGGAAGGGAAGCATAGACTAGAGATTAGCGACCTCTCACTCCTATCTGTCTCAGGGCTCTCCCCAAAAGGATAGTTTAGAATGTGTCACACATCCACTCATTAGACACCTGAAGAAATTGGCATGACCAAAATAGAACAGGTAAAGAGGTCAACAAAGCTGTACTGTAGATATCCTGTAGCTACTGAATGGGTAATTGTGTTGTCCCCCAAATAAATACAATCAATGTAGTCCAGGTGTGATGAAATAGTTGCAGCTTCTGTGGTATTTTGGGAATCTTGAGTAAGGAACAGGAATACTTTCCTCTAGATCATTTCCTCATAGAAAGATAGGCAAGCATCCAGTTTTATCCAAGGGGCTACAGACAAACCTGAACCTAGTTTAAGTCCCAGAGTGGTTATTACCAGAGACTAAATGGGCAAAAGAACTTATTGGTAAATCAGAAAACGTAGTTCAACAGCTGACTTCAGCTATCAATCAATAACACACTTAGATCTAAACCAGTGTCTGTAATATGGGGAGCGCCCAAATAACCCTCTAACTTGTGGGCTATCATATCAAACAAGGAGAAAAAGCTCTAGCAGGTCAATCCACCTATGGTACTTGGTAAACAATAACACAAACATTATTATTGGGCATAACATTTTTTTCAGTACATTATTTCAGTGCTTACATAAAGGTACCACTTTTTAAGATCCCCATGACAGCTGAACAAATATCTCAAATGAGAACATGACATTTATAATTTCATAACCATTTACTCTGAGTAATGTATGAATCAAAATGTTAAAAATCTTCCATATATGAACCACACTGTCTTTGTATATAACATGGTATTGTGCAACCAGACGACTAGCCCAAAATTCGGAGCATGGTTTGTTTGTAAATAGTCACTGTGTTCCAGACTGCGGAGTACAACATGCTTGATGAATCCTACTGGGATTAAAGCAGCGGTCAGCAACTTAATTCTTCCTTTATCCTTTCACAGGAGACTTCCCATAATGTATGGCTGGCCTCCTCGGGTCAAAAACAAGTGTGTACCTGCAGGGATACCTCAGGTAAAGGAAAAAACAGGGTCGCAATCACACCGTCAAGGGCAAACCGTTAATGATCAGGGGGGGACACAATTATTGCAGATGAATCAGCAGGAGATAATTGGCAAAGTAAGTTCATTGAGAGAAAAATCTCGAGTAGCAGTAAACTAATCCTGCCAGCAGGTAACACCTGTATTGTTATATTGAGCCATTCATTCGTCTGATAAAGGAGTCACCTTGCATCCGATTGGTGAGCTAAGATTTCCACCAATCGAGCGCCTTTCCCCATATACTCCCCCTTCCTGACATCATTCTGTACCTCAGCAATGTGCAGTTTCTCAACAGAGCACCTTTTGCTTATATCCCATTTGAGATGTCATCTATTATGCCGTTTAACAACAGTGCCCCATGCAGTAATGCAGCATAAAACATTCAAGATCCCTCCACCACAGCAAAACAGAACACATTTGCAAAAAAGTTCTTGTCGCAGATTACCACCTTCACAAATCTGCTTTTATGTTCCAGTGGTACTGCTTTACTTACCACTACGGACATTTAGTTACACCACTCAAAAATCTTTTGTGATCTGAATTTGAGAGTATTGTATTTTAGGTATGCAGGATTGTAGCTCAGTACAGAACCAAAGGTGGGTGTGATGGGGACAGATGAGGGCAGTTGGGAAAGTGAATAGAGTGTGGATGTTAGGACCTGTTCACACACAGATTTTTGTCGTAGGAGAAAGGCCTTCATTACTGGTGGTTATTACAGGTGCTCTGGTAATGGCCAGTTGGTAGCATTTGGAACGGTATTTTTAAATTGCGAAATGCTAATGGGCAGTTCTTGATGGCCAATTGGATGACCTCAGTACCACTGCCCAGTTTTTTCATGATAAACCCCCTACATCAAATAGTTCCTTATTCCAGAGGTATTGGTACCTCAAGGGGAATTTAAGATGGTTACCCTGTGAGTAATCCCAGAAACAAGAAAATATTGGGGGATTGGTAATTAAACGACAAAATCCTCATTTCCCCTGTTTTTTTTCTCCCAGATATGTCAGTCGCAGTCACTGCTTGAAACATCTCAGAGGTACTGTAGATCTCCTAATTCCAGTGTGGCCAATGACACTAGTTAATGGCCCCATCTGAATTACGCTCACTTACAATACCAGAAATGGCGGCTCTGCATGAGAATTCATCCCACGTTAAGTGGGTTATACTCTTAACTCCGATGCTGGTAAACTCAAAATTACTAATTGAGGATAGACTTTCATCTCAATCAGAACTGGGAGTCTTCTTCTATACTCTGAATTATGGTAGAGATGATGAAGGTGTATGGATACTTACATCATCACAGTGTTGCTGCATCAGCAAGCTTGCATGGTTGTTTTTACCATTGTAAAGTTCTTTGCAGTCTGAATTCCCACCTTCAGAGTGGGCCCCTGCGTCAGGAAAGACCTTCACGCTACGCTGATATATTATTGCAAATCAGAATTAAAAATAAAATACAAATTATTCCATCTCCCCATCACAGTTTAAAGTATGCGTAGCTCAACATCATGTATTTTCGATGCAATATAAAAACCCATTTTCAGTAAATCTCAAGCTCTCTTTAAATGCCGCTTTTCACCCAGTCTCAAAATCGTGAGATTGTCAGGTACACCGTGAATATGAAAATTAACCCCAGTGTTTCTAATTACGAGGCTAATGTGAAAGGGTTACAATAGAGAATCCTCACATGTTTGTCAGGGTGGCAACCAAGAAAGAACCTCTTCTGACCAGTAGGGAGATAGACTGTAGCACTAAGTCAATTTTATTAAATCCCCCATGCAACTGTACTCTTTGTAGCTCAGAAATAAAAATGCAAAACAGTTGTATGTTTGTGTAGATCATTGGAATCACAGATCCCGCCGCATATTACTGTAAGACATAGATATCTCATAATTAACCAACTAGTATGATAGGTTACATTAATTGCCTAACACCTGTGAAAACACTTTAATTATTTTATTTAAGTTGAATGAAGGTAGACATCAACTGTAAAATAATGTAGACTCTTAGAATTAGACCCTTAAAGAATTTTGCAAACAGTAGAAAAGGAGGCACTGATCTGAGTTGACTATGCCTAATTTGCTGGCAGTTTTCGATACAAATATTCTTTAGTTGCTAGGTTAGGAGGAACTCGCTGGTTTAGGGGTTCAGGTGGTGAGGGTTAAAGACAGACAGAATATCCCTGTACATACATAGCACACCTTTATATGGAGCAGTAGCTAAATAACAACCCAAAAGAATGTTGTGTATTTTTAGAGCCTATACCAAATATGTCAGTGTTAGGACTCAACAGGGTATCACTCTTGTAGGACAGATGATCACCATCTCTCTAAGCTGATTGTTTCTTCCAAATGAAGAAAGACACCTTCAGATATCTGGGGACTCAAGCTTCTAGGCATAGGGAAGACCTTTCTGACAATAATTTGACCCTACTGCTATCATGTTTTAAGGAAGATGTAGCGTACCGGAGAAGGCTCCTAATATTTCTTTTCAGAGGAGGTGAAGTGTTAGAATTTATGTACTGCCATGGTTCTTGTAATTTTTATGGATACATCTTTATTGGGGTCTCAGTGAGTTATATATGTTAGCTGTAAACCGACAACACACATGCATATCAACTATTGCACTTCACAACTGGCTATAGCCACATTTAGAAACATATAGATTTCTGAAACATATTTTTCCTAAATGTGGATATGCTAAAAATCTGGCAAGGACCCGGCTCTCCAGGACCGACTTTGCAGAACTCTGGGCTATACTGAATGAGAGAGGATACCAACAAGATCCATTATACCAAAACTCAATTCATATGGTGGGGCTGGCTCTCTTAGTCATTGTGCCCTACGGAATATTACAAGAAGGCACTTTCTACCATACTATGCAGCAGTGTTCCAATGTTCACATCTTTGGAAGGAAATCTGTGATTTTTTTTTCAAAGTGTTGGGCATCCAAAGTACTTTGTCTTTTAAATGGATGCTTTGGATGTTTGGGGTCAGGGGAGCATGCCACAATAAGATAAATTGTTAGCAGCTCTGAGCTTGATAGTGGGAAGGTGTGATATAGCAAAGAAATGGTGGGACATGGCAAGTGGTCCTAGGAATAGCTGATTGGTGTACAAATGGGCATCAGTGTGTCACTGTGGGAAAATGAATGCTTAAGGGAATCGTGGCTGCCCAGACTTTGACAAGGTCTGGCGATGGTGGATGTGTTGTCATGTTCTCACTTGGGCCGTGTGTGCTGGGATGAAAGGTCATTGGATTTTGTTATACGTGAAAAGCTCCATGATTGATCTAAGCTCTGCAGTAAATATTGTCCTTCATGTTTGAGTCCTGCGATGGTGTGAAATTTGATCTATTTATGTTATTTTTCCTTTGCTTGCCTATTTTAAGATGTCAGAAAAAATGTGAAAGACTAGTCATAATTTGAAAATACTTTTGGTGTGATATTCCAAACATTCGACCTTTCACTGACCAGTACTAGTATTGGTAATCTCTTTTCATTCCTTGGCTGTGTTAATTCCTGCTACATCCATAGCTCAGTACATCATTTTGTTCTTTGTTTATGCCAGACATAATGGTTATTCATCTGGATTTGAGTGTGTCTCTTGTTATATTCTGGAGAAAAACCAATATTGTCTGCCGGTAGCTACAAAGTAAGGGACAGTCAGAGAAGATACTAATCAGTTTGATATCATTGAGCACATTTCAGACATGGCATTCTGAGTTTCATCCCACTTACTCAGTTTACCTGCAGCACAATATAGGCTGAATAAAGTTTAGACCGCTACAGATATCCAGGTCAGAAGCTGTCACATAAGGACCCAGCTTGTACTGCCACGATTCATCCTAGGTATAAATTAATTGTATGAAGTTGATCACATCAAACTGATCAGTCTACAGGTGAGTGCTTGTTAAGTACTTGCCTACGTCGTCCCTGCCTTTCATGTCTAATTTGTTGCTGTTTTATAAATACGTTTCTCACAAACAGCATATTGGATCTATAATGTTAGTAGAGTTATTAACTGCCCTTGTCATTGATCAATCGCCCTAAGAACATGATCGCCAGGCTTTTTGGCCCACCCATGTCTAAAGGGATTAGGGTTTGATGGATTTTGAAATATTGATTTGTGTATCAACTGATCTACTGACCAATGGAAGATGTTAATATTTGCTGATATCATGCCAGACACAAGCTAAGTTCAGGAGAGCCTTCACTACTATCTGCTTGAAATGTTTAGATTGCCAGTACCTAAGCAGATACCCCGGCATGTCTTCAGTAGCAAATAAAGCTTCTACCCATGGCACTGTTTGTGCATTTGCAGGTAGCAGAGGTTGTAGTCTGTTGCGCATGGCTGACCAGATGGAGCAGGTAGAACGGAACGGTTTGGCCACCTAGTTTAATTTTTAAAAACAGATTGCCCTTTTCAGTTTTTGGCATACCCAAAACAAACTATTAATAACTGATTCAAGATTGCAGGAGAATTGAGTAGGAACTTATATCAGAAGTGCTCTAAAAAGCGTGAATGATCCCTGCCTGCCATGAGAGTTTTGCAGTATTATGATTACTTCCAGTGTGACTCTTGATAGCATTTACCCTCATAAAGGCACCCCATGGCAAAATTACATAAGATCACCATGTGTACAAACCTAACAATTGCTGAAGTTGAGATGGAGTCTGCTTCTGCCCTTGTAAATTGTTACTCTTGCATCACATTCATCGTGTTTTGTTCTGCTACCTAGGGAGCCTCTCCTCAATTAGTAGTGACAGAAAGAATGATGCTCAATGTAGAAGGCGACTATGGGATTCCTTCTGTTGTGAAAGGAAGACAACCGAGTAAGACCCTTTGATACCAGAGGACCATAACCATCAACATGTTAATGCCATCAAATAAAGCCTATGATGAAGAACAAGAGCATGTTTATGATATGGATTTGGCCATGCTCGGCAACACTGCCAATCCTCAACATTACAATAGGTTTTAAAAGGCACTAGTCTTACATGAGACATCCAAAAGATAGTTAAAGTACAGATGACTTTTTGATATCACTAGAAGCATTAGCTGTAGCTTATCACTCATAGCTTCCAATGGACAAGTTCTGCAAATGAAAATCATTTTGGCTTTTAAAAAGTGAAAAGATTGTTTAACCTCTTCGGTGCCAGGCCTCCTATTTGGGGCAGTTTGCGCTTAGGCACTCATAACGTTTTGTCCACATAAGCTACCCATGCCAAGTTTGCGTCCTTTTTTTCCAACATCCTAGGGATTCTAGAGGTACCCAGAGTTTGTGCTGGAGGAGATGAAGAAATTTGCCAAAATACAGCTGAATTTTCGTTTTTTTCCCTTAAGAAAATAATGGGAAAAAGGGCTGCAGAAGAAAGCTTGTGTTTTTTCCCCCGCAATGGCATCTACAAAAACAATCACTATCTTCCCAGCTTTCAGAAACAGGAAGACTTGAATCAGAAAAACATATTTTTCAATACAATTTTGTTATTTTCCTGGGACATACCCCATTTTTACTATTTATGTGCTTTCAGCCTCCTCCCAGTTAGTGCCAGAAATGGGTGTGAAACCAATGCTGTATCCCAGACAGCTAAAAATTTCTGAAAAGTAGAAAAAATGTTGAATTTCGCAAGGGGTCATTTGTGTAGATCCTTCAGTAAACAGCTAAAAAAATATATATATTGAAATTGAGGTGAAAAAAGAACCATTTATGTCCACGTTTTCTTCTATAACTTTTTCCAGCTATAGGAGATTTTTGAAAACAATATACCGTTACATCTGCTAAACTCTTGCGGGGATGTATAGGACTTGTAGGTTCATCAACAACCCTAGGTACCCAGGACCAATAAAGGAGCTGCACCGTGCAATGGGTTTTCATTGTTTACCAGGTATACAGCAATTCATTTTGTGAAATATAAAGAGTGAAAAATAGGTATCAAGGAAACCTTTGTATTTCTGAAATGGGCACAAGATAAGGTGTTGAGAAGCAGTGGTTATTTGCACATCTCTGAATTCTGGGGTCGCCATACCAGCATGTGAATTACAGGACATTTCTCCAATAGAAGTCTTTTTTACACACTATCTTACATTTGGAAGGAAAGAATGTAGAGAAAGACAAGGGGCAATAACACTTGTTCTGTTATTCTGTGTTTCCCCAAGTCTCCCGATAAAAATGGTAGTTCCCTTGTGTGGGTATGCCTAGTGCCTACGACAGGAAACACAACATGGACACATCACATTTTTACATTGAAATCTGACATGTTTTTTGGAAAGTGCCTAGCTGACCAAACCTGTGCATTTTTCCAAACGAGACACCTGGGGGAATCCAGGATAGGGTGACTTGTGGTGCTCTCACCAGTTTCTGTTACCCGTGGCCCTTTGCAAACCTCACAATTTGACACATAAAACACTATTTCCTCAAATTTCGGTGATAGAAAGTTTTGTAATCTGAGAGGAGCCACAAATTTCCTACCACCCAGCATTCCCCTAAGTCTCCCGATAAAAATTGTATCTCACTTGTGTGGATAGGCCTACTGCTTGCAAAAGGAAATGCACAAAAACACAATGTGGACACATCACATTTTCCCAAAGAAAACTGACCTGTTTTTTGCCATGTGCCTAGCTGTGGATTATGGCCTCTTGCTCAGCCGGTACCCCGGGAATAGCAAACCTATACATTATCGAACACTTGACACTTAGGGGAGTTCAGAATGGGGTGACTTGTGGGGTTCTCACCAAGTTCTCCCAGAATCCTTTGCAAACTTCAAAAGTTGGCAAAAAACACTTTTTCCTCACATTTAGGTGATAGAAAGTTCTGGAATCTGAGAGGAGCCACCCATTTTCTTCCACCCAGCAATCCCCAAGTCTCCTGATAAAAATGGTACCTCACTTGTGTGGGTAAGCCTAGTGCCCGCGACAGGAAACGCCCCAAAACGCAACGTGGACATATCACATTTTTACATTGACAACTGACGTGTTTTTTGGAAAGTGCCTAGCTGTGGATTTTGGTCTCCAGCTCAGCCAACACCTAGGAAAACTTACCAAAACTGTGCATTTTTTAAAACTAGACACCTAGGGGAACCAAGGATGGGGTAGCTTGTGGCACTCTAATCAGGTTTGGTTACCCACAATCCTTTACAAACCTCATAATTTGGCAAAACAAAGAACACTTTTTCTTCACATTTCGGTGATAGAAGGTTCTGGAATCTAAGAGGAGCCACAAATTTACTTCCATCCAGCATTCCCCCAAGTCTCCCGATACCAATGGTACCTCACTTGTGTGGGTAGGCCTAGTGCCCGCGACAGGAAATGCCCTAAAACACAACATAGACACATCACATTTTCGCAAAGAAAACTGACCTGTTTTTTTGCAAAGTGCTTAGCTGTGGATTTTGGCCTGTATCTTATCCGGCAGCTAGGAAAACCTAGCAAACCTGGCCATTTCTGAAAACTAGACACCTGGGGAATCCAGGTTGGGGTGACTTGTGGGGCTCTCACCAGGTTCTGTTTCCCAGAAAGCTTTGCAAACCTAAAAATTTGGCAAAACAACACCTTTTCCCCATATTTCGGTGCTGCAAAGTTCTGGAATCTGAGGGGAGCCACAAACTTCCTTCTACCTAACATTCCCCCAGGTCTCTCGATAAAAATGGTACCTCACTTGTGTGGGTAGGCCTAGTGCCCGCAGCAGGAAATGCCCCAAAACACTATGGGGGTCATTACGACCTCGGCGGTCTTTTTGCAAGACCGCCCAGGGTCCGCCGTGCGGAAGACCGCCTGTGCAGGCGGTTTGCTGCTCAGCGTATTATGACTGTTGGCTGCTCTCCGTCATTATTCCGACGGAGAGCCGCCAACAGCCATACTTGCGGGCGGTGGGGAAGTGGAGTAGGCTCCACCTCCACGCCACGCCAACAGAACACTGCCCAGCGAATCACGTCCTGTGATTTGCCTTGGCGGTGTTCTGTTGGTGGTGTGGTGTCGGCGGAGCTGCCCCCATGGCTCCCGTCCCCTCCCGGAGGATCGACAGACCAGGTAAGTCGATCGTCCGTTAGGGGAGGGGGGTTGGGGGGGGGTGGTGTGTGCGTGCATGGGGGTGTGCATCTGTGTATGTAGAGGGGGTGTGTGAGTGCGTGTATGCTTGCGGGGGTGTTGTGTGTATGGGAATGAGTGTGTTTATTTCTGTGGGTATGTCTGTATGGATGTGTGCGTGTATGTTTGAATGTGGGTGTGCGTGTCTGACTGTGTGTGTGGATGTAGGCATGTATGTCGGGGTGTGTGCGTGTGTGTGTTGGTGATGCCTGCGTGCGTGTCGGGTGTTTATGTGCAAGGTAATGTTGGGGGTCGGGGTGGAGAGGGGGGCCCTGCCACCTTTGGGGGGGTGGCATGGGTGGTGGGGGTGTAGGGGAGGGAGTCGGGGTTGGGGTGGGGGGCGGGGGAGACCCCTATCAGTGCCAGGGAACGAATTCCCTGGCACTGATAGTGCTTACCGCCATGGATTTCATGGTGGTTGAAACTGCTGGAAATCCAGGGTGGTAAGCCGGGTCCAAATACCCAGGTCTCCAGCCCGGCGGTCGTCTCCGCCCTGGCGGGCGGGACGGAGAACTGGCGGATGACCATGGTGGTAACCGCCATGGTCATAATACACCAAGGTAAGACCGCCAGCCTGTTGGCGGTCTTACCGCCGGTTCTCCGCCATCCGCCAGGGTTGTAATGACCCCCTATGTGTACACATCAAAATTATCAAATAGAAAACTACCTGTTTTTGCTGGTGGGGCACCTGCGTTTGGGGTCCTAGGCTCAGCAGCCATCTAGGGAAACTTACCAAACCCAGACATTTCTGAAAACTAGACACACGAGGGAGTCCGGGGAGGTGTGACTTGTGTGGATCCAGTGTTGTCTTACTCAGAATCCTCAGCAAACCTCAAATTTAGTTAAAAAATCACAGTTTCCCACATTTCCGTGTGGGATCACCGCACTGCACCGGCACAAATTTCCTACACCCAACGTAGCCCTCAGTCTCTCTATAAAAGTGATACCCCACTTGTGTAGGTAGGCCAATAGCCTGTGACAGGGAAGAGCCAAAAACATGTCAAAACTGAGAGGGAACCAAAGCGGGTCCAAAAGGGCAGTTTGAAAAAAAAAAATTTTTAGGCAAGTGGGGCAGAATTTTTATCGGTATAGATGCAACAATGCTGGATAGTAGGAATTTTGTGGATTCATGCAGATTCTGGAAAGTTCCATCACAAAAATGTGGGGAAAATGTGTGATTTCAAGCAAAGCGGAAGGTTTGCAGGGCATTGTGGGTCAGAAAATGGTGTGGGGTGCATGTGAAGCACACCACCCTGGACTCACCCCGATGTTTAGTTTTCAGATGTGTCTAGGTCTTGCAGATTTTCTTACATGGCAGCGTCCCAAAGTCCAAAAAATGCATCCCTCACCATTCCAAGTGGGACAATTTTGAGAGTTAGACCAGCTCTCATGACTGAAATGTAAAACCAAAAACCAAAATAATCAAATGTCCTTTTGCTTGCCGTTGGGATAAGATCTTTTAGTGTGCGGGGGAGAGCTGAAAAGTTGTTACCCCTTCAGTTAGGGTGGGGACGTAACTATGCCCAATACTAGTTGGTAGCCACTGCCCCACTATTTTTTATTTGTTTTAAATTCCCTGGAATCTAGTAGGCTCTCTGCCCCTCCAGAGAGTGCATCATGGGTAATTGTCCCATCTGCCCACCAGTGGGCTAAACACCTTTGTCCCCATTCATTTGGGGTGGGGGTATGGCCATACCCCCACCCTCTTTTTTTTAAAAGAAATCTTCCCTGGTGTCTGGTGGGCTTTCTGCCCATGGCCAACAGTAATGTGTCCCCATGGGTAGCGACCATTGCCCAAGGGGCTGCCCCCCCCAGACAAAATACACACATCAAACACTGGTACCTAAGTAGTTTCTGCCCCTACCGGGGCAGAAACAGCCTAAAATAAATTTGCCCCCCATGGGAGCAACCCTTGCCTAAGGGGTCAATTCTTATCTGTGGGAAAATAAAATCCCTGGTGCCTAGTGGTTTCCCCAGGGAAGCGACCCTTGGCTAGGGGGTTGATCCCCTTGTGTGAAATTGAGCAAAATAAATCTTTGGTCTCTAGTGGTTTCTTCTCCCCTTGGAGGCAGATTGGCCTAAACAAATAGGCCGACCTGCAACTAAGGTGGGCCGAAATGGGCTAAAATAAAAATCCCCCCCCCCGGGGGAGCAACCCATGCCTAAGGGGTCGCTCCCCGTCTGTAAAAAAATAACAAATCTTAGCACTGCCTCACTTACACCTGACTAGGGCTGTGCTTCTCCCCACACAAAGGGCTGCATAGGCCCTCATACAGTTTCTGGAGCCAGGGAATGAAGGGCAGAGAACATGTGATCTCCAAGGGCCTCTATGAAGCCTCCCCCACTTCAAAGGCACATTTGGTTATAAGTACTGGGCCCCAAACCCCACCAAATCAGAACTCTACTGGAACCAAGGACACTCTGTTGGGAAGAAAGACTGCTGTGCTGCCAGGGAGGACTACCATTCTGCAACTGCATTACTGTGTTGGCCATCTGCTTGTTGTGTGCTGGGTGGTAGGAGGGACTGCCACTTTGCTACTTGCTTTGCTGTGTTGGCCTGCTGCCTCTTGCCTGGAGTGAGAAGGACTGAATCTGTTCTCTACATCCTTGAACCTAAGTTTCCACAGAGTCAGGGACATTAAAGACTGCCTGCAACTCTCCTTGTGCTGCTGGACTCTTTGAGTCCTACCCTTGCTTGAGGTGCCGTCTCCAGTCCTGGACCTCAAAAGCAGGTTCTACAGCTGATTGCTCCAAAAACCGAAGCATCTTGACCACAACGCCAATACTTTGCTCCATCGAAGGTACTGTTTCAGCTGACACTGCGTGGGTTCTGTAACTGGCCTAACCTCCATCGCAGTCGACCTGAACTTTGGATTTGCACTAGTGCCTCATGACCTCGGGTAACCTTTTGACTGCTAGTGACTTCTAAGCACTGTTTTCACATTGAGTCATAAAAAATTAATATCTCGGCTTTCACTTATTGGATTTAATTCTTTTTTTACTCAGATAAAATATTCCCCATTTGCTTAAACAGGTGTGAAGTCTTTTTGTGGTGTCTTTCACTGTGTTAGCGTAATTAGGTGTTGCACAAATACTTTACGCATGGCTTCTCAAGTTATGCCTGACTGCTGTGTGCCAAGCTACCAGAGGGTGAGCACAGGTTAATTAAGGGTGTATATCTGACTTATCCTGACTAGGGTTTCAGTCCCTTCTTGGTCAGGATGCATAGCTCTCCCACCTAGAGACCCAATTTCTAACAAGGCCCATCTGACAAAAGGTCTATTTAATGTTGTGCTATCCCACTTCAGTGGTTTAAACAAGTGCAAGTTTTAGTTAAAGAATTTTTTAATAATATTTAATCGAATCTACTGTGAATTATTTGGTATCACATATAGTCTTTCTGCATATATAATAAATGAAATTATACACATGCACACATGTGCACAGACACTCACTTATAAACATATTCATGTGATTTGATTGTATAATGCCTTCTGGGGTTATGATCAGTGCCTTGCAGTGTATAATTATCACAGTAACCACATGATGCATGCAACGGATGCGTCCCTAAATGTAATTTTTTTCAAATTTTTTACTTTTAGTGTAGCATGAAAATGTATGTCACAAGGCAGAGGGTTTGTCGACATGGGCAACACCTTCCCCTCCTGTCAATTGGGGCAATGCCTGTGTTGTCACCCGCAGAGCGATGAATACATTCCCTTTAATCCTACCAATCCTAGACAAGAAGGAATGGGCGGGGTCTCACTGGGACTTCTACGTCCAAACTGCCTTCGTCATAGGACGGAAGCCAGAAGATAAGGAGAACTCTGGAGAAGGTGCACAGGACTTTATTGGAAGGACGCCGATGACAAAAGAGGACATCAGGGAGAAACTCCCATCAGGAGCTGTTGAATGTCGGACTACTGAGGACTTCCCCGTAGCCCCCAACATCCCACAACGGGAGAACAAATCGAGATGTGTGCATGTGGAGACGGGCCTATGGAGACGGTGCAGGGAGAGGAGGGAAGTGGCTTCGGCAGGTGTGTGCAAAGCTGCTGGGTTCGAAGGGGGAGACGGGGTGAAATTTTGCAAAATGCTCTGTTGTGTTTTCTCTGCTGGTTTGCTCACACCAACCTCCTTCCTCCACCGGGTCTTTGTTTTCTTTTCTCTTCCTCGTGCCCCCTCCCTGGGGCTCTTACTAAGGGAATACATTAACATTAGGATACTCACAAGCTGAATAGGCACACCCAGATAAGGAACTCCCTTAGGGCATTAGGGGAGTTTTTGCTCTTCTTCCCCCTCTGAGTGCACTCCAACCAGACACTCAGTGCCTGGTGACGGGCTACACATATCTAAAACTAAACACAAATACTTGCCTGCGACTCTCTTGTCCGTCCCCCTGAGGTACTCGTTGTGGGCTCCCTTCGCCAGGAACTGGTACCTAAAGAGAGAACGAAGAATGACTACCTTACCATTATTACATATTCCTGAAATAAAGGACTTAAAACACTATACCAAGCTGTCCTTCCCTTATTCAAGAAAGACCTACATCGTGGCAAGTAGTGGAGAATGCAGCCAAGCAAGCCATCTGGACGACATGGAGAGCATAGTGCAACAGCTCTGCGGTGGCCAGCATAAATTGGAATGGGTATTTGCCAAACACCTGGGCCAAGTGGAAATTGACCACAATGTCTTCACAAATGCCATCCATACCCAAAATGACAACCTCACGAAGTTATCAGAGGGTCATGAGGCGCTAATCACAGGGCTCTCACAGTCTAGACAGTATCCCCTCCCCGCTGTCACAATCCCTCTGCGAAAGTATTTTCCAACTGAGGACCCTGTGGCCTTCTTCCTTGACTTTGAACATGCTGCCAGCGCATAACCAGCAGAGAGCTGGCTTTTTACCTCGCTCCTTTGATTATCAGAGAAACCCAAGCAGCGTATCAAACAGCCAACAAGGACAGGACCTCCTCCTATGAGGATGTTAAGAAAATTATCCTTGACCAATTGGGAGTTGACAACAAGAGCTATTGTCTCCAGTTCTGCAAGTAAAGGGAAACCCCGGGCAACACACTTAAGACATTGTTTTATAAGATCAAGGAAGCAGGAGACCGATGGCTAAAACTAGTGGAATTTAGTAAGGACGAAATAGTCGCGAAGATTTACCTGGAACAGTATCTGGAGGCCCTATCTTTTCCCACCCAGAATGGTTAAGGCAGCATGCAGGACTTACTCTGGAAACTGCTGTGGAGATGGCCACTTCATTTTCTCTAGTTCACACTGAGAGCAACCTATTAGACCTAGATAAACATCAAAGGACATCTCTCAACCTCCATGCCAAAAGGGAGAAAAAAACAGTTAGGCCCCAAGACTTCGCCAGGACTAAGAACCCTCGCTCAGAGATTGTACTGATACAGGAGTCGAAATGTTTTGAGTGTGAGGAGTGGGGCCATATCGCCCATTTTTGTAAACAAAAGAAAGACAAAAATGAAGAAGAGCCTATGGATATATGCTACACACTTAGCTCCATCTTATTTACACAGCAAATGGGAACCGTCTTTCATGTTAGCCTGAATTAATGGCCAGTGGGTAAGGGCCCTGTTAGATTCAGGCTGTAAACAGTCCTTTGTCCATGCTCACCTGAGCCAGCCAGTGCAAGTTATTCCACAGAAGACAGTGCAGACCCGTGGCATGCATGGGGACACAAAGGCATACCCAGTGGTTGAATTACAGTTACAGCACATCTGCAAAAGAGCAGTGCCTTGTGGAAGTAGAGGTTTTACCAACTTTACATAAAAAATATATTCTTGGTATTGAAAATCCCTTCTTTTTAAACTTGTTATGTGGCAAACTGCGGGCACTGCCTTCTGGTTGTGGACCTACTGCCCCAATTAGTGCTTTCCTCACCCCCCTGAATCCTGGGTCTTTGATAGGAACTTCAGAAGAGCCCAGCTAAACAATAGTACCCTACCTAATGCTTGGCACTCGGCCAAAACACAAGACCCATCTGATTCCTCCTACCCTAGACTAATTGTACAAGGGGGTCTTTTGTAGTGGATTAATCACATGAACGTAGAACCACAGCTATTAGTACCTATGGACTTAAGGGACCAAGTACTTTTTTTTGCCCACTGTAATTTTTTGGGAGAGCACTGCGGTGCTGAGAAAACCAGCAAAGCGGTTTTAAGACTATTTTATTGGCCTGTCATCCACGCTCAAGTCAAGACGTACTGTCAGACCTGTGCGGTCGTTCCGAAAAAGAACCCCTATCGACCATTGTGGGTTCCACTGCAGCCCTGCCACATCATTGGGAAACCCTTCAATAGGGTGGGGATGGATTTGATTGGTCCCTTGCTACACTCAACCAGAGGGTTCCAGTAAGCCCTGGTGCGTGTTGACTATGCAACGTGGTACCCGAAGCGATTCCACTCCAGGCCCCCACATCTAGGTCATAGCCCAATATTTCATTGAGATATTTTCCCGCACGGCTTTCTCAAAAGAAATACTCCCGTATCATGGCACTTCCTTTGTTTCACGACTGATTAAACAAAAATGTGAGCAGTTGAATATAAAGTATCTGAAAACTTCAGTATATCACCCCTAGACGGATGGATGAGCTAGTCGAGAGATACAATGGAAACCTCAAGTTAACTCTAAAAAAACGCTAGCCAAAAATGGCCGAGACTGGGATGAGCTTCTACCCCTAGCCCTATTTATTTTACAAGGCCAAATACAAAGCAATCTCGGCACATCCCCTTTTGAACTCCTCTTTGGACGTCCCCTCCTACCCACCTGCAAATTACAAAGGAGGCCTGGGAAAAGGACGCGAAGGGAGCAGCAGAAGCACTGCTGGAATATATGAAACACCTCACATCTTGCCTGAGTAAATTACAAGCTTTAGCACAAGAGAACCTAGAGAAGAGTCAACAGAGGCAAAAATGCTTCTGCAATAGAGGTAAAAAAAATGGAAGGAATACTAGGTCGGAGATTGGGTCTTAGATCTCCTGCCCATTTCCTTCACCCAGGTTCAAAGCTGAGTGGCAGGGTCCTTAAAAAATTGTGAGGCAGTTGGGTCAAACTACTTAACATTTGCAAATTACCCCCAAAAGTGATCAAAAGTACCACATTAATCGTCTCAAGAAGTGGTTAGGCCCACTACCTACAACAATACACGTCACAAAACCTAGTTTCTCTACAATTAATGACCTCAACATTAATCCTGATTTGCTAGCAACTGAGAGAGGAGAACTAGACAATCTCTTAGACCTTTGCAAACACTCCTCTGATCTTCCAGGAAGGACACATTCCATTCTATCCCCACTGAAGAAGGTATAGTCATATAACAAAGACCAGATAGCGTCCCAGCAGGCCACTGTCAAGCTCTATAGAATGAAATTCAACAGATGTTGTGGATGGAGGTTATTATCCCTTCCACTAGCAAATGGTGTACTTCAGTGGTACTGGGGCCTAAACCAGATGGCAGTGTTGGCCTTTGTATTGATTTTTTAGCAGTGAACAAAATCTCTAAACTAGATAGCTTCCTCTTCCCAGAGTAAATGAAATGGTAGAACAACTAGGGGAAAGCCAGTATATTACCACCATTGATCTAACGAAAGGCTACCGGCAGTGCTTAATTTGTGCTTGTTGTTTGCGGTGCTGAGCACCTGCACTTATTTTTGAGGGCCTGGGCTTATTCTTATGCCTCAAGCATTTGCTGCGAGCAAAAGACACATATAGGAAAGACAGATGAAGGGAAAAACAAAAAAGCGTCACAAAGGAAGAAAGTAAAAAGCTGCAAGAGTGAGCTGAAGGGGCAGCGAGTGGCTTTATATGGATTGAAGAGGCCCGAGATGGCTTCAGGATTATGCTGCATCTGTATTCCGTGTTCACACATTTAATTACAACAGCCGCATGTTTAAGAGGAGGGCTATGGGCGCCGGCATCTTTGTATTTACAAATTAAGCACTGGCTACCGGCAAGTCCCCTTAGAAGCTCGGGATCAGGAGAAGACGGCCTTTGCCACCCTTGACAGACTGTATAATTTCACCATTTTGCCCTTTGGGCTTCCAGGGCTCCCACAACATTTCAAAGGCTCATGATTGCTCTACTCCAAAGGCACAGCAGGTATTCCTCAGCCTACTTAGATGATATCTTAGTTTATAGCAAAACGGTTGGCCGGAGCATCTCCATCACTTACAGGCTATTTTTCTCTGAATTACGTGATGCCGGTTTGTATATCAATGCCAAGAAATCGATGCAAGCCTATCAAAAGGTGAAATACCTTGGGTACCTCTTAGGGAAAGTCCTGATTGAACCACCATATGAGAAGGTAAAATCCATCACTAACACCCCATTCCTAACCACCAGAAGGGATCTCAGAGAGTTCTTGAGCATTTTAGGCTACTATCGGAGGTTCATACTCCATTATTCCGATGCAGCAGCTCCTCTCACTGACCTCCTACAGAAAAACGTTTTGCCAAGGACTTTCAAATCCCTCTCGGAGCCCGTCTGTGAAGCCTTTCAAAATCTGAAAGATGCTCTTACCTCCAGCCCGGTTCTTATCTCCCTGGTCTTTTCCAATCCATTCATTTTACAAACTGATGCCTCTAACATAGGGATCAGTGCTGTTCTCTCTCAAAGGGACCCCGAGGAAGGTGAGCAACCTATATGTTATATTAGTAGTAATATTTCCCTGTGAAAAAGTGTACCCAACCGTCAAAAAGGAAGACTTGCTATCAAGTGGAGCATTGAAAAACTGCGGTATTATTTGGAAGAGAGACTCTTTATACTATACACCGATCACGCACCCCTCAGTTGGCTGTAGAAAGATAAAGGGAACAATGACCGTGTACTGAGGTGGTTTCTTTGACTTCAGCCTTATTGTTTTGAGGTCCAACATCGAAAGGATAAAGAACAAGGGAATGCGGACTTCCTCTCACGCATTACTCTTTCCCCAACTGTGAAAATCCTAGGCAGGGGGATGTCACAAGGCGGAGGGTTTGCCAACAGGGGCAACACCTCCCCCTCTGCGTCCTGTCAATCCGGGCAATGCCCATCTAGTCACCCTGCAGGACGATGAGTACGTTACCTTTAATCCTACTGGAGATGAGAAGGAGTGGGCAGAGTCTCACTGGGATTTCTACGCCCAAACTCCCTTTGTCATAAGTTGGAAGCCGGAAGAAATGGAGAACTCCAGAGAAGGCACAAAGGACCTGATTGGAAGGACGCCGATGGCAAAAGAGGACACCGGAGAAGCTGTTGTCGGGAGCTGTTCAACATCACACTGCCGAGGACTTCCCCGTAGCCACCGACAGCCTGCAACGGGAGAACAAAGTGAGAGGCGAGCCTGTGGAAATGGCCTGAGGAGAAGCCCACCGAGACGCCACAGACCCAGCAACGTTTCAGGGGGGACGTGGCTTTGGCAGGTACTTGCGAAGCTGCTAGGTTGGAAGGTGGGCGGGGTGTAACTGTGCCCAACATACTGTTTTTTTTTCTCTGCTAGTTTGCTCACACCTACCTCCTTTCGGCACCGGGTATTTGTTTTCTTTTCTCTTCCTCATTCCCCTTCTCCAGGGCTCTTACTAAGGGGCTAGATTAACATTAGAACACTCACAAGCTGAAAAGGGACACACAGGTAAGGAACGACCTTACAGCGTTAGGGGTAGTTTTCTTCTTCTTCCTCCCCTGAGTGCACTAGAACCAGACACTGGGTGACTGGTGCCGGCTACACATATCTAGAACTGAACACTAAACCTGCCTGCGACTCTCTTGTCCTTCCTGCTAAGGTGCTCGTCGTGGGCTCCCTTTGCTTCGAACTGGTACCTAAAAAGAGAACAAGGAATAACTACCAGAGGAACCTCGACATTATTACATATTCCTGTAATAAAGGACTTAACACACTATACCAAGCTGTTGTCCCCTTGTTCAAGAAGGACCTACATTGCGACAATGTATTTTTATTTCAAACAGGAAAACAATTATTGAAAATATTAATTTGAAATCTCTGGTGTTTGTATTGTTCTGTGTCAGGTGTGGTAAAAATAATAGTAACAGTTCAAGAGCAGAATAAATACCTGAAGAACGGTGCTATGATGTGATTACTATTCAAATAGAACGCTGTGGATGGAGATTGGCTAGAATGAAATGAGACTAGGAAACTCATTTTCTATGTTTTTAATTGGTTGAAATAGTCCTAAATCCAGGAAAGATTAAATTATAATGCATTTTTGAAATTGTTTTAAATCTAAGGCATAGTTATCAAGAATTATAGATTTTGAAGGTACTACAGTTTGGCAATAAAGGTACCCAAACAATATTGTATTTAGGTTGCTTTTAAATCAGTTGGCTAATTTTGGAAAGCTAGTGTGTACTTTTTCAAGGGTTTATATAAAAAACTTAAACTTGTATGTTTTGATTTTGTTCATAAACTTTTATTGGTATTTCATTACATCGCAAAACATCAACATATAGAGCATAACTGAAGAATTGTAAAGCAGAAAGGCATAATCAATGAAGATAATGAGTAGAGGACTAGGAGCTTGGGTTAGCTAATGCGCGAAGAGGATGAGGGATGCAATATTTCCTGCAGCCTTACAATACTTTAGTGATTTCTGATTCACATGTTGTTCTTTTATACAATTTAGTCATTCCAGTCTTTACTAGTTTATAAAATGACGCATATTTATAACTACCTTAAAGATGGTGCCAACTGGAGGCAAAATTGCAGCTTTGCTTAGCTCAGAAAAATTCTAATGGCAACTACAATTTTCGGCAGGTGCAGAGGCATCTTCTGCCAGCCAGAGCATACACCACAAGCAAAGTCAATCTGAGCTTTCAAAGATCACCTCAGTATTCTATTCCGGCTCATGCCTGTAGTGTGGGCCTCCCAAACAGCACACAGAAACCAAGTTAGGGTTTGAGTTGTACTCCTTTAGGGGCATATTTATACTCTGTTTGCACCGGAATTGCGTAGTTTTTTTTTACGCAATTCCGACCCAAAACTAACTCCATATTTATACTTTGGCGTTAGACGCGTCTAGCGCCAAAGTCCATGGAGTTTGCGTAATTTTTTAGCGTGGACACCTACTTTGCGTTAATGATATGCAAGGTAGGCGTTCCCGTCTAAAAAATTGACTCCGAGGCATGTGCGCTGTATTTACACTCCCGGGCAAAATTCACGCCCGGGAGTGGGCGGGTCAAAAAAAATGAAGTCCAGCCGCTTTTGCGCCGTTTTTTAGCGCCTGGTCAGGGCAGGCGTTAAGGGACCTGTGGGCTCGGAAGGAGCCCAGAGGTGCCCTCCCATGCCCCCAGGGACCCCCCCTGTCACCCTTGCCCACCCCAGGAGGACGCCCAAGGCTGGAGGGACCCATCCCAGGGACATTAAGGTAAGTTCAGGTAAGTATTTTTTTATTTATTTTTTTGTGGCATAGGAGGGCCTGATTTGTGCCCCCCTACATGCCACTATGCCCAATGGCCATGCCCAGGGGACAGAAGTCCCCTGGGCATGGCCATTGGGCAAGGGGGCATGACTCCTGTCTTTGCTAAGACAGGAGTCATTTCAATGGGGGTTGGGAGTGGAAAAAAATAGCGCAAATAGGGTTGAGGCGAAAAATTTGCCTCAGCCTGACTTGCCCCATTTTTTGGCGCCCAAGCTCCATATTCCCCTACGCCGGCGCTGCCTGGTGTACGTCATTTTTTTTCACGCACACCAGGCAGCGCCGGCGGCTAACGCCGGCTAACGTCATTGAATAAATACGGCGCCCACATGGCGCTTCAGAATGGCGTTAGCCGGCGCTAATTTTTTTGACGCAAAACTGCGTTAGTGCAGATTTGCGTCAAAAATTATAAATATGGCCCTTATTCTCTTATTCACTCTCCTAATAATCTCTGCACGATCGGGTCATCCCCTTATATCCCCCACCATTGATGTAATCCAAGGCTGACCAAACAGATAATTTACTGAGGGGTGGGTAGTGAATTCACCCTTTGGAGTGGCTTGACTTGCTGTCACCCATTTGGGACAATACTACATCCCTCCCCCCAAGGAAAAGAAACAAAAGTCATAACTAAGGTAAGAATTCAAACATTTGTAACTTCAACATAACTGCAGCATCGAAATGATAAGGTACAAGTTCACTCTGTCAGAAAGTCAGCATACTGCCTGTATCGATCTGGATTGGATCTGAAGTGATAAAGTTCTACCTCCTGTCTATCTGAGGGTTTCACAGCAGCCCCACACATTTAAGGCATCTCTGCGGGTGGCAGACTTGGTTCACAAGACTCCGCGGGGGTTGCGACTCAGACATGGGCACTACTCCGGATGTGGGGAACCTGATGGTCGAACAGTTTGGGGAGGAATCTGCGGAAGGGGCGTTGTCCCACTGTTTGTCACCTGATAAGCTTTCTCCTTGTCCCTTGGTGAACAGAGAGGTAGGCAGTTCCTTGCTCCTTTTGGCTTGTCTTCTTCTTGGTGCATATTTATTGTTGTGAGACCTCTGTGCCATCGATCGGTTTGCCGCGTGATCCCTGTCGTGGCATGAGATGTGACCCAGAGGAAGTTGTAGATGGTTTGTTCTACATTGCGGATCTCAGCTACTGCGATTCAGATGGCTTTGGAAAGAGTTCTCAAAACCTCTCTGGAGTGTGATACGTCAATGTTTGGTTTTCTGGGACTGCAGCAACTCGCCCACTCGTGGCTATTGAACGGAGGCCCATTATCGGTGCAAACCTAGTAGCCATCTGGGAGGCTCCTGAAGTCAGCGCTGACTCGCTGCCATAGGGCAGTGGGACCACCTTCGATGATGACAAGCACCAGCGAGTTAGGTTGTCCGCTTGCTTGGCAGATCAGGTAGCCTTTAATGACCTCCTCCACTGGTTGGTCAAGGCTGGGGAATCACACCTTGCTCTGAAGTCTGTTTTTTGATTTAACAATACTTTGGTGGGCACCGTAGGTGAGCAAGATGGCGCAATACCTCAGGCTTGCAGGGAGAACTAGATGGGGGGGCTTCATAGAAGACAGCCATCCTCAATGATGAAGAGTTCATGCCAGGTGCCGAGCTTGGTAGAAGGCCTTGAGGGTGGTCCTAGCTTTAGCGATGCAGAAGGTCACTGGTTGTTGCCAAAGTCGCCAATCACCTTGACCGGATGACCTTGACAGCCAACTTCAGACAGTCATCTTGGGATGTCGCTTCTATTACTTCTATGAGGGGTATCGGAAGTGGTCTTGCACAGTCAGTTATGATGCAAAAATACTCTTCAATGTCTCTTGAGTTTCCAGTGGTGCAGCCAGGTGTGAGTGTTGTGATAGAAAGTGAGCAGGATTATGCATTCCCGGTTGGTATTTAACAGTGAAATTAAATTCTTGTGGCTGCAAAATCCATTTTTCTATCTTCTGGGGTGGTATGGAGGATGAACCTTTGAAGAGCGGGAGAAGCAGTTTATGGTCTGTGAGGATGAGTGGAGGGCTTTCCATACACATACAGGTAAAAATGTCTGCACCCCCAGTGATTGGTGATAACTTTTCATTCAATCTGGGAATACCCCTGCTCAGTGGGTGTCAAGGTTCTGCTGGCACAGGCTACTGGTGCCCACTCTCCACAGTCCTGTTTCTGAGCTAGCACATCGCTAAGCCCGGCGGGGCTAGCATCAGTGATCAGTTGAGACTCCCTCTGCGGGTTGAAGTATACAAGCATGGTGTTTGCTGAGAGAGCTTCTTTGGTATTTTGAAATGAGCATTCATGGTCTTCCCCCCAAACCCAGGGGTTGTTGCTCTTTGTCAGGTTGTGCAAGGGGAAGGTAATGCTAGACAGGTTTTTTATAAACTGCCCACAGTATATTACCATGTCTAAAAATAATCTGCACTCCTGACACGGAGATTTGGGCTGAGGCTTCCTGAATGTCTTTTACCTTGGCAGGATTTGGGCCAATTCCTAGCTGAGTTAGATGGCTTTCTAGGGGAGGGTTGTGCTCCCAGATATTGTCGTTGATTTTCAATACTCCTGGAGCACCCAGTAAGACTACTCTAATGGTGTTCTGAAACACTTCTGCGGCACTGGAAATGACAACGTTCGAATGGGTGTATCTCCAGAGGCCAGTGTGGGTTGAAAAGGTTGTGATCAGCCGAGAGTTGAGGGGTAGTGGAATCTGATGAGAGCCAGACCTAAGGTTCATCTTCGAGAACCATCTTGAGCCAGACGACAGCTCCCCAATGCTGTCATTGATGGTCGGGGTCAGATGTCTCTCCAGCTTGATGGCCTGATTCAGTAGCCTGTCTACACAGATGCGCACTGCATCTGGCTGTTTCGACTTCTTAGCGATGGTTATCGGGGGTACCAATGGTGTAGTCCCAGACACCTTCTCAATGACTTTTGCCTGCTTGAGGAGCTGTACTTCTTTTTCCACTTTCAGGAGGAGGTGCCTCTGGGCGACTATGGTGACAAATTCATCAATGTACAGTCAGAACGTAGGGCCTCGCAGGCATCCAATGCCTTTGAAAAGGATGGTGAAGTCCTGTCTGAGGTCTTACAGGTTGCTGGCATGAACACTAAATGCAAACTGGACTAGGTTCAAGCTTTGCGGGGTCTGGTAGCCAAGTAAAACTTCTGATCCTTATGGTGACATGTATATCTTGGTGGTGAGGCTGGGGGTCTCATGGGTGATGCCTGTCGTGAAGATGCCATCCATCTGTAGTGGTTGAGCATTTCCGAAGGTGTACACTTGTACGCTAGTTGTTAGTAGGGTGGGTGGGTTAGTCTGGCGTCTGTGCACTTCTACAGCCATGAGGCTGATCATGGCCCCCGTGTTAATTAGAGCTGAAATGGGGTATCCATGTACTACCACTTGGCAAGTGGGCAGCTTCCGTTGACTAAGACTGGTAGAATCCACTGTCCTCACTACGTGAACCAACTCTTGGTCATCGTCCATGTCGCTGTCTGAGGATGTAGTGGGGAGAGCAGCAACAGCACTTACAGGCTTTTTGGGACTGGTTGGCACTGCCCTGGGTGTTGAACTGCATACTTTAGAGAAATGCTTCAATTTACCACACACATTGCAAGTCTTTCCTCTCCCTGGGCATTCACCTGGGTGATGTAACGGGCCTCCGCACCCTCTGCAGAACTGGTTCCTTGCCTTTGGCTTGGGCCGTTTGGTATTTGGTTTGGTGGATTCTTTGAGCACAGCCTTGACTGGCTAAGACTTAACTTTGATAGGTGGCTTCTGCTCCATGTGTGCTGCACTGGCCTTAGATAACTCTTTAGATTGTCCCAGTTTAAGGATGTTCCCCATGCTCATGTTAGGCTCCTAGTGGATGCACTCGCGAAGCTTTAACGATGTGCACCCCTGGATGAATTGAGCTCATACTTCATCCTCCTTGTCCGGCAGTGTGCACGTGCTGGTTAGTTCTTTCAAGCAGGCTTAAAAGACATCCACCCACTCTTCCGGCTTTTTGTGAGCTTGTCACAGTAAGAACCACTCAGTCGGGATTAGCATAGAGTTCAAAATATGCTGTGATGGCATTCTTCACTGAGGCATACATGCGGGGTGTTGCGTTGATGACTGCTGTGGAGATTTTGTGAATGGCTGATCCCCCCAGGTGCAGGAGCAGTGGGTGCTTCTTTTCATCGTCTATGCTGACAGCTTTGAAGTAGGTCTCAAGGCATTCGGCCCAGGCCTTCCAGCAGGCTGCCTGCATGGGTGGGGCCCCAGTGGTTGCAAAAGGTTTGATGGCAGGAATGCTGGGAATTTTGGATCGCTGGCAGATGGTGGCATTGCCTGGGTAGTTGAGCAGGATAGTGGTGCCGCTGTGCTCTGAGAGTCCCCCGCTGAAATACGTGCCCAGTCGCACAGTAAGTTTGCCCAGATTCTGTATACCTGGTGGGGCTGTTTTCTATGTTTTTATTGTTCTGGGGGCACCATAGATTTCTGTCTCTTGGCCTCCGTGGCAGCTGGCACTGGTGAGCTGGAATCTGGCAGGCCTACCTCACTGGGGCAGTAGAGGAGGTGCTAGCAGACCAACAGTGGTAACAGAAAGCCTGGAGCTTTAAAAGGCAGCAGGAGTTTTCTTTTTCCCTTGTTTTCTTAAAATCAGCAGCTGAGGGGAATCTGCTGTATGTGAGGAGCCGGCAGATTCCCTGGGCTTTTTGGGATGTGGTTGATCGTCCTAGGGGGCATGGCCATTGGCAGGCGCGATGCAGTCAGGAGAACGAGGCCATCATGCGGAAGCGCGTGGGCCAGAGGGCCACCGGGAGGGATGCTTATGTGTTGAGGTGAGCCGGTAGGCCATGGGCTTGACTGG
This sequence comes from Pleurodeles waltl, assembly GCF_031143425.1. Lineage (NCBI taxonomy): Eukaryota > Metazoa > Chordata > Amphibia > Caudata > Salamandridae > Pleurodeles > Pleurodeles waltl. The sequence goes on along the minus strand of NC_090446.1, from coordinate 387,975,890 downwards.
GGGGCGGTGTGGGCTGCCGTGCAGGAGGATGACAAGAGGTGCTGGGGGAAACTCTGTGGACTCAGCCCGCACTGTTGTAGGGCAGCTCAGAATTGGCGGCTCAGGCCAGGGTATGGCAGTTGGTAAGGTGCACGGTGGCGGATGTGTGGCCCCTCTTGTTGCCAATGTAGTGTGGGCCTTGCAGACAGCACATAGAGGCCAAGTTAAGGTTTGAGTCGTACTCCTTTATTCACTTATACACTCACCTAATAATCTCCACCCATTCTGGGTCATCCCCTTTTATCCACCACCCCTGACGTAATTCCAGACCACCAAACAGATCATTTACTGAGGGGTGATTAGTGAGTTCACCCGTTGTACTGGGGTAGACTTTCTGTCACCTTTTTGGGACACTACACTGCCTGCTTACTTTAGGTCCGATGCTGGGACAAGGCGTTACTCCTGGCTTAATTCTGAATTTCTACGAGTAAGTCACACCTACCAGTGGAAAAAATATCGTACATGAGTCGCTGAACAGTCAGACTGCGCTCCAAAAAATACTGCTGTTAGTGAGCCAAGGCGGCCACCTGCAACTATCCGGCTCGCTGCCACTCTGGCTGCAAACGAGGAGGAGACAGAACTGGCACCAGGCTGACACAGGCACTGCTCCTGAAAATAGGCTTCTCAAACAGAAACACCGGCAAAGGGGCACAGGCCCTACAGACTGAGAAACACGGCTTGAAGTCCAGGCTTGGAAGCACACCTCGCATGTGACAAATAACAGACCCCTGTTTTAGGAATCAAATAAAATGGTCGGCAAGACACGCAAGCTGTTATCGTTCTTTTAATCCACTGCTAATTTATTCTTTTAAATGATTTATTAGCTCTAAAGTGATTTATTAGTCATTGATTTTTAATGCGCAACATTGCACTAACTCTACAGGTGTTGTTTTTTAAATGCTTCATTTTGGCAAGGTATTTTTTTGGCCCAAAAGACAGTTTTGATTGCTTTGAAGCGTGAGAGGTATATGAACTAAATAATTCGGATCCATATTTGGAATATGAAAAAAAGGAACCTTGAAGCTTTTGTGAAAGTCAGCTCTAGGCACATTTAACCTTTAGTGTTTGAGAATTAGGTATTTTCACCACACTGGAGGGAATGATGCAGGCTTTAATCTCTGGTAAAATAATTCTGTGGGTTTATGAATCTCCTGAAGAAAGCTTCTGGTAACCTGCCTGATATTAGAATCTGGCATTGCTGACTCAGCCTGTCATCCTTCTGTGAGGCAGAGAAAATGAGTACTACTAGGTTAGGTATCAGCGAACCCTTTAGTTTATTGAGTTGCAAAGTTGTAACAATTCTTGACAAGCTAGTTATTATTAAGCGTACAAATATCATCCAAGGAAAAGAGATTCATTTATGAAGAAAAAATGAGGAGAGGGATGTGGAAACTGTGAAATGAGAATGAAAACATGGAGTTACGAGATGCCTGGATTTAAAGGGTGGGGTTACAAAATGCCTGGAATTAAAGAAAGGAGTTCCTAGGGTCGAACGTGTAAATTCTGGTTAATATCTCAATCCCTAATTCCAGATATCACCTGTGTAAATCCCCGGAATTGTGACTGCTCGCAGACAAGGGCCTTTTTCCATAGTTTTTCTCTAATTCCAGTGACTTCTTTACTCATATTTACCAAGTGTTTTCAGTGGGAAGTAAATGTAAGCAGGTGTACCACAGTGTATTGCTGTGCATGAGACATGGAATAAGCAGGGTGTCAGCTAGCAAGACAGGCTTTTGAGATCTAGCGCAGAGCTGTTAAAGGGTGGAGAGTGGTGGTTCCATCTTTGCCCCAGGGCTTAGCTTCCCCCAGAGGGTATAGCAGATACATTTCCACACCTGGTAAAGCCAGACCTGGTATTTCTGAAACATTGTCTTTTTGCTACAAGGAATACCAAGCAAGAAAGGACTGGTCGTGCCTTGCATCAGGTGTTTCCCTGGGAGTCTGGAAAAGATTATTCCTCGTAGACAGGCCACTCTGTTACCCCACACAAAGTAAATAGTCATACAGACTTATAAATTAGGGCCTTATTTAGATATTAGCAGACGAGTTACTCTTTCACAACGGTGATGGATATCCCGTCCGCCGAAATATAAATCCCCTAGGATCTAATGAGATTTCGATTTCGACAGGCGAGATATCCATCACCGTTGTGACGGAGATACTCATCTGCCAATAGCTAAATCTAGAGCTTAGTCTTTCCAAAATGTATACCAATATAATAAGGTCCCATTCCAATATAACCCATGGGTCTCAGAAGGACATCCTGTCTATAGCAAGCCTAGATTGGGAGAAGAATGGATGGGAAGGGAGGAATAGTTTTACGGGCTAGGACTATGAAAAATTGGATTAGAAGTAATGGGGATCATCATCCCAGTCCTGACTATATGTGGCCGTTTTGAACACTTTGAGTCTGCCTTGTTGGATTTTTTTTCTCATTGCAAAGTTCGAGCAGGTTTTTTGAGAGTCGAATGCTAATGCCTGGTAATCAGACTGTGTTCACCAAGTTCCTTATGTGGCCTTTAACTTTTTCTTCAGGACACAAACCCCATGCCCTTCCTTCTAAAATGGTGCCTGCAAATCAGAATTCTTAGGTCAGCAACTTAGTTTTGGGTTCGCAGACCTAAAATGGACAATGGGAGGAAAAGTTTTCATGTTATGTTATGAAATGTTATGTGTATTTGTAAAGTTCACTATCCCGGGTTGTCCAAAAGGATTCTATTATTTTTTTAATTCAGTCTGAGGATGGTGAAACTAGGGTCTTCACACTAATGGCCAGATTTTTCTAACTTGTTAAGCCTTTCCCTTTCAAGCCCACCCTAAAACATTCTTGATGCACAAATTTCTCAAACATTAATAAACAGATTTACACCAAACCAAGCAAAGTTATGTGTAAATCTGTTCAGAGTTTTTTCCTGCGTTGTATAGCAAAAACTCCTATGGAAATTAAAATGGGAAATTGGACTTTTCTAACCCTCCATTGTCAGCCCCTTGACAGACCTGCTCAAAACCTTCCATGCCAAATTAGATGAACTTTACGTACATCCGTTTGAGTGGCACAAAGTTATTAAGAACAGAAAAAATGCCTTTTCAATGCAAATAGATACCTCACCATAACTACAAAATCACTAGTGTTTACTGTGTTATCTACCTATATACAAATGCACACTGTCATATATAGCGGCCACACATCTGTATTTGTAGTTAGGACCACATTTATAAATAAAAGGGATTATGTGGTTTGCTAGGCGCATTTTGACAAATCTTCACAGAACTTGACAAAAAAAGTCTCCCTCTGCTCCTTCCTAGAAAGTTTCAGGGTAATCTGTCAAGTAGGGGCCAAGAAAAAAGGGGGTGTCCCAAAATATATTTTCTCCATTCATTTTTCTGAAGGAAAATTGACCAGCAATACTAAAAATAAATGCTGAATGTCATTCCACCAAATTTTGCAGAAAACGAGATCTTGGACCAGAAAGCATGCTTGTTCTAATTTGGTGTAAATCTGTTCAGTTTCTGAGAAATTAAGGTTAAAAATCTACATATATTTCATGGCACAGAGGATCCGCGGTTCTGACAATTCAAAAGAAATACCTTGATTGGCTGCCACCATGTCAACATAGATGTGATGGTAGCCATTTTAAGATTCGAGCACTCAGTCCCCTGGCCTACAAAAAAGTTATAAAATGTGCCTGAAGTCAGACAGGCTACAATGTAGCAGGTTATTGTCTTCCAGATACTGGGAGAGTTGCTGGTTTACAAACTTTTCCAGCACTTTGGACCAAGCTGGCAACTGTGATATCGGTATATAGTTAGACTGTTCTTTTAGCAGGTGGAGAATGTTTGCCTGTTTTCAGGAATGTGGTACTGTCACCGTAGACAAAGAAGGATTTAGCACCCTATTAACTAGTGCTAACAGATTGGGAGGGCAGTGATCCATGGGTGATCCTGATTTAAGGCTTCAAATAGCTGCCAGTGTCCTCTCCGAAGGGATATGGTCAAAACTTAGTAATGAGGACTCCACTACAGTGACTGTACTTGTATTCACTATGCCCATCAAGCCCTTGTCTAGCTGTATGACGGAAGTGAGAATTACTTGGATATTAGAGATTTTGTTTTGGAAATAGGAGGCCAACTGTTCGCACCACCCAACAGATGGTTGTTGAACTCTAGCACAGGTCTGAGGGAAAAAAAGGTCCTCATTATAATATTGGTGTTAAAACCCGCCTACCGCCACAGCGACGGCTGCCAAAGGACCATCGCTTCGGCTACCAGCCATCCGCCTTATTATGACCACAGCCGGATTTCCGCTAGAAGCAGTGCCACGCCAGTAGACTGCCGTCGGCCGTATTATGACCCATGATAAGGCCTAGCGGTGTTCTGCTGGCGGACGCTGCTGATGGCAGCAGCACCCCGTGCCCTCTCCTGCCGAAGGACCCCATGACTGCAGGTAAGTCGGGTCTCCGACAGGGGAGAGGGGTGGGAGGTGTTATGTGTGTGTATGTGTGTGTGTATGTTTGTATGTTCGTGGATGCGGTTGTGTGTTGCATGTTGGATGCAAGTGTGCATGTATGAAGGTGTGAGTGCGTGTGTGTTGTGTTTTCTGTTTGCGTATCTGCCTGTATGTTTGAAAGTGTGTGCGGTTGTGCGTGAGTGGATGTCTGTATGCGTGGATGTCTGTGGGAATGTGTGTCTGTGTGTGTGTGTGTGTGTGTGTTCAGAGGGGATCGTGTATGTAGCGGGGTGGGGGTGCTTTGTAGAGGCAAGGGGAATTGGGGGTAACTGGAGATGGAGGGGGAGGGGGCAGACCCCTATCAGTGACAGGGAAGGAATTTCCTGGCACTGATGGTGCCTACAGCCATGGTTTTCATGGCGGTAAGAAAGCCACGTAAACCATGGCAGTCGGCGGGGTCATAATCCTGCGGGCGGCACAGTGACAGCCGCTGGGCTGGAGATAGATATCTCCAGCCCGGTGGCTGTCACCGCCATGGCGGTCTGAGTGGTACCAACCCGCCAATGTCATAATATGGCGATAGGTACCGCCAGCCTGTCGGCGGTACCTACCGCCATATTACCACCGACCGCCGGGGTCATAATAACCCCCAAAGTTTTTTACCACTTTGAAGACTTCCCTCAATTTATTCTCTGCTACCCCTATATTTTCTTCAAAATATAGCTATACTTTCATAGTGCTGACTTGTATAAGATTTGGGCTTTGGCCCTATAGTCTTTTCGCCACTGCCTTTCAAAAATCTTACAATGTTTTTTCTCTCCCCTGAGACCGTCTGGGAACTAGGAGCCTGACAATTTAGTGTACATTGTGAAACTGGTGCCGCCAACTTATTGGTCATACCTCCTGAGCCATTTTTAGACTCCCATGGAGCCCATTCTTGGAGGCAGGTTTTTTTCAGGGAGGGGTTGTCTGGCCACCTAGCCTCTTAAAAGCCCTGGGGCTAAGTTTTATATTTTGGAGATGGGGGACATGTGGCACCGTGGTTTTCCCTGCCCAGGAGAGTGCAGAGGGAACACTCCCCTGGGCAGGACACAACTTTGCTTCTGCTCGGGCAGGGTCTTAGAAAAAAGATGCTCCTGTCTCAGCGAGAGCAAAGTCAGAGAGCCGCCACCCACAAGGACTGCCAGCAGTGGAGCCGGCAGGGGCCATGGGGGATTGGGTCTTCCACTTTTAAAAACAAGCTTTGGCAAAGCCAATAGGTTTCACCTATACAAAATCTATTGCATTTGTAATTTTTTTGTACATGTTGCACAGCGGTTGACTGGCTTAGCAACAAGGTTTGAAGTAAAAAAAACTGTATAAATATCACAGCTGGCACATCATAGGGATTTTTTATTTTTTTATTTTTAACTTTAGGCTATGTTGCTCAGGGGGTCAACTGCTGTGCAACATCTTTAAAAACAATGACAAAACCAATAGATTTAGCATAGGTGAAACCTATTGGTTTTGCCAATGCTTGTTTTAATAGATGGCGGGAGGCATCTACATCCTCCATGTTGCATGTACTCTGTCTCTCTCAGATGCCTCTTGCCTTACACTCCAACCAGGCTTTCTTTTAAAAAAAGCTCTATGACGTGGCAGGCGCTGAATCCCAGAATGCAAAATATTGTTTGCTAAAAAGTCAGTACTCAATGAAAGTGCCACACACAAAATCAGCCAAATCAGTGACTATGTTTTTGGCACGAGCTATGGTTAACTGGCATGTGGCACATATGTTCATCTATCAGTTATTTGTCTCTTCGCACAGCACGAGGCAGTGTTTCACTGGATATTGACAATGGCTCATGTGGCAATAGTTTCTTATGGGATTTCTAGCCATATGTTATGACCAATGTTCCCTCTAATTTTTTTCCACTGTGTGCGGCAGTGTGCGGTCTCTGTGCGCTGCAGCCAAGGATACGTGCGCCAAGAAATTGACCATTCACGCGCGCGCAGCCCATAACTAGCCAAGATCTTTAGCATTAGCCTCTCCATACCACTAAAGCAAAAAAGGGATATCATTGCTCCATGCAATAGGGCATCAAGGCAGTTTTGTGACCTGGTTGCACACCCCAAGGACATGACCTGTTAAGTGCCACCTACACCCCAGTTAGAGAAAACAGAGGAAAATTGCCCGCGGCCTTTAAATGCTGTTTTCATTGACTTCAATCCAGATTCAAATATGAGCATTTTCTGCAATAGGAGAGCACGACTATCGCTCTAAAAGGCTTATTTGAGCTGAGAAAGTGATAATGCATATAAACAACTATGAAGTATGACAATGATGGAAAAGTTGATAACAGCACATTTCCTACTGTTCTGAAGCATTTCCTAGATCATTAACCATTAATTTTCAACATAAATATCACTTGCTCGTTTGTATGCTAAAGTACGCCAAATGATGTTTAAAACACTCCCCGCGGCCTTTAAACGCTGTTTTCATTAACTTCAATCCAGATTCAAATATGAGCATTTTCTGCAATAGGAGAGCACGACTATCGCTCTAAAAGGCTTATTTGAGCTGAAAAAGTTATAATGCATATAAACAACTATGAAGTATGACAATGATAGAAAAGTTGATAAAAGAACATTTCCTACTGTTCTGAAGCATTTCCTAGCTCATTAACCATTAATTTTCAACTTAAATATCACTTGCTCGCTTGTATGCTAAAGTACGCCAAATGATGTTTAAAACACTCCCCGCGGCCTTTAAACGCTGTTTTCATTCACTTCAATCCAGATTCAAATATGAGCATTATCTGCCTTAGGGGAGCACGTATATCGCTCTAAAAGGCTTATTTATTAACGTGCGCGCCTGCCCACGGGGCCTGCGCGATGGGGGAAGGAAAGGTGCACGCGCGCTCGCGCGCGCGCGCCTTACAGGGAACATAGGTTATGACAATTGAAGTTTCCTGTTGATTACAAGATACCAAGGGTGCAGTGCTCAAGTCCTGGGCATTTGTTGTACAGATCATTGCTTTTTTGGTGTTTTTGTTCCACTAAAACAACTGAAGTAAACCGGAACTACAAGTACCAAAATACCAAAAGTCGTTAAACAAACACCCAGAAGTAGAGCACCATGTTTTTGGTGGTGCTCAGCGATCTGATAACCTTAGTAAAAAATACAGCTTTTTTGCTGTTTTTCAATTATTTGGAAGAACCACCTCACCATGATTTGCAATTGTCTGTATAACACACCTGGATTTGACTAGTTAATGTCAGAGAAATTCCAGACTGTGGATCTCTGAACTGTCTCTAAAACAAGCCGGAGCACATATTTATACGTTCTTCAGTAGCATGCTGTAAGGACAGTATAATGCATAGACGCACATCAGCAACCAGCACACAGCAAGTGCGCTGCACCTCTTTCCACACATGAACCAATGCAAAAACAAACATAAAATACCTCTGCGTGCTTAGAACACACATCGTTCAATATAATCACTCTGCTAGGAGATCAATAAACTGTGCTCACGCCTGTTTACCTCGTGTTTATTCCTCTGTTTCCCTTTCTCCAGCCTGACTGCTGCTGTCACACATACGGGACACCAGAGTCAGCTGTCTGGCTTTGTCACTATGCTTTCCTTTCCCTCAGGGCCACACCCTGTACCACCCTCGTCCCCCACTACACCTTCTGTGAAAACATCTCTCCATTCAGAGCAAAATGCCCGTATGCGTTCCGATGCTTGGATAGCACATCCAGATGCACTCTGGGAGCTGTAGACAACTACAGGCACTAGCATGCATGATCAGAACGCTGGAGTAGACGAGCAATAGGAGGATATAATCTAGTCTAAAAATGTGCATGTCCCTGTCTCGTTAAATGCCTTCAACCAATCAAACAGAAATACTAGATTGTTATGTGTCATGTGAGAGAGTGCTTATAGTGCTAAAAGTTAAACTAGGAGTCCTGTAATGCAACTTGTTACCTGAAAAGCAGGACTGACTAAACATGTGAGTTTTGACCTAGGATTAACTTGTACCTGTACCACCCTTACTTCTGTTACCAGACAACACCATGTCACTGGCACACCCCAATTTTAGTCCTGGATTTTCGTTTAATGAAACAGTGCATTTTGGGAGTTGTAGTCGTTAAATTTATGCAAACTAGGTGGAACTACACTCCTGGAAACAACCATTTCTGAAAGGAATAACCAGGACTGGAAAAAAGCAATCTAGCATTGTTGTAAGTAATCTTAACCTCGCCCAACCCACCTCACCCCAGGGTACATCAACCTTTCACGTTTGTTAATGTACAAATGGCCCTTAAGTCGGGACTACCTTATCCAACCATGCCTTGGCTTAGAAACCGTAGGGTGTCCAATGACATGGAACGGGGGGAGTGGGTATTGTGACCAACTAAGTATCCAAACAACTCTAAGTGTGGAAGGTATCCTGTTGCCAGGTGGTCTTGAGGGCTCATGTCTGTGAATAACTGGGGAGGCACACCAACAACAAAAAAATACGCAGACTGACCTCACAGACCTCTTTCTGTAGAAATGTTTGCTTATTCTGAAGGCTGCAGACAGAATGCGCACCTGAGAGACACTGGCAGACTTACGTTTTCATGTAAATTATGCCACGTGTTGACAAAAGCAACAGTTATGCTAACACAGTACAAAGGAGGGGAGGGGAAGGGAGAACTTTTGGAAACACAAGCACACTTATGGAGCGCTAGAAATTAATTAAAAAAAGAGTGCCTTGAGAAGCATGCGGCCGCAGGAAGGATAGTGGTTGCCAACCACTGTCTGCCCCCCCAGAAATTACACTTTGTCCAAGCTCCATGGAACAGCAGAGAAAGCAGAAATGAACCTTGAGGACATGACCCTGAGGCTGATGACAAATCAGAAGCCAGGAAAATTAGAGTGACTTGGAAGCCTACAAATGGTAAGGATGGGGGTGGGTTCTAAGCCAATTTGAGATTTTTTGTTTATCAACAAAAGACTTTGCAAGCACAGCATGCAAGCACACGTCTTGCAGGCGAAACCTAAAAATGCCAGCTTCCGCCGGCTACTGGCATGAAGTGCGGTTGCCCCAGATGGTCACTGGGGCACACAAATATCACAAAAAAACAATAAATGAGTGTTAGGAGCCACTCATTTATTATTCACTTCTTTGGCAAGGAATGCCACAGAATGCCTTACAGATTTCTGAAATTATATATTTTTTTGCTGGTTGTGCCCCTAGAAGAGCGGGCACCACCAACCATTTCTTTCATGTTTCAATAGGCTGCAGGGAGTGCATTAAAAAATACAGTAAGTCTCCTGGGTCATTTAATCCATGACCCCAGGAAAGTTTAGCATATGTTTTAAAAGCACATTTTGCTGGAGCTGTATGCTGTTCAGCTGGAGGGCAGGGACCTCTTGTGGTGGGTTTTTAGGTGCATATTGTGGCCTGAACATTTTTTTAAAAAAGACTTAAAGGCATGTTGTTTTTTTGAGTAGGCATTTTGGAAATCTTCATGACAATCACTTGTATTAAACTGTGCAATGTGTGAATCTATAAAATATCTATAGAATATACATTTGGATTATAATTATTTATGACTTTTGACAAAGTCAGTCAGTCTCCTGTATAATGGTGATATGCTGACCCCTTAATAAAAGCAATATGCCCGCTTTTTATATTTTGGTGCTATAAACCTTTGACAAAGCCAGAAAGTCTGCCTTATCTAAAATGACACCCTTTATATTGTTACATCACATAGTCAGCTGTGCACCTGCAGGGCCTATTCTAGCCTGTGTATCCATGTGGGGGTAGGGCCCTATGCTGACAGCTGGGTTGGGCACCGGCAAAGTTTTGGCTGCAGGGCCTGGCCACAGGTTAAAGGGACATTAAAGTTAGGTGAACATGTCAATTAAAAAAATCATTTAAACAAACAAAGCCATTGGTTGTAGTTATATGGAGTAACTCTAATGCGTGCCCTAAAGTAACAGTATCCCATACCCTTACCATGCACTGCTATTTACCTCACATACTACATTACATCCCTCATAACATTTTCTATGACTTCATTGATAATATTACTGTAACATCTGAAATTACATCTTGATTGCAACACTGTGCATGGTAGGGAATGAGTTATACTACTTATAAAGTAACATAATATCCAATTCCCAACTATAATGTAACTTGAACATGAATAAATATAAATACGTATGTATATATATTTTACTGACAAATACAACTAATACAACTAAAAGTAAGTTATGTCTAACATTAAAACGTGCAAAACCACTGAAATTCTACTGTTTCATTTAGGAACACACACAGCGACTAACATATCTAATAGTTGACCACGTTGTTGCTCTTGAGTTAACTGTTTTCTGTAGTATCTGTGACCATGAGTTGTTTTGTGTATTCCTAAACATTACAGTTGAATTTCAGTGGTTGTGTGCTTTCTTTCAGCAGTGCATAACAGTGGTTGAGCAAAGGGCCACGCAGCGGTCAAACCCACGCTGTGGCAGTAAGCAGAGGCTGCTGAGTGCAGGGTTGGATCTCTTGCCAGGCCCTGCACCAAACCTCCAGAGGTTGTTGCTACCAGGAGTTGTGCAGAGGGCCAGTCTTCTGAGCAAAGCCAGGCACATATTTTAGTGTTTGGCTTTAATTGCGTGTTTTCACTGTGCCTGACACTTTCATGTTGGAAGCGACTCGCAAGTCAGCCATAAAATGGCAGTTGAATCTAGCACCTAAAATAGAGGATTGTGAGTTGGCTGCAACCTGTAAATCACGCACCGAAAATTAGGCACTTTTTTGAGGTTTGCTATGGATTTAACATGCTTCTGGGTACCTATGACTATTGCTCTAGGGTAGTCCACATTCGGCGCGGGCCACCCATGCCTGTGTAAAATTGCTTTTTTTTTTAACATGGATGGATCTTCAAAAAACTTGGCCTCAGCTGACTGAGTTGGTACATTGTCAGGTTTCGTACAAATCAGTTCACAGGGTTGAAAGTTATAGGCAAATTAAAAAATGGCTTTTCAATAGTTAGACTGTGATAGTGATTCTGTAGTTATAGTAGGTCAGAATTTCATTTTTTTTATTTTCCTTATAACTATGTGGCTGTTTGATGAATCAACATATCTACATGAAACTTTAAAAACAATTTGTATTTGGCATGACCTGTTTAATGCATTTACTACTACTACTACTATTACTGCAACTATCCCTACAACTTATAATTATTATAAAATTATTCGTACAGCGCAGACTTAAGCACATAGACAATCATTTTCCATGTTACATAGAAATACTGCCAATCAGAGAAGCAACGTCAGTTATAGATGTGATGAGGAAGAAACGTATTAGTTCTTTGGCTAGATTCTGAATAGGTGAGGTTTTCGATCCAGTCCAGCCAGAATGATAATCAGTTGTGTTGAGTCAGATAACTTCTTATAGATTCATGAATGGTGGCAGGAGAAGGACTGGGGAAGAGTTTTAGACCTTTTTGCTTTTGCGATTTCATGTCGGAGGCAAGGATTCCTAAACCTGCGAGAAATTAGCATGCTTTATTTTGCAGCAATTATCCGAAATTCCCAACAAATTAGGCAAAATTGCGTTATTACATGAAATGCTAGTCTGGCACGTTTGCACTGTTTTTAGTGCAAACTGTATCCTCATGCCCATTTTTGGTATGAGGATACTGTTTGCATTAAAACAATTAGCACTCATCGCCTGTGATGCCACCAATAGATGCTCAAGTTCAGATTGTTTGCATTTTTCCATACTCTTACAGTAGGATTTTTACTCTAACAATGTCTGAAGTATTAATTTTGTCATATTCTCAAGCACTTCATGTAACATTAATTCCGAGAAATGACAGACATTATGCAAGAGTAGGCTGCGTAAACATTATTTCAACTGGCCCGAATTTTCCACTCCTGTCTCTCTCTCTAGTCCAGTACTGAGGAATGATCTTCTCATTACTTTCTCACAATTTTCAAGAACCAAAATTATTTTTATTTATGATCAACTCCAAAGAGCATATTATATGGACTGGAAATGTTATATATCAAGATAGTGTTCCATTTTTCAAAATATATTTAATCGACTGATATGATGTTTTGTGGCTTCAAGACTTTATATAATGGCTTACATGGTTCCTCTAAGACTTGGCTCTGTTCTTATGACGAATATTAATAAATGTGTTTGTGCAGTAAGATTTTGATCCTTTTTTAGGGGTGCGACTGCTGTTTGTATGCTGTTGAGTAAGACGCTTTAGAACACTGAACAACAAGCTATGTCTTTTGTGTACAATTTGTGCTTGAGACACCAGGAGTGGGTGTGTTGGCTCATGTTTCCATTCTATAGTACGTTTGGTTTACACCGCGTGAGCGGGCAATCATCCAGACAGACATGTGGGAAGAGTGACTGATAGCACACTCATCATTTTTCAGTTTTTATTCTGCATCAGTGGATGTTATTTCATTGCTAGGCCCGCTTTCTAAACCCTCTAAAAGAAACACAAGATATGACTCAGAATGTGCAGACTGGGCTTACGGGATAGATCTTGCCACCACTCTGCTACTGTGTTCTATGCAGCCAATTTGAGGTGGACTGTGCTGATTGTGGGCGAGCAAACACTGTTTTCCACTCTTCCACAGAAGGGCTTCCTGTTGTCTTCCACAAGTGGATGGTGCTAAATCAGGGCAAACCTAGGTAGCTGCCTTAAGGTGCCACCACAGTTGGGAGCTAGACAGCACCTGAAGGCCTTGAATATGGGATTGTTCTGGGGGACTGAAAGCTCAAAGGAGGCAAATGCCATTTTGCATGCAGTAGTGGAGCTGATTCTACTCTATCTTACTGTGCAGTGCCTGCTCAACTGGGCTGTAACTTTTTACATCCAAAGGTGCTTAATCTGAACATCTAGACCAAGTTGGGGCACTCATGGAACATTCTTGTCCAGCTTTGAGTTGTAGTGAGCCACTTGGCACCTACTTGAAGGAGCCTTCATGGTTATGTACCCCTACAGCTGTGTACAGCTCCAGGGATATATAAAAGAGAGTGGGACCACTGAAGGCCACTCCCAGACAGAGACTAATGAGTCTGAGGTTTCCACTGTGCAGAGTCTCCTGCAAGTGCTCCACATACTGCTTTCATAAGCCCAGTGCAAAATATGACAGGCATGAGAAGGCTGCCCCATAGGTCTGCCTTGGTGGCTTGCTGATGTGTAATAAAGCCCTGATTAATCAGACACATATTCTTCTTTTTTAGTCCATAACAGGACTACACGCATACACATGGCGACGTAACTGCATGCACAATCATGCAGCAGTAACTGCATTTGCATATATTGTAAGGTAGCTCAGGTAATCTCAGGCTGGCACCAGAGAGTATTGTTCTTGTGCTGTTACCAATCTGTTGAAATGGTTAAACCGTGCATGTGAAATGATTGTGAAATGGCTTTATTTCAGTAAATAGTATCTGTATGTGAGCGATGTGTTATTTTCATCATTTATCAGGTTGTTAGTTCTGCATGCAGTCTTCATATGCTCATCTTTCCACAACTGTGTATTATGTTCATATATTTGGCTTTCTGTGATGCACCCCCAATGTTTGGGGGTCACAATTATCCACATCCTATTAGACATGTTAATCACATCACATTTTATTCATACTTATCCTTCAAAATTTGATACTTCCAGTGAGCAGAGGAAACATCCAGATTAACCTCTAAAGGAGACCTTCAGGAACAAAGAAAAAACATCAGAATGCTTTTCCGACATTCATCACTGGAAACAGGAAAGTGTGAAGGAGAAAATTACAATTGCAGTCCCCTGGCATTAGGCATTAGCTGAGAAAAAGACTTAAGAGCAATAGTCTGTGAAGAAAGGGACAGGATGTGGTCAGAAGGGGTGGTTAGGGCTTGTAGTTTAAATGACTTTCACCTAGCCATTTTTGTAGGTTCAGTAATTGCCCTGTCACAAACGTTCACAATTGTGTGGTACTTTTGAACTTGAACTAGTTCCAACCACCTAGTTACAAATGGTGTTCAGTTTAAATTGCTTTAATTGAGGAAAACCATTTTCCTTTTTAGTTTTTGTATACAAAATGAATGCAATTTTGTTTGCAGACACCAAATGGCTAGTATACTGCAATTGCATAAACACAGTCCTGCTGATAAAACATGAAGAATTTTAAATGGTGATAGGCTTTGGAAAAACAGAATATGCCCATGGACCCCAAAATCTCCTCATGTCCGCTTTTGGAGTCAAACTCCTCCTCCTGATACACAAACCATACCATTGGCCAGGCACCACTCCTGCTGCCTCGCTTCTCTGCTCTTCTTCTGATGTCAGGATTGGTATAAGTGGCTGGGACTGCCACTCAGACACTGCCCTGGGGTCTGTGCAGTTTCTCCAGCCTGGCTGTTCAACACAGCCGGGTTGGAGAAACCTAAGTGCACATGTTCGTTTAGCCGGCCTAAGATGGTCGGCCAGACACATGTGCACCTAGGTACACTCTCTCCACCTCCTCCTTTCCTCTCCCCCCTCCTGTGGTCTGGCCCTGCCCCTCTCTTCACATGCAGCTGGCTGAGCCAGCAGCTGAAAGATAAAACGATAAAGAAATATTGTTTTATTTTTTAGCTCCTGGCTTTGCCACAGGAACAACGCTCCTTCGCCATTGCGAAGGAGCTGCCCCTGATCCACAACCGCTTCCAAAAATATATGTAGTACTGAGAGCTAAGATACACCACTACTAACAGAGTCTCAGCAGGCAGGAGCTGGCACTTTCAGATGAGAGGAACGCTCCTCCAAGCCCAAAACCAGAAACCTTGAGCTTTAACATCCAGGACTTGTATCCCAAATCACTCACTGGTCATTTACGGAAATGTTAAAAATGCATTTCCTTCACCAAACTTGTGATTCATCCTCTTGCCCACAACTGCCTACAAAGACGGCCTCACTTCCATTAATGGCCAATCAGTTGGTGAAATTCTGTGTATATGTTTGATGCTCCAGCATTCTTCAATGTATTTCTAAGGATTGAGCTGGTGTCTGTCTTTGTGTATTTATGCAAAAGCAAAATTACTTTTTTCTTTCTATGTATATATTATGTTAGGTGATCCTCAAGTGGCTTCACAGTAGTGTGTGGTTCCCCTCAGGGTAGCAGAAATAAAACAAGCATTGGAAAAGCCAGAAGGTCTCACCTCTGCAAGTATTATTGCTTTGCCAATATATTTTAGCCATGTTGGATGCCAGTGTGGCTGTTGTTCAGCATGGCTAAAAGCTAGTGAGGTAAAGTAGAGTGACATGGAGTGGAGTATCATAAAGTGGAGTGCTATGGAGTGGCATAAAGTGGTGAGGAGAAGAGTGGAGTGGCGTGGATTGGAGTGAAGTGGAGTATCATGAAAGGAATAGAGTGTAGTAGAGTGGAAAGGCATACAGTAGATCTGCATAGACCAGAGTAAATTGTAGTATGGTGGAGTGGCATAGAGTGGAGTAGTGTAGAAGAGTAGATTGGCATAGAGAGGAATAGGGTGATAATAAGTTGAATGGCGTAGAGTGGCATAGAGTGTCATAGAGTGGAGTGGCATAGAGTGGAGTGACGTGGAGTGAAGTTGAGTGATGTGGAGTGGAGTAGAGTGGAGTAGTGTGTTTTAGGCTACAGTGGAATAAAGTAGCACGGAGTGGCATAGAGGGAGTTGCGTAGAGCGTTGTATAGTGGAGTGGTGTTGTAGAGTGGCATAGAGTGGAGGAGAGAGTTGTAGCGTGGAGTCCCATAGAGTGTAGTAGAGTGTCAAGGATGGAGTAGAGATTAATTGAGTAGAGTGTCATACAGTGAAGTATCGTAGAGTGTAGTTTCAGACAGTTTAGAAGAGTGGCCTAGATTTAAGTGGCGTAAAGTACAGTGGTGCAGAGTAGATTGTCATAGAGTGCAGTTATGTAGAGTAGAGTGGTGTAGAGTGCAGTGGCATAGAGTAGAGTGGTGCAGAGTAAATTGCACTGGTGCAGAGTATATTGTTTAAGAGTAGAGTGAAGTGGGGTGGAATGGTTCAGGGCAGAATAGAGTGGTGCAGTATAGAGCGCACATGTGTGGAGTAGAGTGGTGTGGAGTGCAGTGATGTGGCGTGTAGTGGTGCAGAAAACATTAATGTGGTGTAGAGAGAACCAGAGTGCTTTGGCATAGAGTGCATTAGCACAGAGTGCAGTAGAGTGGCGTAGAGTTGAATGGTGCAGAGTAGAGGGCAGTCACATAGAATGTAGTGGCATTGAGTGCAGTGGCATAGAGTACAGTGGTGTAGAGTAGAGTGGTGCAGAGAGCAATACGGAGAGTACAGTGCTTGAGAGTAAACAAGAGTAGCGTAGAGTGCGGTGGCGTAGAGAGCAACGTGTAACATGGTAAAGTGTGCAGTGTTGTAGAGTGAAGTGGTGCAGAGTAGAGTGACATTGAGTTCAGTGGTAGAGAGTGCAGTCTTGGAAATTAGAATGTCATAGAGTGCAGTTGCATAGAGAAGAGTGGGATCGAATAGAGTGCAATGGCGTGAGTGGAGTAGCATAGAGTAGATTGTTTCAGAGTAGAGTGGAGTGGTGCGCGGTAGAGTACAGTGGCATAGAGAACAGTGGCATAGAGTGCAAAGTGGATCAGAGTGGCATAGCGTGAAAAGGCATAGAGTGCACTGGCATAGAGTCGAGTGATACATAGTAGATTGTATTGGTGTAGAGTGCAGTGGCATAGAGTGCATTGTTGCAGAATAGAGCGGCCTAGAGTGGAGTGGCACAGGTGTAGAGTGCATAGGAAAGTAGTGTGGGGTAGAGCGCAGTTGCATAGAGGAGAGAGGTGTAGAATAGAGAGTCCTAGAGTGAAATGACATAGAGTGGAGTGGTGCTGAGTAGTGTTGAGTGGAGTAAAGTGGAATCAGCATGATGTGATAGCACACTGCCATTACAGACAACATATCTTCAATTGAAATGACAATTACATTTTCATAGAAATGCAGTTTTACTCCAAAAGGTATACAGTGCACAAACAATAAGGTGTGAAAATGTCCTCACCTAGTATAATGATTTATTTTGATTGTGTTAAAATATTTGCTACTACCACACTTCAGAATTACCAAAAAGTATGCTTCATTTTTGCTTTTCTGAGTCTGATATATAATGAAAGAACTGCACAATCATTTATAGACATTTACATTTTGTTGTGTGCTAGAAAAAAATAACATTGTAAAGCCTTCGGCAAGCACTCCCCTAGTAGCGTGTTTGTCACATAAATCCTCACACTTTGAAGTCAGAGAAAGAAAAATAAACACCAAGCTCCTTGGAGGACACAGTCTGACATTTGACCTTTGAATGCACAGTAAATGTGACAAGAACAGAGCAAGATGTAAAGGCTTGTTTACAGAAATCTAGTACTCGTGGAAGAATACATTAGATAAGGTTTAGACAAGAGACGGGACCAACTCAAGCTGGACGGACTAAAACAAATAGAGCTAGCAAATAGAAAGCAAGCAAATGTGAGTTACAAACCACAAAGCCAATGGTAAGCAATGGGGGGATGCATCCCCAGGGAAGCTTTCCAAATGTCTTTAAGATGTCTTTAGCAAGCAAGACACCTGCGCTGTCTGGTAGGCTTTGACCTGAAAAAACTTGCTCCAGGTGTGGTTGGAACTGGTGCTCCTAAATATGTTGGCATATTTATTTGTGTTTTGTAATATATGTGAAAAAGAGGTGGATAGTGGTGGACTGTTGTGTGAGATAAAACTGAAAACTTTGAGAACACATAACTTGACTGTGCTATTATGTGCTGCAAAAGTGCTATTTGAAGTGCAGTCAACAAAGATACATTGTATGCTTTAGCATTTCTGATGTCAAGTGATGCGTCTAAATCATATTATTCAAGGCGTATTCACTAACAGAAAGGTCCCAATTTTATATGTATGTTTTAATGATGACTTTAATCAGTTGAAATATAACACATGTATGTCTTTATATTCATGTATTTGGAATGTAGTATTGTAATTGAGAGAAGTTTAACCACAGTTATTCATAATTATGTTATATCTATGAAGAGAAATGTATGTATAACTATGTATCTAGAATGTGAATTGAACTATTTATTAAGTTAGCTGAAGTGAAGGCCTGAAATGTCGTTATTCTACGGCTAACCTTGAACATGTAGTTTTGCTCGCGTTGTATTATTTTTTATTTGCAGATGAGAATGCACGAGTTAATAGTCAATGAAAGGCATGTTGTATTTTTGAGATAGTGGGTTACGGAGGCTATGTTGGTAAGGACAAGGAGTGCTAACGAACTAGGAAAGAAAGACCCGCTTGTGTGCACCAGGGCCTGGGGGGCACCCAAAGTCTTCTTCATCCTTGTTTCATGGGATGAAAGACTGATAAGAGTTGTATATTCCAGTTGAACACAAAAGATGGGGAACTACTTGTGTTGATAATGTGGATTCTCAAAGGTTCTACAAGGTATGAATTGGTATCCAGTCAGACGGCAGCATACCTCTTTCACCCTTTGACTAGAGCGGATTCCCCTGAGAATTAGAGAGGTACATACGCTTCTCTATCAGAACGTCTACTGAGCTTTCTGTTATGCTGACACTTCCCGGTTATTTCCATTTTGCTCTATATTTTCTGAGAGATAATTAGAATTTTCCATGTAGCTTAGTTAGGATATTTAGATTGAATTAGCTTGCAAATGATTAAACAAAAAGACCGCAACTTGTATACTCACCATCAGAGTCTGTACCTCATCTTTTGTATTGCTGTACGCCTTGTGCTCATACAATTTAATCAGATTCAATGTTTTACTTCACCTTTGGTGGTTCTATAACAATTTAGTATGTTTTTGAGACTCTTTACATTAATTTGGCTTTAACTTTGTAATAAATCTTTAAACTTTAATTTCCAACTCCGAGATTTATTGTTTGACCAATTACACTGTTAGGTCATTTGAAATGTTGATTTTAACTCCCTTTATCTCTTGAGACTCCTAAAAAGGTCTGTGAGAAGAAGAGGAATTGGAAATTTGACAAGAAGCTTTCTCAGATGGTAGCAGAGGGATGCCGGTTAGGATCCTGAAGTAAGGGGAGCTGGAAGCTTTTATTCTACATTAGATAGTCCCCAGAACCAGCCCATAGTGTCCATGTCCAGGCTTTCGAGGACTGGTAGAATTTCAGAGATTCGGGTGAGAGTCGTATCAGCAGTAGAGGAGTGAGTACCAATAGTCATATATTGCAGTGGTTCATGTTTACGTTTGCCTGTGTTTGTGAACTTTGGATAAGGCTTTTTGGAGAAGTTTTGAATGTTGTATGAGTGTGCTGTTAGCGATAGAAGTTGAAGTTGTTATCATGTCCGATGTGACCTAAGATCCCTGGATTGTATTAAACGTTGTAGAACACACAATATAATTGTCTGCTATTTCGGGTGGTGCTTCGCATGAGACATCATTAGTGGCATAATTGAGAAAGAGATTTATCTTTGCGTGAATGTGAGGAGATTGGTAATATGGATCTTAATGCACAGGTTGAACCTATGCTAATGTGGATGACACCCCGCAGGTCGTGGTTTTATTCAAATTATTTGATTATCCTTTGTGACTGGATACTGTCAATTCTTTAGTGAAAAAGACAAAGGTTAGTGTTTTGTATTTTGGAATATGTGTGTGTGTGTAATGTTGAGGAGAGTGCACACATGCAGATTGTTAAGAAGGGTGAGCAGCTGCAGGGAGCATGCTTGATGTCATGGTGTGCAGCGCTGGTATTGGTTGGTTGGTGTAGTTCTGTGCTGGTATTTGTTGTGAATGTCACAAGGGGATGCACTGTGATTGGTTGTCACTGCTGAGCAAGGATTCATGAACAAAGAGTTATTCCTTGGTCTGGAACAAATTTCCTGTTTGTGATTATTGAGATTTAGCTGAATCTTTTTTTAAGACCATCCAAGTTTTTTTAGAGGAGAAATAAATGAGTGGGTGAAGGCTTTTTATTCTGATACTCCTTCAAGAGAAAGTGTGAGTACTGAGGTGAGTCACGGAATAATTCAGTCGCTGGAGAGACAGAATCTGGTAGATGTGGCAACTTAAAATTAGAATTGGATGAGATGATTAGTGGGAATTGATTTGTCTAGGTACTTGTCATGAAAATGAACTTGTGTTCATGGGTAAGAATGTTACTTGACGTGCAGGACAAGTCTATGAAATTTATTGGAGTTAGCTCAAAGGTGAGAGTTAGACTTGACCAAAACCAAGGCTTTGCAGAGTAGTTATCATGTATGTTTTAATGAGGTTATAAATTGTATGAGAACTTCAGGTATGAGAATATCAATTAAAGGGTTGATTCAAAACATTCAGAAATGGGAATGAGTTGGATAAATGGGAAGCTCGATGGGTGAGGAAAAAAGAGCCAAAGAAGGCAACAGAAGAAACACCTCCTGTAGGGGAGAGGTGGGTGCCATGAATTTCCCCTTGAAGGAAGTTTCCTGGTGGAGGTTATGTACATGTGCCTTGGAGTAGAAGTGATCTTGCATCATTCACTAATGACTTTCCAAAGCTGAGGAAAAAGTTGGTGGAGTTGTACAAGCAAGTTAAGAGGTTTTTTGAAGATTCCACAGGAGTTGTGGGTCAATTTGAATACTCTACTTGAGACTGTCTTTCCAAGTGACTCGTGGGCAGAATGTAAAGTATCTGTTCAATGGCCTGAGTGAGAACCGCCAAGTAATCTAGTGATGAAAGGCCCTTTGCCCTTGGTGATAAAAAAATATCAGTAGGTGATGACATTCTTGAAGGAAAAAGTGCCACCCCAAGATATTGATTGGATCCAAATTGACAGAACTCAGGAACCCAAAGAATCAATCCATGCTTACTACGAGAGGTTGTTGCAAGCATTCAAGCAGTATAGTGGAATGGAGCCCCATGAATATGGGACATTTTGTGTCAAGGTCTGTGACAGGATTGAGACCTGAGATTAGCTTGATGATTTAACAGCATCTGGTTTGTTGATGAAATAAATCAGTTGACAAAATCTTGAGATATGAAAAGTATTGCAGTGATGAAATTGAGATGAAATAGAAGAAGTTGCCCAGATGAAGGACAAACAGAGAAGTAGTCAGGTCCAACCATTTGTAGGTAATATTGGTGCTATGCAAGTAGTGTTTCAACAGGGAGCAAATCCAATGCAGAGTGGAGGTAGAGGAGTTCCAATTGACCCTGGTATATGGATGAATGTAAAGAGTGTAGGACATGTGAAATATGAATAGGAAAATATAATGCAACAACAGACACCAGCAGAAATCACTACACAACTGTACTTAGTAAAAGAACATTGCAGGCCCAAATCTAATGCAGACCAGAATAAGGAGAAGAGTTCACTTGAGGACATAATAGAATATGTAACTTGAAAGGGCTGAACTTTAAGGCCACCTTGTGTTTAGTAAGCATGAAGCAATTTACGATCCTAAAATACAGGCTTACTGGCACATATTTGTTGTGTTTCCAAAATGATTGCAACCTGATTAGACAATGGGTGCAAGAAATCTATTCAGTTTAGACTACATAGGCATCTTAGGTTCACAGTGATAAAGCAAGCATGGTATTAAAGCTGATTTTTACCACAAATACGCATGCATTCAAGAATTTAGAATGGTTAGTTTGTCAAGCATTGTTAAAGCTAC
This sequence comes from Pleurodeles waltl, assembly GCF_031143425.1. NCBI lineage: Eukaryota > Metazoa > Chordata > Amphibia > Caudata > Salamandridae > Pleurodeles > Pleurodeles waltl. Next base: position 387,953,745 of record NC_090446.1, on the reverse strand, counting down.
AATAAAGAATGTGTAGGGGATTAGGTTAGAGATTAGGGTTACGAGTACACAGGTGTTCTAGTGTTTTTCTGTTTTCAAACTGTAACTGACAAGTCAATTATTATTTGCTGTATTGCAATAAAGAATGTGTTGTAATTTAGGTTAAAATTAGGGCCAAAGGGTGACAGGTGGCATGATTTTTTTCTATGTAGAAATTCATTGTTTGATATTCTGTAATAAAGCAATGTGTGGTTTTGTATGTAAGAAGCTGTCTGTGCAACCGGAGATTGAGATCGACTGCCTGCCTGTGCGAGGAGGGTCTTTACATTGCCAAAGAGAAGTCTGTATTTTTTCAATTTTCTGTTTTCCATTTTCCAGTTTTTGAATAGGCGAGCCAGCCTATGAGGTCTTTTTTGTTCCCACCTGACTGCTGACACCTTAAGGCCACCTACCCTACGCTGTATAAATGATTGCGCACCTTTAATGGGGCAAGCGGCGCAGTGGTTCCTGAAGTTGGATGTGTGCTGGGAAGGGTACGGAGATGACCTTCTTTTAAGGTGATAGCAATCCAGACTACTTTCCAAGTTTTTATGTATACTGTATAACTTATTTACTTTGGCAATAGTAAACACAGAAGTATATATAATAAGATAAGGGTATATACGGTTATAGGAGGCATAAGGGAATCACATGCAAGATTTTGTACAGGTGTTGCACAATAACAGGAAAGGTGCTACAGAACTGGTTCACTTGTTATTCTCAACGACAAGCTGGAAGTGGTCAATGTGGGTAATTTGAAACTGAAAGGTGCCAATATATGTTCTAATGCATGACATACAGGGACAGCTGAGAAGCTGATATCACTAAATTTTACCTCCAGATACCATCTGAACACTCAAATTACTATCATGTACCTAGTGTCAAGAAGTCTTTCTATGGTTTAAGAGATGCATGGTTTAAAAAGATTATCTTTTCTGAGCGCAGAGAAAAGTGACCGGGGGTGACAAGTTGCATTTACCGTTTAGAATAGTGTGCCGCCTATTAGTTAGAAGTAGTTGAGTGCTGCATATCCGTTCAACTTGTTATTCCCAAAGATGGGTTGGACATAGTCAATGTGTGTACGTTGATATTGGGCGATGCCAATTTGTGTTTTAATGTTAGACATAGAGGGACATCTGAAAGGCCGATGTTGTTAAACTTTACCTCCAAGTACAATCTGAACACTTAAATTACTATCCTGGACCTAATGTTCAGTAGTCATTCCATGGTATGAGAGACACATGGTTTGAACAGGTTTTCCTCTCTAAGGGCCAGATGTAGGTAGAAAACATTTTGCGAGGTGCAAATTGCGAGTCCCAGCGACTCGCAATTTGCACCTCGCAAAATGTTATGCAGAAAGGTGTCTCAGACACCTTCAGCGACTCGCTATGGGGTCGCAAAGACCCACCTAATAAATATTTATGAGGTGGGTCGCAGTTTGCGACCCCATAGCGAGTCTAGGCACTCACGGGGATGGTGGCCTGCTGGAGACAGCAGACCTCCATGTCCGTGACTGCTTTGCAATAAAGCAGTTTTTTTTTTTTCTTTGCAACCCCTTTTCCTTAAAGGAAAACGAGCTGCAAATAGAAAAAATACCGAAACCTTTTTGTTTCGGTTTTTTTCAGAGTAGGCAGTGGTCCATAGGATATACCATTGAGGACAGTGTTGGAAGTAAGAAACCCCACACCAGGTCAAGCTTTTGATTTTGTTAGGAAAGTAGATTTGTTCCAAGTGCCAGACATTTTATGGACTAGGGGTTCTCATGATGTAGGCCTTAGTCATACTGTTACACCATTCTGAATTACATTAAAAGGAAGGTGCTGTCTTACCTAGAGTGAGACAGTATCCTCTTTCTAAAGAAGCAGATGAGGACATTGCCGCTTATATACAGGTACTGTTAGAACATGGAGTAATGTGCCTCCTTATAACACCCTGATTTACCTGGTTAAGAAGTGTAAAGGGTAACAATTGGCACATGTTTCAAGACCTGTATCTCCCTGAATGATGTAGTGGAACCATAATTTTCAATTGTTCCTGACCCGTCTATCATTCCTAGGACATTGAAGGGAAAGTTATTGACTTTAACTGTATTGATACTCTTAAATAATTGTGTATGGTGACCTCTTGTTGAAAAGGCAGATATAATTGGATTTAAGGCACACAAAAACAATTTAGTGAGATCCAAACATTTTTCTTATTGAGAAAAGTATTGCTGACTCTTACCTGCAAGGATACACCTTAGCTACTGTTGTGGACATCAGATCATGTAATGAGCTTTCTTGCATTTTTTCAAGCTCTGTGCAAATTTCCCACTTGGGGTCTGTCTAACTATACTAACAATTTTCACCTCTTTGTTCATGAATCTGAAATGAGTGCTCTTGTAGCCCTTACTCAACAGAAGGGCGGGCACAGAAAAAATACACATATATATATATATATATGTTCGGTGGCATGTGTAGCTGCAGATACACATGCTATGCATAGCTCTACCGACATCTAGTGTTGGGCTCGGAGTGTCACAAGTTGTTTTTCTTTGAAGAAGTCTTTTCGGAGTCACTGGATTGAGTGACTCCTCCTCTCGGTTCCATTGTGCATGGGCATCGACTCCATTGTTTTCTTTCTGCGGTCCGGTTCCGACATGTTTCCTCTCGCTCCACGATTTTGATTCGGAAAACCACAGAAAACCTTCTTATTCATCTGTATTGTTTCTATTGCGGTTCCCATCTAGCATCGAACTGGCAGTACCTTCGGAGCCTTCACTTTCCGCCCTTTGGGGCGTTCGCCCGACTCGGGCCTGTTCAGGCCTACTGCATGGAAAGCCTGATGGATCAGACTCCATTTCGATTCTGCCCTCAGTGTCACGCGAATTACTCCTATACAGACCAACACTTGGTTTGTAACTTGTGCCTTTCTCCAGACCATCGGGGGGAAGATTGTGAGGCCTGACGATCTTTTCGATCAAAGAGGACCCTCCGAGATCGCAGAGCCCGAAGACTCGAAATGGCATCGAAAAGCAGCAAACATCTCGATGTCATGGAAGAAGAGCAGGCGCAGACAGCAGTCTCCATCAGAGACACAGACTCCGAACAGGAATCAGAAGACGACAGACCGATCACAGCTGGCCAGCTTGTGAGTACGTCTGCCCCTACACCCCTGGAGAAAAAACATTTAAAGGCCTTGGGTACACCACTGTCAGAAGGCCATGGTTTGGCCTGAAAAAAGACTGTTGGCGACCGTCCTTCGGGTTCGGCGCCGATAAAGGCCACTTCTCCGTCCACGTCGGAGTCCAGCAAATCTGTTAAAGACACCGTTTTGGACTCCAGTAAAAGAGCCCATTCCTTGAAGTCGAAAACACAGCAAACGGCTGCGGAGCCGAGATCTTCGACTACTTTTTCGGGACCAAAAAAACAACACACTTCGGAGCCGAAAAGATCCTCATGTACAGTGGAACAAGGAGTACAAGACCAATCATGGAATCTCATAAGACTTCTGAGGATGAGCCTGAGATTGAACCAATTTTACAGGTTATGGATGAGAGACAGTCCAGAATGAATACATATTCATAAGGAGACAGGAAGAATCATCACTGCACCTCCTTTAAAAACCAAAAGGAAGCTGGCTTTCTAAGAGGAACTAGACTCTGTACAGCCACCACCGAAGGTGCAAAAACAAAAGGAGAAGCCACTACCTCTCCATACTTCTCCTCCTCAATCTCCACACCTCTCTTTCTCACCTCAGAATAGCCCATCACCACTGCCTTCTCCAACACATTGTTTATATTCACAGGGAGGTACAGTAGATTTATGGGATCTATATGACTCTGACCCCATCCCGGACAATGACCCAGACATTTACCCATCAAAACTGTCCCCTCCAGAAGACACAACTGCATACACCCAAGTAATATCCAGGCCAGCAGCTTATCATGGAGTAACCATGCACTCTGAGCCATTAGAAGAAGATTTTTTTATTTAATACACTATCTTCTACACATTCCAGGTACCAATGTCTCCCAATGTTACCAGGTATGGTTAAACATGCAGACCAAATTTTTAGCGAGCCTGTAAAAGTTAGGATTATCACCCCTAGAATTGATAAGAAGTATAAACCTGCACCTTCAGACCCAGATTACATCACTCACAAAGGTCCCTCCAGATTCAGTGGTAGTCAGTGCAGCAAGAAATAGGGCAAATAGCCAGTCTTCAGGAGACGTACCAACTCCTGATAAGGAGAGTAGAAAATTTGACGCAGCAGGAAAAAGAGTTGCTACACAAGGAGCAAATCGGTGGAGAATTGCAAATTCTCAGGCACTTCTAGACAGGTATGATAGGGTCCATTGGGATGAAATGCAAGATATTATATAGCATCTCCCAAAGGAGCACCAGAAAAGGGCACAGCAGGTAGTAGAAGAGGGACAAGCGAACAGCAATAATCAGATAAGATCTGCCCTCGATGCTGCTGATACACCTGCAAGGAGTGTAAACACTGCCATCACAATCAGAAGACATGCATGGCTGCACTCTTCATGGTTTAAACCAGAAATTCAACAGGCAGTTCTTAATATGCATTTCGATAAAAAGCACCTCTTTGGCCCAGAGGTAGACACAACTATTAAAAAACTGAGGAAGGACTCAGATACTGTGAAAGCGATGGACGCTCTATACACCACCCCATTTAGAAGTTCCTTTCGCAGACCACAGTTTTGAGGAGGTTTTAAGCCACAAACCTCAGAGGCTTCCTCCTCCCAAACAAAACCAGGACAACAAACCCAGTATCAACGGGGTGGGTTTAGGGGATCTTATAGAGGTCAATACTTTAGAAATAGAGGTCAATTCCAAACCTCTAAACAGACAACAACACAACCTAAACAGTGACTTCCTTCCATCCCTTCCACTCAACACATCTCGTGTGGGGGGAAGACTACAGCAATTCCACTCTCATTGGCAAAATATTACCACAGACAATTGGGTATTATCAATTATCTGCAATGGCTATTGTCTAGAATTAATCTCCACCCCTCCAAACATCCCACCACAATATCACAAATTGTCCTCTGAACATACAGTTCTGTTACAACAAGAGGTGCAATCTCTACTATTAAAACAAGCAATAGAACTAGTTCCACATTCTCAACAAGGAATAGGAGTATACTCACTATACTTTCTCATTCCCAAAAAAGACGGCACCCTCAGGCCCAAATTAGACCTGAGGCCTCTCAATCTATACATCATGTCAGAGCATTTTCACATGGTAACTCTGCAAGATGTTAATCCACTACTGCATGACTGCTCTAGATCTCAAAGATGCGTATTTCCACATACCCATCCATCCAGCTCACAGAAAATACCTCAGGTTTGTCATAGCAGGAAAACACTACCAATTCAAGATTTTGCCATTTGGCATAACAACAGCTCCAAGAGTGTTCACAAAATGTCTAGCAGTAGTAGCGGCCTATTTAAGAAGACAACACATCCATGTCTTTCCATATCTAGACGATTGGCTAATAAAATCAAGCAATCTTACACAATGCCAAAAACACACTCGTTATGTGATAGAAACACTGCACAACCTAGGTTTCTCACTAAACAACCAAAAGTCACACCTTCAACCAGCACAAGTACAACCATACCTAGGTGCTATTCTAAATACTCAACTAGCCCTAGCTTATCCAAATATACAACGGATACAAGCTTTCCAAAATCTAATCTAAGCCAAATCAACAATACACTGTAAGATTTATCATGAAGATTCTAGGAATGATGGCATCTTGCATAGGGATAGTCCCATATGCAAGACTAAACATAAGGCCCTTAAAGCAGTGCCTTTCACAACAATGGTCACAAGCACACGATCAACTTCAAGATCTAGTTTTGATGGACCGCCAAACACATATGTCCCTTTAATGGTGGAATTGCATCAATCTAATGAAGGGGCGGTCCTTTCAAGACCCTGTGGCTCAGACCATAATTACAACAGATGCATCAATGATCCGTAGGGGAGCTCACTTAAACAATCAGACCATTCAAGGGCAATGGGATGTCAAACAAAAACAGCTACACATAAACCACTTAAAATTATTATCTGTGTTTCTTGCCCTAAAAGCGTTTCAACCTCTTCTCAAACAGAAGAATGTTCTCATAAAAACAGACAACATGACAACCATGTATTACCTCAACAAACAGGGCGGGACACATTCATCCCAGCTGTCCCTTCTATCCCAAACAATTTGGAAATGGGCAATTCACAATCAAATTCACTTACTAGCACAATGTATTCCAGGGATAGACAATCAGTTGGCAGAGCTCCTCAGCAGAAGTCACCAACAAACACACGAATGGGAGATGAACTTCCACGTACTTCAAAAGTATTTTCAAAAGTGGGGAACACCAGACATAGATCTATTCGCAACAAGCGAAAACACAAAGGCCCCCATTACAACCCTGGCAGTAACTGCCACCTACCGCCGTGCTGACAGCTGCCAACATATCTTGAGCGCTGCAGTAATCCACCACGGGTATTATGACCTACACATAGAAATCCCCACAATACAGACACCCACACAAGTCCACCAGACCAAAGGTCAGTGATAAACTGGCGATAGGAAAACCCACACTGTTACGCCAACAGGAATACGCCCACAGTATCACGACCCGCGAAGCACCGCGGCGGTCTTTCAATCGCGGTAAACCATTGTTGGTACATAACGCCTGGCTCAAAATACACACACACTTACAAAACTCCACCACATTAGACAATTAAAAATACACACACCTGACACACATACACTCACACAATCAATCCAATATAAAACACACACCCACATTACCCACAACCCCTTACAGTGAAAAAAGAGAGACCAAGCACAGAGAGACAAGCAAGGAGCACCCACTCAATCAGAGGCACAGAACACCCTCACCCATACACCATTCACGCACATCACAGCATACACAATAACACATCACCCCACACATCCTCACACATATCACTCACACCACATCCATGTCACCCAAAAGACATCCCAGATTTTCTGAGGAGAGGCTAAGGGTCATGGTGGAGGAAATCTTCTGGGTAGAGCCACAGCTATTCGGATCACAGGTGCAGCAGACGTCCATTGCAAGGAAGATGGAGCAATGGTGGAGAATCGTGGACAGGGTCAACGCTGTGGGACAGCACCCCAGAACTAGGGATGACATCAGGAAGTGGTGGAACGACCTATGGGGGAATGTGCGTCCCGCCATTGCAAGACACCAGATTGCTGTACAGCAGACTGGCAGCGGACCCCCACCTCCTCCCCCCCAACAACATGGGAGGACAAGCCTTGGCGATCATGCATCCTGAGGGCCTCACAGGAGTAGCAGGAGGACTGGATTCTGGTAAGTTAAATCTTAACTACTTTATTCCTCCCCACCTGCATGCCATCATAAACTCCAACCCCTACCCTCACCCCCATCACCTCAAATATACCCATCTATCACAACCCGCCCATCCCAATACCAAGCCCTTCATGCAACAACAATGCATGGACACCACCCACAGACCTGCATGGACACCCATCACCAAAGCATGCACAGTATGGAGATTCAGCCAGCCCACAAATTCACCACCCACACAAGGCCAAGCTAACAGGGAAAGCACAATCATACAGGGAAACACACCCATGTACAAGATGGCACACGCAGATACATTAACAATGCATTTGCATCCCAACAGGACCCCTACTCAATGTCACCGGAGAGGAGGTGGCAGCTACATCCAGCCCCCCTGAAGAGGCCCACAGAGACGACAGCAGCTCTGCACACCTGGATCAGAATGACCAACCTGGCCCATCAGGGGCCTCTGGACTGTCGGTTTCCCTGCCACAGCCCTAACCCACCACAAAGCCACCCCCCTCAGGAAACATCAGCACCCACCCAGCGGGCCCATGCCACTGTCCCCAGGATACATCAATCAGCAGTGTGTCCATCACTAAAGGGACCCCAGGCAGCCCTACAAACCCAGGACGATCAGGGACCTGGGGTCAGTGGCAGTGGGCACACGGTTCAGGGGACAGAGGCACAGGACAACAGGGAAGCTGGGAGGACTGCTGTGCGGCGGGGGAGGACAGGCCCAAGGAACCCACTCTCCACGAGGCACTTTCAAACACCCTGGGAGCATACCACCATTCCCAGGAGACCATGGAACAGGTACTGGCCAAGTTGCAGAAGACCCAGCGGCTGCAGGAGGGAGAGTACCGGGGGATCAGGGAGGACCTAACAAAAATATACACCATCCTGGTCAGCATTACAGGTGTGCTGGCTGACATGGGCAAGACCATGAGGGAGGCAGTGGCATTGTCCAAGGGCACATAGGAAGGGGCGCAATGGCAGTTCAAGGTGGACAAGGTGACTGAGTGGGACACAAGAGGGACAATCAGGAGAGTCTCATTTCCTGGCGGTGGTCTTGACAAGTGTCTCTGGCTTCTGTCTGGATCGCAGGGGACGTTTGCAGGGTGGTTCACCTTATGCAGGGGGAGGGGTGCTGGGGGCCTGTTGGTCCTGTCGCGGGGCCTCCTGGCCACTAGCGGCAGCAGAAGTGGAGGGCTGTTCAGAAGACTGACTAGTGGCAGGGTCCCGCTAGTGTGACACTGCCTCCCTCAGAATGTTGGCCATGTCTGCCAGCACCCCTGCTATGGAGATGTGGGTGTTGTTGATGGCCCATAAGTCCTCCCTGATCCCCTGATACTGTCCCTCCTGCAGCTGGCTGCTCTCCTGCACGTTGTCTAGGATCTGGCCCATTGTGTCCTGGAAATGTTGTTAGGCTCCCAGGATCTTGGAGAGCGCCTCCTGGAGAGTCGGTTCTCTGGTCCTATTCTCTCCCTGGCGCACAGCAGTCCTCCCAGTGTCCCTGTTGGCCTGTGCCTCTGTCCCCTGAACGGTGTGCTTACTGCCACTGACCCCAGGTCCCTGATTGTCTTGTGTGTGTGAGGTGTAGCCTGAGGTCCCTGCACAGATGGGCACACTGCTGATTGACGTGTCCAGAGGACAGAGGTTTGGGGAATCTGGGTGGGTGCTGTAATGTTGGTTCCTGATGGGGGAGGCTCTTTGGTGGTCTGTGACTGGGCTTGGGGGACCGGCTGTCAAGTGGTCCCTGATGGGCCAGGTAGGTCGTCCAGATTCTGAACACCAGAGTTACTGTCATCACTGTGGGCCCCTTCTGTTGGGGGACTGGATAGTGATGGCACCTCCTCTCCAGTGACATTGGCAGGGATGCCTGTGGGAATGTAAATGATGCATTATGCTTCATGTGTATGACATATTGTAGATCCCTGGCTTCCAGTCTGTCGTTGGTGTTGCCCTGCCAGCGTTTATTTGTGTATGTTGGTATATGGTGGGATTGTTAGTTTCCCTACGCTGTGCATGCTTTAGTGATGAGTGTCTATGCAGGGCTGTGAGTGGTGTCCAAGCATTGGTACAGCATGCAGGACTTGGCATTGGGATTAGTGCGATGTGATGGTGGAGTGTGTGGGGTGGAGTGGAGTGATGGGAGTGAGGGTATGTGATGGCATGCAGGTATGGGGGAGGCGGGTGATAATTGTTGAAAGTTGACTTACCAGAGTCCAGTCCTCCTCTGATTCCGGCCCTCAGGATGCAGTATTTCCAAGACTTGCTCCTCCCATGCTGTGAGTTGTGGGGGAGGAGGTGGGGGTTCACCGCCAGTCCTCTGTATAGCGAGCTGGTGTCTTGCTGCTATGGAACGTACCTTCCCTCGCAGGTCGTTCCATCTCTTCCTGATGTCGTCCCTTGATCTGGGGTGCTGGCCCACGGTGTTGACCCTGTCCACGATTCTCTGCCATAGCTCCATCTTCCTAGCTATGGATATTTGCTGCACCTGTGCTCCAAATAGCTGTGGCTCTACACCTGATGATTTCCTCCACCATGACCCTTAACTTCTCCTCAGTGAAACAAGGGTGCCTTTGTGGTGCCATGGGTTTTGTGTGATGTGTATTGGTGAGGGTGTGTTGGGTTAATGTGAGTGGTGAGGGGTGTATGGGTGTGATGTGTGGCTCTAGTTGTCACAGTGGTCTTGGTGTCAGTCTTGTGCCAATGATTTGTATTCATAAGGGGTTGTGGGTAATGTGGGTGTGTGTTTTATGGTGGTGTGGGTGTGGTGTGTGTATGGGTGTCAAGTGTGTGTTGTTTGAATTGTCCAATGTGGTGTTGTTTTGTATGTGGGTGTCCACTGTGAGCGCGGCAGTATGTACCGACAATGGTTTACCACCTTTGAATGTCCGCCGTAGTGATTTGTGGGTCATAATGTAATGGGCATTGGTCTGTTGGCGTAACGGTGTGGGTGTTGGGACCGCCAGTTTATCACTGACCTTTGGTCTGGCGGATTTGTGTATGTGGCTGTATTCTGTCGGATTGGTGTGTGTGTGTCATAATATGGTGAACGGGCATCTGCCACCGTGGGGGTAAATTGGCGGCCGTCAGTGTGGCAGTAAGCTGGATTTACCCCAGTATCATAATGAGGGCCTTCGTTTTTTTCGCTTGCTTGTTTTGATACATTTACCGATGTAACTTTGTCCTATTACATGACTCACACAGATAACCACATATTTGCCGGGTGACGTGCATCTCTGTATGTGTAGAAATGTAAGATGCAAGCTACCTCCTAGGAGGAGTGGTTTTCAGTAGGTTCGTGGGGTAAATATGATAAAGTATGTTTATGTATTGTATGTCTCCTAGGGCATCATGACTGTGATAGCAAGCAAAGGAATTCACTGCATTTGACCCTTCCCTACGTTTCTCAGAATTTTTAGTTTAAAAAAACATATGATGATAAGAGGTTTCAATAAATGTACGACTCCCCTGCGTGTGAAAACCCAGACATTCCACTGCTGGAAGTGCAAAAGAGAGTGCTATAACGCGGTCCTGACGTGTCTGTAGGTACTGTGTTTTTTATTTTGTGGTTTAGTTCTGGGATTGTCTATTTCAAGAGGGGTCGGGAAGTGTGGGATGATAACATTCGCTGTTAGGTGTGATTTTGTGTAGGTTGCAGTCGTAATGCTGATGAAAAAGTATGTTATGAACAATATGTTGTAGCATCAGATGCTTAATGGATAAGATACTGTGATGGCATCAATTTATTGAGTTTGCATTAAACTCCCAGGAGGTATAATATATCATTATGTATGGGACTTGAAGTCTTTCTTGTGCAAACGCCATAGCTGCAAGAGAAAATGCAAACATATAGAATGGTGAATATGAATAAAAAGGGTGCCAAAATCAACGCTTGATATGACTGGAGTTCTGGTCTTGCCCTAGTCTGAATTGCTCCGAACAAATTGTATAACTGTTTTAACGAGGAAGAGTGTGGGATTGCTTGTTGTATGAATTCCTGCTTCCAAATGCCACCTTGGTTAATCTCACAAGATGTTCTCCTGAGGTTCTGTGTTATTTGTTATTTATACTGAGTGTTCCTCTTTTTATTGCCATTGATGAAATATGATAGATAGATACCTGCAAAAAGAGAGCCGGCGAGCTCCATGACAAAGAAGTTGAGCTAGAAGTGGTATGGCTTGCAATTCATTCCATAAGGACACAGCAAGGCACTCTCAGAGCAAATAAAGAATTCTAAATACAGTATGACAATGGTTGTGAGATCTGTCTTGGTTGTATATTTTAGTACTACTAGTATTTGTAACAAATTATGCACATAAGTACTCATAACAGCAAGTGACGCGTCTGCAGAACCTACAGTTTTTATATTCTTTGACAGTGATGCTAAAATTATTAATGCAGATATTTTACACACAACTTATTTCTAATTTTCACAACAAATATTTCATTTTACTTGAAGCGTGGGCAGAACCCACGTGCCGAAAAATGCATGAGTGACACCTTTCCAGAATTGCTAGTTATGTACTTTTTTTTTAAAGCACAGCTCCCAAATGTCCAGTTCTTTTAACCTTTTCACTAAGTGTACATTCAAGTGCATACCACTCAAGGATGATAATCTGAACACTTGTTACAAAAGCCCCCCAAAACACCTAAAAGACATCAGGTCCACCTCATTTGAAAAAATCGGTAGATACTAGTGTTGCACATCGGTATCTTAAACAGTTTTATAGGGATTTATTTGGATAATATCAATAAAATCATCACAATTACATCACAATGAGAAAGCGAAGTATAGATTAATGTTTAAAGTAAAATAAAAGGGATAGTAAAAAGATGTATGCAACAATGCTATTTTACAAATTGTCCATTTTACAAAATTAGATCCCTACGGAATTGGTTTATGAACATAAATATCCTTCACTCTTAAGATTAGTTATTGCTGTTACTTAGGCACATAAAAGATTCAGAACAAGCTATGGCAGTAACAGTAAAAAGAGAGAGCAATCCCCCTACCAGTCATTGTCATTAGAACTCGGAGATATGGGCTTGGTTAATTTGTCCGATCTTAGTCTTCTTCTGTGAACCGCTTCATAATCAAGGCCTTCTCCTGTGAGGCAGGAACCCCCGTGAAAACAAAATATAATAGGTGTGCAAGGGCTACTGCTGGGTGGGAATAGCTTTGGGAGAATTTTTTATTGTGTACATGGAGGATATTTCCAGAGCTTCTCACATAAGTTTGTAATATTGAAAGCATTTTTTGTCCAGGGCAGTAGGGGTCATTTTGGCTGGGAATTCACTGAGATTACAGCACGTGGAAGTAACCAATACTATAAGGTCATGATTCAAACTTTCGCCAAAGGAGGCTAGTGCATTCTTTCAACTAAATCACTCATTTAAGAGGAAGGAACTGAGGTGGAGCTCCTGCCTAACTTGTAGCAAGATGCGTGCCTACACCCCTGTGGCAGGATATCTGTGCCTACGCCCTTGGGGCAGAATGCCTGCCTTAGGCCACCTTGGATGCATGATTTTAGTATTGGGTGGCTGGATTTAGTGCTGAAGTCTAATGTTGATAGCTTGGGTGGTGGGAGACAGAGAAGAGCTCGTAGGTTGTGCTTACTCAAGCGAGAGATAACCTCTTTTATTTCCCTCTATTGGCTTGGGAAACACTGTGTATTTGCAATGCAGCCTGTTGCAACAACTGACATGCTATGTGGCAATCACCAGCCCATCCTGCGGCCTGGTTAGTGGGACAAGGACAGTTGTTACCCTTGCACCTAAAGGACATGGATGATGCCTTGGATTATCCTCTTCTTGGAGAGGGCACACACTGGTCATGAGCGAACTCGCAAGATTACTCAGAAATAGCATACATGCTGTTTTTTTAATAACTATTTTTTATTTGGTTTTTCACACAAGCAAAGATCATACATGAACTCAGGCCTTACAATCAAATCCTCGGTCGTCAGTAAACAACCATACAGTGATACTTTCAGATTTATTGTTCCCATCAGGTCTTTGATCTTTCTTCAGTACATTATGGGGGTAATTACAACTTTGGAGGAGGTGTTAATCCATCCCAAAAGTGACGGTAAAGTGACGGATATACCACCAGCCGTATTACGAGTCCATTATATCCTATGGAACTCGTAATACGGCTGGTGGTAGATCCGTCACATTTGGGACAGATTAACACCTCCTCCAAAGTTGTAATAACCCCCTATATGTGCTATTAGGGCAGATTACCTGAAAAGTGAGTCCATGGGGCCCATATTTTGTCATGTTTCTGGGGTACTCTTTGGGCCTTATATAAAAAAAATTCTATTGCTGCGCACTAGTCCATACCCCTGATCTGCTCATGCAGTGGAGGTGCCTAGCCAGATTTCTATTAGCCACCAGGAAGGTCGTTGTTATAAACAAGCAAGAAGCTCGAGACTGGCCCCCTTCCCCAGGTCCCATAATACCTAATAGTGTTTGCTTGGGGTAGAGGAGAAATTGTCTTTTGTCACCTTCTCAACATGTTTGTTTACCTCCCCCCAGTATGCCAGCACCGATGGGCATTTCCAGTTCATGTGATAGAAGGAGCCTGGGGCCATGCTTCACCTGAGACACTCAGGACCCCGGGCTCTCCCCAAGACAGAGCCTACCAGGGGAGTAATACATGCGATGGAAGTACCTGAATTGTATTAGATGAAAGTGCATAGAGAGTGCCAGTTGTCTAGGCACCATCTTAGCCTCCACCTACTCCTCGAGAGTGCCCACATCTGCCTTCCACCTCTTCTTCAGACTCAACATAGGGGTTGGTGACTAGTGATTTGTATAGTCTCAAGATACCTTCCTGTGCCAGAGCATCAGTTATCAATTTGCATTCCAACGGATTGTTCTCAGGGAGTACTCGTAAACTGCTCCTGGTGATCTTCCAGGACCTGCCTTAGTTGGAGGTAACTATAGAACTGGGAGGAATGAAGGAGGATGCCCATCCCATAGATATCCCCCAAAGTGGAGATTCCAATAAAGTTCCAACTGCAGAACCCTGTAAAGTCCGGCATCTCAGACAGCCATTTTCCATACCATAGGGGGGGTCGAGTTGTTCTGGTGACTGTGCCAAACCACTCCATTTGATGGAGGGCCACATACCAACACGTGGTGAGGACACGCATGATGGGTGGAGGGAGTGAAGAGGATATTAACTGTACAGCACTTTGAGGACACAATATGGATGAAGTAGGTCCAACTCTAGTCTGTGAGCAGGGTTGTCCCTGTTCACCTTGAGACATTCATTGATAATAACTAATTAGGAAGCCCAGTAGTACAGTCGTACATCTGCCCAGCCCAGCCCCACCTCATATGGAGAAAAATAGCATTTTACAAATGAGACTCTGGGAGTTTTTCCAGCCCATAGAGAGCGGGGGATTTGTGCCTGTAATTCTGTAGTTCTGTAGTTCTGTGAAAAGGGTAGGCAAGAGTGGACATGGATAATGCTGTAAGATGTACAGAAAACTGGGGAGGGCCACCATCTTGAACATCTTGAACAGTGCGCCCCTGCATGCCATAGATAGGAGCATGTACCACTGCGCCATGTCTCTCTGTGCTTTAGCCAGCAGTGGGAAAACGTTAGCTCTCATTAGCTCCATTGTGCTAGGGCTATCATGCCCAAGTAGCGGAACCTGTTTCCTGCTACCAGCATCCAAGGTCAATTGCTTCCCATTCCAGGACTTCTCATATTGATACAAGTGTTGATTTCCCCCAGTTAGCATTGGTTTTAGCAGCACAGTGATGGTGGCCTGCGCAAATCACCTTTCAAATGGTTCCTCCTACAGATTCAGGAGGTGTGGAATTAATAGGAATGAGTACCTTTTATATCCCTTTTATATCGCTTGAGGGGGAACCCATTCAGGCTCGGGGTCATCCCCAATGGCATTTTCTTCCTCTGTGACAGGATAGTCCAGATCTCTGCTTTCTCCCATCAACAGATGTCTCATGGGCAAGTCCCTAATCATGGGGTTGTTTCTTTCGACAGAGGGATTCCCTCTGAGCATACAGCGCTGTAAAGTGTGCAGCAAAGTAGTTCACCTGACGGTCCACCCCTTGGATTATCATCCTAGTCAAGGTTCACAGCTCAGTCACGAAGGGGCTGGGACAGCTGAAGGTCATGAGCCAACAGAGTAATTTGCCCGCTTTTCTCCCCATTCATACATCCTCCCCTGGAAGTGAAGCTAGATGAAATGGGTTGTTTCAAGGAGTTTCTGGCTAAAACAAAAACAAGCCTTGTAGAGTCTGTGCAGCATGCCCAAACTAGGAAAGGTCTGCAGCACCCATTCGAGCTGTGCAATTTCATTCTTAAGGTGGAGCAACTCGCTTTCCCTATGCGTAGTCTTCCCACGACTTACAAGAAGGGCTGTCCTCTAAGGACTGTTTCAAAGGCCTCCCATGGTGCGGTTGGTGAGGAGACTGTACCTACATTGAGTTTGAAGTAATCGGAAATAGTGATAGGAAGTTGTTTCACAAATTCACCAACTAGGATCCACCATGCCTACAGCCGCCACGGCTCATTCCCCCACCGGCCCACCACCCACTGTCATCAGCAACAGGAAGGGATCCAAGAGTCCCCTAGTCCATGTAGTGTGCCTGAGGTCTGAAGAGGTCAGAAAATAGTCTAACTGGGATGAGGTTCTATGGGGAGGGTTATAATATGTGATCAACCATTCTACCCAGTGGTGCACTTGCCAGACACCCACAAAACACAACGCATTGGCCCATGTCCAAAGGCACCTGGATCTGGGGACTATGCAGGGAAGTCCATGTTGCATATTGGGCCCACTACAGTGTTGAAATTCCCTTATGTGCATGAAGCCAGGAGTGGCAGAGATTAGCAGTTGTGATACCTCTTCCAAAGTGGAGTCTAAAAGATGCTACCAAATGACCACGCCTCTCCCTCAAGGGTGCAGAATAACATTACAACTCGGTCCTCTTAAGTAAAATAGCGACCCCTCTCAAGCACCTGTTGTAGCCCGAAAGATAAACACTTGAGTATCTGTGCCATCCTAGTAAGGAGGATTCAGTGCCAAACAAGTGTGTTTCTTAAAGTAGGAGCACCACTAGATGGTGCCTCTTTGCATAGGAGAGAACCCACCCCTGCTTGGTCATATAATTGAGCCCAATGACATTCACTGGGACTGTTGTGCTCCCCGGGAACATCGAGGCTAAGTCAATTGTCATGGCAGCTGGTGTTGCAGTAGTTGCGTCCAGAGAAGACCTGATTTAGGCCTTGCATTATAAGCATAATATGTACATCCCAAAAAAACAGAAACATAACCTCTCAAAATGTGCCACAACTGGCAGCTGCCAAACACCCTACCCTCTCCCTCCTGCCCCCACCCTACACATTCCCCCGAGAAGCATCACTCAACAATGTCTCCACAATAGTGAAGAAATATTCTAGGTGATGGTCAGTCCGGCTTCCCCTTGCACACCGTCACTGCCACCTGTTCAGTATGCTGTGTCTATAGCTGGAAGGCTGGAGGGTCAAGGCATCGACAGCTGTTCATGCCACCTACCCACCCTCATCTTCCGGGAGAGTCCACCAGCAATGTTGATTTTGGTTGCTTCAATGGTATGGTGTCACCTCCTCTGACCTATGGCGCTGCCTGTTTTTCTGTGTGCAGGGGCAACTGTCGCCAGGAGGTTTTGTTGGATTCTCTGTGTGGAGTAGTCTGTGGCAACATACCCCTGTGCCCAAAGTCCTGGCGCTCTTTCACCCTGGCCCAAGCTCCTTCTGCCGTGTCGAAGAACAAAGTTTGGGACTTGTAGATGACATTGAGGTGCGCTGGCAATTGCAGCATGTACTTGACCTGCATGGCTCCGAGCTTATCCCTGATTGCCTGAAATGTGCAGTGCTGATGGTGAACTTTTAACATATAAATTGGAAAAAGCATGACCCAGGCTCCTCCACAGTGTAGCTGGCCCAGTTTTTGGGCCTACTTCAGAATCACATCTCAGTCTACAAAATGGAGGTGCCAGGGAATGGTTTAGGAGACAGGGACCAGTGAATCTGCTCCACCATGAAGCATGCAGATAGCACCTCTTCAGGGAGCCAATATTTCAGCCAGTCCTCTGGGGCACCAACAATGTTGATACTTTTCTTCCTAGACGTGCCCTAAGCATCCTCTGCCATGGTATCTAATTATCCTGCACTGCCCTGGAGGGCCACCAGTGTGGACAGCAAGGTTATAGCTGTACCCTCAATGTCGACAAGACTAACTGTGCAAGCTGATTTTAAGCCTGATGAGATCCCTCGTTTCTGTGGTCGGCCTTGATAGTGCAGCTGCCACCAGACAATTATGTTACCATCCCTTTGGCACCGCCACAGAGAACAAGTTTCAAATGGGCAGAAACCGTGTGCTTCCACTAAAATGTGCTTGCCCTCCACACAGCTGTGATCATTTTGTTTATTTATTTAGCTGCCTGAGGTTGAACTTTCAAGAGCACATTTATGGCATTGTAATGCTATTAGAGTGCCTTAAGACTAGATAATTTATGGTGTTTTTCTCTGAGAGCAGCACGGATGGAGGAGGGCAATTATAAACCTACATGGAGTTTTAGGTCTAGCTTGATAATGCATTCATTGACACTGCCAGTGCTACTTTAAATATAGAAGGGGAAAGAGAGAAAGCATGAACCACAGAGCAGGTTTGAAGCCTAAGGACTGCTTATGCTTTTGTGGGGGGGGAAGGTGCTGTCTTTTTGACCCCTTGATACCAGGTATCGGCACTGAGCTATGCAAAGCAGCTTTCCAGAGTAGCCTTCACAACAGCATCCCAGGAGCACTATATTCACATAGATGACCTTCAATTCCCCCACCCAGCGACAAGGTTTTTGTGTGCATTTAAAAAAAGAATCTGTGATGGACATTGCACCCAAAACCTAAACACCTACAGGTAATGTACCATTGTTTTATTCTAAAAGAAGTTGAAGGAAACCAGACTTACAGTAAATGGCTCATATAACAACTCTCATATTTGCAATTCAAAAAGGTGAATCAAGAAAACAGAACATACAGACAGATGGTTGAGGTGATGTTTTGGCTGCCAGGCATTCTTGCACAGAAGAGGTCTGACAGTTTTCTATTTATAAAGCTAAAGTAGTCTGGCGTAGAGACTTGAAGAACAGCATGAACACAAACCTCACAGATAGAAATAGTTCTAAGTGACTGATTTAATTTAGAACATGACACTATGCTAGAAAGCCAGTGTAAGGAAAGGATTTTACTTAGTGATATTTAGGTGTGTGGAACGGAAAAGAGTTATAATTGAATGGTTCTTTGTTCTTAGTGAACAAGGCGAACCAAAGCACACATTTTATTAAATCACAGTAAAATGCATGACAGTGAATGGAACCCAAAAATGTAAGGCGTCATCTGTCAAATTAAGGTTGAGTCCACTTGCAGCCATACTTCACATCAACAAAGGTTCTTCACGGATAAAATGTTTAGATCCCTCTGAACACGTGCCTTGTGGTTGGCTGACTATTTACCGGTAAAGATGAAAGTAGCACCATAAACCATTTGACGACATAGCAGCGTTATCCACTTCTCTCAAGCCAAGCTGCAAGCTACAATTTGAAGAGTATGCCACTGTAGAATGCAGAGCAAATGCATTGAATGCCAGCAGGAGAATTGGTCAAGTGTGGTTTACTATTACAGTGTTGTCCACTTTTCTCAGTTTCATCCCATCAAAGACTTCATATGTAACAAGGTGATGAAAGGAATGCTTGAATTAATATTGGTCACTGATGCTTGCATGGGTTACATTCTTGACCATTGTTTTTTATCCGTAGTGCCATTCTTGACACAGACCCACCCTATTTAAATGTATTATTCCTGCTCCAATTCAAACAATCCAGCCCGAACCGCAAAGACTTTTCCACCTCCAGATGGGAACACAGGAAATTCCCAACCAGGATGTGGCCTAAATAATTACCAAAGGTTGTGATTATTTCAAGCATTCCATCCAGCCTTTTTTTGTATTGTTCATGTAGACTCAGAGCTTCTGACTTAAAGCCTTCATTGGGCTTAACTCCTCTGATATACGTAACAAAATATTCCCTAACTCCCAGTTTCGTTCTCTGTTCAAACCTGTGGAAACAAGCTACATTATTGCAAATGCGGTCTAGAAGGGCCTTATCTTAATGGGACTGTCAAACCCTGCAAGAACAGCTGCTGTTCTGGAGCAGTCACCTAATGAAGAGGAATATTTACATCATAGAAGACAGGGCCTTTTCTTTATGGCATTAAGGGAAATAAGATTTACTTAATGGGAGGTACGGTGCTTTCGTGAAGGGGGATAGTGCTGTCACTTTCTCTTCACACAGGCTTGGTGGGTGCCTTTAGTTCATTGCCAGTGGCACTTCCTTTTCATGAGGGTAACAGGGATGGGGTCTTCTCTTCCTAGAAGGTGGGGCCTTTTTTGTTGTCTTGGCACTTAGGGGCATATTTATACTCTGCTTGCGCCGATTGTGTGTCAAAAAATTTGCCGCACATTCGGTGCAAACCCTGCCCCATATTTATACTTTGACGCCCGACCCCGCGGATGTCAAAATCCCACCATGTGCATCATTTTTTGGAAGGGGGAACCTGCCTTGCGTTAATTATATGCAAGGTAGGCGTTCCCTTCCAAAAAATGACTTAAAAGGCCTGGGCGCCTTATTTATACTCTGGCGTCATTTTGACGCACAGGAGGGGGGGCCTTAAAAAATGGCGCACAGCCTGATGGGCGCTGTTTTTTAACACCTGGGTCAGGGCAGGCATTAAGGGACCTGTGGGCTCGGAAGGAGCCCAGGGGTGACCTCCCCTGCCCCCAGGGACACCCCCTGCCACCCTTGCCCACCCCAGGAGGACACCCAAGGATGGAGGGACCCATCCCAGGGAAGTAAAGGTAAGTTCTGGTAAGTATTTTTTTAAAAACTTTTAAGTGACAAAGGGGGGCCTGATTTGGGCCCCCCTACATGCCACTATGCCCAATGGCCATGCCCAGGGGACTTAAGTCCCCTGGGCATGGCCAATGGGCAAGGGGGCATGACTCCTGTCTTTGCTATGAAAGGAGTCATGTCAATGGAGATTGTGCGTCAAATAAAATGGCGCAAATCCAGTGTGAGGCCTGATTTTTGCCTCAGACCTGACTTGCACCATTTTTTGATGCACAACCCCCATTTTCTCATATGCTGGCGCTGCCTGGTGTGAGTAATTTATTTTTGACGCGAACCAGTCCGCAGCGCCGGCTAACGTCATTCCATAAATAAGGCGCCCGCATGGCGTGTTGGAATGGCGTTAGCCAGCGGTAAAATTTTTGACGCACAACTGCTTTGCCGCAGTTGTGCATCAAAAAGTCTAAATATGACCCCTAGTGTTGTCTTTTCATGTCCACAGTGGATGGTTTGTCATCAAGAGTGGTGGTCTCTTATTAAGGGGGCGGTTCACCCCTAAAGGAGACTGAGGGGGTCATTCCAACCCTGGCGGTCGGTGTTAAAGCGGCAGCCAACCCGCCAACAGGCAGGCGGTAAAAAAAATTGAATTCTGACCCTGGCGGGAACTGCCAACAGAGACCGCCACTTTAACACTCCGACCGCCACGGCGGGACAAACAAACAGCGCAGCGGTCACCGCCAACAGACAGACGGGAGCCAATGTACCGCCCACCCTATCACAACCCACCAATCCGCCTCCTTTTCCGGGGCGGTAGCCCCGCCGATAAAAACACGGCGGAAACAGACATTACGAACGGAAAACGCTCACCTCTACACACTCCACGAGGAATCTGGACAGCATGGAACCCGAACAACACATCCTACCAGCTATTGTCTTCCTGCTCCTCTACCAGGAGCACGAACGCCGGCGCAGAAGACACCAGTGAGTACTGCACCTATGACACAGGGGAGGGGGGAGGCAAAAAATTACGGGCACACACATACGCGACACACCCACCCTCACCCTCACCCACAACTACATACACATCAATGCAGAGCAACAACTCAGAGTGACACCCCCCAAACCCACCGGAAGAATGCAAAGACAAAATAAAATGTTCATGAATCTTGACGTATATTGAACGGCTAAGTTAAAAAATATATCCAACCTCTATAACTATATATACAAATGTAAATTGTCCTGTGTAAATTGGGTATCAGCCATTGTTCGTGGGCCAATGGGCCTAAACACATGGGAAAAGTCCACACACGATACCCAAATCCATTGGAGAGAACACTGCAGGGGCATCAGATAGCAAAACTACAGGCACCTCAGAGGGAAGGGAAGGGGGGGCACCTCAGCCAGATGAGTCCACGACGCCAGATCCACGAGGGGCCTCCATGCCCACTGTTCAATCCTGGGGAGTGCAAAGCCACAGTCTCACAAGTCTCTACAGTGGGTGGATTGCCCACTGTGCCATCTTGGGGAGTGCAAAGCCACAGTCTCACAAGTCTCTACAGTGGGTGGATTGCCCACTGTGCCATCCTGGGGAGTGCAAAGCCACAGTCAATCAAGTGGATTACAGACTCCACTGGTTCTGGAGGAGGCATGGTGCCCAGAGTGCTTCGTGCAGCCCTGCCCGACACAGATCCGGCCCTGCCCCTTCTGCCAATGGGCCAGCGGTGCATGAGACTGCGGTGCCCTGTCCATCGGTGCTTGACTTGAAGGGCCCAGTGGAGCGGTGCTTGACTTGAAGGGCCCAGCGGAGCGGTGCAGAGACGGCGGTGCCCAGCGGAGCGGTGCTTGACTTGAAGGGCCCAGCGGAGCGGTGCTTGACTTGAAGGGCCCAGCGGAGCGGTGCAGAGACGGCGGTGCCCAGCGGAGCGGTGCATGACTTGAAGGGCCCAGTGGAGCGGTGCTTGACTTGAAGGGCCCAGCGGAGCGGTGCAGAGACGGCGGTGCCCAGCGGAGCGGTGCTTGACTTGAAGGGCCCAGCGGAGCGGTGCAGAGACGGCGGTGCCCAGCGGAGAGGTGCTTGACTTGAAGGGCCCAGCGGAGCGGTGCAGAGACGGCGGTGCCCAGTGGAGCGGTGCTTGACTGGAAGGGCCCAGCGCAGCGGTGCTTGACTTGAAGGGCCCAGTGGAGCGGTGCTTGACTTGAAGGGCCCTGTTCAGCGGTTCTTGAGACGGCGGTGCCCTGTTCAGCGGTGCTTGTCTTGAAGGGCCCTGTTCAGCGGTTCTTGAGACGGCGGTGCCCTGTTCAGCGGTGCTTGTCTTGAAGGGCCCTGTTCAGCGGTTCTTGAGACGGCGGTGCCCTGTTCAGCGGTGCTTGTCTTGAAGGGCCCTGTTCAGCGGTTCTTGAGACGGCGGTGCCCTGTTCAGCGGTGCTTGACTTGAAGGGCCCTGTTCAGCGGTGCTTGACATGTGTCTCCAGAGCACCAGATCCGGCCATGACATGGATCTCACTCGCCACCCGACATGTGGCTGCCGTGCCCTTCATGCACATCTGTCTTCTCGCTTGCGGGGCCCTCCTGTGCTGCCGTCCCGGGCCCGTGGGTGTCCTCCTTCACCCCTGGAATGGGGCTGGTGGGGCCCTCCTGGGCAGCTCGCCTGCTGCCGGACTTGTCGGGCGTGCTGCCCTTGCCACCCTTCCCTGCTCCTCTGTGGCCCTTTCCTCCCTTTGTCGGTGTGCCAGGTGGCACCCCACTTCCTGACGGTGCCAGGGTAGTGCCCTTGGAGCCTGCTGTCTCAGGCCTCTCGCGCCGGGCACTGGCTTTTTTGGCTTTCTTTCCAGGGGGTGGGCTGGCTGTATCTTTACTGCTAGCCGAAGTAGCTGGCCTTGAAGGTGTTGGACTCCAAAATCCTTGGACTATTATCCTTGTAGGTCCAGGTTTTGTGGTGGCTGAGGTGCTGGTTGGAGTCTTATGAGATGGAGGGGGTGGGTCAGGTGATGGAAAGAGGTTAATTTTGGGCAGGAAAAACTTTTTGGGAGCAGTGGGAAGGGTAGGTGTAGTGGGTATGGGAGTGGAGGAAGAGGATGTGGTTGTAGGTGAGTCAAGTCTGGTGTCTTTGGGTGCAGGTGCTTGTGCTGGAGGCTGTTGTGAGGTGGATGGCTGTTGGGTGGGTGGCTGCCTGCGTTTGTGTGGTTTGGAAGAGGGGGTGACAGACACACTGGGAGAGGACACAGGGGACGTGTAAATGGTAGTGGGGGTTGTGACTGCACGTGTGCGGAGTGTTCTGGTGGGTGTGCTGGTGATGGACGTAGTGGCTGATGATGTTGTGCATGTGTGTGAGTGGAGACGTCACAAGGAGGGAGGAGGGAGACGAGTAGGAGGGGGACACAGAGGAGGCAGTGGCTGTTGGCATGTCTGCATGTGGCTGTTGCTTGGGTGAATGCTTGTGTGATGTGTGGTGCTTATGTCTGGATGATCTTCCCTTGGGTGTTGAGGTGTGTGCTGGCTGGTCTATAGGTGTGTCTGGGATAGGCAGAGGTACAGGGGAGTGAGACTGGGTTGAGGAAGTTGGAGGAAGGAGGCAGGAGACAGGGACAATGGCTGCCGTCATTGCTGAGGCCAGAGCGTTGAACGATCGCTGATGGGCAGCCTGACCCGAATGAATGCCCTCCAGGTATGCATTACTCCGGTGCACCTCCCTTTCTACACCCTGGATGGCATTCAAAAGGGTAGACTGCCCAACAATGAGCGTCCGCAGGAGGTCAATGACCTCCTCACTGAGGGCAGCAGGGGTAACTGGGGCAGGGCCTGAGGTGCCTGGGGTGAAGGAGATGCCCACCTTCCTGGGTTAGCGGGCACGTGGTGAAGGCTGAGGGGCTCCTGGGAGGGCAGAGCTGGTGCGATGGTTGGCGGCTGTACCTGTTGTTGCGGTGGGCACGGATGTTGCCGCCACCACAAGGGAGCTCCCTTCCGAGGACGTGTCTGTGTCGCTGGTGTCACCACGTGTCCCCGCTGTGGAGCTCCCCTCGTCCTCCGTCTCACTGGTGAACTCCGAGTCGGTTGCATGGCCCTCCATGGCCATGTGAGATGCAGCTCCCTCGTGCTCCGATGCCACTTCTCCTCCGCCTGATGATGCTAATGCACACATGAACAGGAAGACCACCAAAAAAAGGGGGGGGGAAATAAAGACATGTTGAGTGCATGCATTGGCGACACAGTTGGCGGAGAGGACAGACACAGAAGCCCCCTGCACTACGCCGCGCACTTGGGGTACACTACTCAATCCGTGGGACATGGCCTACAAGCCTATGGACGACAAATCCACACATAGGTGACACAGGGCCATGATTAGCTGTACTAGGCAACCTACAGAGGTGGGGGGCGGGGGCACAGGGCCATGCCTAACGGAGGGGCCTAGCCTACGGAAATCGCCCTGGCCTAGGGTTAGCCACAGCCCTCCTCCCCCACCCAGACACCTCCACTGCGCGCAAAGTCAGCAGAATGTATTTGTACTCACCCCCTTGTGTCTGCTGTGATTTCCTCACGCGCCCAACCAAATCGGGGTAGGCCACCGCCAGGATCCTGGACATCAGGGGGGTCAATTGACGAGTGCCACCCCTCCTACGTTGGGAGGCCATCCCCAGCAGAGCCTCCACGGTCTTCCTGCTCCCGCGGCGGATGTCCTCCCACCTCTTGCGGCAGTGGGTGCCCCGTCTGTTGTGGACCCCCAGTGTCCGGACGTCCTTGGCGATGGCACGCCAAATGTCGATTTTCTGATGGGCGCTGACCTATGTGACATGTACAGGGGGAGAAAAATAAACAATCATTTTCTGCATGCTCGATGTGAGTGGCCCCCCATCCCCACCCTTGCCATGTTGCACATGCTCTCATCTGTCGTTTAATGCATGCCTCATTCGCTCCCCTCCCCACCATCGTTCATTCACCCCACTCAACCCAGGCATTGGCCACAAAGCATGGTCCCAGTGTACTTACCTGTTGGTCTGGAGGACCGTAGAGTAGCGCATACTGGGGGAGGACCCCATCCACGAGTTTCTCCAATTCTTCAGAAGTGAAGGCAGGGGCCCTTTCCCCGGTTGCAGCAGCCATTGTCTCTTCCAGACCGAGGTCACAGCAGCACTTGCAGTATAGGTCCTCTCCTGTGGATGATCAGGTATCGAGTGATTAAGCAGTTAGAAAATGGCGGTCACGCCCGCGGCGGTGCGTACCGCGGCGGTGCGTACCGCGACCGCCGGCGCACATCGTCATTGGCTCCTGAGACCCATAGGGTTCAATGTTAACCAATGCGGCTTTTCGACGTGGTCTTCGCCCGCCTCCTGCCACGGTGTGCCACGCCAGCGCATTGACCTCACATCCCACTGTCGCACTTCACAGGTCAGGCAGCCGCCATTTCAAGGGCCCACATGGCTTAAAATCTACTGCGTCACACATACCTAGGCCTTGCATCAACACTCATACAAGCCATTCAATGCATTGAGAATCGTGTACTGTGCAAGCTGTGGGAACGTACCTGTGGGTTGATTGACTCTGTGCTCCATGTTGTCCTTCCTAGGCACCGTCCGCTGGGACTTGCGAGGAGATGGAGGAATCTTCCTGTGTACAGACCGCTGGTGGACCTGTCGACAATGGAAGAAAGACATGTCATACTGACATACAGGCTTGACAGAGCCACTATACAGGAACTGTGTGCCCAACTGGAGCCAGACCTGATGTCACCCATCCGCCAACCCACAGGGATTCCCCCTCTAGTGCAGGTTCTGTCAGTACTCCCTTTCTTGGCAAGTGGGTCATTCCAAACTACAGTGGCCATTTCATCAGGGATGTCACAGCCTATGTTTTCCAAGGTGTTGTCCAGAGTGTTGTCTGCCCTGTTGAAATACATACGGAGCTACATTGTTTTCACTGAGGTGGGCGATTTGGCTATGGTGAAGGGTGATTTCTATGCGCTTGGACATATTCCCAACATCATTGGTGCAATTGATGGGACACATGTTGCTTTGGTCCCCCCCAGCACGAGTGAACAGGTGTACAGGAACAGAAAAAGTTATCATTCCATGAATGTCCAGGTGGTCTGTTTGGCTGACCAGTACATCTCCCATGTAAATGCCAAGTTCCCCGGGTCAGTGCATGATGCGTACATCATGTGAAATAGCAGCATCCCTTACCTGATGAAACTACTTCAGAGACACTGTGTGTGGCTAATTGGTGACTCTGGTTACCCTAACCTGTCATGGCTACTGACCCCAGTGAGGAATGCCAGGACAAGGGCAGAGGAACGGTACAATGAGGCCCATGGGCGTACTAGGATGGTGATCGAGCGGACCTTCGGCCTCCTGAAGGCCAGGTTTAGGTGCCTCCATATGACAGGTGGATCCCTAATGTACTCACCAAAGAAGGTGTGCCATATCATCGTGGCCTGCTGTATGCTTCACAACCTGGCTTTGCGCCGCCAGGTGCCTTTCCTGCAGGAGGATGGTCCAGATGGTGGTGTTGTGGCAGCTGTGGAGCCTGCGGAGAGTGAAGAGGAGGAAGACGAAGAGGACGACACAGACAACAGGGACAGAGTAATACAGCAGTATTTTCAATAACATACAGGTAAGAATCAACACCGGAATTTACATTTACTTAAAGTCTCCTGCCTCTCTACTGTCTGAGTTTCCACCCAGTGTATGTTCACTGAGTTGTGTCTTTCCCTTCCAATTTCAGAGATGTGGGCCCCACTCCGTGACCTCTGCTTTGTTTCCCCATGGACTACAGCTGTGTGACAGTGGTATGCTGTCATCACAATGTAACTGGACATTTTGGCACGGTTCTGTTTAATACATTTGTTCAAAAATACAGGCAGACTCCAGATTATTTTTGTGCAATAAGTGTGTTTATTAAAGTGTAAAATTTTGGGAAATGGTTGCAATTCGGTGATGGGTGATGGTGGAGGAATGTCCATGGCAGAGTCCAGATTTTCAGTCTCACAGGTGCATTGTCCATATGCCTGTGGAAGGTGGAGCAGGGGCAGTTTAAGGTTGGACAGGGTGACAATGTGGGACAGTGGGACGACAATCAGGGGGTATCCTTTCCTGGCAGGCGTCTTGGCATCCTACTCTGTCTTCTTCCTAGATCTCAGGCACCGCTTGCGGGGTGGTTCTCCTTCTGCAGGGGTTGGGGTTCTGGTGGCCTGTTCTTGTGTCGGGCCTCCTGTCCACTAGCGCCGGCGGAGGTGATAGCCTGTTCTTGGTCCATGCTAGTGACAGGGGCCCTTTGTGGTGCCACATGGTCCCGCAATGTGCTGACAATCTGATTGAGAGCCAGAACGATGGTGCCCATTGCGGAACTGATGCTTCTGAGTTCTTCCCTGAACCCCATAAACTGTTCCTCCTGCAGTACCTGGATCTCATGGAACCTGCCCAGGACCGTCGCCATCGTCTCCTGGGAGCGGTGGTATGCTCCCATGATGGAGGAGAGGGCCTCGTGGAGAGTGGGTTCCCTGGGCCTGTCCCCCCCTGTCGCACAGCAGCCCTCCCAGTTCCCCTGTTTCCCTGGGCCTCTGTCCCCTGGACCGTGTGCCCACTACCACTGCCCCCAGGTCCCTGTTGTTGTTGGGGTGGTGGGTTAACCTGGGTGCCCTGTAGTGGTGGACACACCGCTGATTGACGTGTCCTGGAGACAGAGGCATGGGCCCGCTGGGTGGGTGCTGTGCTGGTGTTCCCAGAGGGGGGTAGGACTGCTATGTGGCCTGTGGCTGTGTGAGGGGAACCGACTGTCCCGAGGTCCCCAATGGTCCGGGCTGGTCATCTGGGTCCAGGGAGACAGAGCTGCTGTCATCACTGTGGGCCTCTTCTGGGGGTGGAATGGACATTTCTGGACCCTCCTGGGCGGTGTCGTGGCGTTCGGGTCCTGCAGGGGTATAAGAGTATGGTTATTGCTTCTGTGTGTGCCATAGCGTGCAATGGGTGGGTGCCCGTGTACCCCAGTGCTGGCATTCCCTTGTGGGGGCTGTTGTGACTGTGGTTTGGGGGGGGTGGGTATGTGCAGTGGGCATGCTTAGGTGATGGGTGTCCATGGTTTGTGGTCGCATGCAGGGCTTGGTGTTGGGATGGGTGGGTTGTGATGGTGAGACATTAGCAAGGAGGATGTGTGATGGGGGTGGGGGGTGAGGGTGGGGGTATGATTTGGCATGCCGGTGGGTGGGGGGGATGAAGGAGTTGAGATTCGACTTACCAGAGTCCATTCCTCCGCCTACTCCTGCGAGGCCCTCAGGATGCAGGATCGCCAAGACCTGTTCCTCCCATGTTGTAAATTCTGGGGGTTGAGGTGGGGGTCCGCCGCCAGTCCGCTGCACCGCGATGTTGTGCCTTGATACCATGGAACGCACCTTCCCCCGTAGGTCGTTCCACCGCTTCCTGATGTCGTCCCGATTTCGTGGATGCTGTCCCACAGCGTTGACCCTGTCCACTATTCTTTGCCATAGCTTCATCTTCCTGGCAATGGTGGTGTGCTGCACCTGTGCCCCGAAGAGCTGGGGCTCTACCCGAACTATTTCCTCCACCATGACCCTGAGTTCAGCGTCTGAAAACCTGGGGTGTCTTTGGGGTGCCATGGGGTGGTGTGGATGAGGTGTGGGGTGGCGTTTGTGGTGATGAGTGTGGTGCGTGTGGTGGTGTGTGGTGTTTTGTGCGTGGATGTTGTGTGGGTGATGGTGTTGTGTGACTCTGTGTGGTGGGATTGTCTATTCTGTGCTCTCTCTCTGGCCTTCGTCAATAATTTTGGGTCGTAGGGGTTTGTGGGTGATGTGGGTGTGTGTTTTATATTGTGTTGGGTGTGTGGGAGTGGTGTTAGTATGTGTATCAGGTGTGTGTGTTTCAAAATGACCAATGTGGCAGTGTTTTGGAGCTGTGTGTGTATTTTGACCGCGGCGGTGTGTACCGCCAATGGAATACCGCGGTTGAAAGACCGCCGCGTGGATTCGTGGGTCGGAATGGAATGGGCGTATTTCTGTTGGCGTGACGGTGGGTTTTTGGTCATCGCCAGTTTTTCGCTGCCCGTTGGTGTGGCGGACTTTTGTGGATGTCGGGTTTTTGGCGGTTTGCCTGTTGCGGGTCAGAATGACCGTGGCGGTTTCCCGCAGCAGCGTCGGTGTTATGGCGGTCTTCTGACCGGCGGTAAGCGCCTTTTACCGCCGAGGTCAGAATGACCCCCTGAGTCTTCTCTCCTTAGAGATTCGTTTGTATATTTATGGGAAACATGCCTGCCCTTCGTGACCTTGAGGGAGGAGGCATGCCCTTTATGGGAGGTTGGTTTACAGTACATGAGCAACACCTTTTCTATAATGTTATTTCAGGTTTGATCTTTTTTATGAGAGATGGTGCTTTTTATGACCATGGGAGATGTAGCCTTCTCTTCGTGTTTTCTGGACTTTGGGCCATTCTCCTCATGGCTGCAATGGACGGAACCTAAAATTTCACACTTTATGAAAGGGTGCAGCAAACATTCCCCTGATAAAATGGTAATCGTATTGAAGTAGTCTGTGAGACAGCAGTGACCTATATCCATGCAGTTCAAGACGAGCTCAGCATTCAGCAGTGCCCCTTGTAAAATTGTCCTCAGTATTTGTCTCTGAGATTCCTGTCAGATCTGTTACCTTCACTGAGCCTGTTCTCTATTTATAAAATGTGCTGTGTTCTGTAGACCAGTGTATTACAGGATCCCTTATTAAGAACGCCATGCTACAGGTTTCAGTCTGAAGGGCACGCCACTGTAGAACGCAGAGCATGTGCACTGAACACCAGCAGGAGAATTAGTCCAGTTTGGTTTACTATTTATTTATGAAGTTTTGTTACAGATCTACACACAGTGTGCATACCATCATTACATGTAATTCTATCTAAAGTGAGAATGGAGCACACATGAAAAGTATTCATAAATTAGCAGTTATGTTCATAGATCCTTAAATTGTATTAGAGAACTAAAACAACAAGCGTAATGTGATCAGATGTGATATCAATATAATATGTGATAATTTCAGAGAATGCATTATTCAGTTAACAAATTTAATACACATAATACAAATATAGCCTAATTTCATGAAGAGGTGTACAGAAATTGTAACAAAGCTATAGTAGTACAACACAAAACTAATGTTACATAAAGTGTTAACAATATTTTTTCACAAATTGCATGGTTAAATCAAAAGCAAAACAATTCATCTCTAAAGCACTCATAGTCAATAGAAACAGATTAAATCAATCAATGGTGTGAGTGGCTTGAAGCGGAAACATTTCTTTTCATCCAATGAAAGAATTGATTGTAAGGTTCAACCAGATTCAGCCGACACGTGTTTCATCCTACAAAGGACTTTATCAAGGCTGACAGGACAAATAATACAATCACTTGTTACAACCTGTTTTCC
Organism: Pleurodeles waltl; assembly: GCF_031143425.1. Taxonomy (NCBI): domain Eukaryota; kingdom Metazoa; phylum Chordata; class Amphibia; order Caudata; family Salamandridae; genus Pleurodeles; species Pleurodeles waltl. The sequence continues at coordinate 387,923,018 of NC_090446.1, read as the reverse complement.
CACTAATATCCGACTTAATACCAACCACAACATTAAAAAAATCACACAATACATCGGCACAGCAGTGACAATATAAGTGTCATTCCAAAGATTAAAAGTATGTAAATAATAAAATGCACCATAATACCACAACAATCACCAAATTATATATGGGTTAAAAGCAAACAGAAGCCATCCTTCTAAGTGTCCCCAATGGGTGTCAGCAATATTGTAAACCAAGTGAGGAAATGAAAGTGACAAAAGAGAGAACCAATGGACACAATGTCCTCATGCAAATTAGTAGTAATCAATTCCAAAAGAGGGAATTTGTGAATAATGTCACAAGAGTCCAGAGGCCAGAAATAGTAAGTAATTTCCATGTATATTCAAAGACCCAAGTTAGCACACTAACAGAAAAATATGTTAAATTATATACCTTTTCTTTTTATGTTTGTTAAGTTCTATTCAAGCTATAATTCCCCAATTTGTTGCGAAACCACAACAAGTCTGTAAGATAAAACCATAAGTGTCCCATATCCAATAAGTAAATTCAAATTTCTACATATTGGTCAATCCAAAAGTCCAACCAACCTGTACTTATTAATCTCCAACGGAATAGTTAGATCTTGGATAGGTATTTATAATCACAGAACAACCTATATTTCCCAAGAGTTGGTCATAATTCCAAAGTATATGATATCTGTAACAAATCAAATGAGGGAAGAGAGATTTTTAGTATATGGTCCAAGTAAGAAGGTGAGTCTAATAGACTCTCCCCATATTATTTGGAGTATCAAGAAAAAGAAATTTCGAAGAGTGCCTTAAAATATGTAGACATATATATTCTTCATGTCACTCTCTTCCTAACTTTACAAATTACCTTCATATCCGGTTCACCATAGTCCCACCGAGTGGTTTACCCTTCGGTACCGGCATCAAACAACCGAGTGGTTTCAAAGTTCGTCTTTTTATGGAAAGTGGAGATAAAGGAAGGACACACCCTTTTCTCATTCGATGCAAGTCTGTAGCAGCGTTTTGAATACGTCCGCCATCTTGGAATTCCAGTTCGGCATCTAATAAGCGTGCCGACAGGAAAAAAGAGGAGAGAGAAGAGAAAACACTTGGCCCTCATCGGGGCCAAGTTGGATATAAATGTCATATTATCACAAACAAAATACTGGAATTCTAGCAATACAATGTGCTATGCCACGACACGCGCGCATAGCGCGTCATAGCAATTACGGGCGCCATCTTGTAAGGACCCGCGATGCGCTTGTAGATACCAGGATGTTCTAAAACCATAGGGGTGTCCCTGTCTGTGCCACAAGAACCCTCTACCAAATCACGACAAAATATTCATCTAAAAACAGCCACATTATCAGGCCATATAGGAAAAGAGGATAAGTCTACATACAAGATCGCACATCGACTTCAGGCGCCATCTTGGATCGGTCGTGTTTGTAATTATAAGTACCAGAACCTAGCAAATCAATTTGGAAAAGTTTGGGAAAGAGTATTTACAGCACATAAAGGTCATACAAGACCATCTTAGAATCTATTGGGATATCCCCCTTCATATGATACAGCCCTTTTTAAACAAGGATTAGCCAAACAATAACAGGTATTACATGTAATACCTGTTAGATGTACCATCAGGAAATACATTTTTTGAATCAGATTATTGATGATGGGCCTTGCCCTTCTACATTTAAACGGGGTTGTGTGGTGTAAATGTTGTATCCTTCATTCAGGTTACACTTTAGTGCCAGCAACAGAAACAAAGACATGTGAGGTTATAGTGAAATGTTGGACTGGGAGGAGATGTGACCAACAGGTCTCCTGAAGATCATTTGTACAAGTACAACTTTAGTAGTTTTTTATTTAAAAATGTCTTTGGGACCCCTCTTATGCAAGCCAAGAGAGCTGCACTTGACTCCTGAGTTTTTGACCCATTTCAGGAGAGGCAACCCTTATATCAGTGTGGAATTGTGGGTAAGAGGTTAACTTTTTAGTCATAGGATTACAGGTGAACTATCAGGATCCCAACTGAAGAGACACTTAAAGACAGTCATCCATGGACTCCCATAGATATGGCAGCATGTTATACCTGGTATTTAGGGCCAGATGTGCTCTACTACATGGCAAGGTGGGCACTGGCGGATCATGATGACCTCAGACTCATCCATTCTGTGGACTGTGGTATCTGTTCTGTGGAGCTTTTGAGATTTTCAGATGGGGCAGGGGACAGCGCCTTCCAACGCTCTTCCAAACCAGGTAGTTAAGAGGTCAGATAAATGATGCACTGAATTTACTGTTGATGATTGCTGTAACATGCTTATCAACTGCCTTGTTATATATAAAGTTGATGTGTGTTTACATACCATATACTTTTGCATGGATGTAACTGTAGCAACACTTTGTAGTATTGAATTTATTGCTGAAGTATGTACACACATATGTCCTATCTGGATTTGCAAGTATTTATGGCATTTACAGTGGGGTGCAATGCACAAGAACTTTCGCAATAGTGTCATCAAATGGTTGTTAATGGTACTAGGATGTGCATAAACATTGTACTGTGTGACAGTCCTTTGTGAAGGGGTCTCAACAAGTCTTGGGGCTGCTTTTCGAAGCGAGGCAAGTATCTGCCACCTCTTTGAAAGTTAAAGTTTCAAGTTTCACCAGAAATACTTATATAAGCTCCGTTCCTTTACAGTCAGATTGAACTTTGTTTTGTTCCACAGGTTTACATCTAAAAATTGACAGCTATTGCTAAAAAACTCTCCACCTGCTCTATTCCTAAAGCCATGCATGGAAAACTGACCATAACTTCCGATTTTTCCCTCCCTTATTTATTTTACATGCCCCTCACATTTTATTCTACCTTCTGCATACCTCGTGTTTATAGACTACTCTAAATCCCACAATTGTCTTAATCACTCTTTCAATGAAACATTATCCCTGCAACCTAGCAATATAGATTCATTCCAATAACTATTTACTCATCACATAACCCTGTTATGTTGTGAAATGGAACAGTCCATTTGTTTAGCCCAGTAGAGGGAGATCCGGATGAGACACCTCCCAATATTGTTGTGATGGTCACTTTTGCCACATGTGTCTAGTGATAATAAATAGACCTGGGATATTCAGCTTGTTGTTCCGTAGCCACAGTATGTATCTGGTGTCTGTCAGTTAGTGAAGTGGCCCACTGCTCCACTCCTGCATGCTAAGGCCCACAGCAGGCAGTGCAACAACTGGTGACGAGGGCCTACTGCACCCTGCCTTACAGAAAAGCGGTCTTTCAGCCCCTGGGCCACAGAGCGCAACATCGCATTGAAGATCCCACTCCTGTCCCCGGATCTCACTGACTCAGCCAGTGCCCTGCCGCCGCATCAGCACTGCTCCGCGGCACTCCTGCCACACATGCATGTGCTCTTGCTGTCCTGTTGGGCCCATGGCCCCACCCGCATTCCTGCTCCTGGCACCCCTCCACACAAGAACCAGCCAGCCACTCTGATTACACACCTGCGCTGCCCTGCCTTGAAAGATCCACAATGACGACTGTGCTTCCCCAGACAGGCCTGCAGGTCCTGCCCCAGCCCAATTACGAACTCCCTGCTACCTTCCACGCTCTACAGTACTCCAGCCACACAACACAGTGGCTCCAGCACATATTTACTTCTATGCCACTGCTCTAGCATCACCACCTCAGTCTGAGCAGCTCTCCTGGTAAGCCCTCCTCACTCTTCAGCAGTTTGCTCCAAAGTTGCGACATGGGCCTTCTCTATTCTAGCGCTTAGGCATTCTTGCTGCTCACTCCACCCAATCAGACAATTTTGGAGGTGAAAAATGTGTGACTGTCCCACAATTGGAGGGGTATTTGGGCATGGCCTACAGCTTATGATAAACACCATAAGATTGACTTTTTTTAAATCCACTGCAAAAGCTACGTTGCTCAAAGAAACTTCCATTGTTCCCAAAGGCTACTACCGTGGACTTCTGGTGTTTTTCAAGTGCCAGTTGAAGTGCAAAGATGGCATCCATCCCCACTCTTGAGCGTTTTGTGTGGATGTGGTGGCCCCCCATTCTCTCAAGCATCCAAATGGAAAGAGTGGGTGGACTGCTTGGAGACATACTTTTCTGCGGTGACCGTGGAAAATGACAGGAGATGTCCCATTCTTTTCTTCTCCACCTCGGGGTGCTGCAATACACAAGATTGTAAATATCAGTGACAGAGGCAGGACTATCCTTCACTTACACCACTATGAAACATGCACTAACATCCTACTTCAAAACAAGTGTTTTTTTTTTACGACAAGCTAGACAGCTAGCTACTTAAAGAATCGGTGGACGCTTTTATGCCTGACTAAGGAGTTGGCCAGTACATGAACGCTGCCTGATGCGAATGACGAAATTAGAGCACAATTCACCCAAGACTACTCCACTGCAAAGTTGAGAGAAAACATCCTTCAAGTGCTGGGGATGTCAATGGCCAACATACTCATGCTCAGCCTCTCCAAAGAACATTCTAAGGCGCGCGCTGCGCAAATGGAGGCAGCCCTACAACGACCAGTACAAACTAAAACCTGTCAACACAATATCCACCTCTAAAATGGACAAACAGAAAACTTGTGCCAAGCCCACCACCATTTTGAAGGTCTGCCACTGGTACCGAGATCCGTACCCAAACGTAACTACCTGTCCAGCGCAAGGCAAAAGTTGTTCATCATGTAACAAGCTGAACCATTTTGTGAATCTTTGCCAGCCCACCGCTAGCAGGAAACCACAGAAGTCCAAAGTTCAAATCTGTTAATTCTATGAAGGTGCCAGAGGTCCCAGATAAAGAAGAAGACATGGATGATTATGATGTTGATGGTGCAGTGCATGTCAACATGACATGCAACCAGAAGAGTACAGAGGGCGCCGCATCCCGAAGTGCACCGTCACCGTTGCGGGCTACCCAATTCCGGCTCTAATTGATACAGGCACCTCAATCAATATCATAGCGCAACCAATCTTCCAAACCCGTCCATGCCAGCCAGTGCTACGCCTCACTGTGACTCAAGTGTATGCCTTTAATCAACAATGCCACTACTCCTAGCGGTTGTCTTCATGACCAGCATCACCCATGATGATTGCACGACCAAAGCCAAAGTCTATGACACTCAAGGGGGCTCCAGAATGCTCTTAAACTGCAAGACGGCTAAACGACTCCAGCTAGTCACTATTGCATTCAGTGTACACCCTGGTGGACGAGTTTGCTCAACTGTTTGAAGGGATTGGATATTTGGAGTATCACATGGTCCGCGTTCACATCGGTGAGTCATTCTTTATTTCGGCTAAAAGCCATAAAGCATCAGAATAAAAAAAAGTGTAAATACATACAGACATTAAACGTAAAAAGGCTCGGATGGAAATAAAGTGCCATACAGTTAATGTCCCAAACAAACCCTAAAACAATAAAAGTAAAATAAACATATATACATTAAAGCTAAAACCGATTAAGAACACTCAATAATGTTACACAATTAAAAGCCTATCTACCTAGATCCTATTAATAAATTAACAATCAACCAGGTGTCTTTGCAAATTAACAAGTCAATCAAGTGGGGAGTCTCTAGATCTTACAGCCCATGCACACTGGAGATACCTCACAACTGCAAAGACTACCTTATCACTTGTATCACTTGTCAATACGCGAAGAGATGCCCTGTAATTTCTTATCCCGAGCAATCTACATAGGGGAATGATCCACTTCCTTCTAGGAATCGAGTATCTGGGGCAAAAGAAAACAAAATGTGCCAGGGTCTCAAGTTGAGTTGGGCAGAAGTAGCAAAGACCTGGGGTGTAATCAGCCTTGTTCCACCTTGAGGTAAACAATTTTAACGGCAAGGTCCCTAGTCTGAATTTGATAAAAATACTTTTAATGTAAGGTGGTTTTAGGTTATCCATATATATTTCAAACTTTGGGGAGCATTTATGATCTAGAAACTGTGCTGTCCTACTACCTTGCCCCTAACTGGACCATATCTGCATCAAAACCATCTCCCAATAACATTGCTTTGTGCGTAGCATCACTTCCTTGGTTAAATCGCTAGGAACTCTCCACACCTCCTCCATTTTAATATGATAACACATATCTCTAACGTATTTAAACCAAGGAATTGACAGTGCACCATCGAGAGCTAGTAGCTCTGCTACAGCTGCTTGGTAGGGAGCCAAATGATCAGAAGACCAATGGTGCATCCAATACGTAAGTGGTCTCAAAGCAATTTCATGATGAATCTTGCTAGGTCAAATCTAAGGGGGATAAGAGGTGTACTCATCGGGAAGCGCAACAAGAAACTTATCAATCGATTTTCGACCAATGTCAGGTTCCTGGAGTTACAATGGCCCCAGAGCTCGGCACCATAAGTTGTAGCAGCCACTGCTGCAGCCTTATATACAGTGATAGCCGGCGAAATTTGCCCTTCCATAGAGTTTTTGATTTTCCTTCCTATCACTGCTGACCTCTGCCGGAGGACAGAGGCACTCTTTTCAATTTGTGCCGACCATTGTTGATCGTCCGAAAGTCTAATCGCCAGGTAGTCAAATTGACTGACTTGTTCTATTAATTGGCCACCAATAATCATTTTCCCCCAAAAGGTCTTATGTGGGTTAAAAGCCATGAACTTGTTCTTGTCTGCATTGATTTCAAGGCCCCTCTTCTCGCAGAACCTAGCAAAAGCATCTAATTAATTTTGGAGGCCCAATGGAGTTTTTGACATCAGTAGGGTGTCGTCTGCAAACATAAGGATAGGAACCGGGACTCGTGCTAACTTGGGGGTGTCATGGTTACATCACATCAGCTGGTCTCTGATATAGAGGCCAAACAGGATAGGGGCCAATACGCACCCCTGTCGGACCCCTTTTGCAATGGGAATAGCGGCTGTCAAGTCGCCACCCAGTGACCACCGAACCTGGGCATAGGTTCCCTCTTGAAGGTGTTTTATCAGTCTCAGTAATTCACTATTGAGATTATAAGACTCCAAGACATTCCATAACAAATCCTGAGGGACCAAATCAAATGCAGTCTTTAGATCAATAAAAGCAACATACAGGTGGTCCTTATTTAAGTTCAGGTATTTCCAGCAAAGGAGTTTAAATCTAAATACCTTATCCATTGTGCTAACCACTTTCCTGAATCCTGCCTGAAAGTCTGAAAGGACCTGAAGATCCTCAATCCATGTATGCAGTCTAGTCAGAACCTGCTAACAAAATACCTTCTGGCTCACATCAATTAGGTTTATCGGTCTATAGTTGGCTGGTAATTCCCTGGCCCCCTTTTTGTAAATGGGGACTATTATTGCTCCTCGCCATGTGGGGGGGAACCCGCCACCCCTCAGGATTGCATTGCTAAGAGTGTTTAAGTACAGAGACCAAGTTCCAGGTCGAGATAAATACAAATCGCCTGGAACACCATCAAGGCCTGGAGCCTTCCCTTTGCGCAATGTTTGGAGGGCCAAGGTAGTGTCTTCCAAAGAGAAATAGCCTAAACCAAAACTTGGCAAAATTTGCATTCCTAGAAAATGAAATTTGGGAAGTACAAAACACATGTTGATTGGTATACGCTGGTGCATCTGTTCGAATCTACCATATAAAGGTTCTCTAAATGTGACACCCAACTTGCTGGCTGGATTACTGGATCATTCTCTTCTTTCTGAGGATCTTTCTTTTCTACCACCAGTTTCCAAATCAATTTTGTGTCCCCCTCTTGGAGAGCACCAACCATGGCATTCCATTTTTTAATTTCCCAGTAATTTTGACCAATTGTTAATGCTGTTTTATATGAAGACCTTGCTACTCTTATCTCCTGGTGATTACGTTTCTGTAGCGCCCTCAACAACTGCGATTTGGCCTGTTGGCAAGAACTATAGAACCACCTTAACGATCTATCCATAGTCTTCCCTCTTTCTCTTACGACCAGAAAAAGAGGTCTCAGCCGATTGACCAAGGAGCAGTGCAAATTAATGAAATCCACTAATGCAAAATCAATATACTTTAGGGGGAGTAAAGTCGTTTTAACTGCATCATAGATTGCAACGTGGAATTTCACGTCCTCTGCCACCGCTTCCCATCTTACATTCTTATAATCAATAGTCACTATTAAATTATTACCCATCACCCGTTTAGTCAGATTGCTGCTATTGAATATGGAGGGTGTAAAAACTGTGCAGAGAGCTTGGTGATCACTATCAACCCTAGGGGTAACAGCCATATCGCTAAGGGAATGCCAAATGGTGTCATCAACAAAAATGTAGTCCAGGTGACTCGTGTATGGTCCTTTTTATATGTGGGCATAGCCGGGGTATCCGACTTGGTGTTCCCATTTACTATCCTTAATCCCATGTTATTTATTAAATTCTCTAATACGGCTACCACTCCCCCTGGTTGCTTTATTATTTCTTGTACCGGGACTGATTTAGCCCAAGGGTCTGCAAACTGAGTTCTTTCTCGTGGATAATCATCCTTGCAACTTAGTTGCATATTACAGTTCTCTGCTATAATTATGCCTCGTCCCCCTGGCAGCTGACTCAGAAAATCCGAAAGGAGATTCAGCATAGCAATCTGTGTGTTTCGTGGCCCAGATCTAATATAGATATTTACGATCGCTATGCGATTGTACCCCCTTGGGTTCCAAATTTCCATCTCCACCGCTAGTATATCACTAGTGGGGCACAATAGCTCCTTTACCTTAGGGAACAGATCTTGCTTCAGCCAGATTATTAAGCCCCCCGAAGCTCTACCAGATGAAGATGGGAGTGCAATCTTCTGGAAGGTGACATATCCCGGTCTGTGGGTTGTTAGAGATGCCCATGTTTCCTGGAGCAGGATTATATGGTGCTGAGCTATAAAGCTGCACCACTCAGGGTTAGTTGTTTTGGAGCGTAAGCCTGCCACGTTCCAGGATAAAAATTTAATTAGAGAATCGTTACAGCCTCCAACCTCCCCTCCATGCCCCTTATGGGAGCAATTGCTACTTCCCTGTCCCACTCAGCTTCGCATCCACTAGGGATATTACAATACACTATTTCCTCTGCTTCCACACAGCCTGGTGGAGGAGCGACCTCTGACCCTGGTTCTCAGGCAGGTCGCTCCCCTCACCGCCACACAGCCTCCAGTGTGACCGCTCTCGCTCCTGTGCCCTGTGCTCCTGTGCCCTGACTGCCTTTTCCCGCCTCCAGTGACCTAGCGCCAGCGTCCTCTTCGTTGTGCCCGAGTGCCTGTGTCCGCTCTTTCTTCTGTACCCCGAGTGCCTGTGCCCCTGGTATTGTTCCACTGTACTTTTTACCTTTTTGCCCTTACTGTGTTCTTTTCTCTTCCAGCCTCGTCGCGTCACCCCATCGCCGCCCGTTTGTTTCCCGCCGCTACACTCCGGTAGCTCCGCCCCCTTGCTCCCCATTGGCCGCCCCGCTCCCACCTCCCAGCTGCTCCTCCCTCCCTCTTCCCCTCATATGGAGGCCGCGCCGCTGGCGCGCCAAAGGCGTGCCAAAGGCAAGCCCGTCTGCGCCCGTCCTCGCCTGGACCACGCCCAGCGCCAGACCCCCTGGCCCCCGCCGCTGCGAGCCTACCCGCCGGACCTACGAAGCCGCCACCCTCATCGCACTCAACACTGGCCGGATCCCCGGGTGCTGCCGTGCCGCCCCAAGACGCACCCACGGACCCTTCACCTGCCAATCCTGCAAGTTCTCCTGCATCCAGACCCGCACCGCGCCCGCCAAACCAAGCACCAACAGCAACCACCTGAAGTGCATCCTGCTCAACACCCGCTCCATCCACAGACACGCCGTGGAACTCTGGAACCTGCTCGACACCACATCTCCAGACGTCGCCTTCCTCACAGAAACCTGGATGAACGCCTCCTCAGCGCCCGACATCGCCATCGCCATCCCGGACGGATACAAGATCACCCGGAGGGACCGCATCAACCAGACAGGAGGAGGCATCGCCATTGTCCACAAGAACACCATCCGCATCACGACCAACTCCGACGACACCCTCACAGCTGCCGAACATCTCCACTTCCAGATTCACACCGACCCCAAGACCACACTCAGAGGCACCCTCATCTATAGACCCCCAGGACCCCGCACACAATTCAGCGAAGACATCGCAGACTTCATCAGCCCTCAAGCCCTCTCCTCCGCTGACTACATCCTCCTAGGGGACCTCAACTTCCACCTGGAGAACAACAACGACAACAACACCACCACCCTGCTGGACAACCTCGCCAACCTCGGACTCAAGCAACTGGTGAACACCCCCACCCACTACGCCAGACACACGCTTGACCCAGTCTTCTCCTCCAGCAAGTACATCTCCTTCAGCCACTCCACCGGACTCCACTGGACAGACCACAGCTGCGTCCACTTCAGCTTCAGAAAAACCACGACTCACCACCACCCACAACAGGCTCCCCGCAGGAGCTGGAACAAGATCACCACCGACCAGCTCTCCACATCACTGAGCCAGAACCCTCCCGCCAGCTCAGCGGACCCCAACCAAGCAGCCAACAACCTTACACAGTGGATCACCAACTGCGCTGACAACCTCGCACCTCTGAAAACCCATCCCATCAGGCCCAACAGCAAGAAAGCCTCCTGGTTCAACAACGACCTCAAGAACTCCAAGAAGAACTGCCGCACCCTCGAGAAAGCCTGGCGAAAAAACCCGACTACAGACAACATGACCGCCCTCAAATACGCGTCCCGTAAACACCACCAGCTGATCCACACCACCAAGAAGACAGCATTCAAAGAACGACTAGACAACAACGCACACAACAGCAAGGAACTCTTCAGCATCGTCAAAGAGCTCGCCAACCCCAGCGCCGGAAACAACGACATCACCCCCTCACAAGACCTCTGCGACTCACTCGCCTCGTTCTTTCACCGCAAGATCGCCGACATACACAACAGCTTCGGCGCACAGACCACGCACCCAACCACCAAAGCGACGCCCCCCAACAACACCCTCCGCGCCTGGACCCCGGTCAGCACCGAAGACACCATCCCATACGATGAACACCATCCATTCCGGATCACCAACCGACCCATGTCCCCACCACGTCTTCAACAAGGCCGACTCCGTCATCGCACCCCATCTCCGGGACATCATCAATTGCTCCTTCAACACCGCCACCTACCCGGAGAGCTGGAAGCATGCCGAACTCAGCGCCCTCCTGAAGAAACCATCAGCAGACCCCACCGACCTCAAGAACTACCGCCCCATCTCGCTCCTCCCGTTTCCTGCCAAAGTTATTGAGAAGACCGTCAACAGACAGCTGGCCGCCTTCCTCGAGACTAATGGATCCCTCGACCACTCACAGTCCGGCTTCCGAGCCAACCACAGCACCGAGACCGCCCTCATCGCAGCCACTGACGACATCCGAGCCCTGCTCGACAATGGGGAAACAGCGGCTCTCATCCTCCTGGACCTCTCCGCAGCGTTCGACACGGTCTGCCACCGCACCCTAGTGCAGCGCCTCAGCAACATCGGAATTCAAGAGAAGGCACTAGAGTGGATCATCTCGTTCCTCACCGGAAGAACCCAGAGAGTCCGCCTCCCCCCGTTCAGATCCGAGGCCACCGAAGTCATCTGCGGCGTACCACAAGGATCATCACTCAGCCCCACCCTCTTCAACGTCTACATGAGCCCCCTCGCAGCCATCGCACGCCATCACAACCTCAACATCATCTCCTACGCCGATGACACCCAGCTGATCCTCTCCCTCACCAACAACCCAGCCACCGCCAGAACCAACCTGCACGAAGGGATGAAAGACGTAGCCGAGTGGATGATGAACAGCCGCCTGAAACTGAACTCAGACAAGACGGAAGTCCTCATCCTTGGATCATCACCCTCTGCCTGGGACGACTCCTGGTGGCCCCCTGCCCTGGGCAGCGCACCCAAACCAACAGACCACGCACGCAACCTGGGCTTCATCCTGGACTCCTCCCTCTCGATGACCAGACAAGTCAACGCCGTCTCATCATCATGCTTCAACATCCTACGCATGCTCCGAAAGATCTTCCGATGGATCCCCACCGAAACCAGGAAGACGGTCACCCAGGCACTCGTCACCAGCCGACTGGACTACGGTAACACCCTCTACACCGGAACCACGATCAAACTACAGAAAAGACTCCAACGCATCCAGAACGCCTCCGCACGCCTCATCCTTGACATCCCCCGACACAGCCACATCTCCAGACACCTGAGAGACTTGCACTGGCTCCCCGTCAGCAAGAGAATCACGTTTCGCCTCCTCACCCACGCACACAAGGCCCTCCACGACCTGGGCCCCAGGTACCTCAACAACCGCCTGACCTTCTACACTCCCACCCGCCAGCTACGATCGACCAGCCACGCCCTCGCCGCCGTGCCACGCATTAGAAAAGCCACCATGGGAGGAAGATCCTTCTCCTACCTGGCAGCCAAGACTTGGAACTCCCTCCCCATCCACCTCCGTCTGACCCAAGACCACCTCTCCTTCAGGAAGCAACTCAAGACCTGGCTGTTTGAGCAGTAGCGGTCCCCCCTCCCCCCAGCGCCTTGAGACCCTCCGAGTGAGTAGCGCGCTATACACATTTTTTGATTGATTGATTGATTGGTGATAGACTGACTGAATCACGAGGCTCCACAATTGCTTTAATCGGCAAGCCATTTCCCATTTCTTTTATATTGGGGACTTTGAGTCAATCCACACTTGAAGTTACACTCCTTGGACCCCGGTCAGAATTATGTGTACTTGGGAGAAGTGTAGTGCTTAGGCTTCCTCTACAAAATGAATTGGCACTTGAGCGGGGAATCATTTGGGTGAGGCTGATTTGGGACTGAGTACCAGGTCTCGATCTTTGCTCAAGCGCTAACAGTCCCTTTACTAGAGACTGGCTATTCAATTTCAGCCCTATAAAATCAGTTTCAAGATCTTCACTTGAATGTCTCTGGACATTAATTATGTCTTCACGTATAACTGATATACATTCCTTACTCCCCTAATCCAGTGGATCACTTTATTTTTGAAGTGAATCCCCTGATTCTTTGTGGCCATGGTTTAACTTTGGGATATTCATCAAATATATATCATACTGCCTAAGAGTGGTCTGGGACTGCAGAGGTTTCCATAAGGAGTTCCTATTCCTAAATTCAGGGCACTCTTTTGTGTACACCTCTTTCCTTACCCCTTTCGTTGTATTGATTTCACTTGAGCTCGTATTGACCGCATCGAGCACTACACAACCTTTCTCGTGGCTAATCTGTGGGGCCATACCGGCTCTCTTTTCCTTGCACTTCCCTAAAATGGGGGTTTCATTTGACTGGGTTTGTGAGTCTAGGAGGTTGAGCTCAGGCCCACGGGGGCTTTCCTTATGTTCCCAATTACGGCAGTTATGCCATCCAGTTTCTTGTGTATCATGCGACTCAAAGTTGTCATGTATTCCCTTAAATTCACGATTTCATCCCTTAATGTTTTAACTGGGTCCGGACAGGGTCTTCCCCCCTGGTTTAATATCTCCTCAGGTCCCGTGTGTTCTCATCATTGCTGGTAATCAACAGGGGCGCAAGGGGTATAAAACGATTAAAACACTCTATGGGGGGTGCTATAACCCGTTACCGAGTGGGTACCCTCACTTGGAGACGATCTATAGGCAAGGCGGAGTAACAGGTATGATGTACTCTGGGTGGGGCCTCCTTGGGGATTTTACCTGAGACTCCGGGGTGAAAAAGGACCTTATGTCCTTTGTTGCAACACCAGCCCCCCTCTTTGCAGACGTAGTGGACTTGGGGGCTAATAAACTCTCCACTTCCTCAATTAGATCATTAATTTGATCCAATGTACAATTCTCAGCTGAATGTCTGTGTAGTTTCCTAGTCCCTCTCTGCCCAGTGTGATTATAGCTGGCTTTCCTTTTCCCCATCCCACTACAAATCAAGTATAGCTTCACAATGCCCAAAATATAAATGTTATCAGCTCAGCAAGGAAGTTTCTGGTGGAAAATCATAAAGCCAAGAGGGTGGGCCCTGCCATGTCTCTTCCTGCCGCTGACGGGTGCGGACGGGTCTGCCCTTGGCCCGCGCACGTCCTGCGAAGCGGGGGGCTTGCAGCGCTTTGTAGCACTTGCTGGTTTGTCTGGCCCCGCCCCTAAATGCCACAAGGTCCTCTGGGACTTGGAGTCCCCAATTCTTCACCAAAGAAAGCGTCCTGCGAAGTGGTGTGCTGGCAGCGTTTTGTAGCACTTGCTGGTTTGTCTGGCCCCGCCCCCTGAATGCCACATGGTCCTCTGGGACTTGGAGTCCCCTCCTCTTCACTAAAGAAAGCGTCCTGCGAAGCGACCTCTGACCCTGCTTCTGGCAGGCAGGTCACTCCTCCACACCGCTGCTCCACTCAGGTGCCATTTCAATTTTAGTCTTTTTGCCCCTTTTTTTGGCTCTGACACACACCCTCGCCGCTGTGTCCCCGAAGCCCCGCCCCCCTCCCTCCACCTCGATTCTCTGTTTCCTTTCCTGCGTTTGAGCCCTGCTGCCCCGCCCCCCTGCTCTCCCATTCATCGATCCCTCCCTCCTCCCAGCTGCCACTCCGTCCCACCTCCCCTCTTATGGCTGCCACAGCACGGTGAAAGAAGCGACCTCTCACCCTGCTTCTGGCAGGCAGGTCGCTCCTCCACACTGCTGCTCCACTCAGGTGCCCATAAAATTTTAGTCTTTTTGCCATGTTTTTTGGCTATGACACACACACACTCGCCGCTGCATCCCCGCGTCCCCGCCCACCTCCCCCTTCCACCTCGATTCTCCGTTCCCTTTCCTACCTCTGAGCCCTGCTGCCCCGCCCCCGCTGCTCTCCCATTTGTCGATCCCTCCCTCCTTCCAGCTGCCACTTCCTCCCACCTCCCCTCTTATGGCTGCTGCAGCGCGGTGAAAGAAGCGACCTCTGACCCTGCTTCTGGCAGGCAGGTCGCTTTTCCACACCACTGCTCCACTCAGGTGCCATTTCAATTTTAGTCTTTTTGCCCCGTTTTTTGGCTTTGACACACACCCTCGCCGCTGCGTCCCTGAGGCCCCGCCCCCCTTCCTCCACCTTGATTCTCCGTTCCCTTTCCTGCCTCTGAGCCCTGCTGCCCCGCCCCCCCTGCTCTCCCATTCATCGATCCCTCCCTCCTCCCAGCTGCCACTCCCTCCCACCTCTCCTCTTATGGCTGCCACAGCGCGTTGAAAGAAGCGACCTCTGACCCTGCTTCTGGCAGGCAGGTCGCTCCTCCACACCGCTGCTCCACTCAGGTGCTATTTCAATTTTAATCTTTTTGCCCCGTTTTTTGGCTCTGACACACACCCTTGCCGCTGCGTCCCCGCGGCCCGCCCCCTCCCTCCACCTCAATTCTCCGTTCCCTTTCCTGCCTCTGAGCCCTGCTGCCCCGCCCCCCCCTGCTCTCCCATTGGTCGGTCCCTCCCTCCTCCCAGCTGCCACTCCCTCCCACCTCCCCTCCTATGGCTGCCACAGCACGGACGCACCGAAGGCACGCCAAAGGCAAGCCCATCTGCGCCCATCCATGCCAAGACCGTGCCCAGCGCCAGACCCCCTGGCCAACACGCCCCCTGTACCACCAATCACCACTACACTGCCGATGACCTCCACACCCTCAATCCAGGACGCTCCTCTATCTGCTTCCAGTCCACTCCGATGCGCACCAAAGGACCCTTTTCCTGCAAAGCCTGCAATTTCACCTGCAACCTAACCTCCAAGCTCCAACTCAAAGCCTCAGACAGCCGCCTAAGATGCATCTTGCTTAACACCCGCTCCGTCCACAAGCACGCAATCGAACTCTGGGACCTACTGACCACATACTCGCCCGACGTCGCATTCCTCACCGAAACTTGGATGAATTCGGCCTTGGAACCAGACATAGCCATAGCCATACCAGAAAACTACAAGATCACCAGAAGAGACCGCAGCAACAAACCAGGAGGAGGAATCGCCATAGTCCACAAAAACACCATAAGAGTCTCCACCAGCTCCCAATACACCATCAAATCTGCTGAGCACCTCCATTTCAAAATCCACATCAACGCCAACACCACCCTCAGAGGAACACTGGTCTATAGACCCCCAGGCCCCAGACCGCAGTTCTGCGACCGCATCGCCGACGCCATCAGCTCCCAAGCCCTCGCCTCAACGGACTACATCCTCCTTGGCGACCTGAACTTCCACCTAGAAAACAACAACAATATCAACACCACCAACCTAATCGACAACCTCGCCAACCTCGACCTCAAGTAACTCGTCACGTCACCCACCCACACCGCAGGACACACACTCAACCCCATCTTCTCAGCCAGCAACCACATCTCCTTCAGCTACACCACCGAACTCCTATGGACCGACCATCGCTGCATCTATTTCTCCTTTCAGAAGCCGGTCACTCACCACCACACCACTAAACCCCCCCGCCGCTACTGGAACAGAATCTCAACAGTCCAGCTGATCTCCACCCTCACCCAGGTACTTCCTCCCAGGACCCGGGACCCCAGCACAGACGCCACCTACCTGCACAAATGGTTAGAAGACTGCGCCAACACCCTCGCACCACTCAAACAACCCTCAGACTCCCACCACAGACCCAAGGCCAGCTGGTTCACCCCCGACCTGCAGGCCTCCAAACGGGAGTGTCGAAGAATGGAGAAGACCTGGCGCCTTGCACCCACTGAATCCAACCACACCGCCCTCAAGACTGCCATCCCCAAACATCACCAGCTGATCCGCACTACGAAAAGAACCACCTACAAAAGCCGAATAGACACCAACGACCACAACAACAAAGAGCTCTTCGGCATCATCAAAGAACTCTCCAACCCTAGGACCTGCTCCCACAAACCCCGCCATCACAGAAACTCTGCAACTCCCTCGCCACTCACTTCCGTCGAAAGATCGAAGACATCCACAACAGCTTCGTACCCCAGACCCATCAGCCATCCACAGACAACCACGAACCCAACGCATCAAACAACACCAACCCTCTATGCTCCTGGACACACGTCAACAATGAAGGCACCATCAACACCATGGGCTCCATCCACTCCGCCTCCCCCTCGGACCCCTGCCCACACCAGATCTTCAACAAACCCAGCAACATCATCGCACCCCACCTCTGCGCAATCATCAACAGCTCCTTCGAGACAGCCACCTTCCTGGAGAGATGGAAACACGTTGACATCAACGCCCTCTTGAAGAGACCCAAAGCAGATCCAGATAACCCCATTAACTACCGGCCTATCTCCCTCCTCCACTTCCCAGCGAAGGTCATTGAAAAAATCGTGAACAGCCAACTTTCCCGCTACCTGGAAGACAGCAAAGCGCTCAATACCTCCCAATCCGGATTTCGCAAGAACCACAGCACGGAGACCGCACTCATTGCTGCCACAGATGGCATCAGGACCATGCTCGACAAAGGCGAAACCGCAGCACTCATCCTCTTGGACCTTTCCACAGCTTTCGACACCGTCTGTCACCACACCCTTCGAAAACGCCTCCACAACGCCGGAATCCGCGGCAAGGCCCTCAACTGGATCTCCTCTTTCCTCTCCGGCAGAACCCAGAGAGTCTGCCTTCCACCCTACCTGTCCGAATCCTCCAAAACCATCTGTGGCATCCCTCAAGGATCCTCCATCAGCCCAACACTTTTCAACGTCTACATGGCTCCCCTCGCCAACATCGCACGATCCCACCACATCAACATTGTATCCTACGCAGACGACACCCAGCTGATCATCTCCCTCACGAAAGACCCCACAACAGCAAGAAACAACCTCCACAAGGGACTTCACGCCATTGCCAACTGGATGGAATCAAGCCGCCTCAAGCTAAACACAGGCAAAACAGAGGTCCTCATCCTCGGCAGCAACCTCTCTGCCTGGAACGACTCCTGGTGGCCTACCTCCCTCGGAACCGCCCCCACCCGTACCACCCGAGTACGGAACCTGGGCATCATCCTTGACTTGGCACACAGCATGACTCAGCAGGTCAACGCAGTGTACTCTTCCTGCTACAACACCCTCTGCATGCTCCGCAAGATCTTCAAGTGGATTCCCGCCAAAACCAGAAAAACAGTCACCCACGCCCTGGTCAGCAGCCAACTGGACTTTGGCAACGGCGCTCTATGCAGGAACCACGGCCAAACTACAAAAGAAAATGCAACGTATCCAAAACGCCTCTGCCCGACTCATCCTTGACGTTCCACACCGCAACCACATCTCTGCCCACCTCAGAGAGCTACACTGGCTACCTGTATCGAAAAGGATTACCTTCAAACTACTCACCCACGCACACAAAGCCCTCCACAACACAGGTCCGGCCTACCTCAACAACAGACTCACCTTCCACACCCCCACCCGCCAACTCCGCTCCGCCAGCCTCGCCCTGGCCTCCGTCCCCCGCATTCACCGCACCACCACCGGAGGAAGTTCCTTCTCTTGCCTCACCGCCAAGACCTGGAACTCCCTACCGCTCAAACTACGCCAGACCCAAGACCTCCTGGCCTTCAGAAAATGCCTCAAGACATGGCTATTTGACTAATAGCTCCCACCCCCCCACCCCAGCGCCTTGAGACCCTGACGGGTGAGTAGCGCGCTTTATAAATTGTTTGATTGATTGATTGATTGTAGCGCTCGCTGGTTTGTCTGGCCCGCCCCCTGAATGCCACAAGGTCGTCTGGGACTTGGAGTCCCCTCCTCTTCACCAAAGAAAGCGTCCCACGAAACGGGGGCTGGCGGCACTTTGTAGCGCTCGCTGGTTTGTCTGGCCCCGCCCCCTGAATGCCACAAGGTCCTCTGGGACTTGGAGTCCCCTCCTCTTCACCAAAGAAAGTGTCCTTTGGAAAGAATATATATAGCAGGTGGAAACAAGTGGTTAATTTTTGCTGGAAAAGAATACATACAATCACCAAGGACTGAATGAGTGGCGAGATATTTAAAATCTGGAAGTGACTGCAAGAGGTGGGTCAATATTGATAATCAGAGAATGGTCCAGAAATGGATCGATGAGTCTATTAAGCTTGTCACCCTCCATCACCGCCGGGTGCCTTTTCACCCTCACCCGAAAGAAGTTGAAGTGCTCAGAAAACTAGAAGCAGTGGACATCATTGAGAAGGCTGACATCCCGACCCCCTGGTTGTCCCTGATAGTGGTCGCTCGCAAGCTGAACCAGCCTGGAGAAGTCTTAATTTGTGTAGACATCTGTCTACTCAGCATGGCATCTGGCAAGAAAGGCATCTGACACCCACAGTCGATGACCAAGTGGCTGAAGTAAGTGGTTCAAAGTGGCTCTCTAAAGTGGACCTCAGAGTGGGATACCACCAGCTGATGCTGGTGCCAGAATCAAGGCAATCACCACTTCCCCCACTCATGTGGGTATAAGAAGATATAAGCACCTCAGCTTTGGAGTGTCCATCACTGCTGAGGTGTTCCAAGACACCATTCGAGGGGTACTGGTGGGACTTACCAGTGTTATCGGCGTCAGACGACATTCTGGTACATGCTCCTACTCTAGAAGAGCACATTGAGAGACTGTGAGTAACCTTTCAACACCTTCTAGACAACGGCCTCACTCTTCAGAAGGAAAAGGTGCTTTCCTCCAAAAAGAAATCAGCTTCTTTGAATACCAATTCTCAGAAAGTGGGCCCATCCCTGATCTAGCAAAGGTCCAAGAACTTTGCTCTGCCCCAGCTCCCTCCAGCGTCACAGGGATCTGGAGTTTTGAGAGAATGGTGACATATTGTGCCTGTTTTATTTCAAATCTCCCCTTCGTGAACTGACCAATGCCAATGGTGTCTGGGAATGGGGCCCATCACAGGACTTGGCTTTTTGAGCAATCAAACAAGTGCTCTCGGAGCACATTATACTGGTTTACTTTAATCCAAGCCATGAATCAGAACTGTTGGTAGACCCAAGCCCCAGGGGTCTCGGGCTGTGCTGTCCGAGAGACAGGATAATGGTGATTGGGCCCTTTGGCATATGCCAGCCGTGCTTTCACTGAACCGGAACAAAGGTATTCCCATTTCAAGATGAAGGCCATTGCACACTTATTGGGGATTGTTAAAAAGGTACTTGACATCCCAATGGCGGATGGACAAAATCTGGATTGTGCTTTGATGCTTTCCTGCGGGGGTACAGACTTACTTCGCACACCATGCAAGAGTCAGCCCCAATGCAGTGTGCATTAATCGCATGATAGGTGACAGCATCCCTCCAGTAGAGATACCTCCTACTATCCGAGATGAAGTGTCCGACACCCTGCGTCAACAAAAAGCTCTGAACGACAAGAAGTCCACCAACATCTGCAAGAGGGGGACACTGTTCTCATCAGTGATCAACACCCAGGAAGCAAATTCCACCTACCTTTTGAACTAAATGCATGGAAAATTTCTATGATACATGGGACAATGGTGACAGCAACCAGGGGAGAACAGACAGTCACCTGAAACATTGTTTTCTTCAAAACTACAAACATTCAAGCCACCTTGCATATAAGAACTATCTATCATCTCGCGATGATGATCAGGATGTGAGTGTCCCTGAGGAAGTACCCCAAAATGCTGTCAGCCCGACAAAAAGTCTGCAAGTGAGCCCAAACATCCTCGAGCAAGGACAGAGATAATTGACATCCAGTGAGCCAGCCATTTCCCCTGGCATGGAAGGCAGTCACCCCGAGGACAGTGCCATAAGTCGATGCAAGGGAGCATCGAGATATCACCTCAGACTATGTCCAGCTACCTCTACAAGACTTCAAGATTTTATAGTAATGTAACTAAGAGTATCAGTAACTGAAAAATGTTGCATCATCTACACATATGTTTTTGGTTTGATGAATGTTAAAGATTTGGGTTTGCCGTGCTCTGCATCATGTGTTTGTTCGTCTCATTTGGTTCGTTTATTTTCCTTTGGTTAGGGATGGATTTCTTTATGTCGTGAAATGGAAAAGCCCATTTGTCTAATCCAGTATTGGGGGATCTGGAAGAGACTTCTACCATATTATTGTGATGGTCACAACTGTCATGTGTGTTTCTAGTGATAATAAATAGAACTGGAATATTCATCTTGTGGTTCGGTACCCATAGTATGTGTATGGTGTCTATCAATTGGCCCCCTGCTCCGGTCCATGTGCTGTCCTGCATGCTAAGACCCAAGGCAGGCAACGCAACAAACCCCTCTAATGATCAAATTAAGTTAATAATGTACCGAAACTTAAGTGAATGCATGGAAGACTAATCCCAAAAACTGATGGGTTGACCATTAGCATTGGACTCCTGTTTACTATGCTACTTGGAGCAAAGCTCTTCAAAGACTGGTCAGAGGTGGTAAGCGCTATATAAACGCAATTTCAGTTCAATTTAATGAATGTTGGTGGCTGTGCACTCCCTTGCAAAGCCAGACATAGTTAATACCATAGTTTGCGATCAGAGATAGTTACTGTATAGCATAAGGACTCTCATGTCCTGTCAGGAAAACTGAGCTTTATAGATCTTAGTATTATTTACAATGGAATAATTTTGAAAAGGAACTTCATCCTGTTATGAGCACAAATCTCAGAAGATGTGCCTGTAAATCGCTCCACTGGTGCATACATTAGCAACAGCCCGATATGGTTTAATATGAATGTCCGCCATTTCAAAGCCAGTCTTTCAACAATTTACTGAAAGAGATGTACTATATAGGAAAGGTTTGGATAATGCCTGTGGTATATTAAAAAAAACGCAACTGAGATTGTTTCTTAACATTTCAATAAATGAGGGACACTGGTTGCAAAGTGCAATGTACTTCAGTAACAGTTTAAAATAAATAACCAAACGTTTATGATTGACAACATTGGCAAGTCCGAAGAGAGACATAATATTCAGTTAACCCTGTAGTAGTAATTGCCTTTATAGTATACATCAGTAATCCCAGTTAGGATCTAAGATGACAAAGGGTTAATGTCATTATGTACCAGAATGTATTCAGACCATATTTACACAGGCTAGAAATATACATAGCTGGTTGAGTAAAGTAAATGGAATGCTTTCCTCTCAGTTCATGGTGTCAAATAGTATGCAGGTGTCCGTTGCATGTAGGGTTTAGAAGACTGACTGGAAGCACTAAAACAATATGTGAAAGAAAAGTTGAAGAACTGAATGATTCTGAGTTTTTTCCTGTTTATTGATTGGTACTGCAGCACCGATATTGAATTTACGATAGAGAGCTGAAATCTTTGCAGGCTGGTTTTAAAAAGACCAGTGTTGTTGCTGGTGCCTCAATAACTTTCACTAGCTCCCAAAGGTAATTGCAGCAGGCTCGAGGAGGCCGCAAGATAAAGAAATGGAGGAGGAAGGTAGAAAGAATGCAATCAGGACAGACGAAAGACAGGAAGGGAGAGAAAGAGTGGATGGATAGATAGAGGTTGCACAAGAATATGAGTGAGTGGGGATGCTTAGAGCATTTTTGCCTAAGCTGCCTTTGGTTACCTAGTCCGGTCCTGCAGCTTATCTCTGCATGTTGCATATGAAGCAGTGTGTAGAGCATGTTGTTGTATATTTGGTGTCTACTCAGTGGATTGTGTTGTTCCAGGCAGGCTGATGCTTGCAGGGTCCTACAAGACCCCTGCCAACTAGGTTCATATGGAGTCTCTTGTTGCTTGGAACAGTGCATCTCAGATTAAACCATAAATTCATGTAGGGAGATTGATGCACTGGACCACTTAAACTCTTCCTGATCCATATCCCCTTAGGTTTTAGTAGTGTGGTATACAGCTGCCCGAGTGAATAAAAGTTAAATAGTTTATTGGCAAAGTAAAGCAAAAATGTTGTGTTGAGGAGGTGTTGGCTGGTGCTGGTTGGAAGTCTCGAGTAACTGATGATATTTGACTGCCCATTGCAGAGAGTGGGATGATGAGATTGGTGACTCTTCATGTGATCTGGGTCAGGAAGCATACTGGTCCTTGGTGGTAGGAAATGTATAGCTTCCTGAAGCCTTAATGTTTGCCAGACATCTGTGTTCTTCTTGACTCCACCAAACTCTAGGCCCCTTAATCCTCCCCTTTGTAGTACACCTATGCTTCTTAGCTAGAGTTCTACTTAACCCTCTGAAGCAGGTCCATCTCGTCATAGAGCTATAGTGCTTATGTGACCGATCTCTAAAACGTCTGACCACTGAAAGTATATATATGTGTGTATATGTATATATATATATATATATATATATACATATATATATATATATATATATATATATATATATAACAACAAAGGTCCAAGGGTTAAAGGGATGTTATGGGAAGGTTCACGTTTTACCCACACAAAGTCATAGAAATTCAGCAGTTATAGTTATACAAATGTTAAGAAACTATAACTTATGGCCTAAAGTCATTTAACAGCACGAGTTATAGTTTATTCAGATAAGTATAAGTATAACTATAACCCTGACTTTCCATGGTTTTGTGTGGGTAAAACATGAACCTACCTATAACGTCCCTGTAACCTTCATTTTTTAGTGAAGTTCTATGTTTTTTTAACGTAAAGTAATATATAATTACAGTAGACTGTGTGCAGCTGAGGTTGGTTGTACAGCCAGGCCCTGTGGCCAACCCCCACTCATGCATCCAACCCCACGCTGCGCACGGCCTTTAACCGTGGGCTGTGAGGGCTGGATGTGTGAGTGGGTGTATTTTTATTTAATTGTGCTTCGGATCTGCTGATGCTTTGCAATCTTAGGGCTTCAATATGAGTTTGGCAGGGGGCAGCTCTGGCACAAACGTACTATGGAGAACGGGGTATCTGTCACGTTTGTGAAGGAGTAATCCCATCATAGTGAGGCCCTTATTCTTGAGGCTGTGCTCAGCCCCGTGGTTGATACTCAGATCTACCCAAAAAACTAAATATTTTGGCACTTTTTGCCCATGAGGTGTCCCTCAGAGACCCTTCTATATGTCTTATAGGGTCAGGTTACATCTATCCTGACCCCTTATGTGAATTTTCACTTTTTTTCCCCGCCTGGGCAGACCGAGAAACAAAATGGCAGCCACAACTTTTCACTCAGGTTGTGGCCAGGCAATCAGGGTCTTCCAGGCCTTCTTTTTCACTCTGATCTGCGGATCCCCCACTGGTGGATTCATGAAGGATCTGTGTCCCTAGATATTTAAATTTTTTCCCTTAAAAACTCTAAAACTACTGAACAGATTTATTCCACCTCACAAAAAGCATAATCTGTGGAGCAATATCTAGCTTTCTGCCAAGTTTGATTTAATTCCGTTAAGCAGCTCAGAGTGTAGCAGTGTCTAAAACTTGCAAAATCTCCTTAGATACTGCATGGGGAAAAGGCGTTTTGGGACCTCCCCTTTTCTTGGCTTCCACTTGACAAATCATCCCAAAGCCTTCCAAGAAGCAGGTGAACTAACTTGCATACTAGTTTTGAAAATGTTGTGTTGGTTCGTCAAACTGCGCCAAAGTTATTAGCAAAACAAAGGAAGCCTTGTCTATGGGAAAAGTTGATCCTAACTATAACTACCTACTTGCTATTGGTAGTATATAAATATATATATATATATATATATATATATATATATATATATATATATATATATATGTATACAACCCACACACATATATATATGTGTATGTATATATATGTATGTATATATATATATATATATATATATATATATATATATATATATATATATATATATATATATATATATGTACAGAGAGAGAGAGAGGGGGGGAGAGAGATTTAGAACACACACATATATACTCACTTCAAAAACCAAATGTACAGGGCGTTATAGTTAGGTTCTGCATTGACTTGCACAAAACCATAGAAGTACACCAGTTATAGTTATTTCAGGTAACTATAGTCCGAGCCCTAAGGGCCACAGACCCACACAGACACTGATGCACCCACTCACAGACCCACTCAGACCCTTACGCACCTACTAACAGACCCACTCAGACACTCACAGACCCACTCAGACCCTCACACACCTACTCACATACACACTCAGACACTCATGCGCCCACTCCCAGACCCATTTACAGACCCACTCTGACCCTCACGCAGTCTAAGGTAACTATAACTCACGCCCTCGCCATGCACTGCTAATTACTGCAGATATTACAGCACTCATGAGAATTCTGTAATGTCTTTAAACTATAAATTAAACATTAGCAGTCACATTATTGAAGAAAAAACTGAGCATTGTGGGGGTATGAGTTATA
This sequence comes from Pleurodeles waltl, assembly GCF_031143425.1. NCBI lineage: Eukaryota > Metazoa > Chordata > Amphibia > Caudata > Salamandridae > Pleurodeles > Pleurodeles waltl. Next base: position 387,897,762 of record NC_090446.1, on the reverse strand, counting down.
GTTACCTCAGCGCGAGTTACTTAAAATAACTTTGACTATCGCTGCTGAATTTCTACGGTTTTGTATGAGTAAATTCAGAACCTAACTACAACGTTCCTATAACCTTTGGTTTTTTAAGTGAATTTCTATGTTTTTATAATGCTGTTTCCTACCTATAAAGTCTCTGTAACCCTTGTTTTTTCAGTGACCATATATATATATGTATATATATATATATATATATATATATATATGCAAAAAAGAATAGAGAACTCTGGGTAGTTCCCAAGTTTAAGTGGAGAGCAGCTCTAGTAAGGAGCACCCTGCATCACCAGCAACACTTTTGCTTTTTTTTTTTAGTTTTTAAGCATTGGATCAGCACAGTGCTATCCACGCCGAGCTAGATAGTGACAAAGGTGGTCATTACAACATTGGCGGTATAAGGCGCTTACCGCCGTGCAGAAGACCGCCAATACACCGCCGCGACCGCGGTAGACCGCCACTGCTATTATGACACACATCACGGAATCCGCCGAAATTCAGACACCCACAAAAGTCCGACACACCAAAGGTCAGCGATAAACTGACGGTAACAAATCCTCCACCTGCACGCCAACAGAAACACGCCCATGCTATTACGACACACGAATCCACGCGGCGGTCTTTCAACCGCGGTATTCCATTGGCGGTACACACCGCCACGCTCAAAATACACACACATATACAAAACACCGCCACATTGGACAATTCGAAATACACACACCTGATACACATACGCACACCACTCCCACACACCCAATACTATATAAAACACACACCCACATCACCCACAAACCCCTACAACCAGAAATTCTGAGAGAAGGCCACAGAGACAGCACAGCTATTGACAACCCCAACACACAGAGGCACAGAACACCATCACCCACACAACATCCACGCACAAAACACCACATACCACTACACTCATCCACACTCATCAACACATACACCACCCCACACATCACACATAACACCCCATGTCACGCCAAACACACCCCTGCTTCTCCGAGGAGGAGCTCAGGGTCATGGTGGAGGAAATCCTACGGGTAGAGCCACAGCTATTTGGCTCACAGGTACAGCACACATCCATAGCCAGGAAGATGGCGCTATGGCGCAGAATAGTGGACAGGGTCAACGCAGTGGGACAACACCCAAGAAATAGGGAGGACATCAGGAAGAGGTGGAACGACCTACGGGGGAAGGTGCGTTCAACGGTCTCCAGGCACAACATCGCGGTGCAGCGGACTGGCGGCGGACCCCCAACTCCTACACTACAACTAACAACATGGGAGGAGCAAGTCCTGACCATCTTGCATCCTGAGGGCCTCGGAGGAGTCGGTGGAGGTCACTGGTAAGTCAAATCTTAACTATCACATCCCCCACCCTACCTGCATGCTATCACACACCCGCACCCTCACACCCTCCCCTATCACCCCAAATCTTCACTAATCTACCCATGACACCAAGCACCCATCCCAACACCAAGCCCTGCATGACACAACTAAGCATGGGCACCCCTCACTAAAGCATGCCCACTGCACATACCCAGAACACCCCCCTAACCATCACCACAAAAGCCCCCACACAGGAATGCCTGCACTGGGGATCACGCACACCCAACCATTGCACACCATTACACACACAGATGCAATAATCATGTGCCTATACCCCTGCAGGAACCCGAAAGAACGTCACCACACCAGAGGGTCCAGACAACACCACTCCACCCCCAGAAGAGGCCCACAGTGACGACAGCAGCTCTGCCCCACTGGATCCTGATGACCAGCCCGGACCATCGTGGGCCTCAGGACAGTCGGTTCCCCTTGCCCAGCCACAGCCCAACACCGAGCTGCCACCCTCTGGTAACACCAGCACAGCACCCACCCAGCGGGCCCAAACCTCCCTACCCAGGACAGGTCAATCAGCGGTGTGTCCACCACTACAGGGCACCCAGGGTAACCCACCACCCCAACAACAACCGGGACCTGGGGTCAGTGGTAGTGGTAGTGGGCACACGGACCAGGGGACGGAGGCACAGGAACACCGGGGAACTGGGAGGGCTGCTGTGCGACAGAGGGAGGACAGGCCAAGGGAACCAACTCTCCACGAGGCCCTATCCTCCATCATGGGAGCATACCACCACTCCCAGGAGACGATGGCCACGGTCCTAGACAAGTTGCAGGGGACCCTGTGGCTGCAGGACGAACTGTATTTGGGGTTCAGGGAGGAGCTCAGGACCATCAGCTCCGCCCTGGGCACCATTGTAGGGGTGCTGACAGACATTCAAAAGACCTTGAGGGACACCGTGGCACTCCAAGGGGCCCCTGACCCTAGCCAGGATGACGAACTGCCCACCACCACCGCAGGCGCTAGTGGACAGGATGTCCCGCCACAGGACCAACACACCAGAACCCCATCCCCCGCCAGGAAATAAGACCACCCTGATTGTCCCCTCACTGTCCCACTTTGTCACCCTGTCCAGATAGGAACTGCCCCAGCTCCACTTCCAATGCCCAGATGGGCAGTGCACCTGTGAGACGAATAGACTGGACTCTGCCATGGACATTCCTCCACCATCACCCATCACCATTTTACAACCTTCCTAGATTTTTTTTGCACTTAAATAAACACCCTTGAAAGCCAAAAAAACTTGAGTCAGTCTATGATTTGGAACTTTGTATTATCAATTACACTGTCACAATGGGTTACCCATTGTAAGGCTAACATACCAATGTCACACATCACAAGCCCTTGATGGATGCAAGTAGTTGACACGTAGGTTACCACACTTGTGAAACTGAAATGGAAGGGTACAACTCAATTAACAAATAGTGAGTGAAATGTAGGTACAGGATAGAGGTAGACGTGTGAAAGTTAATGTAATGTGAAACCAGAAAATGTTCTCACTTGTGTGTCACTGGAAATATTGCTGTATGACTGACTCCCTGTTGTCGTTTCCTTCATCCTCAACTTCATCCTCATCACTGTCCACTGGATCCGCAGGCTCCACAGCTGCCACAACACCTTCATCTGGATCATCCTCCTGCAGAAAAGGCACCTGGCGTCGCAATGCCAAATTATGGAGCATGGAGCAGGCGATGATGATGTTGCACACCTTCTTCGGTGAGTAGTATAGGGATCCACCTGTCATATGGAGGCACCTGAACCTGGCCTTAAGAAGACCGAAGGTGCGTTCGATTACCCTCCTAGTCCGCCCATGGGCATCATTGTACTGTTCCTCTGCCCTGGTCCTGGGATTCCTCACTGGGGTCAATAGCCACGAAAGGTTGGGGTAACCAGAGTCCCACAATAGCCGTACCCGGTGCCTCTGGAGTTGATCCATCATATCAGGGATGCACTATTCCGCAGGACGTATGCGTCATGCACAGAGCCAGGGAACATTGCATTTACCTGCGAGATGTACTGGTCTGCCAAACAGACCATCTGGACATTCATGGAATGATAACTCTTCCGGTTTCTGTACACCTGTTCACTCCTGCGGGGGGACCAGAGCTACATGGGTCCCATCAATGGCACCTATGACGTTGGGGATATGGCCAAGGGCATAGAAGTCACCTTTCACTGTAGGCAAATCCTCCACCTCAGGGAAAATGATGTATCTCCTTACGTGTTTCAGCAGGGCAGCCAACACTCTGGACAGCACGTTGGAAAACATAGGCTGGGACATCCCTGATGCCATGGCCACTGTTGTCTGAAATGACCCACTTGCAAGGAAATGGAGCACTGACAGCACCTGCACATCAGGGGGGATTCCAATCGGATGGCGGATTGGTGACATCAGGTCTGGCTCCAACTGGGTACATAGTTCCTGGATTGTGGCACGGTCAAACCGGTAGGTGACGATGATATGTCTTTCTTCCATTGTCAACAGGTCCACCAGCGGTCGGTACACCGGAGGATTCCGCCATCTTCTCATATGTCCCAGCTGGCGGTGCCTAAGAAGGACAACAGCGAAGAACCTGTCAATATTCCTCCAGGTATGTACCCACAGTTACACACAAGACTACACCAGACAAAAAAGCCTTCCTGTATGTGTGTTGACTATAGGCCTAGCTATGCGTGACGCAGTAGTAAATGAAGGCATGTGGGCCCCTGAAATGGCGGCTGCCTGACCTCACAACTGGGACAATGGGATTGTGGGGTAACTGCGCTGGCGTTGCACACCGTCGCGGTAGGCGGTCGTAGATCGCGGCGCAATGCTGCATTGGTTAACATTGGACCCTATGGGTCCCAGGAGCCAATGAACAGGTGCGCCGGCGATGATGATGCGCACCGCCGCGGACGTCACCGCCGCGGACGTCACTGCCATTTTCTATCTGTTCAATCACTAGATACCTGACCTTCGACAGGAGAGGACCTACACTGCTAGTGCTGCTGTGAACTCGGTCTGGAAGCGACGATGGCTGCTGCGTCTGGGGAAAGGGCCCCTGCCTTCACTGCACAGGAGTTGGAGAAACTTGTAGATGGGGTCCTCCCCCAGTACACGCTACTCTACGGTCCTCCAGACCAACAGGTTAGTACACAGGGAGCACGTTGTATGGGCTAGGCCTGGGTGGAGAGGGCTGGGTGGAAGAGGGAAGGGAGCAGAGTACATAGAACAGTCATGCATGGGAATGAATGGGCCACATGGCCAGAGTAGGGAGGGCGCCACTCACATTGACGGTGCAGTTGGTAATGACTGTTCCTCTTTCCATGTGCATGTCATGTAGGTCAGTGCCCACCAGAAGAGGGACATTTGGCGTGCCATCGCCAAGGAGGTCCGGACCCTGGGGGCCCACCAGAGACGGGGCACCCACTGCCGTAAGAGATGGGAGGACATCCGCCGCTGCAGCAAGAAGACGGCGGAGGTTCAGCTGGGGATGGCCTCCCAACGTGGGAGGGGTGCCCGTTGCACCATGACCCCCCTGATGTTCCGGATCCTGGCGGTGGCCTACCTGGAGTTGGATGGGCGCTTGAGGACATCACAGCAGACACAAGGGGGTGAGTACAACCTCATTCAGCAGAGTTAGCGTGCAGTGGAGGGGTCTTGGTGGGGGAGGTGGGCTGTGGGTGTCCCTAGGCCAGGGCGAGTTAGGTAGGCAAGGCCCCTCCGTTATGTAGGCCATGTGGCACTCAACCCCACCTCAGCAAAGTGCCAAGTTGAGGTATAGTTGCCCCTGTGGCATCCATGTGCGCAGATTCCCACCATTGCCATGTAGGCCATGTCCCAGAAATTGCATGTGCAGAGGTCAGGAGAACGGCGTAATGCAGGGGGCTGCTGCGTCTGTCTTGTCCCCCAACGGTAGCGGCATGCCATGCACTAAAACTCTCTTTGTTCTGTCTCCCCCCCTTTTCCTGCTCTCCCTGTCCTTTTGTACATCAGCATCATCAGGCAGAGGTACAGTGGCACCGGAGCACGAGGGAGCTGCATCCCACATGGCCATGGAGGGCAACACCACAGACTCAGAATGCACCAGTGGGACGGAGGGCGAGGGGAGCTTCACGTCGGCCACCGGATCACCAACCAGCGACACAGACTCGTCCGCCGATGGGAGCTCCCCTACCAGCACCGCCCTCCCAGCAGCCTCTCAGCGTTCGCCCCGTGCCCGCTCACCCAGGAGGGTGGGCATCACCTTCGCACCAGGCACCTCAGGCCCTGCCCCTGTCACCCCTTCTGCCCTCAGTGAGGAGGCCATTGACCTCCTCAGGTCACTCACTGTTGGGCAGTCTACCATTGTGAATGCCATCCAGGGTGTAGAGAGGGAGTTGCAACACAGTAATGCATTCCTGGAGGGCATTCATTCTGGTCAGGCTGTCCGAACCCTGCAATCTCTGGCCTCAGCACTGATGGTAGCCATTGTCCCTGTGTCTAGCCTCCTCCCTCCAACTTCCTCCACCCAGACCCAATCTCCTGTACCCCAGCCCATCCCAAGCACACCTACAGACCAGCATGCAGACAAGTCAACACACACAAGTAGCTCAAGCAAACATAGGCACCACACACACCACAGGCACTCACGCAAGCCTCACCCACTTACAGACACAGCAACATCCACTGTCTCCACTGTGTCCCCCTCCTCCTCTTCTCCCTCCTCCCTCCCAGTCTCGTCTACACACACACCTGCATGCACCACATCTACAGGCACTAGCACTCGCACCAGGACACCCAGCACCACAAGCCGCTCACCTGCACTCACCACCTCCACTGCCATTTACACGTCCCCTGTGTCCTCTCCCAATGTGTCTGTGACGCCCCCTACCAAAGTACCCAAACGCCGCCAATCACTCACCCAACATCCATCCACCTCACGACAGCCTCCAGTACCTGCACCTGCACCCAAAACTGCTAAAGTGACACCTCCATCAACCACCTCCTCTTCCTCCACTCCCAGACCCCCTCCAGCTACCCATCCCAGTGTTCGTCAGAAACTGTCCCTCTGTCAAATTGACCTTTTTGCCCCCCCCCTCCAATTCATCAGTCCCGTCGTAGCGCCTCAGCCAAAAAGCCTCCAGTAACAGTGGTGCGTGGAGTGCACCAGCCATCAGGGCAGGCAGTAGGACCCGGAGCCAAGGCAGTGGCAGCCCACCCCCTGTAAAGGCTCAGAAAATGGAGAGTGGACGACGGGACCGTCTTAAGACTCCTGGTGGGACAACAAGTGACATGGGATCGAAGGCGATTGGTGAGTCAGCTGTAACTCCAACAAAGGTGGGGAAGGTCCAGAGGAAGTCTGCCCAGCCTGTTGTGAGTGTCACGGCGGAGAAGTGCGCCATCATATCCGGTGGCCCAGATACAACCGCCAGCACCGTCGTCACTGGTCCAGAGACCACCGCCGGAGTCACAGCCCAGGAGGGCACAAGTATCGCCACTGGTCCAGAGACCACCGCCGGAGTCACAGCCCAGGAGGGCACAAGTTTCGTCACTGGTCCAGAGACCACCGCCGGAGTCACAGCCCAGGAGGGCCCAAGTTTCGTCACTGGTCCAGAGACCACCGCCGGAGTCACAGCCCAGGAGGGTCCAAGTTTCGTCACTGGTCCAGAGACCACCGCCGGAGTCACAGCCCAGGAGGGCACAAGTATCGTCACTGGTCCAGAGACCACCGCTGGAGTCACAGCCCAGGAGGGCACAAGTATCGTCACTGGTCCAGAGACCACCGCTGGAGTCACAGCCCAGGAGGGCACAAGTATCGTCACTGGTCCAGAGACCACCACCGGAGTCACTGCCAAGGGGGGGACAAGTATCGTCACTGGTCCAGAGACCACCGCCGGAGTCATTGCCCAGGAGGGGACAAGTATCGTCACAGGTCAGGAGACCACCGCCGGAGTCACAGCCCATGAGGGGCCAGGATGCCACAGCCCCGCTGAGCAATGATGGAACGTCATGCCACACACCAATGCCCATTGTAGAGATCATCATGCCACACACCAATGCCCAGTGTAGAGATCGTCATGCCACACACCAATGTCCGTATCAGAACCGCCATGGCAAAGCACCGCTGAACAGGGCAAAGACCGCCATGGCAAAGCACCGCTGAACAGGGCAAAGACCGCCATGGCAAAGCACCGCTGAACAGGGCAAAGACCACCATGGCAAAGCACCGCTGAACAGTCCTGAAACGCCATGGCAAAGCACTGCTGAACAGGGCAAAGACCGCCATGGCAAAGCACCGCTGAACAGGGCAAAGACCGCCATGGCAAAGCACCGCTTAACAGTCCTGAAACGCCATGGCAAAGCACCGCTGAACAGGGCAAAGACCGCCATGGCAAAGCACCGCTGAACAGGGCAAAGACCGCCATGGCAAAGCACCGCTGAACAGTCCTGAAACGCCATGGCAAAGCACCGCTGAACAGTCCTGAAACGCCATGGCAAAGCACCGCTGAACAGGGCAAAGACCACCATGGCAAAGCACCGCTGAACAGTCCTGAAACGCCATGGCAAAGCACTGCTGAACAGGGCAAAGACCGCCATGGCAAAGCACTGCTGAACAGGGCAAAGACCGCCATGGCAAAGCACCGCTTAACAGTCCTGAAACACCATGGCAAAGCACCGCTGAACAGGGCAAAGACCGCCATGGCAAAGCACCGCTGAACAGGGCAAAGACCGCCATGGCAAAGCACCGCTGAACAGTCCTGAAACGCCATGGCAAAGCACTGCTGAACAGTCCTGAAACGCCATGGCAAAGCACCGCTGAACAGGGCAAAGACCGCCATGGCAAAGCACCGCTGAACAGGGCATGCACCGTCTAGGAATTAATGGACTGCCACATCAGGCATCCTTATCCCATGTGCAGCTGGGACAGTGACAGGACAGGTACTTTCACGTGGAGACTCATCCAGTCTGGGCACCAGTCCCCCTCCAGAACCAGTGGAGACCTGCATCTACTTGAGAGACTGTGGTTTTGCACTCCCCAGGATGGCACAGTGGGCAACCCACCCACTGTAGTGACTTGAGAGACTGTGGCTTTGCACTCCCCAGGATGGCACAGTGGGCAACCCACCCACTGTAGTGACTTGAGAGACTGTGGCTTTGCACTCCCCAGGATGGCACAGTGGGCAACCCACCCACTGTAGTGACTTGAGAGACTGTGGCTTTGCACTCCCCAGGATGGCACAGTGGGCAACCCACCCACTGTAGTGACTTGAGAGACTGTGGCTTTGCACTCCCCAGGATGGCACAGTGGGCAACCCACCCACTGTAGTGACTTGTGAGACTGTGGCTTTGCACTCCCCAGGATACATCAATGGGCATGGAGCCCCGTCGTGGATGTGGCTTCGCATTCATCTGGCTGAGGTGCCCCCCCTTCCCTTCCCCCTGAGGTGCCTGTAGTGTTTCTATCTGATGCCCCGGCAGTGTTCTCTCCGATTTTGGATCAGGTATCTATTGTGGGCCTCGCCCATGCTTTTTTGGACTATTGGTGCACAGACATTGTTGTGTACATATCTGCACTACTTCTCGGATTGTATGTGTAAATAAGAGTGATTTTGAGATATATCTGTATATTTTTGTATGACATGTATATTGGCACATTACAATGTTTGCCCGATTTTAGCATTGTCTTTGCATTCTTCCGGGGGGATTGTGGGTTGTTCTTGTGATTTTTGTGACTACATTGGTGTGCATGTTCTGATATGCGAGGGTGGGGGTGTTTGGTGGGTGTCCCCCTAACTTTTGCCTCCCCGTGTCGTAGGTGCAGTACTCACCGGTATCTTCTGCGCCTACGTAGCTGTTGATCGTAAAGGAGCAGGAAAACAAGGGCAGGTAGGATTTGTAATTCGGGCTCCATGGTGTCCTCCTTCCTCGTGGGATGTGTTGAGGTGAGCGTTTTCCCATAGCAAAAGCTGTTTCCGCCGTGTTTTTATCCGCGGTGCATCCGCCCCGGAAAAGGTGGCGGATTGGCGGGTTGTAATGGTGTGGGCGGTACATTGTCTCCCGCCTGTCTGTTGGTGGTAACCGCCGCGCTGCTTGTCTGTACCGCCGTGGCGGTCGGAGTGTTAAAGTGGCTGTCTTTGTTGGCGGTTTCCACCAGGGTCATGATTCCCTTTTTTTGTCCGCCGGCCTGTTTGCGGTATTACCGCTCCTTAAACACCGTCCGCCAGGGTTGTAATGACCCCCAAAGTCTTTTGCCATTTGTACAGCAAAGTCTTTAAGCATAGGTTTGACACAGTGTCAACCTTGCCGAGCTGTAAAATGACAAAAGCCATTTACCACCCCAGGCACAGTATTACAGCTTTGGGCTGGCAAAATACCATCAAAGCCAACCTGGAATGAGTAAAAGCAACTCCTGACACGTGGTTCACTCTCATTAGAGCTCATCAGAGAGGTTTAGCTTTGTCCAGGCACAAGGGAGCACCCAGTGTAAGTCAAAACAAATCCCTTTCAGGGTTAGAGTGACGCATAAATTATGTGAAAAAGAATTGAGAACTCTGGGTAGTTCCCAAGTTTAGGTGGAGAGCAGCTCTAGTAAGGAGCACCCTGCAACACCAGCAACACTCTAGATTTGCTCACCTCAAATGTCTGTTTATCTAGCAAAGTTTTTAAGCATTGGATCAGCACAGTGCTATCCACGCTGAGCTAGAAAGTATATATATATATATATTTATTTTCATTCACACTGAATAATGTACTCAGGTCTGTATACGTATGTTGTTAGTCTGCTTCTGCCAAGTCGGAGCAATGACGCAGAAAATGTGATGGCCGGCCAAACACACATGCGCAGCAGGCTCTCTCCAGCCCAACAACACAGTTGCTGGGCTGGAGAGAGCCTGCACAGGCTCCCAGTCTGCCTGGGAGCGCCCTATTTGGTTGCTCCCAGCCAATCCTAACGCTGCTCTGAGCAGCGTCAGCATTGGCCGCTGGGCAGGCTGGGAGCCTGTGACTGCTGAGGAGAAACGGATGGAGCGGTGAGGCAACAGTGGCGAGCAATGTGTTTATTTATTTATTTAATTTTTATTCCCCCAGACCCCCCCACACGCCACCCCACCCCTTCTGCGCACCGTGAGCCCTGACTTCATACAGAATCAGTCCTGTCAGCCCCAAAAGCGTCTACTGAACCAATTCGTCAACCCACAGCAGTAACCATATAATGTACATCAACTACCTGCAACTTCAACACCTCTAGGCCCTTCACTTTACACTTGCAATACAAACAACTAGACACCCACGCTGGAGATGAGACATCAGCAATGGACTTAAGAATCATCTCCAGGAAACAACATTCAGCCTAAATTATATTTCAAGAGGTAGGCAAGATACACTTAATAGAGCAAACATACTATGATTACTACAACACATTCCAACATTTGGGCACATGAAATCAGAAGACATAGCCTGAATTTGTTTTTCTGCAAATAGAAACATGCCCGCAAACGAAACACCAGTATTGTCCTGAGCATTAAGGACTATGGCAATGCTAGTTTTAGCAGAGAAACAAACATTTGCTCAGTGGGGCATTAACATCAAACCCATGGAACCAGAGAAATATCCCTCTGTACTTCTGAAACCATGTGGAAACACACTCCATTGGCTAAAGGGGAACAGCATTTTTAAAGGTACAAAAGACTACACTTCTAATATTCTAATCAGGATGCCAGAATTGCGCATTCACTTTAATGAAAGTAATCGTAGTAAATCAGTTTTGATAAAACCTCATGAAGAACAACTAGAGCTTGACAGGAGCTGGTGCACTCACCATCAACAAAGAGGCGGTCGCATACCTAACATTAATTCCCCCATTAACCATGACGAGTGTGCGTACAGGAACCAACTAACTTAAATTAATATGGAATGTGGTGGGCTTAAAACAAATCATCTGTAGCACTGACTTACTAAATTTCCTCAAGACAGGGGATATCATTTGCATTCAAGAAACCTGGAGTCAGAGACCACTGACATTAGATGGATACCAGGAAGTATTCCAGCAAGCAGAAAAAACAGCTTAAATAGAAGGCCTTCTGGGAACTTAGGGCCTCATTTACACTTTTTAGCGCTGCATTTGCGTCATTTTTTTATGCAAAAGCAGCGCAAACTTACAAAATTCAATTATATTTTGTAAGTTTGCGCCGCTTTTACGTCAAAAAATGACACAAATGCAGCGCTAAAAAAGTATAAATCAGGCCTCAGTTACTTACATATCAACTGCGTTAAATGCTGAAATAGACATAATTGAACAAAACTTAATATTCCAAGCACTAACCATGGGAGGTATCTTACTGGGTCAATCATTTAAGTCAATTCTCATACTAAACATTTATCTCAAAGTATCCAAAGGACCCAAAGATAAAATAATAAACGCCTTTAATGAATCTTTGGAGCATAATATGTAGATTTTCAACACATGCAATCTAGCTTGCTGTGACTCTACATATAGAGCGGGGATAAGTCTACCAATAATCAGTACCCCTAATGGGAAAGAAAAGTTCAAAGTAATGAAGAGAATAAAATGGTGCAAATTAGCGGAAGAGCAGCTTAAACATTGGCAAACTGCTTCTGATTTAACCTCAAACCAGCAAAGCTCCAAAATGACAAGAAATCGCATAAAAAGATGGACAGATACAATAACTTCTGTGCATATGACATTAGCAGGCAAAGGTCAGGATTTTGAATCTAAACATGCTCCTCCTCCTTGCATTATTGACAGAAAACCCTGGTACAAATAAAGAGCTTTAAAAAACCCAAAGCAGCCTCAAGGAAAGTCACTAAGGCTTATAGGCCAGGAAAAGCAAAATAAACAGTGAAGCTCACCCGAATTAAAAACAGTAGACTGTGTAGGAAGAGTCTCTGGGAGGCAAAGAAAAGATACTATTATGGTGAATGGCTAAAACTATATGCATTAATGGAAGGGAATTATCAATCACAATTTTGACATTCTATCAAGAAACAGCATATAAAAAAGGTAAGTGCATATCCCAAGAAACATGGATAGTCTTCATAAAAGATCTATACAAATCAACCGCAATAAGCATGGCTAACATAAAATGCAATAAAACTAAAGTAATGGTATTTGGGGAAAAAAAAAAAGAAAAAAGAAGTCAGAAGTCTGCGCCCAGCTAGAATAGCATATGCAAAAACATATAACTACTTGGGCTTCAGGTCAGCTGATTGAGGCAAAAAGCTCACACACGTATCAATGGAAACAAAAGCACAAAATCTAATATTTGCATTACTCCACGCCGCAGCCAGTAATCGGTCAAACACAGCACTCAGGTAAATACTAAAAAAAGAGGTCTTGACAAAATCCAGAGAAATCGATAAACAGAACCTACAACAGCAGTAACAACTCAAAGTCATCCTCCCCCCATGTTGCTCGAGTTGTGCAACCCTACCTGAAAGTACCATTAAGTACAGAATATAGGAGGCACATCTTGGTTGCAAGGTACTTGCCTTCCCTACAAAAAGATCCTTTTAGTAGGAGGAGGAGTTCTTTACCCATTTACTCCTCTGTTGCTCGAAGTTTGGTAACCCTCAACGCACCTCTTGAAACGTTTGTTCTTGTCTCTTGGGTGCTGTACTTGCGAGGAGACTGTATCACTTCTTACCTCTTCAGATAATATAGAATTAGCTCGTTCTAGGATTTTTTTTTGTTAAATTAGTTTTACGTTCATTTAAGACAGGGCCTCCTTCATACAGTATTACATTATTTTAGACTGTCTGGCTGAGTTATAAACGATAATATCTCAATGCAGACTGCCAGCCTCGGTGCATATATTATACAACATTAGGTATGACATTGTTTTATTTGATTTTACGATGATAATGATGATTGTATTGTTTGTGGTTTTAAATAAACAATAAAAGTTTGACTTCTTACCAATCTTCCTTGCTAAATTCGTTTTGTCACTGATAATCATTGATCAGATAATCTACAGTATGAGGCAACAAGTCTTTCTTATCTGCATCATGATCACGCTCGGAAGTATGTGAAAGGATTCAAGCTTAGTAGAAATAGCTTCTGGGCTTCTGAAAAAAAAATCTTCATCCTGCAAGGCCCTGTTGAGCCCTCTGACAGTTCAGCCAATCTAAGAAATCTCCCAGGAGAAATAGAGGGATGGAAGTGTTAATACACCAGTCTCTGGTGTTCCATCCTTGCATATGAATCCTTCATCTCAAATATTATTAAGGCTGAACAGAATAAGTAAAAACAAAACTTCTTTAGCGGATATACATGATGTCCCATGCCACAAATATGGATTAAATGTAATAAAATGCATTCATGAATAATTGTGGGCACCTTAAGTATCTATAATGAGTTTATTCGCCTAGTCCTTCTTTTATCTGCTGTCATGCAGTAACTTTTTGTGCCCATGAATGGAGAGTGAAATGATTGCCCTGGAAACATAGTAGCCTGACCCTGATGTTAGCCTGACACTCTTTTTTATTTTTTATGTTTTATATGTGTATGCATTCCAATGTGCATTTATTATTTTGTCTTGTAATTTATGGTTGTAGTGTGACTTGAGTACGGACGCATGTGCGAAATATATGTTCATGTAGATAGCTGTGAACAAATGACCATTCCAAATGTATTTATTTGTTTGCACCACTTTTTGTAATTTGTTCCATACTTATAGTTAGAATGACATTTTTCTACTAAGCTACATTTTAGGTTGAAAGTTATGGTGAAGTCCTGCATGTAAAATGTGTGTATTTTTTGTGTCTTTATACTCTTTCCCCCAGTAGGGCATCCATTATGAGTTGCCTGGGCCCACTTCTCTAGCTGGATACTGTTCTGGACAGCTCCATGAGGTCTAGCGTTCTTGAAACGGAACTTTCTGAGTCTGGAAATAAGAGAATGCGCACACCAAAACATCGACCCCGGCCTTCACTCACCCCTCCTGCCAGGGCCGGCTCTAGGGCGGTGCAACAGGTGCCACCACACTGGGTGCTAACTGTGGGAGGGGCCCAGTGTTTGCAAGTATATTATAGTTTTCAAAGCCCCTACTGCAGTGTTTCCTTGCCTTCAGCAATTTTGAGGCAACAATACAAATGTCAAGAATACCCTGGTGATTAATGTTCTGCCTGGAGAGAGTTTGGAGTTTTCTCAAGTGTAAGTTTAAGGTAGTGCAGGGGCTTAATATGCCGGCTGCAAAGAACGTGTATCATGCAGATCACAGAGTGCATACAAACGCAAATAAGTCAGTGAGTTACTGCTTTTGTCAGAGAGGCCCTTTTGTTACTTACAGTTAATAAGTTAAAATCCTAATATGGGACACTAAACTATTAACTGTCATCAAAGAACTGCACGCATTCCATAATGTTTAGATCAGAGGGTTATTATTTTTTCCTAGCCTTTCATTATCCTAATGTTGCAAAAAGGGTTCATTTGGGTATAAGGCAATTCTAACTATTAACCCCTTCGCTGCCAGTCCTTTTCCCCTCCTGTGGCGAGGCTTTTTTTGCTATTTTGCTATTTGGGGCAGTTCGCGATTAGGCCCTCATAACATTTTGTCCACATACGCTACCCACACCATAGGGATCCTAGAGGTACCCAGAGTTTGTGGGATCCCCTGAATGGGGACCAAGATATTAGCCAAAATACAGCAACATTTTCTTTTTTTAAAACAAAATGGGAAAAAGGGCTTCAGAAGAAGGCTCGTGTTTTTTTCCCCTGAAAATGGCATCAACAAAGGGTTTGCAGTGCTAAAATATCCATCTTCCCAGCTTTCAGGAACAGGCAGACTTGAATCAGAAAACTACATTTTTCAACACAATTTTGCCATTTTACTGGGACACACCCCATTTGTACTATTTGTTGTGTTTTTAGCCTCCTTCCAGTTAGTGACAGAAATGGGTGCGAAACCAATGCTGGATTCCGGAAAGCTAAACATTTCTGAAAATCTGACAAATTTCCGAATTCACCAAGGGGTCATTTGTGTAGATCCTACAAGGTTTTCCTACAGAAAATAACAGCTGAAATAAAAACATATTGAAATTGAGGTGAAAAAACAGCAATTTTTCTCCACGTTTTACTCTGTAACTTTTTCATGCAACGTCAGATTTTTTAAAGCAATATATTGTTACATCTGCAGGACTTTTCTGGTTGTGGGGATATATAGGTCTTGTAGGTTCATCAAGAACCCTAGGTAAACACAGCCAGTGAATGAGCTGCACCTTGCAATGGGTTTTCATTGTAAACGGGTATACAACAATTCATTTGGTGAAATATAAAGACTGAAAAATAGGTATCAAGGAAACTTTTGTATTTCCAAAATGGGCACAAAGTAAGGTGTTCTGGGGTCCCCCATACTAGCATGTGAATTACAGGGCATTTCTCAAACAGACGTCTTTGTAACACACTGTCTTACATTTGGAAGGAAAAAATGCAGAGAAAGACAAGGGGCAATAACACTTGTTCTGCTATTCTGCGTTCCCCCAATAAACTCCTGATAAAAATGGTACCTAGCTTGCATGGGTAGGCCTAATACCTGCAACAGGAAACGCAACATGGACACATCACATTTTTACATTGAAAACTGATGTGTTTTTTGGAAAGTGCCTAGCTGCGGATTTTGGCCTCTAGCTCAGCCGGCACACAGGGAAACCTACCAAACCTGTGCATTTTTTTAACCTAGACGCCTAGGGAAATCCAAGATGGGGTGACTTGTGGGGCTCTCACCAGGTTCTGTTACCCAGAATCCTTTGCAAACCTCAAAATTTGGCAAAAAACACTTTTTCCTCACATTTTGGTGACAGAAAGTTCTAGAATATGAGAGGAGCCACAATTTCTTTCCACTCAGCATTCCCCAAAATCCCAATAAAAATGGTACCTCACTTGTGTGGGTAGGCCCGGACAGGAAATGCCCCAAAACACAACGTGGACGCATCACATTTTCCCAAAGAAAACAGAGCTGTTTCCTGCAAAGTGCCTAGCTGTAGATTTTGTCCTCTAACTCAGCCGGCACATAGGGAAACCTACCAAACCTGTGCATTTTTGAAAACTAGACACCTAGGGGAATCCAAGATGGGGTGACTTGTGGGGCAAAAAACACTTTTTCCTCACATTTCGGTGACAGAAGGTTCTGGAATCTGAGAGGAGCCAAAAATCCCCCAAGTCTCCCAATAAAAATGGTACCTCACTTGTGTGGGTAGGCCTAGTGCCTGCGAAAGGAAATGCCCCAAAACACTATCTGGACACATCAAAATTATCAAATACAATTTGGGGGGCGGTACCTGCGTTTTTGGTCCTGGGCTCAGCAGCCATATAGGGAAACCTACAAAACCCAAACATTTCTGAAAACTAGACACCCGAGGGAGTCCAGGGAAGTGTGACTTGCTTGGATCACCCAGTGTTTTTTTACCCAGAATCCTCAGCAAACCTCAAAATTTGGCAAAAAAAACCACCTTTTCCTCACATTTCAAGTTCTGGAACCTGGGAGGATACACAAATTTCCTTCCACCCAGCGTTCCCTCAAGTCTCCCGAAAAAATTATACCTCACTTGTGTGGGTGGCCCAGGTGCGTGCAACAGAAAAAGGCTAAAAACCTGTAGAGATTGAGGGGAAAGCACAGCGAGTTGATAAGCACATATTTTTCTTTTATACATCTTTAGGCTGACTCTGCTTTGGGGACCCACACAAGTGAGGTATCATTTTACTTGGGAGACTGAGGGGAATGCTGGGTGGTAGGAAATTTGTACTGGAGCAGTGATCCTACACAGAAAAGAGAGGAAAATATGCATTTTTAAGCACATTTTGAGGTTTGCAGATGAGTCTGGGTAAGAAAATGTTGGGGGATCCATGCAAGCCACACCTCCCTGTACTCCATGGGCTTGTCTAGTTTTAAAAAATGTCTGGGTTTGGTAGGTTTCCCTAGATGAAGTCCGCACCCTGGACCAAAAACATAAGTACCCCCCCAAACACAGGCAGTTTTGTAATAGATCAGTTTGATGTGTCCATGTACTTCTGTGATTTTCTAAAGAATAAAATTGTGAAAAGAAACGCACTTAGGTTATGTTAAAAAGACCCCTCACCCATCAAACAAGTTGATGGCATGCTTCATCATCGGGGTCCCATCAGAGACACCTAACGTGTCATGGGTGTGCTGCGATGCGTGATTACAGCGGAGTAGGTTTTGTCATGTTTACCACACATACTGGTTGGGTTTGCCACGAGGGTGAGTGACGGTTCAGCAGATCAAATTTTATTAACAAGAGATTGCACAAAAATGAAATGCACTGTTAATAACTGAAAGGCCAAAAAACGGAACCAATGACTCACAGCTTGTGAGCTGCAAAGCCACAACAAGGCACCAACCGCTTTACAGTCCATTCACACACCTTTCATACATGACATGCACAAGCCCATTCACGCCGCCAGCCACAGGTGCAGCACATACAACACTCCCAACAACAGACAGCGCCACTCAAGGGCCCATCACTTGCCTGATACAGCAATCACACCAGCTGACGGAAATGTGTGCACTGGTGTTTGGCTGGCAGTGTGTTGCAGTGGCCATCAGCAAGTCACTATTTACACCGCCAGCAAAGTGCCACTCCATGCACACTGCCATCACTTTTTTTTTTTTATGAACAAAGAAACCACTAACTAATTATTAGTAACTACAAAACTACAAACACAAAAGCTCTAACTCAATACATGACAATGCCAACAAAGAAACTGAACATATGAAACAGGCAATTTACGCTCACTGTATTTCCCAGAATTTTTATTTTTTGTGATAACTCGTGAAACAGCCACCCACACACAGCCCAGGCTTTGAAGGACAATCTGGGCAGTACATTCGAGTCTCCCTCCAGATACCTCTTCGAGCACAGACTCTACATTTCTTAGCTGGAAAGTCTGTTTTGGGTGTGGGAGGAATGTGCTCAGCAAAGTGGCGATCTTTCAATCTAGCCACATCCTCCACCACTGCTTCTCTAGGAACTCTTGCCTGTTCCGCCACAATAGGGCTCTCTATCACTGACTCCTGAAATTTCATAAATGTCCTCTTTGACTCTGGAGAACTACCCTTGAACACAATAAATGCATTAAAAGTTGCCAAGTGGAAGAAGTGAACCGCTAACTTCTTATACCAAACGTAAGACTTATGAACAGCAGTATAAGGTTCCAACCTCTGATCAACTCTATCTACACCTCCCATGTGCTTATTATAATCTAAAATGCACACAGGTTTGTGCACTTCGGCAACCTGACCCAAAACAGTCACAGGGGAAGTACTCTCATCATGGATGGTAGTTAGCATGTAGACATCCCTCCTGTCTGAAAATTTCAGAGCTAGCAGCTATTCCGCAAGGCACTACACTGTCCCCTCTCAAGTTTTTTACAGACAAGCTCCCATGGATAGCCTTTTTAGTTAGAAACGATTGTGCCACAAACATCAGTGTCCACTCTAAACAATTCCTTAAACAACTGCACTCCAGTGTAGAAGTTATCTACATACAAATGGTGACTTTTGTTAAACAGTCATCTACCAAGTTCCCACACAATTTTCTCACTAACTCCAAAAGTGGGCAGACAACCAGGGGGGTCAATACTGAAATCCCTACCAATGTAGACCCAGAAATCATAAACATATCCTTTACTACTTTTAGACAGTATATACAATTTAATTCCATACCATGCCCTCTTGCTAGGAATGTACTGCCTAAAAACCAAACGACCCTTGAACAGGACCATAGACTCATCAAAAGCTTTTTTTTTGCCTGGAACATAGACTTCTGAAAACCGATCTACAAAATGATCTAGGACCGGCCTAATCTTAAAAAGTCAGTCAGAATCAGGGTGATCTCGTGGCAAGGCTAAAGTATTGTCAACAAAATGCAAGATCCGAAGATTAAGCAAGTACCGATTACGACTCATTGTTGCAGGAAATACAGCCGTTGCCATTAAGGGACTAGTTGTCCAATAAGAAGCCAGTGACGGCTTCCTTATCAACCCATAAAAAAAGTCAAACCAAAGAACTTTTTCATCTCTTCCAAATTTGTGGGAATCCTAGACTGTGGCCTAAGTCTTGCAGTGTTGTCCCTCAAATACTGCTCCGCATACAAATTAGTCTGCTCAACAATCTCTTCCAAAAATACATTGTCCATAAACAACTGAAAGAAATTGACAGGCAAAAACATTTCCGTATTGACTCTACACCCCGGAGACCAGTAAAGGCAGGCAAATCAGGCTGCTCCATGTTTGGGGCAACCCACAGTTCAGGTCTTCCAATGGGAAACGCTTCAGCTCCAGGCTCCTGCACTAATGGCACATGAGTGTCCTCCTCTAAAACAGGCCCTTCACCTGCACTGAGAGTGGCTTCATCATCAGAAGATTCCTCTCAGACAGAAAATTCACTTCCAGAGTCTCTCACTTCCTCCTCTGCCTCAGATGCAGAGTAAGTCTCATGATCATGGTCAGAAGACGACTCAAAAAGTATGCCAACAACCTGCTGAGTGTTCACTCTGGGGCTAGCCATGATCTTTTCTAAGAAGTGTAACTTGACAAATGTGCCAACAACAATCAGCACTGTCTAAAATAAGTAATAAACAAAGTGTAGCTTTATCAAAAGAGTTATGTACTCGAAAACTATACCATTCTCTTGCCTGAAAAAGCTAGACTTACCAGCAACTACTCTCCGCAGACAAAGAAATCACCAATATTATCCCACTAAAAAGAAAAGCAAATTAGACAGAAGACAACACAAATATCATTGTGTACAAATCTAAGGACAATTTCAAACACAACCCTGCATTTAGTATACCACCTACAAACATGTCATTCATGTATGGAAACAAAATTCCTTTGGAGTAAATTGTTTTTACTTACCTAACACACGCAACTACGCAAACTGCAGGTCAACCGCTGCCTAAACCGCAAGGAGCCACAGCAAAGGAAGCAAAAGCTTTGAACTAGAACAAAAAGAAGAAATAAACTGTTACAATCACAAATGCAAATACTTTGATAGTTGACAAACACCCTGCTACCAAGCATTTAGAAATTTTCCCTGGTGCCTAAGTGGATTCTGCCCCTAAAATAGGCCGATCTTCCCCCAAGGGGGGCATAAATGGCCACCAGTTCTGTGCCCCCTTTGGGGATCAACCCTTTCCCAAGCGCCCCACCCCCCCACACACAAAAAACAAAAGGAAAACAATCCCTGGTGTCTTCGTGGCTTCTGCCCCCCTAGGGGGCAGATCAGTCTAAAAATAATAGGCTGGTCTGCCCCCAGGGGGGCAGAAGTGGCTATAAATAATATGCCCCCCTAAGGGGAGCGACCCTTGCCCAAGGGTCCCCCCCAAACAAAAACACACACACACTATCCCTGGTGCCTCAGTGGCTTCTGCCCCACTTTGGGGCAGATGGGACTAAAGCAAATAGGCCGATCTGCCCCCAAGGGGGGCAGAAATGGCTAACAGTTCTATGCCTCTCTTGGGGGCTGACCCTTGCCAAAGGGGCCGCCCTCCACAGAAAAAAAAACAAAGAAAACAAATCCCTGCCATTCCAGTGGTAGGCCTATCTGCCGCCAAGGGGGCAGAAATGGCCATAAATAGTATGCCCCCCTAAGAGGAGTGACCCTTGCCCAAGTGGCCACGCCCAAACAACAAAAAAACACACATATTATCCCTAGTACCTAAGTGGCTTCTGCCCCCCTTGGGGGCAGATGGGCCTAAAAAAAATAGGCCTATCTGCCCCCAAGGGGGTGGGGGGGTGGGGGCATAAATGGCCATCGATAATATGCCCCCCTAATGGGAATGACCCTTGCCTAAGGGGCCGCTGCCCTGTAAACAAATACACAATAAAATACAATCCCTGGTGTCTAGTGGGCATTCCTTCTGCCCGATCACATAGCGATCGGGCAGTAGGAATGCTAAAGGAGACATCGAGGGAAAGGAAAATCCTTTCCTTTCCCCCGATGCCTCTTTGTTAGGAATCCCCCACCCCTGGCCGGTGGAGAAACTCAACTGTTTCTCCTAACGCACGCTGGAAGCAAATGGCTTCCAGCGCGACTGTCACCCTCTAATGACGTCAGTGCACGAGCGCACGCTGACGTCATTAGATGGGGTGGGGTCTGGGTAGAAGGGAAAGAAATTCCCCTTCCATCCCTGCCCTGGGTGGATGGGGGAAAGGTTCACGTGGGGGAGCTCTAGCGCCCCCCCCATGCTCCAGTACGAGGACGTAATGGTTACGTCCTCGGCACAGGAGCACTGTGCCACAGGACGTAACAGTTACATCCACGGCACAGAACTGGTTAAAGAGAACTCCTAACCATGGTGTTACATTTTAAATTCTGAGTTTGTGCTTCTCCAGACTAAACTCTCTTAAAACTATACTGCCTACTAGTATGGATGACATGTGACTTTTACATCTTGTAGTACTCTGTCTTATGTTACATTTCTTATACACTGATTTACACACTATGCTTGATTGTCTCTGTGTAATGTGTGTACAATGTAAAGTGCTCTGACACCCTACTCTGGAATGAGGGGGGGCTACAAAACTAAATAAATGCATCTGTGAGAGAGTGGTTATGGAGCCATGAGGGGGACACTTAAAGGGTGGTAGTGAGAGAATCCGTGGTGGCGGTGGTCATTGGTGGGCACCAACAAACACTGTAGTACAGGGCACCACCAACGCTAAGGCCAGCCCTGCCTCCAGCACTATGGAGGGAGCAGACAGTGCTCCATCAGGAGAAGACAAAGCCTTCCTTCTCCCCGGATGCCCTTCTAGCCACTTGACGTAAATTTAACACCTGCTCCGTGCAAATATCTGTGTTAAACTCCCCGGAATCAGGAAAAACATGCCATAAAGACATAGGGGGTTATTACAACTTTGGAGGAGGTGTTAATCCGTCCCAAAAGTGACGGTAAAGTGACGGATATACCACCAGCTGTATTACGAGTTCCATAGGATATAATGGACTCGTAATACGGCTGGTGGTATATCCGTCACTTTAAAGTCACTTTTGGGACGGATTAACACCTCCTCCAAAGTTGTAATAACCCCCATAGTGATTCTGAGTACAGCAAGTTATTCCCCATGCGAGTTAACAGGGAACTTGTGATGGGGGCCTCCATCTTAATAAACTTCTGGGTGCTATTGGGACTTCTTAATATAACTAGAAAATGCTGCATACATTGATGATGGCCACTACTTCGCCTGTCTCTCAAGACCTATTCATTTCCTATTAATTAAAAAACACAGTTATAGCATGGAAAGCCGAGAATCCAGAGTATCATTAGCTCCATATTCACAGGCATTTGCAATGTAATGGGTCTTGCGTTTACTCGAGGTAAAACTATTAGCTTTGTAAACTCCTAACTGGACTTTTCTTGCCACATAAACTGAAAAGAAAAACAGTTTAACAAAAGCGAGCCGACGGCCACCTTGAGCGCAAAGCAAACACACAAAAGGAAACAGAACTTCGCTCGCAGTGAAATGTATAGGCATAAGTGCAATTTGTCCATGTAACCGGCAAAAGTACAATTATCCATGTAACAGGGTCGATGTCATGCAAAGAGCTCTACTACGGCCCAGTGAGATCGTGCTACCTAAGAAATAAAGAGATAAAATAGTGCAGAAACCATACTGAAAACACAGATCCTCGTATATTTTCAGTAGTTTACCGGTGCGTTCGACGTAGGCACGCCTTTCGCTATTTAAATCAAGCTAATTTTAAAAGGCAGCCCACAAACCAACCAATCTGATGGGCTTGACATGGGCGTTAATACAAGCCCACAGAGAGGTTGGACAAGGGACGGTGAGCTTTGCGCTCGATCCTAAAAAGCACCTTCCACCATATCTGCGTCTTGGGTACTATATTCTTTCCCCCTTCTATTGTGTTTGCTTTTAAAACAGTACCTGAACATGACATGATTCTTTCTACAACCGTGGAATTCGAGCTTCAGAAATAGGCATTTTATTGATTGAACACAAATTCCTACATGAAATTGTTTTGGTATAAGCCGCACTTTATTCCACTCCTGGTAATCTGAAATCGATTTACTCTTCACTGCAGCACATTATTTGCAAGGCTATTTGCTCTTTATTGTATGTTATCCTCCTTCATGTTGAACTCCTTCTATCTCCACCACCATATGGCTCCTGGCACTAGACTTGCTGTACAATTGTTGATACACTTCTTGAGTAGCACATTTTTAATTGTTACTAATAAATCAACGAAAAGCAGTACTATGTCAATTCATTGTGCTGGTCACTGATAAAACAGTTGAGATAATAGTCTACAACTTCTTTTGTTCTTAGAGTCTTCCAGGATTTTGACTTGTTTAGAACTCAGTTCTTTTATTAAAGCAGAGGGTACTCCATCCACACAATATTGTCTCTTGGGGAGTATTTGTGAAAGCATCAGCTATCACTGTAATCCAACTAGTGCATTGAAATGCACCATGCTCAAAATAGATTTACAGCCATGGAATTTGCTGTGGCACTGCAAGATCTGTAATAAAATCCAGTGACAATATCAAACGGTTCCTTAGGAGTTTGCATTTAATCAGTAGTTGCACATGCTTGTCTCTGGAAGATCTCGCCTGGGTGCAAGCACCATATGATCAAAAATTCACACTCAAACTCTCACCACCTAAAGAAGAAAAACTTCAAAGAAATCTTCGCTTCAAAAAAGCACCTCTTGCTATTCAATCGAGGTTTCTGTCGTTATATCCTTACAGCGCCCTCGGACCTGGGAATGATTTTTGTTCTGTACTTCCCAATGCTTTTTAAAGCTTTAGTGAGTAAGTATTTTACATACAATAAATAAATAGAAACTGGTTCACTCAACTTGTTTGCTATTGGTCACTACAACAAATGTGTAACTGGGTCTGTGTCTATTGCCTCTCAGTATGGTCTGCCAGTGTCATTTTAGGGATTTTTGGGCCACAGTGCAAGATGCGTTGTGGAGGGCCCTGTTCGGAACACATTGGCAATTTATTACCCATTTTCTGATCATTCAACCCAGCATGATGCTTCAGATATCGGGTCATATAAAAACACTGGAAATATGACTTTCCAGGGGTCTTAAAAAGCCTTAAGATGACACTGAGCATAGAGAGACAAGAGTTAGAGATAGAGGTAGGCAGACAGAAACGCGACGGTGAGATTTAGAAATAGAGGAAAGAAAGAAAGAAAGAAAGAAAGAAAGAAAGAAAGAAAGAAAGAAAGAAAGAAAGAAAGAAAGAAAGAAAGAAAAAAAAAAGAAAGAAAGAAAGTAAGTTAGTTCACATTCCTAGGTAAGCTCTGGAAGGTGAGGCACTGGGAAATTGCCCACTTTGCCCATGTCTTAAAACGTCTCTCTGGGCCTGCAGCTTAACTGTCATGTCCCCATTTTTAGGCTGAAGCCTCTGCTAATGACATCTTAGGGACATTTGGAAAGCCTTCCCTGGGAATGCATTCCACCCACTGCTTATCATTGGCTTTGTGGTGTGTAATTCCCATGTGCTTCCTTTCTATTTGCTGGCTGTATTTGTTTTACGCTGTCCCGCTCCAGTTCCTCCCTTCCTTTTCCCAAACCCTATTTACTATATTTGTCTACCAGTGCTGATTGCTGTACACAGGCCTTTAAATCTTCTTATCTTGTCATATTTGCTGTGCATTCAAAGACAGAAGTCAGATGTCCGGCTCTGTTTTCCAGAGAGCTTGATGTTTACTTTTCTTTATCTGATTTTAAACTGAGAGGATTTATGTGACAGTCATGCTGGCTCCAGGGAGTGGACAAACAAAATTAAAGTGTTTCTAAATGAACTGTGCAGACATGTCAGAATTAGAAAAACTCAAATGAAGCACATTTTGGTAACTTTGAAGGGTGGTGGAAACAAATATTTTAAAATGATCAAAACAAATCAATACGATAGGTGATGACATTTCCACACATTATAGTTTGTGCGATGGATACTTTTATTAGGGAAACTTTATGTCTGTGCAAATGTAATGGTGGTTTCAGTTGAAGATGAGTTGTCTGTAATGGAATTGTACTACCACACCATGCATATTTCACTGTATAACACTGCACTCTACTCTGCACCACTCCACTTTACACCATGCCACTGCAGTCTACTCCATTCTGCACTACTCTATTATATGCCACTTCACTCTATGCCTCTCTACTCTACTTTGCACCACTCTACTCTATGCCAATGCACTCCACGCCACTCTACTTTTCACCACTGCCCTCTTCACCATTGCAATCTACACCACTCCACTCTGCACAACTCAACTGTACATGACTCCACTTTATGCCACTGTGCAACACTTTACTTTACACAACTGAACTTTATGTAAATACATTCTACGGCAGTGCACTATACTCTGTAAGACTCCACTCTACACCCCTGCACTCTGAGACTATCTACTGTATGCCTCTATAATCTACTCTGCACAACTCCACTCTATGCCACTGCAAACTACACCACTTTATGCCATTACTCTACGCCACTCTACTCTATGCCACCTCACTCTACCTTGCACCACTCTACTCTACAACACTTCTCTCTATTCTGAAACCATCTACTCAATGCCACTGCATTCTACGCCACTGTTCTCTATGCCACTCTGCGCCACTCCACTCTGTGCCACTGCACTCTACATTACTGCACTCTACTCTGCACCACTGTAGTCTATACCACTGCTCTCAACGCCACTCTACTCCACACCACTGCACTCTACACCACTGCACTCCATGACACTCTACTCTGCAATGCCACACTCTCCAACACTGGACTGTATGCCACTCTACTCTGCACTATCGCACTCTACAGCACTGCAGTCCGCAGCACTCCACTCTATGCCACTGCACTCTAAGCCACTCCCCTCTGCACCACTATACTGTACTCTGCACTGCTCTACACCACTGCACTCTATACCACTCTGCTCTGCAGCACTCTATGCTACTGCACTCTGTGCCACTTAACTCTGCACCACTCTACACCACTGCACTCTACCATTCAACTCTATGCCAATCTACTCTGCACCAATGCACTTTACACCACTGCACTCTATGCTGCTCTACTCTGTACCACTACACTCTACAGGGCACCACTCTAATCTACTCCACTGCATTCTATGACACTGCATTGGCATTGTCACTGCAAACTATAATCTGGAACCCTCTACGCCAATGCAGTCTACACTAGTCCACTCTACTCTACTGTGTGCCACTGTACTCCACTCCACTGTAACCCACTCTGTGCCATTGCACTGTACTGTAGTCTGCACCAGTCTACTCTAGGCCACTCTACTTTATACCACTGTACTCTATGCCACTGCACTCTACTATGCACCATTCCACTCTATGCTGCTCTACTCTACACCACATCACTCTACGCCACTGAATTCTATGCCTCTCTACTCTGCAATACTGCGTTCTTTACCTCTGCGCTCTATGCCACTCTACTGTGCATCACTCCACTCTACACCACTTCACTCTGCAGCACTCCATTCTGCACCACTGCACTGTATGCCACTTCACTCTAGGCCACTGTTCTCTACTCTTCCATAATCTATGCCACTCTACTCTGCTCCACTCTAAGCCATTGCACTCAATGCAACTCTATTTTGCCCCCCACACTCTACGCCACTGCACTCTACTTCGCAAAATTCTATGCTACTCTCCTCTATGCCACTCCACTCTACGTCACGCTGCACCACTGCACTCTGTGACGCTCTATTCTGCAAGACTGCACCTTATGCCACTGAACTCTATGCCACTCTACTCTCCATTACTGCACTCTACCCACTGCAGTTGACTATTCAACACTGTAATCCATGCCACTGCATTGTACTCTGCTGAAATCTATACCGCTGCACTCTAGTCTACTTCCCTCTACACCACTTTACATTGCAACACTCTACGCTAATGCACTCTACACCAGTCGACTCTACTCTATGCTACTCCATTGGATGGCACTCTACGCCACTCCATTCTATGCCACTTCAAAACACAACACTCTATGCAGACCTGCCAACTTCTAAACTTATTTCACAGTATGAAGTCGGAGTGAGCCTTGTAGGGGGCAAGGTCTTGTGCCAAGCGCTAACAGGCACTCTGCCCTCCACCAAGCCCACCACCCCCCCTCCCAAAAAAAACAAAAAAACAAAGGGTCGCAGAGGTTTTTTCCAATGTCCTGTGGTGTTTTCACACCCCTTAATGGATATTGTCTGCTTACAGCCTCTAAACATAAGCTGGAAATCCACTCACTGCAGTGGTTCCCAGCTTATCTTTGCTGCCACAGTGTGATTTTGGCTTTTCACTGGGAGTCCGTGTGAAGGTAGGCAAAATCGTGTGACACAATGTGGCACCGTGTGAGTTGGCAGGTCTGCTCTATGCCACTCTACTCTAGGATACTCTACTACACTCTTCATCATTCCACTTTACAACACTCCACACCACTCTCCTCTACACCACTAACTTTTAGCAATGATCAACAGCAGCCACTCTGGTGAACATGGCTAAAACACACTGGCAAAGCATAGGTGAGACCTATTAGTTTTGCCAGTGCTTACCACACCTATGTTTGCTTTCTGTTTGCTAGAGCACTAGATGCTGTTGTCCTCAAAATATGTTTTATTCCTATTGAAATAGTTGTATATGTTGAGGACTACATCAGTACACTGCTTTATGCATCTGAAACCAGTACTAAAGTGATCTCAGTCAGCGATTGGGAAAGGCATGTGGGAAATCTTTATGTGGACCCGAAATATGCAGGGGATCATGAACTCGCTACCGGTTTCTAAGAAATAGATGGGCTAGATGACAAAACAGCTCCTGTCACTATTGAAACTGTGCAAACGATCCTTGGCAAAATGAGGCGGGATAGGGCTTCTGGTCCTAACGGCCTTCCAGGGAGCATATTTAGAGATGATCAAGCATATTGGGATGAACCCCTGACCGCTCTATTTAATGACTGTTTACACTTTTCAGTGGTTCCAGAGGTGTGGAAGAGCTCAATACTTCACCCCATTTATAAAAAAGGGGGTACCATCTGCCCTAAAAATTATAGGCTGATAGTCTTATTGGATGCAGATGGCAAAGCTTATGCAAGGGTGTTGTTTCAAGAGCTAGAAGATTGGATCTCTGCAACTGACATTATCCCTTCATATCAAACAGGCTTTAGACCTAGCTTTTCTACATTAGACAATGTCCTGGCACTTTCATATCTTGGGCAACAAACACTGAAACCAACATCTCCCCCGCTGTTTGCATGTTTTATTGATTATAGCGCGGCTTTCGATGGGGTGGTGCGGGACATCCTTTGGAAGAAACTAGGGACTTGGGGGATACCAAGGAAACTGCTTGCATCAATAATGGCTTTATATTCTGACAGTAGAGTGAGAATAAAAATTACAAAAACGTGTGACCAGGAAGATGTTTACCAACAAAGACCTAAAACAGGGCTGTGTCATTGTCCCCACCCTCTTTAACTTATACACAGCTGACCTGGGTGTCGAGTTGCTCAGAGGAAACACGTTCCCTCCCAGACTGGGGCAATCGGTGCGCCCCATAATTCGATATGCAGATGATTTGGTCTTTCTTGCCCAAACTTGGATTGGGCTTAAAAGGGGTCTTGACATAGTGCACAGTTAAAATGAAAGAAATGCCTTAAAAGCAAATGCAGAAAACAACAAAGTCCTGGTCTTAAGCCGCCAGACAGAAAATCTGCATAGAATATGGAACCTTGGACCATTAAGCATAGAGATAGAAGATAAATATCACTACCTGATAGATTGGCTAACAAATAATGGGAGAATGACACACCAGGTAGCGCCACTGACTTCTAAAGCAGTTAGCCTCAGCGGGGACTTGAAAGCAATCTTCAAAGATAAAACAAGTAGTCGGGCCATCTATCTGACACAGGCTGAGGAACAGTTCAACCTGACCCCCTCCTATACTACAGACACCGCTATTATGAAAGTGGTGCTGAAAAAAAAATTAAAAGAGCTAGGCGTGCAAGTCTCCAGAGACAAAGATATCTCAATAATCAGGGATATTAGTGGAGCCGATGGCTTGCTTGAATCATATGCAACCACCAAAGGTTAGCCCTATTTAAAAGCACCCTTAGGAGAGCGAGTGTTCCATAACATACTGCAGATGCGCCTCTTAACCCTACCTGCCTTGGATTATCGGCGTAAGTGGAAGATGGCACGGGACACGTGCATGAATGCACGCTTTGTAATTACCATACTGAATCTATAATACACCTTGTATGCTGATGCCCACGTTTGGCTTCAGAAAGATGTCAACTTTTAAAACCTCTGTTCTTGAAACATGAGGTGAGAACATGTAATGAAGCCTTAAGACTCATATTTACTGCAGTGGTCTCCATTGAACTAGACTGCTTCGGGAATTTTTTTTACAAGCTGTGCCTAGCCTTGTGTCAAGCAAGGAGCCAAATTAGTATGGGTATTCACAGAAGGAGGGAGGCCTATAAAGAATGGCTCTGACGAAATGGCTCCTACCACTTAAGCTATCCCACATTTCTACTTACTGGCCTTGGGTGACAAGCTGTGAGAGGCAATCGATGTATAGCAGCTTCGGGCTCATGGTCGCTGGCTTCTGTGCTTCTTCAGCACGATCTAAGCGGCCTAGTTAGTTTGATATAGCTCATCGACCTGAGAAGTTAACAGCTCTCTGTCAAGCTCCATTGAGTCTGGCAAGGCTCTGTGGTATGTATGTAGGACCCACGGAATGTATTTTTTGTACTTCTATCTTTAAAAGATGAGCCAACAGAGGGCCTCGGGGAACATTGGAAATGGTATTGGGTCAATGATTGAACAATTAGATGGTATCCGTACAGGGAGGCACACTGGGCACTTTGGGGGTCATTACAACCCTGGCGGAAGGCAGAGAACCGGCGGTAAGACTGCCAACAGGCTGGTGGTCTTACTTTGTGGATTTATGACCATGGCGGTTACCGCAATGGTCATCCGCTGGTTCTCCGTTCCGCCCGCCAGGGTGGAGACGACCGCCGGGCTGGACACCTGGGTCTCCAGCCCGGCGGCCGTCACTATACCGCCGGCAGTATTTGGACCCGGCTTACCGCCGTGGATTACCATCGGTTTGAACCGCCATGAAATCCATGGCATTAAGCACTATCAGTGCCAGGGAATTCCTTCCCTGGCACTGATAGGGGTCTCTCCCAACCCCCACCCGACTCCCTCCCCTACCCCCATCACCCGTGCCACCCCCCAAAGGTGGCAGGGCCCCCCTCCCCACCCCGACCCCCAACATCACTTCACCCATACCCGCACCACCTACATACTTACATGCACACACGCCGACATACATGCCTACATCCACACACACAGTCATACACGCAGACCCACATTCAAACATACACGCACACATCCATACAGACATACCCACAGACATATACACACTCATTCCCATACACACAACACCCCCGCAGGCATACACGCACTCACACCCCCCCTCTACATAAACACACACACACCCCCATGCACTCACACAACACACAACACCCCCCACCCCCTCCCCTCACGGACGATCGACTTACCTGGTCTGACGATCCTCCGGGAGGGGACGGGAGCCATGGGGGCAGCTCCGCCAACACCACAATGCCAACAGAACACCGCCACGGCGAATCACAGGATGTGATTCGCTGGGCGGTGTTCTGTTGGCGTGGCGGTGGAGGTGGAGCAACCTCCACTTCCCCGCCTCCCGCCAGTATGGCTGTTGGCGGCTCTCCGTCCGTAAAAGGACGGAGAGCTGCCAACGGTCATAATAGGCTGAGTGGCAAACCGCCACCAATGGCGGTCTTCCTCACGGCAGTCCCTTGGCAGTCTTTAAAAAAGACCGCCGAGGTCAAAATGACCCCCTTAATTTGTACAATAGTTTGATTTTCGGGGATTCCATGATTGGATTCTTGTGTTGGTATTTTATTGTATTCAGTTAGAAGGTTTTATGAGTTCGATGGCATCTGTCGCTGTAGATACACATGTTGTGCATAGCCCGCCATCTGGTGTTGGGTCGGAGTGTTACAAGTTGTTTTTCTTCGAAGAAGTCTTTCGAGTCACGGGACCGAGGGACTCCTCCTCCTTGTCTCCATTGCGCATGGGCGTCGACTCCATCTTCGATTGTTTTCTTTCCGCCATCGGGTTCGGACGTGTTCCTTTCGCTCCGGGTTTCGGAACGGAAAGTTAGCTAAATATCGGAAAGATTATGTCGGTATTGTTGCGTTCGGGATCGGCTTAAATAGAATCGACACCGAATCGAAGAGTGAAGAGCTCCGGTACCCTTCGGGGTAGTTTTCGATCCCCCGTCGGGGCCTGGTCGGCCCGACCGCGTGTAAAACAACGCTGATGGAACGGACCCCGTTCCGTTTCTGTCCTAAATGCCACAACAAATACCCGTATACAGACCAACATTTGGTCTGTAACCTGTGCCTGTCGTCTGAGCACAGTGAAGAGACTTGCGAGGCCTGTCGTGCGTTCCGGTCCCAAAAAACACTCCGTGACCGTCGAGCCAGAAGACTGCAGATGGCGTCCACGCCGACAGCTCACCGAGAGTTCGAGGAACAAGAGGAAGAAGAAACCTTCTCGATCCATGAATCGGACTCCGAGGAATTCGACGACCAAAAAACTGTGAGTAAGACGTCGAAGCCAACACACAAGAAAAGTGACAAGGCCCAGGGGACGCCACTGCCACCAGGCCATGGCTCGACCCATAAATTCGGTGACCGACCGTCGGCACCGAAAAAGGCTGAAATAGTGCCGAGATCGTCCGACTCCGGTCGAGACACCGGCACGCAGCCTTCTCGGGACCGAGAAAGTGGTGCTGAAAAAGATCGACGCCGAGATAGCGGAGCCAAAACTGCTCGACGCAGAGACAGCGGCACCGAGGAAGATCGACGCCGAGAGGGTTCAACTCCGAAAAAGAAGAAGGTCACCTCGGAGACGAAAAAGAGTACAGACAGGGTTTCGGTGCCAAAACGACCCGCAACCGACCCAACTACCGGTTCCTATTCAGAGGAGCAATCACTGTCCTCTCAGATGCGAAAGCATAGATTTGAGGAAGAGTTGCAATCCACTGAAGTGGACCACACTCAGAAACGTATTTTTATTCAGGAAGGAACAGGGAAAATAAGCACCCTTCCCCCTATTAGGAGAAAAAGGAGACTGGAGTTTCAGTCAGACCAAGCACCACAAACAAAAATGGTGAAAAAGGTCACTCCGCCACCCTCTCCTCCACCTGTAACTAACGATTCACCGGCACAACCTCCATCACATTCCCCGGCTCACACCACCATGAGCCAAGGTGACCAGGACCAAGACGCTTGGGACTTATACGACGCCCCAGTGTCGGACAACAGTCCAAAGGCGTATCCTACAAAGCCCTCACCACCGGAAGATAGCACAGCATATTCACAAGTGGTGGCTAGAGCAGCAGAGTTCCACAACGTGTCCCTACACTCGGAACCAGTCGAGGATGACTTCTTATTCAACACCCTCTCCTCCACCCATAGCTCCTACCAAAGCCTGCCTATGCTCCCAGGAATGCTTCGGCACGCAAAGGAAATCTTCAAGGAGCCGGTCAAGAGTAGAGCAATAACACCAAGAGTGGAAAAGAAATATAAAGCACCTCCCACAGACCCTGTTTTCATCACCTCACAGCTGCCACCAGATTCCGTCGTAGTAGGAGCAGCTCGCAAGAGAGCCAACTCCCACACATCTGGGGATGCACCACCCCCAGATAAAGAGAGCCGCAAGTTCGATGCAGCCGGAAAGAGAGTCGCAGTACAAGCTGCAAACCAGTGGCGCATCGCTAACTCTCAAGCACTACTTGCGCGCTATGACAGAGCCCATTGGGACGAGATGCAACACCTCATTGAGCATCTACCCAAAGAGCTACAAAAAAGGGCGAAACAGGTGGTTGAGGAAGGACAGAACATATCTAATAATCAGATACGCTCCTCTATGGATGCAGCGGACACAGCTGCAAGAACAATTAACACATCTGTGACTATAAGAAGGCACGCATGGCTACGAACGTCTGGTTTTAAACCAGAGATACAGCAGACAGTGCTCAATATGCCATTCAATGAGAAACAACTGTTGGGACCAGAAGTGGACACGGCAATTGAGAAACTCAAAAAGGACACTGACACTGCTAAAGCCATGGGCGCACTCTACTCCCCGCAGAGCAGAGGCACTTACAGCACCTTCCGCAAAACAACCTTTAGAGGGGGGTTTCGGGGTCAGGCCACACAAGCCAGCACCTCACAGGCAACACCGTCCAGCTACCAGGGACAGTACCAAAGGGGAGGCTTTCGGGGCCAATACAGAGGACAATTCCCTAGGAATAGGGGAAAATTTCAAAGCCCCAAAACCCCTACAACCAAACAGTGACTCACATGTCACTCATCCCCTCCACACAACACCAGTGGGGGGAAGAATAGGTCAGTATTACCA
Organism: Pleurodeles waltl; assembly: GCF_031143425.1. Classification (NCBI taxonomy): domain Eukaryota; kingdom Metazoa; phylum Chordata; class Amphibia; order Caudata; family Salamandridae; genus Pleurodeles; species Pleurodeles waltl. Next base: position 387,863,878 of record NC_090446.1, on the reverse strand, counting down.
AGCATGGGAGGAAATAACTACAGACACTTGGGTCTTAGCAATTATCCAACATGGTTATTGCATAGAATTTCTACAAATCCCTCCAAACATACCACCAAAAGCACAGAATTTATCAAAACAACATTCAGACCTTCTGGAAATAGAAGTTCAAGCATTATTGCAAAAGAACGCAATAGAACTAGTACCAAAGACACAAATAAACACAGGAGTTTATTCACTGTACTTCCTAATACCAAAAAAGGACAAAACACTGAGACCAATCCTAGACCTCAGAACACTAAACACCTACATCAAATCAGAACACTTTCACATGGTCACGCTACAAGAAGTGTTACCATTGCTAAAGCAACAGGACTACATGACAACCTTAGATCTAAAGACGCGTATTTCCACATACCAATACATCAGTCGCACAGGAAATACCTCAGGTTTGTATTCAAAGGAATACATTACCAATTCAAAGTATTGCCGTTTGGTTTAACAACCGCACCAAGAGTCTTTACAAAATGTCTAGCAGTAGTGGCTGCACACATCAGAAGGCAGCAAATACACGTATTCCCGTATCTAGACGACTGGCTAATCAAGACCAACTCACTGACAAGGTGCTCACACCACACAAATCAGGTCATACAAAACCTCTACAAACTCGGTTTCACCATCAACTATGCAAAATCACACATTCTGCCGTGCAAAGTACAACAATACCTAGGAGCCATAATAGACACAACAAAAGGGTTAGCCTCTCCAAGTCCACAAAGAATTCAAAATTTCAACAAAATCATACAACGCATGTATCCAACACAAAGAATACAGGCAAAAATGATATTACAACTCCTAGGCATGATGTCCTCATGCATAGCCATTGTCCCGAACGCAAGACTGCACATGAGGCCCTTACAACAGTGCCTAGCATCACAATGGTCACAAGCACAGGGTCACCTTCTAGATCTGGTGTTGATAGACCGCCAAACATACCTCTCGCTTCTATGGTGGAACAGTATAAATTTAAACAAAGGGCGGCCTTTCCAAGACCCAGTGCCACAATACGTAATAACAACAGATGCTTCCATGACGGGGTGGGGAGCACACCTCGATCAACACAGCATACAAGGACAATGGAACGTACATCAAACAAAACTGCACATAAATCACCTAGAACTGCTAGCAGTTTTTCAAGCACTAAAAGTATTCCAACCAATCATAACTCACAAATACATTCTTGTCAAAACAGACAACATGACAACAATGTATTATCTAAACAAACAGGGGGGGACACACTCAACGCAGCTGAGCCTTCTAGCACAAAAGATATGGCGATGGGCAATTCACAACCACATTCGCCTAAAAGCACAGTTTATTCCAGGGATCCAGAATCAACTTGCAGACAATCTCTCTCGAGATCACCAACAAGTCCACGAATGGGAAATTCACCCCCAAATTCTAAACACTTACTTCAAACTCTGGGGAACACCTCAAATAGACTTATTTGCAACAAAAGAGAACGCAAAATGCCAAAACTTCGCATCCAGATACCCACACAGGCAGTCCCAAGGCAATGCCCTATGGATAAACTGGTCAGGGATATTTGCATACGCTTTTCCCCCTCTCCCTCTCCTTCCATATCTAGTAAACAAATTGAGTCAAAACAAACTCAAACTCATACTGATAGCACCAACATGGGCAAGGCAACCCTGGTACACAACACTGCTAGACCTATCAGTAGTACCCCACATCAAATTGCCCAACTGGCCAGATCTGTTAACACAACACAAACAACAGATCAGGCATCCCGATCCAGCATAGCTGAATCTAGCAATCTGGGTCCTGAAATCCTAGAATTCGGACACTTAGACCTTACACAAGAATGTATGGAAGTCATAAAGCAAGCTAGAAGACCATCCACTAGGCACTGCTATGCAAGCAAATGGAAAAGGTTTGTTTGCTACTGCCATCATAATCAAATCCAACCATTACACGCATCTCCAAAGGATGTAGTGGGTTACTTGCTACACTTACAAAAATCAAACCTAGCTTTCTCTTCCATTAAAATACACCTTGCGGCAATATCTGCATACCTGCAGATTACCTATTCAACTTCACTATTTAGGATACCGGTCATTAAAGCATTTATGGAAGGCCTTAAAAGAATTATACCACCAAGGACACCACCCGTTCCTTCGTGGAACCTCAATGTTGTCTTAACAAGACTCATGGGTCCACCTTTTGAACCCATGCACTCTTGCGCAATACAGTTCCTAACCTGGAAAGTTGCATTTCTCATCGCCATCACATCTCTACGGAGAGTAAGCGAAATTCAAGCGTTTACAATACAAGAACCTTTTATCCAAATACACAAAAATAAGGTAGTCCTAAGGACCAATCCTAAATTTTTACCAAAGGTTATTTCACCGTTCCACCTAAATCAAACTATAGAACTACCAGTGTTCTTCCCACAGCCAGATTCCGTAGCTGAGAGGGCACTACATACATTAGATGTCAAAAGAGCACTAATGTACTACATTGACAGAACAAAAAACATCAGAAAAACTAAACAACTATTTATTGCATTCCAAAAACCTCATGCAGGAAACCCAATATCAAAACAAGGTATAGCCAGATGGATAGTTAAGTGCATCCAAATCTGCTACCTTAAAGCAAAAAGACAGCTGCCCATTACACCAAGGGCACACTCAACCAGAAAGAAAGGCGCTACCATGGCCTTTCTAGGAAATATTCCGATGCACGAAATATGTAAGGCAGCCACATGGTCTACGCCTCACACGTTCACCAAGCACTACTGATTAGACGTGCTATCCACACAACAAGCCACAGTAGGTCAAGCCGTGTTAAGAACCTTATTTCAAAATACTTCCACTCCTACAGGCTGAGCCACCGCTTTTGGGGAGATAACTGCTTACTAGTCTATGCACAACATGTGTATCTACAGCGACAGATGCCATCGAACTGAAAATGTCACTTACCCAGTGTACATCTGTTCGTGGCATCAGTCGCTGAAGATTCACATGTGCCCACCCGCCTCCCCGGGAGCCTGTAGCCGTTCGGAAGTTAGCTTAAGCTTTGTACATTTGTAAATATATTATTTAAACCTTAAATAGGTACATACTTATTCACTCCATTGCATGGGCACTATTACTACAACACAACTCCTACCTCACCCTCTGCGGGGAAAACAATCGAAGATGGAGTCGACGCCCATGCGCAATGGAGACAAGGAGGAGGAGTCCCTCGGTCCCGTGACTCGAAAGACTTCTTCGAAGAAAAACAACTTGTAACACTCCGACCCAACAACAGATGGCGGGCTATGCACAACATGTGAATCTTCAGCGACTGATGCCACGAACAGATGTACACTGGGTAAGTGACATTTTCATTATGCACTCTTATGGGTCCTAGGTGGGATTATGCTGGCTAAGAGCTATGGCATTTGAAGGGTGTTTTCTTGTTTTTTTTGCTTTCTTTTTATTGTATTGTAACTTGCTGCATCAATTTTAATTATTCTTGCAATAAAGATCCACTTCACTATATGTTGAGTTGTCTACTCCATGAGGTCATTAGACAAGTAGATGCCGTTTTTCTGGCTCATCATTCCAAACCAAGACGCCAAGGTTTTCAACCCTTTCACCTAAACGAAGGATCGGTGAAAGCTATCATTCCATTAGCCACGCTGCTTTAAAGGGCAACTGCATGTTAAATAATGTGAGGAATTTATTGAACACGCTCATCTAAATATTTTACTACAAATTCAGGCCAGTATTATTACAATACAGTGCAGTATGGAGATGCAGAATTTCCTGAGATAATCATTTTTCGAACTCCCAGGAGTTTCAAACAAAGATCAGTTATTCTATGTGTTTTTCTGCTAACTTGTATCGTTTCTGATAATACATTTGTTTTTGAGTTCTAGTTTTCACTTATGCTTTTTTTTTACTTTGTCTCTGTTGCATCCTTGCCTCATGTTTATGTTTCAGTGCCCAGAGCCCAAACCGAGAGTGACTTTTATATGAGCTCAGTGGCCTGAGAGTTTATGTTTTTTAAGTGGAAAACCTAAGGCCCCATGGCCTCTCTGGGCATCCTCAGCCATATGACAAATCACATTAACACATTTTCTCGTCACTGATGATGTGGCATGGACAGAGTTCTCCAGACAGCAGTTTCACACAGCCAGTGTCTCGCTTAATTCGCGCTTTAAGTTGTAACACGAGTGGGAGGCTGCACAGTATTTATGTCACCTACTTTAGCAAGTATATGCTGTGCTAAGACATTAGCAAACACGTTTTTGGACTCTTTAGATCTTAATATGCTTTCATGCGTAATATGTGGGTTTTATTTGTTTGTAGTTGGGTTCACGTACAAGAGTGTTTACTAGGTATCGTGTTTGAAAACAACAATATATGAGCCAGTTTTGAATGGCTCGTGCTTGAGCCTCCACGTTTTGCACATATCACATCCCTATTCCGTAATGCTGTTTGCAGTGCCACCGCACTTATAAAATCAAATCATGTGTGAAAGAAGTATTATTCGTAGAGAGAAGAACTGTATATCAAGTTATAGAAAATCGAGTACTCTCTCAGCGTTTTCAAGCTGACGTGAATTGTTTTAAATTTGACATTAATGACACATTTTTTAAAGACAGACCTATAAAAATGTGTAAAGAGCATTTCAGGAACGCAAACACAATCCCGTTTTCTCTTGGTTCCAAAATATGTAGAGTTTTGAGCGCGGGAACTAGACGTTGTACTTTCTGTGGCGCGTGGCTGGGCGCTCCCTTGAGTATCGCAATGAGAACACGACACAGCAGAGTGGGCTAGTGAGCTATTGCCGGAGTCAACAGCGATCGCTTTATTTCAGACCTCGGAGGTGAGCCCAGCCCCCTTGCCCTCAAACGGCAACATATTATCAGAGAGCCCGGGTGGTTATGCCACACTAACGTCCTAACTAAGGCGCAGTTGCTAAATCGTCTGTTTCTGCTTTTCTATCGATTTCAGCGGCGGCCTGTCCTTTAGGGCGAAGGGGCCACGCCCCCCCACCTTTTGCCCCCCATGAAGAGTGTCTGTCAGGCTGAACAAAGGTCAGCCTGACAGTCACTCTTCATTTTCAGCTCAGACAGCCAGGAGTGTGTGATTTGCGCAGACTCCTGGCTTCCTGAGCTGAACTTTGCTGGGCTGAGGAGGTCACAGCTCCTGTGGGCATGACCTTCTCGGCTCAGCAAAGGTGCCTCAAGTCCCTCCCCTGGGTGACCTTTGTTCAGCCTGACAGACACTCTTCATTTTCAGCTCAGACAGCCAGGAGTGCGCGATTTGCGCAGACTCCTACCTTCATGAGCTGAACTTTGCTGGGCTGAGGAGGTCACAGCTCCTGTGGGCGTGACCTTCTCGGCTCAGCAAAGGTGCCTCGAGGCCCTCCCCTGGGTGACGAGGAAAGCGTCACCCATTGACACTCGCCCTGGCCGCTTCAGGTTTAAGCCCTGAAGCGCCCAGGGTGAGTGTCAATCAGTAACACTTCGTCGCAGAGTGGGGTGGGGTCAGCAGTCTCACTGACCCCATCCCACTCTGTGACAAGGCTGGGAAGTCAGTAGTCCCAACCCTCCTGGGACCTGGAGGCTGAAGGTAAGTGTGTGTGATGTTTTATATTGAATGTTTTGTGCGCGCGTGCATGTTTGAGTGTTATGAGTGTTGTTAATGGATGTGCGTGCGTGCGTGCGTGCGTGCGTAAGAATGAGTGTGTGTGATCTTTTAAAATGAATGTTTGGTGCATGCGTGCATGTTTGAATGTTATGAGTGTTAATGGCTGTGCGTGCGTGCGTGTGTGAAAGAATGAGTGTGTGTGACGTTTTAAAATGAATGCTTGGCGCGTGCATGTTTGAATGGTATGGTTGTTGTTGATGGATGTGCATGCGTGCGTGTCTGTGTGTGAAAGAATTAGTGTGTGTGTGTGTGCTTCCCGCCCACCCCCTTCCCTCCTAAAGCTGCCGGCCGCCACTAATCGATTTGGAAAGTATTCAAATGTAAGAAGGCACCCAAGAGGTCAAAAGGCAAAATAAAAAAATCATGAATGCTGCCTACGCTTCTCATGATAGAGCCTTGTACTTTTTTGATAATCCATAAAGTAATTCCTAAAGTTCCAGGGTTTCCACTGCTTTTCCTAAAGCATGGCATGATATTACCTTTTCTTTGAATACCTTAAAAATCATGTACGGCGGTACAACTAAAGTAAAGCACATGGTATTTTTCCACGGCTTTTTGGATAAAAATAGTTATTTCGAATATAATCATTTTGTTCACACACGGATGCCTCCTTATTTGGGAAAAGGCATGGCTTGCGCTACAAACTTTGCTGTTATGCTGATGGCATCTTTTTGTCCTTTTGAATCTATCTATTTATGTTTAAAACCTGAGCAGAGAACATTCCTATAAAAACAAAAACAGTAGTAAGACTTGCAAGAGTGTCTCAGTCTTCACCTTGAAGAAAACTTTATCATTACACGTTATACCATGTTTGAGCTTCAGTGAGAGCAAAGTAATTAGCCAGGGATTCTGGTGTACCAAAACCAGATTAATGTGTGCTACACCCACCTTCGATTTGTTTCCTTTTGTTTAGAAAATATTGCACCCATTTCCCCATCTCTTCCAAGATAGTAGAAGTGTGTCTTAATGTTTTATTAAGATGCAATGATTAGTATTATTGAAGGCTTTGACGATGCACACATCACCAAATTAATACTACTTTTAAATTTACTAGCACTGGCTCCCCAACCTGTACAGTAGAGCCATTAACTCACAATCGCCCAAAACACTTCTATTCTCTTTCACCAGTGGTGTGGTCACCTTGTTCTTGATCTTCACAAAGAAAGGCTCCATAGGAAGTGTTTTAAGTATCCTGGCTCCTTACGTTCTCTCAGTGATGTATTTAGTATATTGTCCTGGCCCATGGAAGTAGCAAACCTTGAAGGATCTCCAATGTAAAGAACAATGGAGTATGATCTCTGAGAAGAAAGGTGTAAAAACTGAGGGATCCTAAAATAATATATTTCGCAGCTCCTAGTTTGCCTTTACAGGTATGAATTTACATAGATAAATACACATTTTTCTTTCCACTAAACATGGGCTGAAGCTAAACTGACCCCAATCTTGACACTGCACCCAATGCATCATTGAATTTGCATTTCCTAAATGGCGTACTCTGTTTTGACTTTTGATTATTGCATTTCTAATGTTAACAGTCTTCTCCCTAAAACTGTTTTGACTTAACTGCAATGCTTTTGGAGTCATCTTTCATTTGCTGTACTTTCCTAGAAGTCTCTATTCTTTTTTAGAGCTCTAAATAATTATTTTCAAAATGACGTTGCTTCATCGGTCTTTGCAACAAAGTATTTATATATGGCTATAACAATTCTGTGTCTATATTTCTATTTCAAGTCTTTAAATGTCTTCAGATTAGGGCCCCCAGTATTTTCCTAATCATTAGTATATCTTTTGCAGCTCTCATTTTAATTTTGTAATATAACAGGATCGTATTTCTTTTTCCTACTCTACAAAGGTGATAAAAAGCATTCTAGCAGACTGATTGCAAAAAAGTATAGAGTCTAATCAATACTTCTATCTGGCTGGATTGTAAGCTTTTCAAATCTACATTCAGCCTCAGTAAATAGTTACACATTTCTGTTTGTAAAGATACTATTGGATGTTTCCACAATACCTAAATGTTTTACATTGAATCCTGTTTGATCATATCACAATCAGTCTATTCAAATGAAGTGCTATTTGTCTTTGCCATAATAGCTGAATTAAGTAGTACCCGAGAATGAATGGTTCCTGAGACGAGAAGACTGGGAGACTGCTTAAAGCCCAAAGCCTCTAAGTGCTTCATTAATTATTGATCCACTGAATTTTCTTTATCGTCAGCCCAGAAATTCAAATCTCTGGAAAAAATGCAATTAACGACCCAATTTCAATTAATAGATCAATCAATGCTAAAATAAATGTAGGATGACCACATGGGAACTATAGTAAGTTTACAACTATAGTTTCCATGGATTTAAAAGGGACAAGAGTTACTGATTTGATAGTTACAGTGCTCTCATACACCATAGCTAATACTCTCCTAATTTCCAAATCCACATTGACAATTATCAAAGTGCAGTTATCTGGGAGCATCATAGAAATGCCTGGTTTTGTGTGATCATTCAGACATGTTTGTATGATGGTTCATAAGTCATAGTTAAGATTTTCTAAAAGATAAAAGATGTTCATAGCCAATTGTATGACTAAGCCAACCTTTAGAAGGGCGGCTTTCATTGGATCAATATTAAATATATTAGATTCATAAGGAATTCCAAGCTGGTTTAATTTATTATTGGGCATGTTTCAAGTTAATATACTGGACTATCCAGGAGTCTTCTCATTAAGGACCACTAAATCTCAATGCAGAAATTGGGCTGTGAAATCTATCTTTGTGTTTAACTGTTTTTCAAAATCACCGATAGCATATACATGTGATTGTGATGCCACATGATTTTTTATGGTTCAATCTGAAACAGCTCACAGTCATATAAACATATTTCTAGATGCCATTCTTAATGCCACGCCCGTTAGAAGGCAAAGCATTTGAGTAGTTTTTCTTCTGGTTCATATTTTTGAGGTCTCCACACTCAAACTAGCATAAATAATACCACCAGATGGTGCCTGTTTTGATTGGAAAGTCTCTTGCAGGGTACATTGCCGCGTACTCCTACCCTGAGTGGCCCTACTGCATATGAATCTGTTGCCCTGATTTATTTTTGGTCGTCATGTGCACTGAGGCCTAGGTTTGTCCATGATAAAGCCAAGCTCCAGAACATGTTGTAAGATGTGGAGGAGTGCACCAAGCTTATCCCTTGTGACAACATGGGACTGCTGTCCATGATCTGGGTGGGTACATACTGATTGTTCTAAGCAGACCTTGTATCTGTTTAATGTAGCTTACAACCCTACTTGTATGAAGCTCCACTGAGATGTAACAGACAGACCCATTTGCTGACATTCCATGTGCATGTCAAATGTGTATATCTATGGTGCATGTGTGATGTAAGTATAGTAGCAAGACTGTGTGGTGAGTGTAGTATTCTTGGGAACATTGGGACCCATTTTCGATTGCTCATTGTGTAGCATGGCACAAAATGGAGGGTGGACACAGCTTCCATAGGCAGTGGAAGTGTATTGTCTGTATTCCTTTGGCTGGAGAGCGGAGGCCCAGAAAATGAAGTGGTGGAGATTAGAGACTAGGGCTACATTTAGGAACAGTATGGGGACCTTTTAGCAAGCCATTTCCAATGTAGTCTTTCCTGAGCCCTGCCCCTGGTTGCATGTTAGGGGGTAAGGATGAAACATCAGTTTCTGTTGTGAAAAGGGAGTGCGATTCTCAGCAGGCTCTGCCCTTTTTGTCAATCCCTGATTGCTACTTCATGAAGGCTGATGACAGCCAGGTGCAGAGACTTTGCACTTCAATGTACCCTGGCTTTGGATATTCCTGCTTGGAGCCAACATCATTACTGTTTACGGTGAGAGAAATCACCTTGCACAAAAGACTGTGGCTGCATTATAGTCAGAAAATGATATTTGAAAGGTAGCTACCTCAAACTGGTTCTAGAAATGTAAACAGCGGATCCACATCCCCTGTCTGGAAAAGTAGTACAAATGTTGGACTCAAACCACCCCATTTTGTTCCAGTTCCAGGTTCTTCTTGCTCAAGGAAGCAAGTGCTTCACAAGTAAAGTAAGAGCTCTGTGTGACCGGGTGTGGTGCATGACAGCCAGTCTCCTCTCCCAGAGGTGAGGGGACATCACCTGAAGTCTGCCCAGCTTGCTGGAGAATCCGTGGGCCTGTATTGAGCCTAAAAGCATACTTGCCTCCTCAGAGAGGAAAGCAGATTGCCTGCTCCGCAGGAAGAGATGCTGTCCAATAGGAGAAGCCTAGCCATATACCTGGTGTGTGTAACACTAAGAAAAAGCTCACTTGCATTTGGTAGCATGCCTAGTGGAGACCCCAACTAGGAGGAGTCACCTAGCCTCTATACATGATTTATTGAACAAACTACATGAAGCTACTTCAACTTTATGTACCAGTTTGCCAACCAGCATCTCCAGTGTGGCCTGAGGGGCTTGCCTGCCCTGGCTACTATGCTATACATCCAAAACTCATTGTCACTGCTGATGACGTATGGCCACTGATGCCCGGTCTGGTGTGCTGCAACTCAACTTGACCTAAGAGGCAGATCCACCACCACATACTTGGTCCTGCTGCTAGAGGACTCTGCTATGTGCCTGCAATAGGCATATCTGGACCACAGCAACCCTGAACAGCAGTATGCAGGGACAGGTAACACGAGGCTGTGTTAAAAAATGTGGGAGATTGTGATTGCCATAGAACTGAGTCCAGAAGCTGGTATGAGGCTCCCACAAACTCTTTAGCAAGATACAATTTGAAGTGACCTATGAGACCCCCACATTGGGTGATCACCTGCATACTCAAATACTGTACTTGCACCTGTGCTGAGTCATGCCTGTGTCCCCACAGTAACATGTTGCCTTAGATGCGTGGGAATAACAGCGATAGTACTAGATCTCCAGGGCAGTGCAGGACTTAGCACCCTTGGCCTAGACCCCTCAGTAGGATGTGGGAGATTTACGATTGCTTTTAATCCATGAAGTTGGAAGAACTCTGTAACTCAACCCCATTCTTGTTTGTAATATTATGTTTTGCCATGTTATTAAAGTACTTCTCTTTATATAAGAAAAGCCCAGAGCTTGACAGCCCATTGCTTAGTTGATTGATTCACTGCTGAGTTCTGAGTTCAGGTGCCTGCACTACCTCCCAGAGACATTTTGAACGCTTGCCCTCACTAACTTGAGCGTCAAGTGCAGAAGGGGTATACTTGGTGCCATTTGTAGAGCTATATTGTGACAAACTCCAGGAACCCAAATGCAAATGACCCCTAACCTCCACCATTGTGGTCCACAGCACCTGTATGCCCTCTTGACTCCAAACAGTGTCTTACAGCAACAGATGCTGGAGCTGTCAATTTTGTCTTTTTCTACGGATTTTTAGATTTTAAAGCAAGCCCTCCTCCTCTGAAGACCACCCAAAAATCTTCTGACATGTGTGGTCAATGCCAGATCTCCACTACACTTATAAACAATTCATCCACGTTCTAGAATAAGTAGTGAGTCCTTCCTACCTCCTTGCCCTTAGTAAGCCCTGGCTTTATCTGAAGGGATAGGAACAAAAAATAGAAAAAATATGGAGAGGATAAACAGAGAAAATAATGTAGTACTAAGTAGAGTATAAAGTTCCATCAGCTATTTCACAGATGCCTAGACCTGAAAAGATCCCAAGCTAGCGCTTGTTGAAAGCCCTACCTTGGACCCTTTTTATGCTACTCAAGAGGTGGTTCCATACTCGTCCTGAACTTTTTGAGTCTTTCATTGTTACAGCAGAGGGACAGCCATAGGTACGCTGTGTGACTGTAGCATGATAGATGGACTGTCAGGATTTCCTTTGTCTCTGTAACAAGACTTGCATCATTTGGTCTTAGAGACCATGACGTGTTGTGATCAAAGAATGAGTGGTGTATCAAGGGAATGTTCGAAATGCAGCCACGTTCACTTCAGAATAACACCCATTTGATGGCGTTCTTTTTCAAATTCAAATTAGTTCCACCACACTCGCAAGACATATTTTAACTTCAAAGATACAAGGAAGTTGTCAAAATGGTGCTAAAATACACATTACTCTCTGCTACCAGGCAATATACCAGCTTAACGTACACATCTGTCTTAACCACAGTGCTGACTTTCATGACTCATTTTGCATGGTGACTGGCGAAAACGAGTACATACAAATTTGGAAATATGGGGCAAATAAAAGCAACTGTGAAACCTAAATGAGAAAGGTGGTTAACTGGTTCACTGACTAAATCTAATTCTTCTAGAAAGGACATATTTGTATTCTGTCATATCAGTAAGGATGGTAGACATCTAGAAACAGCCTAATAGCAAGCAGCACTTATTCCAAGATCATGCATTGTGAGAAAAGAGCGATCCCAGCACAGCAAGTTAATATAATATCATTCGTAACAAAACAAAAAAAAGCGTGACTTTACTAGCAATTCAAATTAGTGCTCTTGTATGTGTCATATAACGATTCAATACACACAGGATGCAATATACCTTTACAACTGCAGCACAAATAAATATTTCACAATCAGAACCAGGCAGATATATTTCAAAATCTATAAACCTTTTCACTAAAATGATGAAAATATAACTTTCATGTTTAGAAATTAATGTAATAATACACTATCTAGGACAAAAAACTCACACTTCATTTCGTAATTTCCAAACTGTCTCGAGAAAATGGTCAGTGCTGCAGCAAATAGGAAGCGAATTCTGTATGTGTTCCCTTCAGAGAGGGCTTTTTCTATTAGGGTTTCTCTTTTAGTTTCTGTCTGTCTGTCAGTCAGTGCTAGTGATTGTCTGAGTCACTGTCTGTCACTGTCAACGTCAGTACTAGTTCAACAGTGTCAGAGTCTGTCTCAGTGTCACTGACTATCTGTCAGTATATGTTAGTCTCACAGTTTTTGTGTCTGTTAGAGAAGATGCATGTGTCCGTCTGTTACAGTTGGGGTCAATGAGCCTCACTGCATTTTAGTATACTTTTGTCAGTGTCAGTACCATACCAAAAATGCCTCTGAGTGTCTTTGTCTGTCAGCATCAATGTGAGTGAGTGTGAGTCAGCAAAGTGTGTCAAAGAACCTAGACAGTTTCAACTTAGCTGGAGACTTTCTTTCCCAGTTGATGTATAATACATTAGTTTTCTGATGAATAGTATGCAATGTTTATTTTTTGCTGGTGGGATAGAGCCTATGTAGAGGGAAGAAATTATGCTTCATGTGATTTATAGCCTTCTGATTTTAGTGCAATAAGTACATTTTAACTTCCTGGCATTTCTGGTGATCTAACTCTGGGTCAACCACATTCTTCTTCTGTGTTTTCCAGAAATGAGACAACATATTTTCTTCTGCAGCTCTCCGTAGGGACTTGCATTATCTTGAAATCTTCTTAGGTTGATCCTTCACTTTGATCATAACCTTTATAATTCTGTTCCCGTGTTTGATACAGATAATCAATTTAATTTAAATAATTCCCTCTTATTCTGTAGTATTCAAATGTACTCATTTATTTCCCTTAGTTATTCTGTTTTGAATTCTTCCCCCAGTTAAGTCTAAATTGTCTTGTGTAATGAATGTAGCCCTCCATATAAGGGCACATGATGATATTGAAAGATCTCTGGTGTTCCTGGCAGGTACAGAATAGCTATTGCTAGCCAAAAATGAGAGAGTTTTAGGCATCGGTATAGGAAGTGCAAAGATCTAAAGGAACAATGTACAAGAGTGAGTGTCACTTGTTTGTAAAAGCTTGAGAAATCGAGGTTTGAAAAAATCTTTGCACTGGGAACGGTTGGTATGTATCACCATTCAACTTTCTCGGCTTTCCAGTACAGGCATTTTTCTAATGTGTTTGTATGGATATTTGAATATCAAACACGTACAGGTCTGGAAAAAAACATCCATCCATATATATATGCCTTATAACTTCATCGCCAATCACAGGCTCTTTACCATTACAGATCAATATATTAAGTTGACTGGAGATTCTCAAGCAGGATATTAAGTTGAAGTTGTAACAACAGTTTAACCAGGTTGACATGACCGACCAGGGTCGCTTTTTAATCAGACCTTTTCATTTCTCTGTAATGATGTCAGGGTTCATCTCTGTGGGCATTTGTGCATTTTCTGTTGTCTGGGTCAAACGCTATATAATCCATATTCCACTATTGGATGCTTCCTAACCAATATTTCAGCTCACAATTCACATCTCATTTATAGATGGACACTGCATCATAGTTATCTACTACTTCTTTAAATGTTTCCAGAGTGGAACTGACTTTTGTGGTATAAATTGGATAGTTATTTGCAAGCACAGAAATATTCCTCACCCACTTATGAATATTCAAAGAAGACATTTTTGTAGGGTTACCTATCCCAGTAATACTATATGTAGATCACATAACACTGGTCGGAGAGATATCACTACTGTGTTCTTCCAGAAATGTCTGTATTTTTATAACAGTCTCTGCTGACCATTGCTAATGATTGTGACTTCTAATATAATGTATGACTTGAGAACTGTATGAGACCCATACAACATTTCTTAGAACCATCCAGAGACATTAAGGCCCATATTTATACATTTTTAGCGCTGCATTTGCGTCATTTTATGACGCGAAAGCAGCACAAAACTACAAAATACAATTGTATTTTGTAAGTTTGCGCCGCTTTTGCATCAAAAAATTACGCAAATGCGGTGCTAAGAAAGTATAAATATGGGCCTAATTGATTTGTATAGCGCTAAGCATATCAGCAGCTGCTATTTTGAAGTGGTAGATGTGTTTAGAAAGGCTCAGTGGTTGACTTGCCTGATAGCATGTAAAAGACTCTGGAGAGCTGACACTGAAACTGATGGTGCCTAGTTATATCAATAATGTATGGTTCCAGCGGAGCCTGATCATTAATTAAATGACTTTTTGAAGAGGTTGCTTCTCAGAGCTTTCTTGAATGATTCTGAGGTAGCTATCAATGTCAGATGATGATCTAGTGTTTTCCAAAGATTGGCTTTATGCGTCCTTCTGCATTTTTTCTGGCATGTTGTTTTTTGGTTATATTTGGTAGGTCAGATGAAGTTTGCTAGTGCCTAGTTGGGACTCGGAAACTAGGGAGTAACTGAGACCTTCCCTAAAACGAATTTTAAGACTTACCACAAACTTTTGAATTGCATCGCTTGTTCAATTGGGAGCTAGTGAAGGTCTGCTAGGGCTGGAGTAATTTGTTCTTGTTTCATGTAGGTTGAGAAAGAGTCCTGGCTCTTGGCTTTGTAGTTTCTGTGCCTGTATTTGAGGCACAGAGGACTACTTTGCAATAGTCTAGTGAAGTCAGGAGCAGGGCTCTTGTGAGGACAATTTTCTAATTTAAATGTAGGAGAGGAAGGACTCCTCTGAGCATGCGAGTGGGAAGTTAGTATTATTTGTGCTTGTAGTGATTTTTGGACTGACGGAGGGCACATGGTGAAAACACATTACCAAGTATTTTTTTACTGATCTTACTGCTTATTGTTACTGTTGATTGCCTTCATGACGTTAACTGCTATAACAAGTAGAGGGGAGTTATTCACTACTAGAAGATTAATCATGCCAACCATCAATTACCAGTTTGAATTACTGGGAGAAATGGGAATATCAAACCTGATTCCTCCAGTAATTCCTCATTCATTCTCAGGTGTCACAGGGACCTTTGGTCTGATTTCAGCCTGGTCTTGGTGAAACACACATGATCCGCAAAGTTACTGTGTTTTGCTAACAGTTTTGATAGGAATTACAGGGCCTATCAGAAATCCAGGTCCACTCCCAATGATGAAGCAAGTGTTGCAATACATTTAGAAAGGACAAACTAAATCGACTTCTGGTTGAGTTTTTCCCTGATACGAATGACGTTTCCTTATAATTAATCAACTGTTTTTATATTTGTGTATGTTAACATTGTGGTAACATGCTCTTAAGGAGCCACCATTGTTCTTGACAGTTCTACATAAGAACAAACTTTGCATGAATTGTTATTTTTTTTAAATTCCAGCACACATACTAATGGTTATCATTATGGAGCTGTCTTATTTAAGAAGCCTTTTAAGTTTTTTTCATCCCTGCTTTCTCCATTTCTCTGTTTTCTTGTTTTTTTATTCGTCCTTCTTTCCTCCTTTTGTGATTTTCTCTCGCTTGCTCTGGATCAAAGTCTGTTGATGAAAAGTAAGTGCTGGTCCCCACAAATGAGTACCAGTGGGCCTCTGTTACAACCAGCGCTCAAATTAAGTAGTGCATGTGTGTCTTCGTGCAATGATAAACATGTCAGAAGGAGAGTAATTTTAAGGGTTTTGGGGGCCCTAGGCAAGAAATATTTTTGGAAGCCCAGGTTTGGAACAACTTTGAATTTTATTACCAACTGTTTGCAATTTCAAGCCCTAAGGTGTCTAACAATGTTAAATTCTACGTTAACAATTAAGATGCAAAAATACACAGAAGTTAGATGGAGAGAAAGGTCACTTACCCAATGGGTCCCTGGGCAATTGCCCACTTTGCCCAGGCCTTGAAATGCCCGGGGTCGGGAGAACGTGACGTCAGTGGAGGCTGCATGTTACTTTTGTGTTCAATGCTTTCGCAGCAGAAAGGAAACCATCTGGGTGGCAGAGCTGGAAAGTCTCTAATTTGGGATGCATTAATGGCCCGCGCAGTAGATTGTTTCTGTCCTGTAATGAAACCACCTGAGTGTGTGTGATAGGAATACACATTATCGACAAGCTAGAAAGCAGAGCTGAAAGTCTTATCAGAAAGATTTACCTTACAGTAAATATGAACAGCGCATCATGACTTATTTCTGTTCCCCAGAAAGTATATTTATCTTGCGAATTTAGGAGAACGGAAAAAGCCCCCAGGAGCACTTCCCTTGACTTCACAGCGTACTGTGACTTAGCCTCAACACAAATCATGACTTTAACTAGATGCTGAGCACATTCGTAGTGAAAATAAATTGCATAAATCAAATGGCATAGCACAAAACAGTGGACCACATATTATATAAGTGAGAGAGTACATTAGGGGTAACTGTGCAATGTGTTCCAATATTGGAATGGGAGACATCCTAAGCTACGAGGCCAAGTGATTTTGCGAATGTCACCAGAACCCTAAAATGGCACTCTAGGACCACATTACACATCTTACCCATTACTTATTTTTATATTGTATGTTTATTCGTGGGGGGTTAACTTTAAAAAAAATATATCCTGCAGATAACAATGGGCACTGACTGACATTAGTATGAATGTTTAGGTTTTGTTTACTACATTGTTGGTTGATTTTGGTCAGACTATGCTGAACGCAAGCGGATTTATGTGATTCTGTGAAGGAGTATTTTTTATAGAATTATGGAGTAACTGTGTTTGCCACAAAATCTGCCATTGCTCAAATGAATGAAACTAAACCGACCATTAAATGAACCACGTAATTTGTATCGTTTATGCTAATAATAATTTAGATAACCTTGCTAAATAATTTAAATATCCATTTTATGGAATCCCAGTAGCCGAAAAACAGAAATGGTCTGCAGAGTCGTTAGGAGCTGATATTATGATGATGAAACCTGCATTTCACACGGAATCACTATAGGAAATTGGGTTACTGGTTGAGGAGGTAAGACCCTTCTCCAACCAAAACTCCAGTCCCTGTCAGGGTGAAGTCACAAGCAAACCCCAAATGAACCTGTGCTTGGTACAAGCAGTCAGGCTTAATTTAGAAGCAATGTGTAAAGTATTTATGCAGTACTTTAAACAGTAATAAAGTGAAAACAACACAAGAAAAATCCTACCCCAATTTAGAATAATAGAGGTAAATGTAATACATTATTTGATACTAAAATAACAAAAATCCAATAAATAAAATGGGACATATGCACATTTAAAGATTTAAGTGAAAATTGTGCCTAAAAGCACAAAAGGCCAACTGTGGTTGTCTGGTAGCGATGGAGTAGGATACAATCATAGGTTCAGGCTGACTCCAATGGAGCATGGGTAAGATACAGGAACCACCTTAGGCCTGCTGAACTAAGTACCTTAAATCCTGGTTTGTGAAGTGTTGCAAGATTCTGCACTGAGGATGTGTCATGCAGTGGCGGTTCTGAGAAAGTTGTGGTGGTGTGATGTGGAGTCCTGCTTTGCCTTCAAGGGTTCTGTTGATGATGGGCTTATGATGCAAAGTCCTGCATCGTAGATGGGTCGTGCACCGGTGTTTCCGAAGAAGCTGCAAGGCTGTGATGTGGAGTACTGCATCCTCACTGAGGATGCCACTGATGAGGGGATTGCGATGTAAAGGCCAGTGTTGAGGATGCATCAGGCAGCAGCAGTTCCATGTTGACTGTGGGCTGCGATGCGAGGTCTGGCATTGGGGATGCGTCGCACACCGGCAGTTCCAAAGAAGAACTGTGAGGAGTTGCTTGTGCTGTGTCGGTTCTGCCCACAGGACCACAGCTGGGCTGGTCGAGCACCTTCAGGCCCACTTCCAAGGGCCAAAGGCTGAGGTGGCAGCAGTTGGGGGGGCATGACTCACAGTGGACAGAGTCCAGGTGCTGGGTGTAAGGTGGTTCAAGGCTTTTCTGTCCTGAGGCAGTGATCAAGAGGCCAGCCAATTAGCTCTTGGTGTCATGTTGGTGGTCCTAGGTTCAAGATGCAGGTCCAGTCCTTCTCACTCAGGTGGCATGCCAAAAGAGTATCAGATCGGTCCTTCTTGCAGAGCAGCTCAGCAGTCCTTCTTAGTCTTCCTCAGGTCCAGAGATGTACTGGATAGTTGGGTCCGAGGGTCCATTATTTATACCTGGTGCCTACTTTGAAGGAGGAGAAGATTCTGGAGGATTCCACCCCCAGAGGTGTTTGGAATTTCTTGCCTCCCTGACCAGGCCTCAGCTAGTCTGGGGTCACACAATACTAGTGTCCAAGCCCTTTGTAGGAGTGCTTAAACTTAAATATGTCTCATTGTGATAACATGGACACAGAAACCTTTTTTTTTATCTTTCACTGTCACTACTGTTGCTGTTTTGGAGCACAGATTATAAAATGTCCCCCCCTTTTCTCAACTATATGGGAATTCATGTGGTTTGTCTCTATGTACTGTGTTATTTATTTTTATATTTTAAACAATATTTTGACTGATTTGTATCTATACAGGACCTTACAGCCTTGAAAAAGTCACTGTGTGATGAAACACGTGCCAGCTGTTATTCAATTTATGAATGCATTGAAGATTACAGAATTCAATGCTTATGAATAAAACCATATAACTGAATCATCAAAAAAAAGTCTTACTTCCGGGAAGCCGTTTAGCAGCACCGAGGATGAATGTATAAGAGATTGGAGCTTATTAAGGTCTCCTTCATACAATTTGCCAAAACTTCAAATGTGTCTAAAAAAACTTTTTCAGGATTCTTCAGGAAAGAACTTCACCACTTTCTACAGTGTATCCCCATTTTGATTATATTTTGAATCTACTGTATGGTACTCTCATATGACCCTTTGTTAATCACCAACAGACACGTTGTTGGTGAGACCCTTAGGGCCTGCAGTGGGGAAACACATTTCTCGACTCGGTCGCTGCATCTACTTTTAACTACGTCACCTTATAACAGGTTATTGTCCCGTCCGAAAGGAGCTATTGTATTTAGGAACACATGTGCTCCTACTCCTACTCTGATACACTGGATAAACATCATGACTTTTGGCGATATTAGCCTTGGTTTTTCTTAGGAGCCCTTTAACTTACAACCATTTCTACCTAATACTTGGCCTTGACATTTTCACTGTGCGCAAAACACGTGTCAGCTGTTACCAAATTTACAAAGACACTGAAGATTACAGAATCCAATGCTTTTGAATAACACTGTGTAATTCAACCATCAAATATGAATCCTTACTTTATAAACATTTAGGCCCTTATTACCAGTTTGGCGGTCCTGAGACCGCCAGACTCCTGGGGGCAGTTGGCCTGCCGCCAAAGCAGCGGTCCAGACTCCACATTATGTCCGTGGTGGAGCTGCCACGGTCCGACCTCTGGCACCGCCAAGTTGCGCCGGTCGACAGCCTAGCGGTGCCGTTGGTCTTAGGCCCTTATTACGAACATGGTGGTCCTGGGACCGCTAGGCTCATGGTGGCTGCTGCCAAAGCTGCGGTCCGGCCTCCACATTATGACCGTGGCAGAAGCGCCGATCCTAATCTGCCAGGGTAGCGCTGCCCTGGGGATTACGAGTACCCTCTATGCCAGCTTTTGCATGGTGGTTTCTAACTATAAATTTCCGCCCACCATGTACTGCTTACTTTCTCACATTTTACATTACTCATGACATGGTCAATTACATCATTGATGACGTCACTGGTTGCATTTCAGATTACATCACTAATAAATTTCAATTTATTTTTACGTAAAGTAAGATATCATAAGCAGACCTAACTATAACTTCACCTTAACCTTCGTGTATTTTCAATGAATTTGTAGTTTAAAAAAAAATGCAAAATAGGATCTTACTACAATACCTAAATATAACACCCCTGGCCTGTGGCAGACTAGCCCTGCAACCAACCCAACCTGGGGCAGATAGCAACACCCACGCCCCATGCACAGCCAGCCAACAAGAGCACTAATCACAATATAAAGGAATATCATTTAAAAAAGCAGGTCTACTGGATTTTCAAGGGTCACCACTTTAAACTATACAATGTAGGCTTATTGACTGTGTCAAGAGGTGACCACATCAATATACAAGTCAAGCCTACTGGCTTGGTCAAGGATCACCAAATCATTATATAAAGGCAAATCTATTGGCTTTGCCAAGGTGTGACTACCTCAGTATACAAGGCAAGCCTATTGGCTTTATCAAGGTGCCACCACATCATTTTACAAGACAAACCCAGTGGCTTTGCAAAGGGTGACCACATCAATATACAATGCAAGCCTTATTTTTTGTCAAGAGGTCACCACATCATTATATGAAGACAAGCCTATTGGTTTTGTAAAGGATCGCACATTGGTATATGAAGGCAAGCTGTCCAGCACTTAAACAAAAATGCTGCAATTGTGGTATCATTGGCCATAATGCAAAAGTGTGCAAGAAGAAGAAGAATTGCATTAAGTGTGTTTGTGAGGTTGACAGTAATGATCCTGTTACTTCTGATGGTGATGATGAAACGAATCTTGGAAAAGTAGCCTGTTTGTGTAGCAAATTGGTTTTGAATATCAGTGGTAAATGCCCTAAGTCTAAACCTGAGTGTCACATGACTATTGGTGGGGTGGCATTAAAGATTTATGCAGATTCAGGTTCACCCTATACTATTTTTAATGAAGATCTGTGGAAAACTACATTTATGCACAAAATTGGTGGACACTTACTTCCTTCTGATATCTATCCGGAAGGATACAGCGGGGAACGCATTGACAGGTTAGGGTTTAGATGGCGAACTTTCAGATTCAAGCACAGAACGGCACGTGGTAAACTTTACACAGCAAAAAAAGGACCCCCTGTACTTGGTTGGGTTGATCAAAGAAAGCTTCACATGGTTCTTGACCCTAATAGTGAGGAACAGGTGTTAATTATTGATGAAGGCACAAGTCTTGGGAATAAGCTTTTGAATGAGTTTCCTAGTGTTTTCAGCAATACTCTAGGCAAACTTAGGGGATTTGAGCATAGCATCTTGTTGAAAAAAAAGCCTTTCCTAAAGTTCACAAAGTTAGGAACATACCATTTATGGTTCGTGAAGAAGTCTCAAAGGAATTAACTAAACTGGTTTCTTCAGGCGTTATTGAGCCTGTAGAAGATTCTGATTGGGTATCTCCCTTAGTAATAGCTAGGCGAGAAAATGCCAAAATTAGGCTCTGTGTGGACTTGTGCCATCTTAATAATGAAATTATTGTTGATCAGTTTCCGCTACCTAAAATCAATGAGATGGTTGCATCTCTTAAGGGTGCTACATGGTTTTCCACAATTGATCTTTCTTCTGTGTACCACCAGATTCCTTTGTCCGAAGAGTCTAAGAGAAATACTGCGTTCATTACCCCTGATGTTGTTTTCAATTCATACGTATGCTGTTTGGGCTTCCATTAGCAGTAGCTGTTTTTCAACGTTTGATGTTTGAGTTGTTTTTAAAGCTTGATGGGGTACATTTTTTTCAAGATGATATCTTAGTATTTGGCAAGACCAAGGTTGACCATGATAATATTCTACGCCATGTACTTCAGATTTTAGAATCTAGAGGTTTGTCTGTTGAATTTTCAAAGTGCATGTTTGCTGAAAAAGAAGTAAATTACCATGGGACTGTAATTCATGAGAATGATATCAAGCCAAAATCTTCCTTAATCAGAGTAGTTGTGGAGGCTTCCCCTCCTACTAATAAAGATGATGTTCGTTCCTTTATGGGTCTAGCAGAATATTGTGCTAAATTCGTTACTAACTTTTGTGAGAAAACTTTCCATATTCCTCAATTGTTAAAGAATAAGAACACATTTGAATGGTCATTACAATGTGAAAAGGATTTCTGTGACATCAAGCTTACCATTGCTAATATCTCTTCTTTAAGAAGTTTTGATCCATCTGCCAAAACCATTGTTAACACAGATAGCAGATGTAAAGGTTTAGGGGCTGTACTCACCCAGATTTATGGGAATGAGCATATTATTGCTTATGCGTCCAGATCGCTATCCCCTTCAGAGGAAAAATACTCTACTACTGAACGAGAAACCATATTGTGTGCATGGGCGTTGAGACACTTTAGAGCATTTTTATGGGGAAAACCATGTACTTTGCGATGTGATCATAAACCACTTGTTAAGATTTTGACAACTGAGGGGACTATCAAATCTTCTGCTTGGATTGCGAGATTGCCTTTGCAAATGCAAGATTTTGACTATAAGATTGCATATGTACCTGCCAATGAAAATGTATTTGCTGACTTCCTTTCAAAAATGCCGGCGATATTGGAAGAATGTGAGGATGAAGTATGGAATGGGTTCCATGTAGCACTTGTACATGAACGCCTGCTGTGAAAATGGATGAGTGGAATGATGAATATAGGAAGGATACTATGCTGCAGAAGGTTTTAAATTATGTTGTTAATGGCTGGCCAAATAAGAATGAGTTGGAGGAAGATGTTAAACGTTATTGGGAGGTCCGTTGTGAACTTTCGGAGGACAATGGTATGCTTTTGAGAGGAGAAAGGGTAATTTCACCTATTGGGCTACGTAATGTGGTTAGCAATCTTGCTCATGAGGGACATTTAGGGCTCACCAGGACCAAGTCAGCTATAAAGAGATTATTTTGGTGGCCTGATATTGATATTCAAGTGGAAAGGTTTGTCAGATCCTGTATTGAATGTGTACAAGCTGATAAGTCTCTTCAATCTCTCAGACCACCGATGTGTATTGGGTTCAAACCTCAGTATCTTTGGGAGTCAGGGCTATTGATATTATGGGTCCCATTGGCTCTCCTCAGAAGTATGTTTTAGTTCTTATAGATTTATTCTCAAGATGGCCTGTATTTAAGGTTGTGGATCAAGCTGACACTGATTCTGTTTTGGAATTTCTGGATCAAACATTTATTTCAGAAGGTATTCCAACCACTATTTTGAGTGATAATGGTATACAGTTTTTATCTAAGAAAGCTAAGGGGTACTTTGATAGAATTATATAATCCAAGTGGAAATGGTACGGTTGAGAGGTTCAATCGTGTTGTCAAAGAGGCTATTCAGTTAGCAATTGCAAGCAAAATTGATTGGATTACGCAACT
Organism: Pleurodeles waltl; assembly: GCF_031143425.1. Taxonomy (NCBI): domain Eukaryota; kingdom Metazoa; phylum Chordata; class Amphibia; order Caudata; family Salamandridae; genus Pleurodeles; species Pleurodeles waltl. Next base: position 387,840,403 of record NC_090446.1, on the reverse strand, counting down.
AGGTAAATCTGTGTGGGCATATAGAGTTACGATTAATGAAATGACTGGCGTTTCGCCGTTTGTAATGATGAGAGGGAGAAACCCTAGGACAAAATATAGTCCTGAATGGCTTTTTCATGCTGGGATTGTAGAGTGGTCGACACATGATGCAATGGACAGGATTGATTCCAATCTAGAACAAAGCAAATTGTACTTTTATTCAAAGAAAAGTACTAAATATGTAAATTTCAAAGTTGAGGATTGGGTCCGTGTGAGGAAGCCTGGACATGTGGCGAAGGGAGTAAGTAAGTTTTACGAACCAGAAGGAGTTGTGGAAGTTTTGAGAAACTGTGTCAGGTTAAGAAATGGTAAAGTGTGGAATCTAAACGGATTTCCCCTCGGACCTTCAGAGTTGTGGAAGGAAATGCATGTCAAATCCTATGTTAACACTATGGATCCTCTTGATGATGTTAGCAACCCAAACATTAATGATACTGTGCGTGAATGCAGATCGGATGATGTCACTCCTACTCTTAGTGAGGTGTTTCCAGGTGTATCATCTGGGGAAGATGCTGAAGTTAGCTCTAGGGTTGAAGAGGACATTAATGACATTCAGGGTGTTGAAAGCAGTGGAAGTGATGGAAATGCAATTGATGTTATGAATGAGACATGCCCACGTGACCATAACAAAAGACTTAGGAAACCACCTAAGTGGTTAGAAGATTATGTCCGGGGTAATGTGTAGGATGAAACCCCAAGTTTATATATTTTAAATTGTATTCTTAATTGTTACAACTGTGTTTTTTTTCCTACTAAGCTCCAATGTCAACTTGGATGTAATGTTTCAATTTTGTTTTAATATTTTATGTCATTGTCTGTATAAAGGGGAAGATGTGTTATATGTGTGTTACCATGACAATCACATTTGTGGGTATATTAAAGGTAAACAGGTAGTGAAATGTAGGGGGGTGGAGTGGGCATATGGCCGTTGGAAGCGGAGAAGAAGGAGGTGGGATATGTGTGCTGTTATTACTGCTTACTTGTTCTTTGTAGTTTCTGATTAGCTACAAAATAAAGCTTCTTCCTGGAATTACACGTTTCCTGTGGCATCTCTACAGCATCATATGGGAAAACTGGCCAGTTTTGAATGTCGGTCATTTTTTCTGATGATCTGGTTTGGTCACTAGTGTACTTCCTGTCACAGGCACACTCACAAAAGACTGTGGGGGTGATTCTAATTCTGGCGGGCGGCGGAGGCCGCCCGCCAGAATTCCGCCCCCATAATACCGCTCCGCGGTCAGAAGACCGCGGAGGGTATTATGAGTTTTTCCCTGGGCTGGCGGGCGGTCTCCAAAAGACAGCCCGCCAGCCCAGGGAAAAACTCCCTTCCCACGAGGATGCCGGCTCGTAATCGAGCCGGCGGTGTGGGAAGGTGCGACGGGCGCAGTAGCACCCGTCGCGTATTTCAGTGTCTGCAAGGCAGACACTGAAATACCTTGCGGGGCCCTCTTATGGGGGCCCCGCGGCCCCCCCTACCGCCATCCTGTTCATGGCGGCTTTCCCGCCATGAACAGGATGGCGGTAGGGGGGGTCAGAATCCCCCATGGCGGCGCAGCAAGCTGCGCCGCCATGGGGGATTCTGAGGGCAGCGGTAAACCGGCGGGAGACCGCCGGTTTACCCTTTCTGACCGCGGCCAAAGCGCCGCGGTCAGAATGCCCTGCGGGGCACCGCCGGCCTGTCGGCGGTGCTCCCGCCGACCCGCCGGGGTTAGAATCAGCCCCTGTATTTTTTACTTTTTGAGAATGGCTTTTCAGTGAATTTCTTCTGACCCAGTATCAATAAAAACGTACCTTCTGTATATTTTATGAGGCAATATATTATGTAACTAGGAGTTTTGGGCTGCTTCCCCTTACAACATTGAGAGTAACATTTGAACATTTGGCAGTCAGTAAGCGTTCTTCAATAAATACGTACTATAACTGTGTTTTGTACTTTTTCATGTTTACTTAATGCCAGTATGTTTTCCTTCTCACCAATTTCTAGTAATGCATTTCTCCTTTGCCATTTACTCAGTCATTCCAAGGGATGAACACATTTTCTGCTCTTCTTTGAGATAGGATAGCTGAATTAAGTGTTTTTAATGATTTTCGATATCCTCATTTCCTGCTTCCTACATATTATGGTGTCGTTACTAGCTGCTCTATCTTCCTAGAGAGTTCACCATTTGTCATCACCTTTATCTCATTTATTTCCATTTCATTAATCTCTTTAAAGCCTACTGCTGCCTGTCCTGTTTTTCTTAAATGGTCGTCATTACTCTTTCACAGCTGTGTGAGCTTTGGTCTTTAAACAGAAGTGAATTGACCAAACTATCCAATATATTTGTATCACGTTTTGTAACTTTTTTTTCCAGTCTCACTAGAAAACAAATGTTAGCAGAAAATGGAAGATTATGTAGTAGGGATTGGATTGTGTGGCAATGACAACCTCCTAGTTTTGCACAGTTTTTTGTGGCCAGAGAATTAAAAAAAATTCAACAGCCACACTTGAGCAGCTCGCCAAACACTTCCTTAGAGTGGTGCCAGCAAATCCCACGGCCGCAAGTCTGAGAAGCACAACTCTGACTCAAATTGGGGAAAGATGGTGGGGTGAGATAGTACAAGGGTTTTTATCCCTAATTCTGTCACTGCTATACTTACTGTAGAGAGAGAGGGTAGATTCGAAAGTTGACACACTGTATCCTCATTATTTTTCAGCCACAAATAAGGACGCTGAAAATATTGTCCTTGAAAGAGCCAATTAATGCAGCTAATGACTCCTGTAAGTCTTCGGTTATGTGTTGTGCTTCAAAATAATTTGCTCTTTCTGTTCTGTAACCTGCCCTCCTTTTGCAATAGTTGCATTTAATTGACCATGGCCCTGCTTGATCTATCCCAGCGCATCTTGAGGGTAGGCCTGCTTTACAGAAGGCTCAGTGGTCAATTTGAACACGCCCAGCATTTCACAGTGTGGCACTGAGTGAACTTGGATCTGCACTCATGGTTCACGCTGCAGTCTTTAAACCCATGAACCTTCCCTCTGGCAAGTGATCAAATGGTGCTCGTGACCAATTACAATAAAAATGTAATCAGTGTAATTTATTAATATATTTATGTGCCCTTTTCTATAGTGCCGACTTGATCAAACAGCATTACAGAGCTTTACAAGACAGTCAGCAAGACGTGTCCTGGATAACAAACATCATAAAAAAAACTAATATGCAACTCAGAAAACAAAAGAAATAGACCATTTATATTCATGAATGTACACAACAGGAACATAAATATTTAGAAATCAATCATAATGAAACAATAAAGCATCAAGAAAACAGACAGACTCAACTGGCTGAATTGGGCTACGCACTTCAGGTCAGCCCAGGAAATGTGACATTCTCACATTAACCTAAGACATTTTGATTTTTATAAAATTATATGTAAGTAATACACATGAGGGATTTTAGCCAGTCCGCTTCAGCCTTTGGTTTACATCATGGGGCAGCCCACTTCAGCTTTTGGCTAAGTTTATTATCAGTAACAACATTCTGCCCTTTCACATTAAGCAAATGTTGGGTCTTATTTTCAGATAGGAAGGGTTCTTAGAATGTATGTGCAGTGGTGTCCATGGTGCTAGATTGTGGATGTAGAATGTGAGCAAGAGAGTCTCTCTGGAACGAGGAGGGAGAACAGGTGGAAGAAGTATTGGTGGCAATAGGTTGTATTTGATCGTCCTGCTGTAATTTGAAATAAATGTATGTGAACACAGCGACACAACTCTGTATTGGTGACGAGGGTCTCTGGCAGACGACCAATCCCATGTGTATTTCGGTGTATGCTTGAGTTGCGGATAGTGACTTTTTCTGAGGTGAGTCGCACTCTTTGTTCTCCAAAATCCTCTGCAGCTGAATCTGTTGACTCCTGGTGTGGGACGCTGTTGCTTCTGTTGACTCTTGGTGGGGATTCGACCAAGCCAAAGAGAAGTTCTGAAACCTTGTGTTGCATATAAAAGTTAATATCCAATCTTGCGCTGTCCGCACGACTACAATCCATGGATGTATTCACCCTGCGCGAGCATTGGTTTGGCTGCGTAACCCCAGCACTCTCTTTGCATTCCTTGGAGTTCCTACGCTGCATTACCACGTTGTTGGCCATACTGAGGAGGTCGTTGGGTTGCCCTTGGCAACCATCTGTAATATCGGTGAAATGCACAACCTCTACAGCATATCACAAAGTTCCTTGTGCAAAGTAATGGTGATCCACACACCTTTAGAAGAGTATCACAAGCCATTTACACAACAGTTTTGGTGATACGCACACCAACGGTGGTGAAAAAGTGACAATTAAACATTTATCTGTGGTACACACACTGGAAGCATTTATCGGTGATAAGCACACCTTAACGAGCGTACCACGGCTTATATATGCAACAGTTTTGGTGATGCGCACAACATGCAAATTAAATAGATGAAGGACATTTAAACATTTTATAGCTGGTCATCGGTGACACACAAATATTTTAAACAAGGCATGTTACATGTTTAATATCTTTGGTGATATTCACGTTACTTTCAGTTCTACTACTGTGCATTCACGGACAGTGACAGACACACCCTAATTCCTTCTATAGAGGTGCAGGTTATATTTTTTAAGGAAATACCAGAATAACTTAGCATTTCAGATACAACATTCTTTGTTTGTGCACATCTTCACAGTCCATCTCAAGTCTCTTCCTTGTCTGTGTGTGTGACACTCTGTATATTTTCTTCAGGATGCAACATTCAACATTCCACCCCCGGTTTTTTGCCGAATCCAGCACCTCTTGATTCTGACTTGGGAATTATGAAAGGAGGGTTTCAAAGCATATCTGGATTCTTTAGATGGTGATTCATTTGCACACAAGAAAAAATTTACAATTCTGCTGTACCGCTTAGGGTCAGAAGGACGTAAAATTTTAAAACACATTCCACAAGAGGTAGTTGCATTAGGAGAAGGCGAAGCAGATGGGGATATTGAGTAATATGCCTCGACCTTCAAATCTCTTGACACCAGATTTAAGGCATGTAAATATATGTCATAATGGAAAGGCATACATTTTTGCAAACGAGTTCAAATAACAGGGATTCAGCCACAAGTTTTGTGGGGGCTTTAATGATTTTTGCAGTATCTTGTGAATGCAAAGTTTATGATGATGAAATGATAAGGGGTCAACTTGTTGAAAAAACTAACAATAGGAATGAACAAGAAACCTTATTATCAACTCCAAATCTAACATTTGAAAAAACTGTAGAAATTGGGACCAGAATAGAAAATAAAACATTGTATATGGAACAAATTAATATATCGGATTCAAAGATTCAACAACAAAATGTATTGATCGTCAAGGGGAGAAATAAAGAAAGAAAGAAGGAGCAGATAAGTTGTTTGAAAAATCCAACAAAAGAGGAAATTTCAGAAAGTTAGAATGTTATAGTGGTGGTAGTACATCTCATTTACTAAATGACAATGTGTGTTCCAAATGTATGAAAAGGGGGCATTTAGAAAGGGCATATAGGTCGTCAGGAAAAATCTTACCTAGCAAAGTTCATAGAGTGGGAGAAAGTAGAATATGTGACAATGACAACACAACTAGTGATGAGGATGAAGTATTAACAATCAATGACATGTCTAAAAATGATATGCATAATGAAGCTGTGTATGGTGTGTCGTTAGACATAGGAAAAATACCTTTTGCAACATACTCATTAATGGAAGTGAGGTAAGGGTAGTAACAGATTCAGGATCCCCATTCACCCTAGTGGGTGAACAGAAACGGAAATAAACTTTTAGTCACATAAAATTAAAGGATTCTACAATTAGACCTGTAGGTTATGGAGGTAAACCTATAGAGATAATGGGGGAGTATGAAGCCTAGTTCAATTTTCAAGGTAATATTGCAAGAGGAGTTGTTTATGTAGCAAAAGATGATGCCTATTTGTTAGGTTGGTATGACCAGAAGAATTTAGGTATATAGTTAGACCCTAACAACCCTGCTCAAGTATTCGTGAGTAAGGATTACAAGCAAGTTTTGTCTATCAAAAATAATGCATGGGAAAATGGGTATCCAGAGGTATTTCAGGAAAAACTCAGAATATTAAAGGGTTTTACCCACAAGATTACATTGGTTGAGAATGCAAACCCCAAGGTGCACGGGGTTTACGGAGTACCTTTAGCTTTGTGAGCAGACTTAAAGAAAGATTTAGCCAAGCTATGTGTATAGGATGTGAATAAAAGAGTTGAATCATCTGATTGGGTTGCCCCCATTGTCATAGCTCACAAAGGTAATGGCTCTATTCGCATGTGTATAGATCTGAGCAACCCTAATGATCAAATATGGATTGATCACCATCCACTACCTAATATTTCTTAGATGTTATCCACTCTGAAGAAAGCTAGCATTTATAGTTTATTAGACATGACATCTGCATACCGTAAAATTAATATTTATCCAGAATCTAGACACTTAACTTCTTTTATAACACAGGAGAGATAAACTAATGCCATTTGGGCTAGCTTTGGCTGTATTTCAGGGTTATGGAGAGTTTGTTTAAAGGCCTCGAAGATATTGTTGCATTCCAAGATGATCACTGGTTTCTGGGGAGGACAAAGAACAACATGATTAAAGACTAAGGCCCTCATTACGACTTCAGCGGTCTTTCTGAAAGACCGCCGAAGCCGCGGGCACCACTATACCGCCAGTGCTGGCGGTATTTGTGGCTCCCTATTATGACTTTTCCGCTGGGCCAGCGGACGGAAACAGAGTTTGGCCAAGCAGAAAAGTCACATCAACCTCATAATAGAGCCGGCGGCAATGTTTTTTTTTTGTCCTCATACACCTCTGACCTTCAATCAACTCCATATCGCCCTGCCAACACCTTTCATATATGGAGATAACTGACGCCAGGGAAACCGGAACTCTCTCATTTAAACCTTGGTGCAAATCAGCGTTGATGGTAAGAGAGTAATCTAGTTCCTAATCATAGAACGTAGACTGATTAGAACGCCTGAGTGATATATTATTCTACAGTGCCCCTCCATTCCCACCGGTGTGATCATATTTTGATTTATTTTCCTTATTTAATTTACTCGCTCCCACATCCAATTTTGATGCAACAATCAAGGCATTAAGCCAGTCTATATAGGAAGGAGAAGACACTAATATCCATTTCCAACAAATTTCCCTCCTAGCCAGGAGTATTGCATAAAGAAGCATTGTCCTTATTGCTGTACTACTTGTTTCACCCTCCTCCGGTGTAATAAAGATGACTAAAGAGAGAGTTGGAGAAATATGTTGCTGGACAATACTTAAAAGTGTTTTGCATACTTTTCCCCAAAAACAGGAAACCCCTGGACATTCTAGAAACATATGGGTATTGGACGCCCTTGGTAGACCACATTTTGCACAATTAACTTCCTCTCCTCCTCTCATCTTAGAAAGTCTACCTGGGGAGAAGAAGGCTCTGTGCAAAGTGAAAAGATGATTCCTCCTCAATGAAACTGGTTTAACTATCTTAAATACCACATCGCAGTGATGATCCCCACCATAATTGCACCTGCTTTGGAGGCATATCTCTGTCCCCCAGAGATAAACAGGCAATTCAAAGTCACCATCCAAGGTATCCAATATACCCCAATACCATTTTGAAACTTTCTGTAATCTCCAATGGTTCTTAATCAAATCATCCTCTAACTGATTTACAGACCCCAAAGTAACTGTGGCCCTTTGTGTCCAGTTCCTTAATTGAATGTACTTCAACCTTGAAAGGAATCCTCCTGACCGTTCCGTAAGTTCATCCCAAGATAACGAAACTCCTCCCCTAAATTCGATCCCTGCCTTCTTGAGAGGCAAAGCCAATACTCCTATTAAACATTCGGGGGTTCCCAGGGAGTCCCAAACCAAAGCCCACTGACTATAATATTCTATTTTTGCCACCTGACACAACTTAAACCAAGCCTTAGCTGCATCCTGCAGTATTTTCAATTTCACTTTCTTGAAGAATTTGGGGTCACCAAACTTATATAAGATGTATTTTGCTGCGCCTTTTTCTGTAGCTTCCATGGAGCTAAACATTGTCCCTGCCGCTGAGTAGTCTGGGGAGGAAAACAGCATTCTGATATTCTTAAGATGAAACGCCCACGCATAATATTGCATATTGGGAAGAGTTAGGCACCCCTTCTCTTTTCTTCTATGCAATCCTGGGACCCTTTTGCACCCAAATAAAAGAGTTTATTTTCTGTTGAAACATAGCCAAGAGTTTGTTATCCTAGTGCATGGGCAGTGCAGGGGACCCCAGGGGCACCCCGAGTCCCCGTTACCACCAGCCACTGCCATGGACAGGCTGGCGGTTGCGAATTATGACCGCCTGGCGGAAGCCTGGCGGTCAGTTGGAGGGGCCGGTGGTATGGCCGTGGCTAATACACCACGGTCATAAAACACTGGCGGTACACCGCTAGCCTGTTGGCGGTGTTACCGCCAGCTTACCGACGGCCACCAGGGTCGTAATGAGCCCCTAAGTCAGGTTTCATCCATTTTAAAAGAGCTAGGAGTTACCCTCACTGAGAACAAATGCAAATTTAACATACTGTATATTGACTATTTAGGATACAAATTGGCAGCACAGGGGGGGACCAAAAACACATTAAATTAAAGCCATTGTAGATTTTCAAGCACCAGAAAATAAAGATCAATTGAGATCCTTCATGGGATTGATTGAATTCTACATAAGATTTATTCCTAAATGTGCTGAAAAAAACATATAACATGAGGAATCTTTTAAAGAAAGGTGTTAAGTTTGAATGGAGTATAGATTGTGATCGAGAATTTGAATTAATAAAGAAAGAAAGTATGCATGCCATTCTGTTGACACCATTTGACACCAAGGATGAAGCAATAATCATGACTGATGCTAGTCAAAGAAGAATAGGTGTTGTTTTATTCCAGCGAAGGCAAGGTAAAGATGAGGTAGTTGCATTTGCATCTCGCAGTTTGAGGGGAGCAGAGTCGTCGTACTCTGTGACAGAAAGAGAAGCACTAGCTTGTTGGTGGGGAATCGTTCATTTGAAGGCATATTTGTGGGGCACACGTTTTACTGTTAGAGGTAATCATAAGCCTTTGGTACAATTATTCACCACAAAGGGCAGAGAACAAGAAACTTCAAAATTAGTTAAGTGGCAATACAGACTACAAGAATGTAATTATCATATTGAGTATGTGCCTGATGCAAACAACCTGCTAGCGGATTGTCTTTCTCGTCTTCCTGCCCGGAGTGTAGGTGTTGACAGGGATGATTAGGCTGAGGATGATAAAGAGTTGGTATGCTCTGTGGAAGGTCATTCAGAAGGTGCCATAACAGAAGGATACTGGAAGAAGGATACTGGAAGGCCTCATGTTATGGCGATGCACAGATAAAAAAAATTAAGCAAGGCATTCTAAAGGCTGGACAGAATGGAAAAATTAAGGGAAGCTCAATTAAGCGTACAAGCAAGTCTTTTTAGAATTATCCATAGTCAGTGGTATCTTGATGTAATCTAACATATTGGTAGTATCTGAAGATATAAGAAACAAAGTACTAGTTTTATCTCATTAAGGGCACATAGGTATGCATGCAATGAAAAGGAGAATATGTGAAAAATGTTGGTGGCTTGTGTTGGATAGGATTGTGGAACACTATGTAAGAGACTGTATGATGTGCACCATTAGTGATAAGTCTCGTGTCATATTGCCTAGTCTGGTTGAAGTTGTAAGTGTAGCCAACAAACCATGGAGCAAATTGGCCATAAACATAATTGGTCCCATGGTGCTGTTGGGTGGGGTGTTGTAAAATGGCATAGTAATAATAGATTTTTGTAGCAGCTGGCCTGAACTCAAATTTGTAAAAGTACCCAACACCACTAAGGCCATTGAATTTCTGAAATTGGTTTTTGACAAAGAGGGCATTCCTGATGAAATTTTAACAGACAATGGTTGTCAAGTTTACATCCGTCCAGTTCTCAGATTTTTATAAAATTTTGGGACTCAGCCATACTTAAACTTCACTATATCATCCTAGAAGTTATGGTCTTGCGGAAAGATTTAACAGGGTCATCAAGGATAATGTGCTGCTCACCAGAGTAAATGGATTGAACTGTAACTTGGAATTTAAGAAGTTATTATGGGCAGTACGCACCACACCTAATGCAGACCCAGATGTGTCAGCTTTTGTGTTGTTGGGGGGCAGAGTTCCACCATTGAAATTAACAAGGCAATGTATGGGGGAATCCTCCATTAATAAGAATAAGATAGAGGAAGTGTGTGATAAAAGAATACAAGCACAGAACAAATATGCAGAGAAACCAAGAAAGACAATTTGCATAAATGTGTGGGATTACGTGAGAATAAGAATTCTTGCATTGCTCCAAAAAGGGAGTCAGAGTTCCCAGCACCCAAGAGGGTGTTGGAAGTTTGTAAAAATGTAGTCAAAGTTGAAGATGGCAAGTGGTGGAATAAAGGAAAGTTGACTGTTGCTCATAAGATGAAAGTAGAAAATAAAAATGAATTATATGTCAGCAAAAAAAGTATGAGTGTGAGTAATGGGCACTCAGAAAAAATTATGTCTTCAAGGAAGAAGTTACCAAATAAGTTTCAAGATTACATTCTTGACATTTCAAAGAGAGGTTAGACATTTTTTTCATAAAATGCTATTTCCAATTTCCATGTTTATGCCATATATATATATATATATATATATATATATATAAATTATCCTACATATGTTTATGTATATATTAATTATCCTGCATATTGTTTTATGCTATAGTCATGGAAGTACACTGTATATTTGTTAATGTTTTGAGGGAAAAGATGTGTTGGGTCTTATGCTTAGTGGTGGAGAATAGGAAGAGTTCTTAGAATGTATGCCTAGTGATATCCATGATGCTAGATTGTGGGTGTAGAATATGAGCCAGGAGTTCTCACTGGAACAAGGAGGGGCGACAGTTGGAAGAAGCATTGGTGGCAAGAGGTTGTATTTGATCGTCCTGCTGTAATTTGAAATAAACTTCATTGAGCATAGCAACATGACTCTGTAGCAAAAAATGCATTTAGTCAATATTTTTTTCATTAGATTAGTGAGGACCCAGCATCTTCACCAACAATAACGTTTTGCAAAAACCATGACAAAACAAATATTTACATATTCAAAAAGTCTGGCTACTAATGTCAGACCAGGGTCAGGCTGACCTCTAGGGCAACCTGACAGGCCTTTATGTAGGTTGGTTTTTTGTCCGTTTTTGGGCCTGTTTTATGGTCTAGTGGGCCGATTTTAACTGTTGATTTCCCAATATTGACATAAACATTGCCTGCAACAAGCACAAATGCATGCAGTCTCCCACACCTTGTAAAACAGCTATGCAGCGTGTCTTCACAATTTGCTAATGTGGGCCAATTTTTTAGATATCTGGGGGCAATTTTATTTTGATGCACAGTACTATATCTGTCCCAGTCCGTGTGCCAGACCTATTGGCTTACCAATGCTTGTGGCTGACTATTAAAATGTAAAGTTTATTACCCTGTAATCGTAATCACAAATTGAACTATGAGTATCTTAATGACTGTTTTGCAGGCTAGCTGAAGATTGATTCTTCCATGTGAATGTCTGGCGTCAGTAATCTACTGATTTCTGATTTTTGCTCTTATATTTTCAGAGTTGGTTGAAAACATATGGCTATTTGCTTCCATATGATATACGGATCTCAGCATTGCATTCAGAAAAGGCAATGCAGTCGGCTGTGGCAACAATGCAGCAGTTTTATGGGATTCCAGTAACAGGAATGTTGGACCGCACAACAATCGAGTAAGTTTTCTTTTGCATTTTTTTGTGCTGTGTTTTCTGTATCTATTCTGACCAAGAAAATGATGTGAAAATTATTTTAAGAAACCATGTTTGCTTCCCCCTGCATTTAAATCTTCGCTGTTTCTTTCCAAGAAAGTGGCTTACTGCCCCCCCATTCAGGGTTTTTTAATTAAGAGGGTATTTAGTGTGACTATCTTCAGAGACCTTTCCCTGTACGTTCACGCCCTCTGCTGCCAGTTCCTGCCATGTGAATATCATTCCCTGAACCCTGGAAGTAGTACATGCAGGAAATTGTAGCCTGCCATGCCCTTCCCACAACAGGGTAAGGCAAGGACCTGAAATACAAGGTAGCCAGATACTATGGGAATCAACTGTCACCCCTAGGTATGAGAACAAATTGACCATTGTGATGTTCTTCCCCTTTATTAATATGAGTCTAAGTTTGCACCTTTGTATCCTACATACCAATGTACTGTTTGTTAGTGATTTTAGTTTCAAGGTCCAAATTATCCATGAACTTACAACACTATCGTTGAGCCCTCTGAGGCTGGGGAAAGCCTATTTAAAGGAGAATATTTCACAGATTAAATTAGTTCACCCTGTCAAAAGCACTGCTGAAATCTATGACGGAGAGATATATTTAACCCATTTTGGCAATCATATATTTCTGATGATTAAATGCAGATTCAGTCGTAGTACTTATGTCTCCAGCCAGTCTCTGAACGCATATTGGACCACACTAATGGCCCTGGTAAGACCTGCCCACTCCTTTATCCTAGACAAGATGATTTGGCCCAGTATTTTGAATACCAAACCTAGCAGGAATATTGGCCTGTAGCTGCAGAGTTCATGCCTATTGTCCATCTTAAAGACTGGAACGATGGTTGCTGTCTGCTGTGAGGCATTTATCTTGAAGAATACCCCTTCATTCAAGGCATTTGTGAATATAGTGGGCCACAGACTAATGCTTTCCTGGGACAGGTTCATAGGCACCCCATTGGGCCAGGGGCTTTAAGAGAGGGGCTATCAGAGATAGCTGCATTCACCTCCTAAATCTCAAATGTAATCTCTAGAGGAAAGAGCAAGAAGACCTCTTGTGGTTCTTCTGCTCTGTTTTTACAAAAAAACACACATATTTTTGAAATACTTCTCTTATCTCTCAGTACTTGTGTGGGTCCCTAACCAGTTACTTGGCAATGTAGGGTATAATTCTGTTCACTATCTCCCAAAAGCCTCTAGTGTCTTTACATTTACATGCTGTTTCTAGGTTTTCCAAGCTTTCTTCCTCAACAGCTAACTTCCTCTTCTTGATTGCCAATTTGTATTCTGTTAGATATTAGGTCTGTAGTTGGCAGAGGTATGGACCCTGTCCAAGTATGGACCCGAATCCTAGTCAGGCTGAGTCACAACAGTATGTAAATTATCCCATGCTCACCCTCCGGTAGCTTGGCGCAGTGCAGGCAGGCTTAACTTAGAAGGCAATGTTTACCTTTACTGGTCACAACAGCGAGATGCGTGGTGAAATGCGTCAATCTCTCAGGTATGGCGATGCTTTGATCTATCCCATTGAGTGATGGTGATGCATCGGTTCTTAAAACAAGCGCTGGAGCCAGGATAAGTTGGTTCTGAAGTGTGATGCACTGGGTTTTCCCACGCAGTCGAATGATGCGTCAATCTCTGCAAACTGCTGTGTCAGTGAAGTGTGGTTTCTGATGCTCCAGCTATAAAGGCAATGTGGCAGTTCCGAGAGCGATGTGCTGATTCTACTCCAGCAAGCAGGTCAATAAGCTGGTTCTGCTACACGCAGACAGGAGGTGCATTGATTTCCGTGATTCAAGTCCCTGAGCACACTTCCAGTGCACCAGGCACAGTAGCAGGGATAAAGACTTTCATGTCCCTGAGTCTCAAGCAACAGGAGCCATGAAGCCCTTGGAGATCACTTGTGGTGTAAAGCAGAGTACAACTCTACCTCAACAGGGTCAGAGAGCAGCAGAGCTGTAAAACAGGAGAGCTGTCCTTCCAGGTCAGCAGCCCAGCATGAGAACAGCCCTTGTTGAAGCACAGCAGTTCTTCTGACAGAGTCCAGTTATATGTCCAGACATTTCTGATTTGGTAGGATCAGAGACCCATTACTTATACCCAGTTGTTCCTTTGAAGCATAGAGGCTTCAAAGAAGGGTCTTTGAAGTGGACAGAGGCCCTTTCTTGCCCACTCTGGCTCCACACTATCAGTAAGGGGATAATCAGCCCTTTGTTTGGGCACAGGTACTCCCCTTTCAGGTGTACGTGTCAGCTAGCTCCCCTTCCACTCTTCCTGCCCAGGATGAGCCATCAAAGTGCAGATGAAAGATGAATGCAGGTGAGTGCTCAGAAACACCTAACCTTCCTGTGTTTGTGGCTGTTACCCACCCCAGACGTGTATTGGCGACAGGCTGCAGACACACAGAGCCGTAAGAGCAGAGAAATGCCCACTTCCTAAAAGTGTCTTTTCTAAAACAGTAATGTTATATCTGACTTTACCAGTAAAGAGGATTTAGCATTACCGTCCCAATGATATGAAACATGATGCAGCTACCACTTTCTGATCAGGAATTACAGCTTAAAGTTTATTAAGGAATTCCCAAAGCCGGCCTATGAGAGGAGCAGGCCTCACAGTAGTAAAAAACGACTTTGGGAGTTTTTTTACTTCCAGGACATCTAAAATTTAAAAGTACATGTCCTATCTTTTACTTACAAAGCACCCTGCCCTAAGGGCTACCTTAAAATGCCAAGTCGAAGTGGTAGAAAACTGCACACACAGGCCTTGCAATGGGAAAGTTGGGAAAACTATTAAGGGCAGTTTGTAATTATGGTAAACCACCCTGGCTCTGGGCTCTTAATGGATTTAAAAGGGGCTAATAAGCAGCCCTTAATGGAATGGTTTAATTTTGTAAAATCCTCAACAGTCAGAGTTGTTGAGTGATTAATTGTCAACAAATGTTCACGGATAAGGTCAAAATTTGCCCTGATAATATAGATTAATAAAGTTGAAATGTGCACAGGCCGCCTCTTCAACCTTAACTTCCAACTTTGGTAACTAGATTAGATACTCCTTTTTCTGAGGGAGATATGAAACAGACACAGGGAGTTTTCTGTTCTGTTCTTAAGGGTTGTTAGCGCCCCAAACAAACTATCAGTTTGGCAACCCTTGTCCTTCTGGCTTATTGATTTGTAAAAATGTATAATAATTAAATTGAATTAATTCAGAAGGACTACTCATAGAATCTTAGAATTTTAATTCCTGGGGGCAGGAGGGAGGGTGAAAATAATAGGTAAAACACTGAATAACTTGAATATTCAAAACAAGATTGCCATCTTTCCTGCACTCAGCCACTGGCTGAGGGGAAAGCTGAAATGCAGAAACTTTCAAACCCATCCCAGAAAATGTCTACTGGTGTCCATGTAACTTGAATCAACATAATGTAAAATTCTGAGTCATAAGGAAGCCAGTCAGCATCTGATTTCTTCTTATTGAAGCCAGAAATGTTCCAGCAAACTATGTAAGTGTCAAGACGGGGCCACTCACCTGAAAAGCATGATGCCTGCAGGGGCGATGGTATGCCCTCTGACCTCCTGGAACACCTCTCGGCACTTCCTGGTGGACACAGAAACCCCTGCTGGTGTCTTAAAAGGAAAGGGGGAGTGGAAGAGAAAGAAACAAAACACTGCTACGGCTTTCCGGTCCAGCCAGGCACCCTGTATCTTTGGGGGGACAGGTCATTGTTGACAGAGTGATAGAAGAGATAGTGAACTCAACTTCCTTGAAACTGAATCTCTCTTTCTGATATGGGCACGAGAGTGGTATAAGAACACCGGGATGCTCCAGCACTTTTCTTGGATAATAATAACTGTTGGCACAATTACTAATTCTGCATTACCAAAAACCCAAATTGAGTACCATAACAATAAGTATTGCTACACTAGGGCTGGCTTCACAGAGATGCACTGTTGCACACTACAATTAGAACTGTGGTTGCACTTATCATGCACAAGAAAGACAAACAAGGGCATTCATTATATCACATATAACTTTCCTGCATGCATAGGGTTAAACTAAAAGGAACACAAACAATCCAAGAAATACAAATGTCCACTCTGGGTTTAAACAGTTAGGGTGGCACAGTTTGGTTTGGTTTCACTGTGTGTGTGAAAAACTCTTCAAAAGCAAATTCCTCAAACCTGAAACACAGGCATGAATGACACAATTTAAATCCAAGAGTTATGCTATTAGAGAAAGAAAAGTCACGTAAATGCTCTTTTAAAATTGCACTGTCACTTTTTATAGTACTTGAGTTCAAGCAGATTTCCTGAAGCACATTTAGGCAAGTACCTACAATAATAATGTAGAATGTTCAGAAATACATTTGTCTCTTCAAGATAAGCACTCTGCCAAAATACGAGGTCTGAAATACACCAGCTGTTCTAGGAAAGCACGGCGCTCAAAGAACAAACTCCCTGGAGAATACTAGTCTCTTAGCTGCAGTCTTTTCCAAAGTGCCGGAGGAATTCCTGGTGTCAGCGGGTACAGGAATGAAGAAAAGAATTGCCTCAAAAGTCCTGAATATGAGGATGACAGCAGGGGCTGGACTGCCAAATCAGATGCTGAGATCAGGAAGCAAAACAAAGCCAAGCAGGGAGGCATGCTTCACTCTGCTATTTATAGCCAATCAGGAAAGCAGTTGAGTTTCCACATGTGGATGAGTCACCATACCCAATTAGAAGCACATGTGTACACCACACCCAATTAGAAGCACATGTCTACACCTGCTCACATTAGCAAACAAGCATTGGTAAAACAAACATTGATAAAACCAATTGTGTAACACAGCACATTATGGCCCATATTTATACTTAAATTTAGCGCCGTCTAACGCCATTCTGAAGCGCCATGCGGGCGCCGTATTTATGGAATGGCGTTAGCCGGCGCTAGCAGACCGGCGCTGCCTGGTGTGCGTGGAAAAAAACCACGTAGACCAGGCAGCGCCGGCGTAGGGGGAAAATGGCGTTAGGGCGTCTTAAAATGGGGCAAGTCAGGTTGAGGCAAAAAAATCGCCTAAATGACGATGTAGAGACAGGAGTCATGCCCCCTTGCCCAATGGCCATGCCCAGGGTACTTATGTCCCCTGGGCATGGTCATTGGGCATAGTGGCATGTAGGGGGGCACAAATAAGGCCCCCCTATGCCACCAAAAAAAATAAAAAAATATAAAAAATTATACTTACCTGAACTTACCTGAATGTCCCTGGGGTGGGTCCCTCCATCCTTGGGTGTCCTCCTGGGGTGGGCAGGGGTGGCAGGGGGGGTCCCTGGGGGCAGGGGAGGGCACCTGTGGGCTCATTTTGAGCCCACAGGCCCCTTAACGCCTACCCTGACCCAGGCGTTAAATAGTGGCGCAAATGCGGGGTTTTTTGACCCGCCAACTCCCGGGCGTGATTTTTGCCCGGGAGTATAAATACGACGCCGTAATTTTTTTAGACGGGAACGCCTTCCTTGCATCTCATTAACGCAAGGAAGGCGTTCACGCAAAAAAATGACGCTATTTGCCCATACTTTGGCGCTAGACGCGTCTAACGCCAAAGTATAAATATGGCGTTCGTTTTGCGCCGAATTTGCGTCGAAAAAAACGACGCTAATTTGGCGCAAACGGAGTATAAATACGGGCCTATGTTTACTTAGCAACATGAAGGTTTAACCAAGAACAGAGATATGATTTAACCCTAATCCCTGGGGATTCTGACAGATAACGCAGGAGGCACCTTGGGGATTCCTGACAGTAAGTCAATGGTCCATTGGAATTCATCGTGAGCTGGTTCATCGCTGTCAAGTCAGACTTAAAACTAGTTGAGCAAACGTCCCCCTTAACAATGATGGAATCTTTATGAATTCAATATACAACATTTAGGGCCAGATGTACGAAGCTTTTTGCATGGCGCAAACAGCGAATTTCGCAAAAAGCACATTGCAATGCTCATTCCCATTTTGCGAGTCGGTAACCTGGTTACCGACTCGCAAAATCGGAATGTGACTCGCAAATAGGAAGGGGTGTTCCCTTTCCTATTTGCGATTCGCATCGCGATGCAGAATTGCATTGTGACCGCAAACTTGGTCGCAAAGCAATTCGCAGTTACCACCAGTGTCACACTGGTGGTAACCCATTCCCCTTTGTGAATGGCTCTGAAAAAAAGAAACAAAAATGTTGCATTTTTTCGTTTGTATTGCAACTCGTTTTCCTTTAAGGAAAATGGGCTGCAATACAAAAAGAAAAACTGCTTTATTACAAAGCAGTCACAGGCATGGTGGTCTGCTGTCTCCAGCAGGCCACCATCCCTGTGAGTGCTGCGAATCGCAAGGGGGTCGCAAATTGCGACCCACCTCATTAATAGTAATGAGGTGGGTCTTTGCGACCCCCTTGCGATTCGTAGATGGTGTCAGGGACACCATCCTGCATCCAGGTTTGCGACTCACAAATTGCGAGTCACTCAGACTCACAATTTGCGAGTAGCAAACTCGGAAGTTGCTACATCTGGCCCATAGTTCTGAAACGATTTGCAGTTGGAATATATGGGCATCTGCTTGGGTAAAAGATTTGTGTGGCTGGGGGTGCCAAGGCTTGGGTCTAGGTAATAAATGTCTGTAAATATAGCTTAAGGGTAGTATATTAAAGGAGTCATTCAGATTGTTCTGATGGGCCTCTCGGCCTCTCGGCTATTTTGCATAATTACCGGGTCCTTACAAATTAATGACTTCACAATCCCCCTTAAAGTGCTCTGGGAAGCAAAGCAGCATGACAAGTGGGCCTTTGAGCAACACAAAAGGATGATGGACAGAGTGCTGAACAATGCAAACACTCACCCCAAGTTACAGATCTGGGTTTAATCCATCGTTCTTTTGCTCACCAGGCCACCCCAGTTTGGACCCAGCCATATGCAAGTCAGTCTTGACCCTGTTCCCTATGGGAACAGTCCAGCCTGAACTGCCAGGCAGGTCCTCCCTGGACTGGAAATAAGCATCCCGGAATCTGTTTCAGGGTATCACCCTTCATCAGCCAGGCTATCTTGAATCCAGTAGCACAGTGAGCAAGGGACCCACGTATAGGCATACCCTTCCCACTTAGGGCAACTTTAGCAACACAAAAGGATGATGGATGGAGTGTTGAACAATGCAAACACTCACCCCCAGTAACAGATCTGGGTTTAATTGATCGTTCTTTTGCTTACCATGCCACCCCAGTTTGGACCCAGGCATATGCAAATCAGTCTTGACCCTGTTCCCCATGGGAACAGTCCAGCCTGAACTGCCAGGCCAGGACCTCCCTGGACCAGAAACAAGCATCCTGGTACCGGTTTCAGGGTATTCAGCCAGGCTAGCTTGAATCCAGTGGCACAGTGAGCAAGGGACCCATGTCTGGGCATACCCTTCACACTTAGGGCAAATTTATCAACACAAAAAGATGATGGACAGAAAAGTTCCTGCCCCCTGCTTTCTGTTGGTTGAATCGAGGGAGCCTAAATTGGTTGGCAACAGATAATTTGAGAGGTTGGGGAGGAACATACCACTTAATTCTGCTTGCTTTAAAGGCTGGAGCCTGGTCATGGATTTGTAAATAACAAGGGCCACTTTACAAAGGTCTCTCTGTTTGATGAGGTGCCAGTAAAGGTGTATTAGTGCAGGAGAGATATGCTCATATATATGCAATTCACAGATTATCCCTGTTGCTGTATTTTGAATGATTTGTAATTTTTGTAAAGAAATTGGAAGGAGAGCTAAACAGAGAGAGTTTGCATTATCTAAGCAGGGCACAAGTATCACTGCATTAGCTGCTTTTAAAGCCTTGGATAACTTAAGAGGAGCAACCTTCCTAATGGATTTCAATAGGCCACAGCACTTTACCATGACTCCCTTGATCTGGGGGACCATGTACAGTTGATTGTCTACCATGACGTCCAGGCTTTTCGCATAGGCCGTTGGAACCAGAGTGGCATCGAGCTCAGAGGGCCAGTAGGTGTTGTCTCAGCAATTTGTGCAGTGATTGAGAATAACCAGCTCAGTCTTATCAGTGTTTAGGTTGAGTGAGTTAGGCTCATCCAGTTCCAAATGAACTTTACTGTAGATTAAAAGTCCTTGTGGGATGGGGCAGTAAACTCAAGCTGAAAGATGAGCTGAAAATCATCAGCGTATTTTTAGAATCTAGAACCATGACTAACTAGGGCTAAAATAAATTGGCAGATGTAAACATTAAACAGCAAAGGACATACTGCTGAGCAATAAGGCTCCCTAAGATGATACAGGTCTTAGGAAGTGGGGCATGGCCCATTTATTCTTCGTCAACCTCCTAGAAAGAAGGATATCCAACTTAAAGCCTGACAGATAATTCAGCAGAATAGTGTGGTCAACAGCATCGAAGGCAGCTAATAAATCTAGGAGAACTAGCACGGACAAATGTCTTGAATCCAACTCCCATCATAGATCATGAAAAACAGGAAGCATCACCGTTTCTGTACTGTGGTCTGAACTGAAAACCAGCCTGCAGTGAATGAAGAAAGTTAGATGAATAAAGGAGCCTGCTTAGCTTCCAGGTAACAAAACTTTCTAAAATTTTCACTGCTTAGGGGGCAGTAAAATGGGGTGATAATTCTTCGTTAGTTTAGGACTGTCACCCAGCTTTATCAGCAAAGCATCTTTAAATCTGTCAGAAACAATGCCCTGACCTAGTGATTTATTCAAAAGGTCTAAAAGAGAGTTGGCTGTTACGACAGACGTAGTTTGATAATGGTAGGGTACAGAGATCCAGCAGGGAGCCTTAGGGAGTGCAGAGGAGAGCAGACCTCCATACAGGTTGTGTCCGAACAGGATGGGCCGCATCACCCATAGTTCTGAGGCATATGCAGGTGAGGTTGGTCCCATGAACCACCACTCATTGAGTACTACCAGATGCACCACTTTGTAGCAGGAGAGAATGCCTGCCGTTCCTAGGCCCCCCCATCATAGGTGGTCTTTAAGCATTTAAGTAGCACTATTCTGGCGGCCATCAGTTTTAGACGAATCGTCCAGGGCTGTGTTGATGCGGATGAAGGTCTGCTACTTCGACGTTGCCATTTAAGCCAATTGCGAAGACATCCCTCTTCCCTTGTAAACAAATCCAAATCTCTCCTAGAGAATGCCTATGGAGCTGTATGTTATTAAGGTACATGTGCTTTTAATATGTCCTAACAGCAAAACTTCCATATTGTCATTTTCACTGTGGAAAAGTTAGTACCCCCATTGGCTAACAGAGTTACCCACTGACCTCTCAGTCTGGCTTAGTTCTGAATGGAACTACTAAAATGTGTGTTTCAAAGTATCAAATTAATTGTAGAATTAAACCTGAATTGATGCCCAAGGCGAATTTAATGTCACTTTTAAGCAAAGGCAACATTTAGAAAGCTGACACTTTGTAGTCCAGTTGATCAGTGGCATAGTATGATTTTTGGCTACCAGAGAGCCTTCTGCTGTCCTGGGAGCAGTGTGAACAACTCCCAGGCTCATGAACAATAGCAGCCTGCTACAGAGGGAGGTGTCACCTCCTCCTTGCAGGAGGCCGCACAGGGTGTTGGCCCAAAAGGCGACCTTCAAAGGCAAATCTGCCGTTGGTGGGTAAATGGCAATCACGCGCTGGAAAGGCTGCCCCTTTGTTCAGGTAGACAGGCTGCCAGCGGGAACATAAAGAGGAGATCTGTGCCCAAACCAGTTTTCTCGAAGGCGTGTGGCCTTTTAAGGTGGGCTACCGAGCGCTTCCGAGCTCTTAACATCCAAGAAAGGGTTCAGACATCTTGAGGGTGGGCAGAAATATTTACTCTGGCTTTGCTAGATGCTACACATAGCCGTAAGACATCATAGGGTGGGAGGGAACATGGTAGCCCATTGACTAGTGACCACATCATTACTCCAGGACACTTTCTGGGCATAAATAGGGCTTCAGTGAACCTCAGATCATGATGCAACAGTGACTCCTGTGGCCAAAGTTGCAACACCTTACCAGTGGACCAAGGATTAACTGCAAGGACATCCCCGCCATCTGCACAGCACCCAGAGTGTCTTTGAGCATTCTCAGCATCCTGCATCCCCAGCATCAGTACCATGCCATTGAAGTCTATGGCGCTCTTGATGTAAAGTGGGGAACTGAGCTTGAGACTACTTTTGTCTACCTACTCCTTCCTGCCCCCTTGGCCTTCTCCTTCCCTGATTTGTTTACCCCCTCAGGCCAGAGTAGCCAAACACAATTTTTTCAAATTTTTAAATAGCTTCTAAATATAAAGCTTGTTGGTGCCTTGGAGTGAAAAGCTGAGATTTATGTTTTACTTAGAAATCCATATTCCCGGAACTATCCAGTGGATTTTTGTCATCTTGGTGTCTATCAATTCATAGAAATATAAACTATTTTTAGAAATTGGTGTCAGATTTCTTTCGTATTACTTTCTTTATTCTGTTGTTTGGTACTTCTAAATGCTTTACACTAGTTCCTTTGTTTAAGTCTTGATACTTCAAGCGACAGCCACCCAGGTTTTTTACAAACGAGTCCAACTGAACCCAAGACAATTTGGCGAGTGTATTACATGGGACGGTCGCAAAACCATACAGCATAACACATCACAATCTTCATGTTACCCATCCTCCTAGGAGTTCAATAGCAATTGCAAAGAGCAAGAGAGGCAGGGGCAGCCCTGTCACATACTCTGCTGTATTGGGAACAGGTGGCACTGATTCAGATGCAGGCCTTAAGGTTTTCGTAGAGTAGTTTGGCCAAGCCTATGTGCCCAGGACCAGAAGTGATTTTTGGAAGAAGTGCAAACAAGTTTGTCCAGTCTGCTGCGTCAAATGCCTTATGAAGGTCAACTAGAAATTCTACCTTTTCTCCAGTTATTCTGGGTGCGAGTTCCACTGCATTTCGTACACATCAGATTTTATGTCTTCTGGCTCTGCATGGCATAACTCTGCATTGGTCTGGGTGGACCAATGTACCTACTACCTTTAACAATTTATTAGTGAAGGCTTTCACCTACATTTTGACTTCCACATTGAGAAGGGAGATGGGGCATGGTTCAAGCATGTTTACAGGGGAGTTTCTGTAGTGGATATTGTAATATATGCCTGATTTCTTAAGGCCACAAGGACCTTTGCGCTCCAGCTGGATCATTAGGATACTTGCTTGAGGCACTAGACTCCAAAGGGAATTTTAAGTTGAGCAGTGATTTCTCACTCTATACAGTTAGTACTTTTTTTGGAAAAACAGATATATTATGACATTTTTTAGAGAAATCAATATTTACAAGTAGGAAAAACAGGTAGTAAAATGAAGATAAACAACAATAACAAAAAGGCCCTACCACCTCCTGCAACTGAGATATGAACCAAACTTTTTTTTAAACAAGGGACACAATGGGCAATGGTATACCATAAGACAGTGGTTCTTAACCTTTTGACTTCAGTGGATCCCCACTTAATCATTACAGGAATCCGGAGGATCCCAATTGAATCATTATTGGAATCCTGGGACCTCTACTGTGCCATTACTTGAAACCGGGATCCCTGGCCTAAGCATTTTCGATTATTTGAACTGCAAAACAATACACAAAATATATAGAAACAAGCATTCATCAAGCAAATACAAAATGCAGAAATATTTTATTTAATTCACAAAAAAACTTTTAAAAATCAACATTTGTATTTCAATGGGAAGGTTGGAGTTTTTTTTTTTAAATACCATTAAAGTCACTTATCACCATTCTGTTATCTATTTGATGCACTTGCACTACTCCCATGAATCAATCTAAAGGCACTTTCTTCATTTTTATCCTCCAATTTGAAATTCCTTCACATTTACAGAACATTTAAAAAATGTCTAATTATATTTTGCTTGTTTATTTATATACACTTTATTAATCTGTTAATATTATTTCTAATAAATAGAGGACCCCCTGTGTAGGCTTCATGAACCTCTAGGAGTCACAGGGCCACTGGTTAAGAACCACTGCCATAGGAAATAGCTGGATCTTGTTGGTAGTCTTCATGAATTATCAGCTTAACTGCAATGATTGCTCTTTCTTAGTCATGTGGGCAGAGACTCCAGACTGAACGTAACAATGGCTTTGTTTCATCTACTGTCTGTTCTAGTTTCCTGTAGCCCCAGATACAAAATGGGACTCTCAATGTATTTGGGCCTGTGCAGCTATGTTTCTAAGAAAAGGTGTGACAACCAGGAAGTACATAAACAGAATGCCTAATAAACCAAGTTAAAAAAATGTAGGAAGCCATGGTAAAGACTCTCAAATTTGACGACCATTTAAATGCCCAGTAGTCAGCGGCTCATGGGGAGGAAAGAGAAGCAAAACCAGATAAGGACCAATCTGGTGTTGGGTCACTGTGGGGAAACAGGGTTCAGGTTAGAGAGGGCACCCTCTTCAAATTCCTCCATTGGTTCTAAATTACAGTGGCCCATACATCAGAACTCAACTATCACAATTTTATTTGGCGGGAGACACTAACTTGTGGCACTGCCCTGAAAAACAAACTGGGATCTACAGATCCTGGATCTACTATCCATATCCAAATACAAGTGCAAACAAAGATGTTTCTAGAATGGTTAGTACTAGGAGAACCTTCAAATTGTTCTGGAATCAGCTGACTGGTAAAGCCAACCAGTGCTTAATTTGTTAATAAAAAACAGTCAGTGCCAAAAGCTCCCCTTTGAAACACGTGGCTGCTGCATTTAAATGTATGAGCACAGAATACTGGGCAGGTGATTACCTGAAGCCATCTCGGGCCTCTTTGATCCAGGCACTCCCTACCCCTTCAGCTCACCCTTGCAGATTTCTCCCTTTGAGATTCTTTTTCGCTTTTCTCTTCCTCTGTCTTTGCTTATGTGTCTTTTTCTCACAGTAAATGCTTGAGGCATAAAAATAAGGGTCAGACCTCAAAAATAAGTGCTGTTGCCCCGCACCGGTACCCAACCACTCAAATTAAGCACTGAAGTCGACAACCTTTACAACAA